>NC_058081.1:175173258-175773258 GCF_014858855.1 Bufo gargarizans
ATCAAAGGTCCTTTACTGAGGTCCTGAAGAAAGAAGAGGAGATCCGCTATGCAACCAAGTGGATGAGGTGAGTTAAATTTGTTTATTATTTTTTAACCTCTTCATCCCTAATTTACTTAGCATTCTGTACTAAGAATGCTAATATTTTCCCTTATAACCATGTTATAAGGGAAAAAAATAAAGATCGGGTCACCATCCTGATCGTCTCCTTAGCAACCATGTGTGATAATCGCACCGCATCCGCACTTGCTTGCGGATGCTTGCAATTTTCACTCAGCCCCATTCACTTCTATGAGGCCTGCGCTGCGTGATAAAATGCACAATATAGAGCATGCTGCAATTTTCACGCAACGCACAAATAATGCGTGACAATCACCGCTCAAGTGCACAGTCCCATAGAAATGAATGGGTTCGGATTCAGTGCGGTGCGTTCACCTCACGCATTGCACCTGCGCGGAAAACTCACCGTTGTGAAATTGGCCTTAGATACACCGCTCAGCAGGCTGTATCACACAGGATAGGATTAGATACAGATGTGACTGGATACACTTTCTGATTCAAGCTGTTTATCACACTCTGGAGATGGTGAGGGAAGAGCCTGCAGATGGTCAGTGATGGGATTAGATACACAGCTCAGCAGGCTGTATCACACAGGATAGGATTAGATACACATGTGACTGGATACACTTTCTGATTCAAGCTGTTTATCACACTGTGGAGATGGCGAGGGAAGAGCCTGCAGACGGTCAGTGATGGGATTAGATACACAGCTCAGCAGGCTGTATCACACAGGATAGGATTAAATACACATGAGGGCAGAGCCTGTGGACGGTCAGTGATGGGATTTAGACACTGAGTGAGAAGTAGATTCATGTCTGTGTGCAGAAAGATGGACACAGGAGTTTTAGTGGGTGTGGCTGCTGCAGACAGAGCAGTGTGGGGGGTGTGGCCAGAATGACTAATAGTAAAGTTATGTATTCTACAAAACAAGAAGGGGAGAAAGTAAACAGATCTGCCAGGATAGTCTGATGTTTTCAAGGGGGAAAGGAAAGCTCAGACATAAAAAAAAATGGTATTGGGGGCATATGTATGCATGGAGAGGGGTGCTAGGAGCACATACAAAAAAAAATTATTTTGGGACCGGATAACAACCTCTTTACCAATTGGGCATATTTACTAATAGTGTTGCACACTCTCTAAAGCCTCATGCACACGAACATATTTTCCTTCCGTGTTCGTTCTGTTTTTTTGCAGACCGTATACGGAACCATTCATTTCAATGGGTCTGCAAAACAAAACGGAAGTTACTCCGAAAAATACATACGGTTGTGTGCATTAGGCCTAAAAGTATGAATCACCTCGACTTCAAGTGCTCACTGTGCATGCCTGGATCCCAGCCACTAAAGGAGTGCTTATGGCCAGGTGCTGACATGCAGAATAGAAGTGAGCTAGAGCAGCAAAGCAGGTGGGATTGCCGGCAGTATACGGTGACTCAGCTCACGCCCCAGTAACTCCACTAAGATAAAATTCCTGACATGAGGTACATTTTATAAGTTGTTTTTGCACACGAATACACGGATTATGAACTTAAAAAAAAACAGCTTAGGAATCATGGTGGCGTGACCAGTGTGCACATGTGATTAGTTCAATAGGGTTCTGGTGACAAGTTCCTTTTAAGAAAACTAAAATGGTTCTCAGTGTTTTATACAGGTAAGGTCAAAATAAAAAAAATCCAAAAAAACTATTAGAATTTATTAATTCCATCCAAAAAGTAATTAATTATAACAGTTCTATAGAACAGTTTTTGATTAAAAAAAAATTGCTAATAGAGTTGAGCGGACATCTGGATGTTCGGGTTCGACGAGTTCGGCCGAACTTCAGAAAAAAGTTTGAGTTCGGGATCCAAACTTGACCCCGAACCTGTCACGACCATGTTATGGCCCTGACTCCTTTGGAGTCGCATACAGTTGCCCGCGGTTTGGGTTGTAGTGTCAACCGCAGCTGGAGGCATAATGTTGTTGGCCTCAAGTGCGGTTGCCGCGGACAACAGCTATGTGTGCGGTTCCCTTGGAGTTGTGTGCGTGTTTGTATGCACTTTTGTATGTCTGTGTGCACTCTGTTTATGTTTGGTGTGCACTGACATCTAGCCTGCACTGTGGTTGCCCGTGGCAATGTTTGGTTGTATTGTGTACATGTGGTGGCAGTGTCCCGGCCTTCGGGCTGACTCCCAGGACATGGTTGCCACCCATGTCGTTGCCGGCGGCCACAGTGTGTTCGTTGTTTGGACACTTCCCTAGAAAGAGGGTGAAGCATGCATCGCCATAGGCTCATGGGGTGCATGCGCGCTCTTCGGAGGGAGAGCGTTATGGGGGTTTCGCCGCTGACGGCGCGGTGAGTGGCGTTCCCCGCCATCCCTTCACCGTTGCCTCGTTTGGTGTCCCCTAATTTTATTTTGCACTTGGTGTTTGTTTGGTGTGCGGTATGCACACCTTCGAAAGAGGGTGCAGCATGCAGTGCCATCCTCTTCTAGCCTGCATGCGCGTTCTCCGGAGGGAGAGCGTTCCGGGGGGATCACCGTTAACGGCACGGTTGGTGGCTTATTCCCCGCCACCTTACCTTCCGTGTCCGTGTTGGTGATCCCTCGTCCCTCTCCATGTTCCCATCTCTGGTCGTCTGCTAGCAGCACTCAGTGGTCCGGCTGCGTGCTGGTTAGGAGTGTCTGCTGGCAGCGACTGGGGTGGGGACGTGAGTGGAGAGTCCCCTCGTCCATTCTCAGTGGTTCTCTTCCTGTGTCGCTGTGTCGGGCTGCAGGCCTCGCTGGACTGGCTGAGTGTGTGCTGGGAGAGGATGCAGCTGGCAGCGACTTCCTGGGAACCATGTCCTGAGAGTGGACGTTCCCTTCTCCTATCCCCTTGTCTGAGTCCCTCACAAGTTTTTTTTTGGTGGGGGGGGACTTTGAGGGGTGGGAGTGTCACGACCATGTTATGGCCGTGACTCCTTGGGAGCCGCATACAGTTGCCCGCGGTTTGGGTTGTAGTGTCAACCGCAGCTGGAGGCATAATGTTGTTGGCCTCAAGTGCGGTTGCCACGGACAACAGCTATGTGTGCGGTTCTCTTGGAGTTGTGTGCGTGTTTGTATGCACTTTTGTATGTCTGTGTGCACTCTGTTTATGTTTGGTGTGCACTGACATCTAGCCTGCACTGTGGTTGCCCGTGGCAACGTTTGGTTGTATTGCGTACATGTGGTGGCAGTGTCCCGGCCTTCGGGCTGACTCCCAGGACATGGTTGCCACCCATGCCGTTGCCGGCGGCCACAGCCACAGTGTGTGCTGGATTTGGACACTTCCCCTTTATGTTGTGTTTTCCCTTCTGTGGTTTTGGAAGGGTTAACTCCCTTTCTGTGTGTGTGAGTCACAGGGTGTGTCTGACCATTGGGTGTGGCCTCTCGGCCCTATATAGCCTCTGTTGTAGGCAGTAGTCAGAGAGGGTGCTTCAGCCATGCTTGCTGGAGACATCCTCCTGGTTACTCACCAACTGCCAGTGGGGGCAATTCTTCTGGTCATAGCAAATATAATGTCGTTTGGTGTCTAGAAGATGTGTTTGGTTTTATGCTTGTTTATTGCACCTATGGTCCTGGGTTCCCGTGTGTTGTGTGCTGAGTCCTTTTGTTTGTGGATAGCAGTACTTCCACCTGGGCACTGTGGCAGGTGAGTGTTATGTTTGTGGCAAGTACCTGCCATTGCCATAGGTTGTACTTGTTCTCCCTTCCTTGCAGCTTGGCCAGTGAGACTCCTGTTCCTCCGTATCCAGAAGGAACAGGTTGTCTTACCCTGACTCCTAGTCCAGGGACCGGTCGGAGGGTGAGTTAGGGCTCCGAGGTTCCTGAGCATGAGTCCTCCTACCTTAAAGGTCGGCCCATGCAGCTAGGAGTTAGGGTCAGGTTAGGGACGCGATAGGAGGTGACCTGCTCCCTAATCCTGTTGTCCTGGTCAAGCAGCGACCATCTTCCATCACCGCATGGCTGAGGGTTTCCCCCATCCTCAGCCGTGACAGAACCCCATTGAAGTCAATGAGGACCCAAACTTTTGAGCACTAAAATGGCTGTAAAAATGTCATGGAAAGGGCTAGAGGGCTGCAAATGGCGTCAAAATGTGGTTAAGAGCATGGCAAGTGCTCTGCAAACAAATGTGGATAGGGAAATGACTTGAAATAACATAAAATACGTAAAAATAAAAAATAAAAATCTTGATCTAGGACAGGGGTGGCCAACCTGAGGCTTTCCAGCTGTTGCAAAACTACAACTCCCAGCATGCCCAGACTGCCTACAGCCAGCAGCCTACAGCAGGGCATGGTGGGAGTTGTAGTTTTACAGCAGCTGGAGAGCCAGAGGTTGGCCATGCCTGATCTAGGAGGACCAGGTCCATATGGAGTAGGAGGTTGAGGAAGCGGTGGATGTGGCGGTGTTGGTGGAAGAGGCGGTGGGGGAGGAGGTAGCTTACACTGCTTTTTGGTTTTACATTTTATTTTTGAAATTAGGGTACACCCCAAAACATTGGGAAAAATAATCTGTGATAACCCCCTCCAGTCATGCTAAACACACATTCAGACAATATACTGGCTACAGGCCAGCACCTCCAGGGGGTAAAGGGCAAGCTCAGGCCATGTGCCCAATTTGGTGACCCAGAAGTTGCAAGGGCTGACCCCTGTCAGTCAGTTCGTGTAGGTGTGTGCACACTTACTGCCCCACCATGTTGCACGTCCCCGTGATGTTCACGATCCAATTTGATATCTGCTCTATCAACTTTCGATGTTCTTTTATGCGCCTACCATGGTGATCACGGGTGGCGGGGAATCAGGGTTCCAGGCCAGAGAGGGAGCGTGAGAAAGAGAGATCACATCAAAGGTAGGATTCAGCATTGTTAAAGCGTAAAGGGGTTACAACTTTTCAAAGTTTAGGCATTGAATGAAAGGATGTGACGCGCATTAATTACTGAATAATTTATTAAATTTTATTCCCTTTCACCTATGCATAGCAGGTGTTTATTTACGTCTAACATTGTATACTGTCAAACCAAGAATGTAACAGAAAAATTATTGAAATTTATTAGGCTGTCAACTAGGTAGAGGAGTGGTACTATACACCCAAAAATGTGTTTATTTCACCTGAAAATGTAAGTGACAATTTTTATATATTTTTTTAACTGTCTACTAGGTATAGCAGTAATACTATACACACCAAAATTGGTGAATTTCACCCTAAAATGTAAATGACAATTATAATTTTTTTTAACTGGCCTACTATTTATAGCAGTGGTACTATACACCTAAAAATTTGTAAATTTCACCCGAAAATGTAAATTACAATTTTTCTTTTTTTTTTTTAACCGGCCTACTAGGTATAGCAGCGGTACTAAACATAAAAAAATTGGTGAATTTCACTCAAAAATGTAAATGAGATTTGTTTGTTTTTTAACCGGCCTACTAGGTATAGCAGTGGTACTATACACCCAAAAATTGGTTAATTTCACCAGAAAATGTTAATGATTTTTTTTTTTTTAACTACTAGGTATTCACCCAAAAATTGGTGAATTTCACCCAAAAATGTAAATGACAAAGTAGTGAAATAATATAAAATAAAACACGTACAAAAAAAAAATGGATTAATGAGTTGGAGTTCCATATGGAGTAGGAGTTGAGGAGGTGGTGGTGAAAGCGGCGGTGGAAGAGGACGAGATAGCCAACACAGGTTTTTGGTTTTAATTTAATTTTGTAAAATTAAAGTACACTCCAAAAGAGTGTGAAATATCCAAAATACAAACAAGAGCAATTGCGCTGCAGTATAACAATGGCTGCTTAGTGTCAGTATACATGTCTATTCTGCACAAGGTACAGACAAGTCCTGAGGGATCCATGCCTGGTTCATTTTAATGAACGTGAGATTGTCCACATTTACTGTGGACAGGCGGCTGCGCTTGTCTGTGATGACGCCCCCTGCCGTGCTAAACACACGTTCAGATGATACACTGGCTGCAGGGCAGGCCAGCACCTCCAAGGCGTAAAGGGCAAGCTCAGGCCATGTGCCCAATTTAGAGACCCAGAAGTTGAAGGGGGCAGACCCGTCATTCAGTACGTGTAGGCGTGTGCACACATACTGCTCCACCATGTTGGTGAAATGCTGCCTCCTGCTAAGACGTTCCATATCAGCTGGTGGTGCTGGTTGTTGTGGCGTGCTGACAAAACATTTCCACATTTTGGCCATGCTAACCCTTCCTTCTGAGGTGCTGGCGGTGCCCCAGCTGCGTTGGCGACCTCTACCTCATCCTCTGCCTTCTCCTTGTGCTTCCACTGTGCCCCCGCTGTCAGGTGGGAATGCCACCAGCAGCGCATCTACCAGCGTGTGCTTGTACTTGCGCATCTTACGAATTAAGGATGGTTCGTTGTCTTTGTAACGGGGATCCAGCAGCGTGGCCACCCAGTAATCAGCACAAGTTAGAATGTGGGCAACTCGGCGGTCAATGCGGAGACACTGCAGCATGTAATCGCTCATGTGTGCCAGGCTGCCCAGAGGCAACGAAAATTTGTCCTCTGTGGGAGGTGTATCATCTGTTTCCTCTGTATCCCCCCCATCCACGCACCAGTGATGGCGATAAGCTGGTCTCGGTGCCACCCTGCTGTGAACATGGTTCCTCCTCCTCCATCTCCTCCTCCACATCCTCTTCCATCATCGCCAGGAGCGTTTTTTCAAGGAGGCATAGAAGGGGGATAGTAACGCTGAGAAAGGCGTTATCGGCACTGGCCATGTTGGTGGAGTACTCGTAACACAGGTCTCGCATGGAGGCCCAGTCATTAGTGGTGAAGTGGTGCTGTTCCGTGGAGCGAATCGCGCGTGCGTGCTGCAGCTGAAACTCCACTATCGCCTGCTGCTGCTCTCATAGTCTGGCCAGCATGTGCAAGGTGAAGTTCCACCTTGTGGGCACATCGCATATGAGGCGGTGCATGGGAAGGCCGAAGTTACAATGAAGCGCTGACAGGCAAGCAGCAGCAGGGTGAGAACGCCGATAGCGCGCACAGACGGCCCGCACTTTATGCAGCAGCTCTGACATATCAGGGTAATTTTTAAGGAATCTCTGCACCACCAAATTCAGCACATGCGCCAGGCAAGGGATGTCAAACCAGCTAGTCCCAGAGCTGCTACAAGATTTCGCCCATTATCGCACCCCCCCAGGCCGGGCTTGAGGCTCACTGGCACAAACCACTCATCTGTCTGTTGTTCAAGGCCCGTCCGCAGCTCCTGCGCGGTGTTGGGTTTGTCCCCCAAACAAATAAGTTTTAAAACTGCCTGCTGTCGTTTATCCCTGGCTGTGCTGAAGTTGGTGGTGAAGGTGTTATGCTGACCGGATGAGGAGCTGGTAGAGGATGAGGAAGCAGAGTAGGAGGAGGAAGCAACAGGAGGCAAACTGAAGTGCCCTGCAATCTTCGGAGGTGGAAGGACATGCGCCAAACTGCTATCCGCCTCAGGCCCAGCCGCCACTGCATTTACCCAGTGTGCTGTTATGGAGATATCAGGTGCCACAGATGGCATTGCGCAGTGAACACCTGATTTTGTCCCCTACTTGGTTGTGAAGGGAAGGGATGTCTCGCCTTGAAAAGTAGTAGTGGCTGGGCACGACGTACTGTGGGACAGCCACCGCCATAAGGCCTTTAAATCTCTCCATCTCCACCAGACGGAATGACAGCATTTCAAAGGCCAGTCATTTAGAAATGCTAGCATTCAGGGCTAGGGATCGCGGGTGGGTAGGGGGTACTCTTCCTCTCCAGCGTTTGGGATATGGAGAGCTGAACGCTTCCGTAAGACATTTTGGAGATGCTTGGGGACCCAGGTGTTGGTGTTGCTGGCAGATCCTCTGTTTACGTGGTGCAAGGTGGCACTGTCACTCCAGAGGTGGATGAAGAGGCCGCGACTGCAGCAAAAGAGGAAGCAGGAGGAGCCAGAGAACTTTCTTGGTTTTTTAGGTGTCTAGTCCACTGCAGCTCATGCTTTGCACTTAAATGCCTGGTCATGCAGGTTGTGCTCAGGTTGGGAACGTTTATGCCTCGCTTCAGGCTCTGATTCCACAGCGTGCAAACCACTTGTGTCTTGTCATCAGCACATTGTCTGAAGAACTGCCATGCCAGGGAACTCCTTGGAGCTGGCTTTGGTGTGCTCGGTCCCTTGCTGCGGTGGGTAGTAGGAGGCGTACTGTCTAGAGGACGGCCGCTCCGCTTTTGCACCCTGCTACCTCTTCTGCTGTGCTGGTGGCTCTGTGCGACCACCGCCTCTTCCTCCGAACTACATAGGTCACTCGCATGACCTTGATTCCATGTGGGGTCGAGGACCTCATCGTCCTCCACATCATCTTCCACCCAGTATTCACCCCTGCCTTTCAAACCCCTGTATGTAGAGGGAGTATCTCACAGGGCCTGAACCAGTGTAGGCCTGAAGTAAATATATCTTTGCACAAAATGGCTGTATTTCAAATGCCTGATTCAAACCCCTGTATGTAGAGTGTGTATCTCACACGGCCTGAACCAGTGTAGGCCTGAATTAAAGATTTTTTTTCACAAAATGGCTGTATTTCAAATGCCTGAATCAAAACCATGTATGTAGAGGGTTTATCTCACATGGTCTGAACCACTGTAGGCCTGAATTAAATATTTCTTTGCCCAACAATGCTGTATTTCCAATGGCTGTATTTCAAATGCCTGAATCAAACCCCTGTATGTAGAGGGTGTATCTTACACGGTCTGAACCAGTGCAGGCCTAAATTAAATATTTATTTGCACAAAATGGCTGCATTTCAAATGGCTGTATTTCAAATGGCTGAATCAAACCCCTGTATGTAGAGGTTGTATCTCACACTGGCCTGAATGTCATGGTCTTACCTTCTTGCTGTTCTCCTTCGTTTGACATGTGCTGGCGGCCATCTTGGTTTCTGGGTTTCTTGTAGCCTCCCACCCTGCGGCTTCTCCTTCCCACTGGGAGGAGCTGGATGCCTAGCTCATATATATAGGAGGTCTGTGGCTTCAGTTCCTTGCTTGGTCCTCCTGTGTTCACATGCTTCTAAGACTGCTGCTGCTTCTGGTTCCTGATCCTGGCTTCGTCTGACTACCCTGCTGGTTCCTGATCCAGGCTTCGTCTGACTACCCTGCTGGTTCCTGATCCAGGCTTCGTCTGACATCCCTTCTGGTTCCTGATCTCTGGCTTCACAAGACCCTGCTTCGGTTTAGCCATCCGTTTGGACTTTTGCCTCACAGCTTGATTTTCAATAAAGCCTTCTTATTTCCACTTATCTCTTGTTGTACGTCTGGTTCATGGTTCCATGACATTAGGACCAAGCCATGAATTCTGACGGTACAGGGCCATCCTCGCTACCTACGCTGGTTGCCAGACTTGATCAGCAGGATCACCTGTTGGGTCGGTTCGCTGTGGCGTTGCAAACCCTGCTTGAACGCACGGCTCATTTAGCTTCCGTTGCCGATGGGTCGGTTGTCGCTCCTGGGCCTGCTCCTACTGCCGCTCCGGTTGTTGCGCCAGAGTCTACCCCGACACCTGTTGCTGCGACTGCGGTGTTTCGGGGTATGACCGGTTCTGCCCCCCTTCCACAGCGCTTTGGGGGAGAGCCAACTCAGTGCCGAGGTTTCCTTAACCAGGTGGGCATTTATTTCGAGTTGCTGCCACATGCCTTTCCTACTGAGAGATCAAAGGTGGGCTTCTTGATCTCGCTGCTCTCGGACTAGGCCTTGGCCTGGGCCAGCCCTTTATGGGAGAACAACAATCCGGTGGTTGCCGAGTTTTCCGGTTTTGTTGCTTCTCTTCGGAAGGTATTCGATGTGCCGGCTCGTGCTGCCTCTGCTGCGAAGCTCCTTATGTCCATCAGACAGGGTTCACGATCCGTAGCTGAATACGCCATTGAGTTTCGTACCCTGGCAGCAGAGGTGGGCTGGAATAATGAGGCTCTGGTCGCTGCTTTCTCTCATGGTCTCTCGGATGCCTTGAAAGATGAGGTTGCAGCTAAGGACCTACCAGTGGAGCTCGAGTCTCTTATTTCTTTCCTGATTTTGATTGACACCAGACTCAGGGAGAGACCTTCCTTTAAGGAGAGCCTGCGGAGGTCTTCTAACAGATTGGCGCCTACGTTTGCTGTCCCACCCGTGCCTCCCTCTCCTCCCACGCCTCCTGGGGATGACTTGTCTGGGGGTGAACCCATGCAGCTGGGGTTTGCTCGCCTGTCCGAGGGGGAGAGGGTACTCCGGAGACGCGAGGGCCGATGCATGTACTGTGGTCTCGGTGGGCATTTTCGGTTGGCATGCCCGAACCGTCCGGGAAACGCTCGCACCTGAGATCCTGTCGGGGGCAGATCTTGGGTGGAGTCTCCTCGTCCCCGGTTTCCCGTGTTGACAAACCACTGATTACTGTTGTCCTCTCCTGGGTCGGGGGCTCGGTGACGACCCAGGCGTTGGTGGACTCTGGTGCTGGTGGTTTGTTCATTGATAGTGTGTTCGCTGCCGCCAATTCCATTCCTCTGCAGCCTCGAGGTTCCCCACTGGCTCTTGAGGCGATAGACGGCAGACCCCTTCTGCCGCCACACGTGACTCAGGAGACCCTTCCAGTGGGGATGGCCATTGGTGCCGTTCACAGAGAGTCGGTCTGTCTCCAGGTTATTTCGTCTCCACACTACTCGGTGGTCTTGGGGTACCCCTGGCTCCAGAAGCATAATCCGACTTTCGATTGGAGATCGGCCGAGATCCTCTCGTGGTCACCGCAGTGTGGGGCTAGTTGCATCCATGGGCCTGTCAAGTTGCTGTGTACTTCCTCGGACTCTCTGTTGCCTCCTGAATACGAGGAGTACCGGGATGTATTCGATAAGGTGCGTGCGGTTGCCCTACCTCCGCACCGCCCATACGATTGTGCCATAGAGTTACAATCTGGTGCCGTTCCTCCTCGTGGCAAAGTCTATCCACTGTCGGTAGCGGAGAATGAGGCCATGGAGGAGTACGTGAGGGAGGCGCTTTCACGCGGACACATTCGCAAATCCTCGTCCCCGGCAGGGGCTGGATTTTTCTTTGTGAAAAAGAAGGGCGGTGAGTTGAGGCCTTGCATCGATTACAGGGGTCTCAATCGCATCACGATCAAGAACGCTTACCCGATACCCTTGATCTCCGAGCTGTTCGATCGCCTCAAAGGGGCCACGGTCTTTACCAAACTCGACCTGAGGGCGGCATATAACCTGGTAAGGATCAAGGCGGGCGATGAGTGGAAGACCGCGTTTAACACCAGGACCGGTCATTATGAATCCTTGGTTATGCCCTTTGGGTTGTGCAATGCGCCCGCAGTCTTCCAGGAATTCATCAACGATGTTTTCCATGACCTGTTGCAGCAGTGTGTGGTGGTCTATTTGGATGACATCTTGGTATATTCTGAATCCATGGAGGCCCACATTCTGGATGTCAGACGAGTGTTGCAACGGTTACGAGAGAACAAGCTGTTCGGTAAGCTTGAGAAATGCGAATTTCACCGATCCCAGGTAACCTTCTTAGGTTACATCATTTCCGCTGAGGGGTTCTCCATGGATCCTGAGAAGGTTTCGGCTGTCTTACAGTGGCCCCAGCCCAGTGGTCTTCGTGCCCTGCAGCGCTTTTTGGGCTTCGCCAATTATTATCGGAAGTTCATCAGGGACTTTTCCATGCTAGCCAAGCCTCTCACGGATCTGACCAGGAAGGGCAGTAATCCCCAGGTCTGGCTGCTCGAGGCAATCCGAGCTTTTGAGGCTCTAAAGTCCGCCTTTGTGTCGGCTCCGATTCTGTCGTATCCCAACCCTGGGTTGCCTTTTGTCCTCGAGGTGGACGCGTCTGAGACGGGAGTAGGCGCCCTTCTGTCTCAGCGTAAAACACCAGAGGGTCCTCTGCTTCCTTGTGGGTTTTACTCCCGGAAACTGTCTTCCGCGGAGTGCAACTATCAGATTGGTGACAGGGAGTTATTGGCCATCGTGCAGGCCCTTAAAGAATGGAGGCACTTGCTCGAGGGCTCGGTGGTTCCGGTTCTCATCCTGACGGACCACAAGAATCTGACCTACCTCTCTGAGGCCAAGAGATTGACACCACGTCAGGCCAGATGGGCTCTGTTCTTGTCACGTTTTAATTACGTGGTCTCCTACCTACCCGGTTCCAAGAACATCAGAGCGGATGCCTTATCACGGCAGTACTCCGAGCTGTCCGGGGAGGAGTCGATTCCGACTTCGGTCATACCTCCGAATCAGATCCTGGCCGCCATTCGCACCAGCCTGACATCTCCCCTGGGTGAGCAGATTTTGGCGGCTCAATCTGGTGCTCCCTCTGGGAGACCCAACGGCAGATGTTTTGTGCCTGAGGAGTTGCGCACTCGGTTGTTGCGAACCTACCATAACTCCAAGGCCGCGGGGCATCCTGGAAAGAATCAGCTGTCCTGGGCTGTTTCACGTCTGTTCTGGTGGCCTTCTCTACGTTCCGACATCGCCGCATATGTAGCGGCATGCTCCGTTTGTGCCCAGAGTAAGTCCCCTCGGCACCTTCCGTTGGGCCTTTTGCAACCCATAGCCACCGGGGAGCGTCCATGGTCACACCTGGGGATGGATTTCATTGTGGACCTCCCTGCATCCCGAGGCCATACGGTCATTCTCATGATTGTGGATCGGTTTTCCAAAATGTGCCACTGTGTTCCTCTCAAGAAGTTACCCTCTGCACAAGAGTTGGCCTCGATTTTTGCCAGGGAGGTCTTCCGGTTGCACGGTTTGCCCAAGGAGATTGTGTCGGATCGGGGGAGTCAGTTTGTGTCCAGGTTCTGGCGCGCCTTTTGCTCCCAGTTGGGGATTCATCTCTCTTTCTCCTCGGCCTACCACCCTCAGTCCAATGGGGCCGCAGAACGATCCAATCAGGCCTTGGAGCAATTCCTTCGTTGCTATGTCTCCGATCACCAAGACAATTGGGTTGACCTCCTGCCTTGGGCTGAGTTTGCCAGGAACACGGCGGTGAACTCTTCCTCTGGGACGTCTCCCTTCATGGCCAATTATGGGTTCCAACCTGCCGTGTTACCGGAGGTATTCTCTCCCCAGGATATTCCGGCTGTGGAGGATCACCTTTCCGTCCTACGTGCTTCTTGGGTACAGATCCAGAGGTCCCTTGAGGTCTCTGCGCAGCGCCAGAGACTCCAGGCTGATCGCAGACGAGCGCCCGCTCCTTCCTACCAGGTCGGAGACCGCGTATGGTTGTCCACCCGCAACCTCAACCTTCGAGTGCCCACTCCCAAGCTGGCGCCTCGCTTTGTTGGTCCCTTCCGAGTGCTTCGCAGGGTAAACCCGGTAGCCTATGCCCTTGCGTTTCCTCCTGGCATGCGGATCTCCAACGTGTTTCATGTCTCCCTGTTGAAGCCACTGGTGTGTAATCGTTTCACTTCCTCGGTTCCTCGGCCTCGTCTGGTCCAAGTGGGCAATCGTGAGGAGTATGAGGTGAGCAATATCCTGGACTCATGCCTGGTCCGCGGCCGGGTGCAGTTTTTGGTCCATTGGCGTGGTTATGGTCCAGAGGAGCGTTCCTGGGTGCCCTCCGCAGATGTCCATGCTCCTGCCTTGCTCCGAGCCTTCCACGCACGCTTCCCTCAGAAACCGTTCTTTACTCCGCGGAGGAGGGGCCCTTGAGGGGGAGGTACTGTCATGGTCTTACCTTCTTGCTGTTCTCCTTCGTTTGACATGTGCTGGCGGCCATCTTGGTTTCTGGGTTTCTTGTAGCCTCCCACCCTGCGGCTTCTCCTTCCCACTGGGAGGAGCTGGATGCCTAGCTCATATATATAGGAGGTCTGTGGCTTCAGTTCCTTGCTTGGTCCTCCTGTGTTCACATGCTTCTAAGACTGCTGCTGCTTCTGGTTCCTGATCCTGGCTTCGTCTGACTACCCTGCTGGTTCCTGATCCAGGCTTCGTCTGACTACCCTGCTGGTTCCTGATCCAGGCTTCGTCTGACTACCCTTCTGGTTCCTGATCTCTGGCTTCACAAGACCCTGCTTCGGTTTAGCCATCCGTTTGGACTTTTGCCTCACAGCTTGATTTTCAATAAAGCCTTCTTATTTCCACTTATCTCTTGTTGTACGTCTGGTTCATGGTTCCATGACACTGAACCAGTGTAGGCCTGAATTCAATATTGGTGCACCAAATGGCGGTATTTAAAATCTCTGAATGTAACCCAAATGTATTAAGGGTGTATCTCACAATGACATCTGCATCAAAGGCTGCCAACTAAATTATTTGTGCCCAAACGAGTGTTTGTTTAACAACTGAATTTGACAGCAGTATATGACCCTGTAATTTCCCACATGCTGATGCTGTAAGGCCTGAAAATAGTGATTTTTTTTGTCAAAAATGTGTTTTTCAAACCCCAGGAAATGATGGGTGTATTTATAGCTTAAATTGCACACTGACTAATCAAGATGTTGTAGATTGCCAAAAATTAGCTTTTTTTAGTAACAGAAATATGAAACTTGAATTTAACACTTGCAGAACAGGAAAATACTGTTTTTTGAAAAAGAAAATGTGTTTTTCAAACACCAGAAAATGATGAGTGTATTTCTAGCTTAAATTGCACCCTGACTAATCCAGATGTTGTAGATTGCCAAAAAAGTGTTTTTTGTTAAAAGAATATGAAAGCTGTATATATTAAACTTTAATTTAACACTTGCAGAACAGGAAAATATAGTTTTTGGGGAAAAAAAAGTTTGTTTTTCAAACCACAGAAAATGATGGGTGTATTTCTAGCTTAAATTGCACACTGACTAATCCAGATGTTGTAGATTGCCAAAAAAGTCTTTTTTTGGTAACAGAATATGAACGCTGTGTATATTAAACTTGAATGTAACACTTGCAGATATGGAAAATACTGTTATTTAAAACAAATAGTGAGTTTTTCAAACCCCAGAAAATGATGGGTGGATTTCTAGCCTAAATTGCACACTGACTAATCAAGATGTTGTAGATTGCCAAAAAAGTCTTTTTTTGTAACAGAATATGAAAGCTGTATATAATAAACTTGAATTTAACACTTGCAGATTTGGAAAATACAGTTTTTTGAAAAAAAAGTGTGTTTTTCAAATCACAGAAAATGATGGGTGTATTTCTACCTTAAATTGAACACTGACTAATCCAGATGTTGTAGTTTGCCCCAAAAAATTGTGATTTGCAATGTCCCAAAAGCTAAGATGCAGTGCTGTTGCACTGAGCTTGCAAAAAAAGCGACGAACACAAAATCCGAACCCGAACTTTTACGAAAAAGTTTGGAATCAGGTCAAGGGTCCAAAAATCCTAAAGTTCGGTACGAACCCGAACTTTACAGTTCGGGTTCGCTCAACCCTAATTTCGAAGTTAAAACTTTACATTATGAAAAAAAATTCCAAAGACACCTGAGAAATATTTTATGTAAATAAAACTAAATAGGATGAGCAAAATGTTTTTGAATAAAATGTGTTGAGTTGCATGCCTTGTATATCTCAAAAAGATTTTCTTCTCCAATTGATTAACTAAAGTCCAGACTAGCTTTTAAAATAATGGAACAAATAAATCATTCTTACAGGCTGAAATTATTTAACGTTTGTAATGAGACAAAATCCATTAGACGGAAAGCCTTATACTAACTGTGACAATGCTAATAGTTCATTAAATCAATTTACTCTTGACTGCAATAATGAAAGTAAGAAAAGGACAAAGTAAACAAAAATTAAGTGCCTGGAAAGTTAGTATTATAGTTTTAACTGATAGCACAAGGAGTATCGCTCACTAAAGACAAAAATAAATAATTCTAATTAAAGGGATTGTGTAGTACATAGATATTGATGACCTGTCCTCAATATCAGATTGACGGGGGTCCGACATCCAGCAACCCTTCTGAAGAGCTGTTTGAGAAGTAGTGGCTAGAGATGAGCGATGTTATCCAAAAATGTGATTTGGCTGCTTCAGCAAAATTCATAAAGAAATTTGATTTGTTACGAATTGCTTCATTATGAATCACATTCCATTATATGTAGTGGACACAATGACGGAGAATGGCAATTGGATTACCCCCTTCATCATTGAACACCTTAGATGCAGCATTTAATGCTGAATGCGGCATCTGACAGTTACTTTGAGGCCTTTCAGGGGTTAATCAGGGGCTAAAAAAATACATACTCCCCTCTTCCATTTGCTCACAGAGAGGCCGTCATGGTTATAGTGATTAGGGATTATTTGGGGATCCAGATAGCCATTGTACAACTCTGTTATTCCAGCAATTTGTTGTAGGGGTGCAAGTGTTATGATGAAAAGCCTAGCCTTTAGTGGCTTATATCTGTGGAAAAAGAAAAATATATACTCTGTTCACTTCTGCAGCTATATATAGTGAAAGCGTTTAGTACCCTATTATACAAACCGGATTCCAAAAAAGTTGGGACACTAAACAAATTGTAAATAAAAACTGAATGCAATGATGTGGAGATGGCAAATGTCAATATTTTATTTGTAATTGAACGTAGATGACAGATCAAATGTTTAATCTGAGTAAATGTATCATTTTAAAGGAAAAATACATTGATTCAAATTTTCACGGTGTCAGCAAATCCCAAAAAAGTTGGGACAAGTAGCAATAAGAGGCTGGAAAAAGTAAATTTGAGCATAACGAAGAGCTGGAAGACCAATTAATACTAATTAGGTCAATTGGCAACATGATTGGCTATAAAAAGAGCTTCTCAGAGTGGCAGTGTCTCTCAGAAGCCAAGATGGGTGGAGGATCACCAATTCCCACAATGTTGCGCAGAAAGATAGTGGAGCAATATCAGAAAGGTGTTACCCAGCGAAAAATTGCAAAGACTTTGCATCTAATATCATCAACTGTGCATAACATCATCCGAAGATTCAGAGAATCTGGAACAATCTCTGTGCGTAAGGGTCAAGGCCATAAAACCATACTGGATGCCCGTGATCTCTGGGCCCTTAAACGACACTGCACCACAAACAGGGATGCTACTGTAAAGGAAATCACAGAATGGGCTCAGGAATATTTCCAGAAACCGTTGTTAGTGAACACAATCCACCGTGCCATCCGCCGTTGCCAGCTGAAACTCTACAGTGCAAAGAAGAAGCCATTTCTAAGCAAGATCCACAAGCTCAGGCGTTTTCACTGGGCCAGGGATTATTTCAAATGGAGTGTGGCAAAATGGAAGACTGTTCTGTGGTCAGACGAGTCACGATTCAAAATTATTTTTGGAAATCTGGGACGCCATGTCATCCGGACCAAAGAGGACAAGGACAACCCAAGTTGTTATCAACTCTCAGTTCAGAAGCCTGCATCTCTGATGGTATGGGGTTGCATGAGTGCGTGTGGCATGGGCAGCTTGCATGTCTGGAAAGGCACCATCAATGCAGAAAAATATATTCAGGTTCTAGAACAACATATGCTCCCATCCAGTCGTCATCTCTTTCAGGGAAGACCCTGCATTTTTCAACAAGATAATGCCAGACCACATTCTGCATCAATCACAACATCATGGCTGCGTAGGAGAAGGATCCGGGTACTGAAATGGCCAGTCTGCAGTCCAGATCTTTCGCCTATAGAGAACATTTGGCGCATCATAAAGAGGAAGGTGCAACAAACAAGGCCCAGGACGATTGAACAGTTAGAGGCCTGTATTAGACAAGAATGGGAGAGCATTCCTATTTCTAAACTTGAGAAACTGGTCTCCTCGGTCCCCAGACGTCTGTTGAGTGTTGTAAGAAGAAGGGGAGATGCCACACAGTGGTGAAAATGGCCTTGTCCCAACTTTTTGGGGATTTGTTGACACCATGAAATTCTGATTCAAAATATTTTTCCCTTTAAAATTAAACATTTTCTCAGTTTAAACTTTTGTTCCGTGATTTATGTTCTATTCTAAATAAAATATTAGAAGTTGGCACCTCCACATCATTGCATTCAGTTTTTATTCACGATTTGTATAGTGTTCCAACTTTTTGGGAATCCGGTTTGTAGTACAATACGAGAAAAATAGGTGGCGTTCACATTTGGTGTTATTTGCACTAAAAACATTTATTGTCATATTTCAGTACAATACAAGAAAAATAGACACCGTTCACATTTATGCTAAATGCCGTTATTTGTGCTAAAAGCGTTTCTTGTCATTCTTCTAGAGAAAATTAGAAAAATACACTCCATTCACATATGGTGTTATTTGCGGTAAAACCATTTATTGTCATATTTCTAGAGAAAAAGAGAAAAATACATGCCATTCACATTTGGTGTTATTTGCGCTTAAAGCGTTTCTTGTCATATTTCTAGAGAAAAAGAGAAAAATACACGCCGTTCACATTTGGTGTTATTTGCGGTAAAACCATTTATTGTCAGTTCAGTACAATATGAGAAAAATAGACGCTGTTCACATTTGGTGTTATTTGCTCTATAAGCGTTTCTTGTCATATTTCTAGAGAAAAAGAGAAAAATACACTCAGTTCACATTTGGTGTTATTTGCGTAGAAATAATTTTGTTGCCTATTTCAGTACAAAATGAAAAATATATACGTCGCTTTTAGGGGGGACGCTTTTACCATATATACGAGAAAAAGATACTCAGTTCACATTTGCTGTTATTTGCACAGAAATAATTTAGTCGCCTATTTTAGTACAAAAAGAAAAATATATACGTCGCTTTTAGGGGTGTTTTTAATTTCTGTTTCATTTGTTTAGTTCAGCTACAAGTATGTCAGGCAGGGAAGTGCCAGGCCATGCACAGAGGATTGGCAGAGGCATTAATGTTTCTGGCGCAAGCAGAGGTCGCAGCAGAGTAAGGGGTCGTTGCAGCAATAGTCGCAGCGAGAGGCCTGAGCTCCCAATATCATCTAGCGGTTGTGTCTTGACCAGCAACCCAGCGGTTCTTGATTGGTTAACTTGGTCATCCACGTCATCCAAAGTGACATCAGACACCCCCATCCTACAGTCGATTGGTTTGTCAGACACAACCCTTAGTTAGCATGGCCTGGGAGCAGGCCCTGTGCCCTCACCTGTCCTCAATTTGCCTCTGTCCTTTTCTGTTCCCTCATGGCGAGAAGTAGTATATGCTGTAGGCTCAGCTTCACTTTTTTGTGAGGAATAGCTACTAGAGGACAGTCAGCAGAAGTGATGAGCCTGCCGCTCATCACTACTGCTGACTGTCCTCTAAGTGACCCACGCCTGTGACCCACGCTGGTATTTCGCTCGAATTCCGCAAATAATACATTGCTGATCTACTGCCGGGCAATATTCGAATTTGCAATATTTCGCAAATATTTTGTAGAATATTTGTCATATATTCACAAGTTCGAGATTATATTCTTGATTGTGAAAATCAGCAATGCATTATTCGCGTAATGCGCGCAAAATACCGGCGTGGGTCACTTATGCTACATTTTTCAAGCTGGTATAAGTTTCCTGAGACTGGAGAAAATGGTTGGCACGGCAGAATATTAGAATAGCTTTATATGCAAATGATGCACATATTTTTTTCGCAATACGTGCAACTTGTGACATCAGAACCTATTACACTGCCTAACACCCTGCACTGGAACCTATCAGCTACACTATAGATCAATCTAACCTACACTGACTATCTCCCCTAACAATTTGAATTATATATATAAGTTAACTGTCTAATGTAATACAACAAAGCACAGAGCACAGCAATGACTCTGCTGTCTCTTTCATAACTGCAATAAACTTTAGAAAATAGCTGCTGAGAGATTCTTATATAGTAAGGGGTAGGCAACTTTTCTATTGGTTGCTAGGGATGTTGCTAAGCTGTGACAATGCCTTATCATTGGCCCACAAGCTAGAAGAAGTGAGGGATGATCACTTGATATGTACTGTGTTAAAAAAAAAAACCGAATATTCGTCATTACGAATTTATAGCACTATATTATAAATATTTGCAAATTCTCAAAGTGCCGATATTCGCGATAAAAATTTGCTTTTCGAATATTCGCGCTTAACACTAGTCAGTAGCTACTTCCCAGCCAGGATCTGGAGGAGATATCCGCTGCTTCCTCCGCTAGGCGGGCAAGTAGTAATGAGGAGAGTGGAATGGGAGCTTGTACTGCGAGTGGTCAGGCTCCTGAACCAGAGGCCGCTAAGGAGGACATAAGTGATGTGCAGACACTAATCGATGATGATGAAGCCGATCACACTTGGGAGCCGGGTGCAGAAGGGGCTTCATGATCATGAGGAGAAGAGGGTGACATTTTGCCCGTGAGGCAGCGGCAGATCCAGCAAGGTGGTAGCATGGCTGGAAGTCAGCAGGGTGGCAGCAGTGGGAGGTCGGGAGCCAAACGTGCCCGGGGCAGCCTACCTGCCTGGGAAGTAGTGGTGCAGGGGTTCACGGAAGGCAGTGGCGGTAGCAATCAGTCAGTGCGGACTGTTGGGGGGAAATTCACCTACTCGGCGGTGTGGCAGTTTTTTTTCAAAGTGCCAGAGGAGGTGAATGTGGCCATATGTCGCATCTGTGGGCAGAAGGTGAAGCGTGGCCAGGGTGCCAATGTTCGCACTACGGCCCTGCATCAACATATGCAGCGTCGCCATACAGTGGCCTGGGAGAACCGGGCCCCCGATGTAGTGGTCCAGCCTGCTACATCGCCCAGTGGCACGCACCCAGTTTTATCCAATCAAGGCTCTCCACCACCTCAGCCAAAGGGAGCTGTCTGCCAATCCCATCTTCTGCGCCTCGACCAGCACCCTGCCACCCCACATTAAAGATCCGCTGGACTACTGGGTAGCCAAACTGGATTTGTGGCCGCAACTAGCAGAGTTTGCCCTGGAAAAGCTGTCCTGCCCGGCCAGTAGTGTGGCATCAGAGTGGGTGTTTAGTGCGGTGGGGGCCATAGTTACCCCAAGGAGAACTCGCCTGTCCACCCAAAATGTGGAGAGACTGACCTTTGTCAAGATGAATCAGGCGTGGATCAGCCAGGATTTCCAACCACCAATTCCTGATTCATCAGACTAGATCATCCATGGTGACACACCAACCCTTTGATAGAAGAGATTGGTTTCTTCTGATTACCTGCCTCAGCTACTACTTGTCACCACCAGACATCTGAGAAGCTCTGACAGATGCCTTTAAGAACCTCCTCCTTGAGCTTCCTTTGTTTTGCTTTCAGTTCCTCATCTCGTTAGCCTCTCTCAGCTGTCATGTAGTTGGACTGATTGCATCCCTTTAAATTCCTCCCCATAGTGCATCAGTTGGCGGTTTATATTACTTCCTGGAGTGTGTGTGCATGCTGATCCTACTTCCCAGTCTTCTACAAGTTAAGTGTTGTGTATTCATTTGTGTTTTTCTATTTTCTGGATCCCAGGTGACCCTGACTCCCTCCGTATCTAGTGTAGGGAGCCGGTGGTCGTGTCCCCTCACTATTATAGGATGTTCAGGTGTTATACAGTCGAGGTACGAGGATATGCGATCATCTACCATTGGGATTTTCGCATAGGCTGAGCATTCAGGGAGAGTGCCAGGTCTGATGCAGGGGACTCCCCTTTTGTTCCTTAGTTTTGGATCCAGTGAGTCGTATATTCATTTTGTGTTGTTTTGTTTTCTGTACACCTTCTATGACATTATAAACCGCCAAAACCATCTCAAGCATGGATCCGGTTTCACTTTTGACTGAACGCTTCCAGGGTCTTTCATTGGAGGTAGCAGATCTCCGTAAGACTCTTTCTCAGTTTCAAGTGACCGGTTCAGCTTGCGTTCATGGAGTTTGTTCTGAGCCTAAGATCTCGCTCCCGGATACGTTCTCCGGGGGTAGTGAGAATTTTGTGCGTTTTAGAGAGGCTTGCAAACTCCATTTTCGCCGTCTTCCCCATTCCTCTGGTGATGAGGAACGGAGAGTGGGGATCATTATATCGCTGCTCAGGGGTAACGCTCAGTCGTGGGCCTTTTCGCTGCCGGTGGGGGCACGGCCCCTCCGTTCAGTGGATGAATTCTTTTTAGCCCTGGGTCAGATATATGATGATCCGGATCGTATTGCTTTGGCTGAGTCTAGACTACGTCTGTTATGCCAGGGTAAACAATCCGCAGAGATATACTGCTCAGAATTTCGGAGATGGGCAGCTGATACTGGTTGGAATGATGCTGCACTCCGAAGTCAATTTTGCCATGGTCTTTCAGAGGGATTGAAAGATGCATTCGCCTTTCATGAGAGGCCTACCTCCTTGGACTCTGCCATGTCTCGGGCCGTTCGTATTGACAGGCATCTTAGAGAGAGAGGAGAGATCACTCCTTCCTGTCACACTCAATCCCAGGACAGTGCAGTGGTCTCATTCAGTGCGCAGGGGTCTCAGTCGCTGTCAACCCCTTATGAGCAGGAGCCCATGCAGCTGGGGTTGATTGCCTCTGACAATAGAAGATTCAGCCCGCATGGGAAGGTTTGTTTTTGTTGTGGAGGTATAAATCATTTGGCAAATGTTTGTCCCTCTAGGGGATTCAAGTTTTTTGGGAGTAATAAAGAAACAAAAAGGAAAAAATCATTTAAAAATGTTCCATCTGTTAACATTGGCAGGGTTGAGGCGGAAATTGAAGGTTTTCCGTTTGCTTGTAGTTCCTGTTTTGTCCTGCCTGCCAGGGTGGCGCTAGAGAGCAAGAGCATTTTTTGTGAGATTTTTGTAGATAGTGGAGCAGCTGTCAATCTCATTGATAATCAATTTGCGATAACTCGAATAAATAATGGTTTCCAGGTATGCACTTTGGGAAAGGATATTCCTGTTTTTACTATTGATTCCGCTCCACTTTCTCAGAAATCATTAAAGGGCATAGTTCACAATATCCGTTTAATTGTGAGTGATGCTCATGTTGAGGATGTGTCATGTTTCGTCCTTAGCGGATTGCCTACTCCTCTAGTGTTGGGTCTACCCTGGCTCACTAAACATAACCCCACCATTGATTGGCAAGCGAGGCAAATAAATGGTTGGAGTGACTTTTGCAGAGAGAATTGCCTCACGACATCTGTTTCTGAGGTTTCTACTAAGACTGTACCATCTTTTCTCTCTGAATTTTCGGATGTCTTCTCTGAGAGTGGAGTTCAGGATTTTCCCTCGCACAGGGAGTACGATTGCCCTATTATTCTCATCCCAGGCGCCAAGCTGCCTAAATCTCGTTTATACAATCTATCCCAACCTGAAATGGTCGCTATGCGTGCTTATATCTCTGAGAGTCTGAGAAAAGGACACATACGACCCTCGAAGTCACCTGTTGCCGCTGGTTTTTTCTTTGTTAAGAAAAAAGATGGTTCTTTAAGACCTTGTCTGGATTTCAGGGAGCTGAACAGTATCGCAATTCGTGACCCTTATCCGCTTCCTCTGATCTCGGACCTGTTTAACCAGATTGTTGGGGCTAAAGTTTTTTCCAAATTAGATCTAAGAGGGGCATACAACCTGGTCAGGGTCAGAGAAGGAGACGAATGGAAGACGGCCTTCAATACCCCTGAGGGCCATTTTGAGAATTTGGTTATGCCTTTTGGTTTGATGAATGCTCCAGCCGTTTTTCAGCATTTTGTGAACAGCATTTTTTTATCATTTAATGGGGAAATTTGTATTAGTGTATTTGGATGACATTTTGATTTTTTCTCCTGATTTCAAAACTCATAAGGAACACTTATGTCAGGTCTTGCTCATCCTGCGGGAGAATAAATTGTACGCAAAACTGGAAAAATGTGTGTTTGCGTTTCCAGAAATTCAATTTCTGGGGTTTTCTCTCCGCTTCTGGTTTCGCATGGACCCCGAGAAGGTCCGCGCTGTGCTTGAGTGGGAGCTTCCTGAGAATCAGAAGGCGCTGATGCGTTTTTGGGCTTTGCCAATTATTACAGGAAGTTTATTTTGAATTATTCCTCTGTTGTTAAACCACTCACTGATATGACTAGAAAGGGGGTAGATTTTTCTTCCTGGTCGGTAGAGGCGCGTAAGGCCTTTTCTAAAATCAAGGAGAGTTTTGCTTCCGCTCCCATCTTGGTACAACCTGATATTTCTCTACCCTTCATAGTTGAGGTTGATGCTTCTGAGGTGGGTGTATAATATATATGTGAGTAATCTAAGGATACAATAAAGAATTATCATAAGATTTAGTTTAATTGAGTTTAAGTTATATCATCAGAGAGGTTGCAGACACACGCTGAAGGTCCAAGAGACCATTTAAATATTTTTGGGTGCGGTCTTGTCTCAAGGTTCCTCTCCTGCCAAATGGCGACCGTGTGCCTTTTTCTCGAAGAAACTCTCCTCCGCAGAGAGAAATTACGATGTGGGAGATAGGGAGTTGTTGGCCATCAAGTTGGCTTTTGAGGAATGGCGCCATTGGCTAGAGGGAGCCAGACACACTATTACCGTGTTTACTGACCATAAAAATCTAGCCTACTTGGAGTCAGCCAAGCATCTGAACCCGAGACAGGCCATATGGTCTTTGTTCTTTTCAAGGTTTAATTTTGGTGTCACGTTCCGCCCTGGGGTTAAGAACGTGAAGGCAGATGCCCTGTCACGTTGTTTTCCGGGAGGTGGGAATTTTGAAGACCAAAGTCTCATTTTGGCTGAAGGTGTGGTGGTCTCTGCTCTTTTTCCAGAATTGGAGGCAGAGGTGCAGGTAGCCCAGTCAGAGGCTCCTGATCTTTGTCCTCCTGGGAGGTTGTTTGTGCCTCTCGCTTTAAGACACAAGATTTTTAAGGAACACCACGATACGTTCCTTGCTGGGCACCCGGGGGCAAGAGCCACACTGGATCTCATCGCTCGGAGATTCTGGTGGCCGGCGCTTCGTAAGTCGGTTGAGGGTTTTGTGGCAGCCTGCGAGACCTGCGCTCGTGCCAAAGTCCCTCATTCACGCCATCAGGTCCTCTCCTTCCCTTACCCATTCCTTCCCGTCCTTGGACACATCTGTCCATGGACTTCATTACGGACCTGCCTCGTTCCTCGGGGAAGACCGTGATTCTGGTGGTGGTGGACCGTTTTAGCAAAATGGTGCATTTCATCCCTTTTCCTGGCTTGCCCAATGCTAAGACGCTGGTGCAGGCATTTATTGATCACATTGTCAAATTGCATGGTATTCCTTCAGACATAGTCTCTGATAGGGGCACGCAGTTTGCTTCCAGATTCTGGAAGGCTTTCTGTTCTCGTTTGGGGGTTCGGTTGTCATTCTCTTCTGCTTTCCATCCGCAGTCGAATGGCCAGACAGAGCGCGTCAATCAGAATCTGGAGACATATCTGCGCTGTTTTGTGGCGGAGAATCAGGAGGATTGGTGTTCTTTTTTGTCCCTTGCTTAGTTTGCTTTAAATAACCGTTGTCAGGAGTCCTCTGATAAGTCACCATTTTTTGGTGCATACGGGTTTCATCCGCAGTTTGGGACATTCTCGGGAGAGGGCTCTTTTGGTTTACCTGATGAGGACAGATTCTCCTCGTCTTTGTCATCCTTTTTGGCAAAAGATTCAGGATAATCTAAAGAGCATGAGTGAGAGATATAAGCGTGTGGCGGATAAGAGACCTGTGCCTGGTCTGGACCTGAATGTTGGTGATCTGGTGTGGTTGTCTACTAAGAATATCAAATTGAAGGTTCCCTCCTGGAAGTTGGGTCCTAAGTTTATTGGGCCTTACAAAATCTTGTCTGTCATCAATCCTGTTGCCTACCATCTTGATCTTCCTCAGACTTGGAAGATCCATAATGTTTTTCATAAGTCCTTATTAAAACCTTATGTCCAACCCATTGTACCCTCGTCTTTGCCTCCTCCTCCGATTATGGTTGATGGTAATCTTGAATTTCAGGTCTCTAGGATTGTGGATTCTCGTGTTGTCCGCGGTTCTCTCCAGTACCTCGTTCATTGGGAGGGTTATGGTCCTAAGGAGAGGATGTGGGTCCCAGTGACAGACATTAAGGCCACTCGTCTCATCAGGGCTTTCCATAGGTCCCATCCTGAGAAGGTGGGCTCTGAGTGTCCGGAGTCCACTCGTAGAAGGAGGGGTACTGTCACCACCAGACATCTGAGAAGCTCTGACAGATGCCTTTCAGAACCTCCTCCTTGAGCTTCCTTTGTTTTGCTTTCAGTTCCTCATCTCGTTAGCCTCTCTCAGCTGTCATGTAGTTGGACTGATTGCATGTCTTTAAATTCCTCCCTATAATGCATCAGTTGGCGGTTTATATTACTTCCTGGAGTGTGTGTGCATGCTGATCCTACTTCCCAGTCTTCTACAAGATAAGTGTTGTGTATTCATTTGTGTTTTTCTGTTTGCTGGATCCCAGGTGACCCTGACTCCCTCCGTATCTAGTTTAGGGAGCCGGTGGTCGTGTCCCCTCACTAATATAGGGTGTTCAGGTGTTATACAGTCGAGGTATGAGGATATGCGATCATCTACCATTGGGATTTTCGCATAGGCTGAGCAGTCAGGGAGAGTGCCAGGTCTGATGCAGGGGTCTCCCCTTTTGTTCCTTAGTTTTGGATCCAGTGAGTCGTATATTCATTTTGTGTTGTTTTGTTTCCTGTACACCTTCCGTGACACTACTTTGATGTTGCAACCCGCCTGATGCCACACATCTGATGCCAAGTGCTCCTTCTTTCACCCACCTTTTGTCAGCGGGTACTGGTACTGCCCCCCACCGCCCCACTCAGTTACTGGGTCACTTTCTGGCCTCCTGATGCAGCTGCTGCTGCTATCTCAAAACTATGTCACCTTGCCACTCTATGGTCTCCTCCTGCTGCTGTCATCTCCACACTATGTCACCTTGCCACTCTATGGTATCCTGCTGCTGCTGCTACTGCCATCTCCACACTATTATCAACCAGATAGGTGGGATTATCAACCAGAAACTGGCGGATTAGCTTATTCCCTCCCACCCGCAGATTCCAGTGATTTACACCTTACCAAAGGTTCATAAAAATTCTACTCTCCCCCCAGGCAGACCGATATTGTTGGGTTGTGACTCTGTCTTTCAACCAGCATCTAAAATGCTTGACTGTCTATTAAGACCTTATACTAAAATGGGAAAGTCATTTATTAGAGACACTACAGACTTCTTGGGAAAGGTCCTAAATGATCACATGGACTGGTCTAAGTGTATACTAGTGACCATGGATGTCACTAGTCTATACACGGATTTTCTTACAGAGGAGGGTATTTCCTGTGTACAAAGAGCTCTGGAACAACAATTAAGAATTCTTAAGTAATTAACAAAAATGTATCATTACTATGCTAAATTTCGTGTTAAAACACAATTACTTTTTGTTTGAGGACTAGAGTTGAGTGAACCCTAACTGTAAAGTTCGGGTTTGTACCGAACTTTAGAATTTTTGGAACCCGGACCCGTCATTGTGGGATACACCCTTTTAGATACTGTTGTTCTATTCTGCTATTTAAAAAAAAAACACCCAATTTGGGCAAGATCCTAAATTTGAGAAATATGAGAGCTTCAAATAAGGGATGTGGCCCCCGGTCGTGGTGTTGCTGGTAGACCTCCTGTTGCAGGGAGAGGACGTGGCCGATCTGTGACACGCACAAGTGAAAAATCTTCCATAGCTGCGAGTAGGTAACAGAACCTTCAGCGGTATTTAGTCGGGCCTAATGCGGCTCTATGAATGGTGAGGCCAGAACAAGTACAGGCGATAGTAGATTGGGTTGCTGACAGTGCCTCCAGTTCCTTTACATAGTCTCCCACCCAGTCTCCGGCTGAGTGATCATAGTTGGCACCTGCAGCCAATGTCTATCAGTCTTTTACCTCACCCCCTTGCAAATCAGCCAAGCAATCTGAGCCCCAAGTCATGCAGCAGTCTCCTCTGTTTTTTTATGACTCTGCTAGCAGGGTTTCTCAGGGACATCCACCTAGCCCTGCCCTAGAAGTGGAAGATATTGAGTGCACCGATGCCCATCCACTTATGTTTATGGGAGGACCAACGTAGCATGTCTCGGATGATGACGAAACACAGGTGCCAACTGCTGTGGCTTTCAAAAGTATGCAGACTGACAAGGAGGGCAGGGGTGAAGACTGGGTGGAATATAATGTGGAGGACGATGAGGTCCTCGACCCCACATGGAATCAAGGTTATGCGAATGACCTGTGTAGTTCGGAGGAAGAGTCTGTGGTTGCACAGTGCCACCAGCACAGCAGAAGAGGGAGCAGGGTGCAAAAGCGAAGCGGCTGTCCCCTAGACAGTGCGCCTGCTACTGCCCACAGAAGCAAGGGACTGAGCACACCAAAGCCAGCTCCAAGGAGTTCCCTGGCATGGCAGTTCATTAGACAATGTGCTGACGACAAGACATGAATGGTTTACACGCTGTGCAATCAGAGCCTGAAGCGAGGCATAAACGTTCTCAACCTGAGCACAACCTGCATGACCAGGCATCTAAGTGCAAAGCACGAGCTGCAGTGGAGTAGACACCTCAAAAACCAAGAATGGTCTCTGTCTCCTGCTGCTTCCTCTTCAGCTGCAGTCTCGGCCACTTCATCCACCTCTGGAGTGACAGTGCCACCTGCCACCATGCAAACAGAGGATCTGCCAGCAACACCACCACCTGGGTTACCAAGCATCTCCACAATGTCTTACTAAGCGTTCAGCTCTCCGTCTCCCAAACACTGGAGCGGAAGAGGAAGTACCCCCCTACCCACCCACGGTCCCTGGCCCTGAATGCCAGCATTTTAAAATTTCTGTCCTTTGAAATGCTGTAATTCTGTCTAATGGAGAAGGAGAATATTAAAAGCCTTATGGCGGTGGCTGTCCCACAGTACTTCGTGCCCAGCCACCACAACTTTTCCAAGCGTGCTATCCCTTCCCTGCACAACCAAGTGGAGGAAAAAATCAGGTGTGCACTGCAAAATGCCATCTGTGGCAAGGTCCACCTAACTACAGATACGTGGACCAGTAAGCACGGCAAGGGACATTATATCTCCATAACAGCATACTGGGTAAATGCAGTGGTGGCTGGGCCTGAGGCAGATAGCAGTTTGGCGCATGTCCTTCCACCAGCGAGGATTGCCACCTGTTTCTTCATCCTTCTACTCTGCTTCCTCATCCTCTACCGGCTCCTCATCCGGTCATCGTAACACCTTCACCACCAACTTTAGCACAGCCAGGGGTAAACGACAGCAGGCAGTTTTAAAATTGAGTTTTGTTTGGCTGTTAACCCTTGCTTTATTTCTGGGAAAAATGGATTAAAATTGAAAATTTGCCCAAAAATTGAAATTCGGAAATGTTATCTCCTTTTGCCAATAACTCTTGTGGAACACCTAAAAAGTTAGCAACGTTTGTAAAATTAGTTTTGAATACCTTGAGGGGTGTAGTTTCTTAGTTGGGGTCACTTTTTTGGAGTTTCTACTCTAGGGGTGCATCAGGGGGCTTCAAATGGGACATGGTGTAAAATAAAACAGTCCAGCAAAACCTGCCTTCCAAAAACCGTATGGCATTCCTTTCCTTCTGCGCCCTGCCGTGTGCCCGTACAGCGGTTTACGACCAGAATCACAGAAACTACAGAATCAGGGCCATAAATATTGAGTTTGGTTTGGCTGTTAACTTTTGCTTTGTAACTGGAAAAAAATTATTAAAATGGAAAATCTGCCATAAAAGTGAAATTTGGAAATTGTATCTCTATTTTCCATTAAATCTTGTGGAACACCTAAAGGGTAAACAAAGTTTGTAAAATCAGATTTGAATACCTTGAGGGGTGTAGTTTATAGAATGGGGTCATTTTGGTGTTGTTTCTATTATGTAAACCTCGCAAATTGACTTCAGACCTGAACTGGTCCCCCAAAAATTGGGTTTTTGAAAATTTCTGAAAAATTTCAAGATTTGCTTCTAAGCCTTGAAACATGCCCAAAAAATAAAATATCATTCGCAAAATGATCCGAACATGAAGTAGACATATTGGAAATGTTAAGTAATAACTATTTTTGGAGGCATTACTATGTATTATAGAAGTAGAGAAATTGAAACTTGGATTTTTACAAATTTTTGGTAAATTTGGTATTTTTTATAAATAAAAATGATTATTTTTTTTACTTCATTTTACCAGTGTCACTGGTGCGTGGCTGGGGGGATACAGAGTACACAGATGATACACCTCCCACAGAGGACAGCTTTTCGTTACCTCTGGGCAGCCTGGCACACATGAGTGATTACATGCTGTAGTGTCTCCGCAACGACCGCCGAGTTTCCCACATTCTAACTTATGCTGATTACTGGCTGACCAAGGTGCTGGATCCCCGTTACAAGGACAGCGTACCGTCCTTAATACTGTCACTGGAGCGTGATCGTAAGATGCGCAAGTACCAGTGCACGCTCGTAGACGCGCTGCTTGTGTCATTCACAGTGGAAGCACAAGGCGAAGGAAGAGGTCACAAATGCAGCTGGGGCACCACCAGCACCTCAGAAGGCAGGGTTAGCAGGGCCGAAATGTGGAAAAGCTTTGTCAGCATGACACAACAACCAACACCACCGGCTGATATTGAACGTCTTAGCAGGAGGCAGCATTTCAGCAACATGGTGGAGCAGTATGTGTGTACATGCCTACACGTCCTGAATGACGGGTCTGCCCCCGTAAACTTCTGGGTCTCCAAATTCGGCACATGGCCTGAGCTTGCTCTTTATGCCTTGGAGGTGCTGGCCTGCCCTGTAGTCAGTGTATTGTCTGAACGTGTGTTTAGCACGGCAGGGGGCGTTATCACAGAAAAATGCAGCCGCCTGTCCACAGCCAATGTGGACAAGCTCACGTTCATTAAAATGAACCAGGCATGGATCACACAGGACTTGTCCGAACCGTGTGCAGAAAAGACATGTATACCGGCCTTAACCAGCCATTGTTATACTACAGCGCAATTGCTCATTGTTGTATTTTGGATATTTCACACTCTTTTGATGTGTACCCTAATAAAAAATTAATAAAATTAAAACCAAAAACCAATGTTGGCTACCTCATCCTCCTCCACTGTCGCTTTCTCCTATACCTCCTCCTCAAACTCCTACTCCATATGGACCTCCACCTCATAAATCAAGTTTATTTTTTTAAATTTGTACGTATTTTATTTTATGTCATTTCACAAATTTTTATGTTAAATTTTTGGGTGAAATTCACCACTTTTTGGGTGTGCTATACCCCTTATGTACCTAGTAGACAGGTAAAAACATTTCACAAATTTGTCTGTTACATTTTCTGGTGAAATTCACCAATTGTTGGATGTGATATACCCCTTTCTCTACCTAGTGGACAGGTAACATTTCACTAATTTGTCTGTTACATATTCGGGTGTAATTCACCAATTTTTGGGTGTGATATACCACTGCTATACCTAGTAGACAGGTAAAAAAAAATCATTAATTTGTCTGTTACATATTCAGGTGAAAGTCACACATTTTTGGGTGGGATATGCCCCTGCTCTACCCTTAATGCTTGCCTTCTTCATTTTAAATGTGATATATGCTTGAAAGTATGTCACACGTACAGTAGCGTAGGATTTGGAAGTGTAGGCGCAATAAAAAAAAAAGAAGGTATTTGGAATGTGGAAACGTCACACAGGAGATATCTCACAGATAAAGTCAATGTGGACACTATCTATTGAAAAAGTACACTTGATGTCACAGATATTTTTTGGATGCGCAAACATTACACTGCAGATGTGGCACTGGTAATGTCACTGTCCGCAGCAGACACCATCTATTGAAAAAGTACACTGGATGTCACGGATATTTTTTGGATGTGCACACTTTACAATGGAGATGTGGCACAGCTAATCTCACTGTCTGCAGGGGACACCGTCTATTGAAAAAGTACACTGGATGTCACAGATATTTTTTGGATGCGAAAACTTTACACTGGAGATGTGGCGCAGCTAATCTCACTGTCCGCAGTGGACACCGTCTATTGAAAAAGTACCCGTAGCGGACACCGTCTTCAGAAAAAGTACACTGAATGTCACTGTTATTTTAGGGATCTGCACACTTTACACAGGAGATGTGGCGCGGATAATTTAACTGTCTGCAGAGGACACCATCTACGGAAAAAGTACTCTGGATTTCACTGATATTTTAGGGATGTGTACACTTTACTCAGGAGAAGTGGCGCGGATAATTTAACTGTCTGCGGCAGACCCTGTCTACGGAAAAATTACACTGGATTTCACTGATATTTTAGGGATGCGCACATTTTACACAGGAGATGTGGCACGGATAATTTCACTGTCCGCAGCAGCCTATTAGACGCTATTTAGTGCAGGATACACCAGAAATATATATTGTTGCTGTCATACACAATAGTCCTTAAAATGACTTTCGGGTCTCGGAAAAGTTTTTGTAATAATAATATTCCAATAACACTCCCTACACTGTCTTTCCCTTCCAATGCTCAGCTCTCCCTGACTAACACTGAGCTGAACATGTGTCATTAGGTGCTTTATAGCACCTGATGACACGTTCTGGCCAGCCAATCACTATAATGCCAGTAGCCAACACGGCTATGGCATTACAGTGAAGGGCAGCACTTACCCGCATGTTTATTGTCTGCGTAGCAGCCAAGAAATGTGTAGGGAGGAGACTTGGCATTGAGCTTGAGTACATGCGGTACTCAGCCAAGTACCGCAATGTGCCGAGCATCGAGATGCTCGAGTCGAGCAGGTGTTCGGCCGAGCATGCTCGATTATCACTAGTCCTTGCCTCTAATGTACAAGGGGTTGGGAGTTCAAATTCCGGAAGAAACTTTTCAGAAATAGATGCTAAATTACATTTAAATACACTTACTCAAGCACATGCGGGGTTCTGACAAACTCTGCGATGCTCGAGCTGAACTGGTGTTCGGCCAAGCATGTTCGATCAACACTAATGGGTGGTCATTGTAACAGTGTCAACTGAAACCCATGGCAATTGAACATAACTGTGCATAAGTGTCCAAAGAAAGTACATTTCTGTGTGTGAGAGCAAGAGCATCTTCAAATACAAATATGTGTATGTAAAGAAATCATGCAAACATATTGTCACTTTTATATAGACATAAAAGTGGTGTTAATTTAGTTTCCCCAATTTTGTTAATTAATGTGGATTCTATTATTTGGCACCACGCTATTATAATTATGTGCATAACAAAGAACAATGCACTGGTGTGACACATTAGGCTAGTGAGGCCCGGTGGTGCTTAGTCAATAAAATCCACAAACATATTATCCAGAAAAGATAAAAGCAGCAGCACCCACAAAATGTCAAAACTTTGGCACTTTATTATTTTATAGAAACGAAGCGGTTAAGGATGCGATTGCATTTTGCTCTGTTTGTGCTTCTTGCAAGATAAAAATAAGAGCTGAGAATATATTGATTCTGTCTGAGAAACACTGGAGTTTATCTTATCACACAATGCGTTTATGTTTGGGGAGTTGACAAATTTAAAAAACTGTTACAGCAATGGGGGGACCAGTTGCATGAACATTTGCTAATTGATTTTTAGCCATTTTTGAAGAATATAGGGGTCATTTATCAACCTAAAATACGCCTATATTAGGCACATTTCAGGTGCATATTGTGGGGCAACGGTTTGTTGTACCACAATCTGTGACTTTTTCCCACTCATTCCAGGTCTAAAAAAGTGGGCGTGGTGTGGGTGGGGAAGGGAACGGACCGGCAGGCCTTTCTTTCTTATTTATCATTTTCTAAGCCTGTTTTAGGCGTAGAAAATTGTCTAAATGTAAGCCAGCTAGGAAGCAGGATGCCAGCTAGGAAGCTGAAAGTTATGTAGAGACCTGCACCTCATAACTTTGTTGATCCACATCCAGTAAAGGGGCTCTATTAACACTGGCATCTAAAATGCGGGTCTTAATAAATGACCCCCTATGTGTCCATAGTGAATAATCATATGTGACTAACATCAGTTAATTATTGAGAATTATAGATTATGTATTTATAATTTGGACCAGTGCCGAAGTGAAATTTCCGGAGTTATGAGCTATTTCAATACTCAATATACCATGAATATGAGATTTTAAAGCAAAATTAGTGCAACACACCTGGAATTTTTGGATGTATTGGTTAGAGTAGAGGAATGGGAATTAATGACAGCAGGATTCAGGAAACCAACAAATTCACAAATTCCTTATTTAAGTTGTACTGCACTTCAGGAGTTTCCATACTCCTAATGTAAAATCAGCAGTACCATATGAACAGTTTGTGCAATTCAGTGATGATAAGGAATTTATTGATCAAGCAACAGCATTGTAGAAACATATTTTTTCTACAATGCTGAACAATCCTGAACAATGATTTGTTATAGGGTACAGTTAATGAAGGTGGGAAAGGAAAAATCGAAAAAGGCTTGCCGTATATAATGTGTGTACAATTATTAGGCAAGTATTCTGATCATATTATCATTTTTTGCATATTTTCCAACTCCAAGTTGTATAAATTTGAATGCTAATTGGACCGAAGCAGTTGTTGTGTAATGAGGGCGTAGCCTAGGGAGATCAAGGCCCTATATCAAGGTGTGCATAATTATTAGGCTACTTTCACATCTGCGCTTTCTCTTTCAGCCATTGAGATCCGTCATAGGATGGGGACAAAACTGAACTGAATGGAGAGCACCAAAATTCATTCAGTTCCATTTCATTGCGTTCCCATGACGCACACAACATACAGATTATATAACTAGCTCCTTTCTAGTCAACCTCAATTTGCCCACCTTATCAAACTCAAATAGAGAACTGTTGGCTGCTCCTTTCACTCTGGAGGAACTTAGCAATGCTATCTGGCAATCTCCTAAGGGGAAAAGGCCAGGCCCCAACAGACTTCCAGTCCTCTACTACACTACCTTTCAACACATTTACTCCCCATCTATAATTTAACACTAGAAGATAGACTTCTGTTGAGAGAAATGACAAAAGCTCATATTACTCTGTTCCCTAAAGAAGGGAAAGACCACACATTGTGCCCCAACTATCGGCTTTTATTTAACTTCTTAACATTGACCTAAAACTTTTGGCTAAAATGCTGGCAAAAAGACGAGATCCTACACTCACTAGTACACAGAGACAAATTGGGTTTTGTCAAGCAAGAGTGCTCAATATCTTATACTATACCAAACGCAAATCCATTCCCATCGTCCTTCTCGGCACATATGGAGAATTTTAGTTCCCACTTTAACTTCAAAACCAACCTAAATAAATCCCTGATAATTAGCTCGGGAATCTCCACATCACACAGGAACCGCCTCAAACTAAATTCCCCCTTTAACTGGTCGGCCCCCCACCTAACCTACCTGGGCATTAAAATTTGCGCAGACAACTCCCAGCTATTCTCCCTAAATTACACCACACTCATGTGAAAAATCTCCGACACACTTGACCTCCCCATACTGTCCTGGTTTGGGAGAAAGAAAATATTGATGTCATTAGTTTTGCTCAGATTAACATACAAACCGGATTCCCAAAAAGTTGGGACACTAAACAAATTGTGAATAAAAACTGAATGCATTGATGTGGAGATGGCAAATGTCAATATTTTATTTGTAATAGAACGTAGATGACAGATCAAACGTTTAATCTGAGTAAATGTATCATTTTAAAGGAAAAATACGTTGATTCAAATTTTCACGGTGTCAACAAATCCCCAAGTATCAATAAGAGGCTGGAAAAAGTACATTTGAGCTGGAAGACTAATTAACACTAATTAGGTCAATTGGCAACATGATTGGGTATAAAAAGAGCTTCTCAGAGTGGCAGTGTCTCTCAGAAGCCAAGATGGGTAGAGGATCACCAATTCCCAGAATGTTGCGCAGAAAGATAGTGGAGCAATATCAGAAAGGTGTTACCCAGCGAAAAATTGCAAAGACTTTGCATCTATCATCATCAACTGTGCATAACATAATCCGAAGATTCAGGGAATCTGGAACAATCTCTGTGCGTAAGGGTCAAGGCCGTAAAACCATACTGAATGCCCGTGATCTCCGGGCCCTAAATGACACTGCACCACAATCACAGAATGGGCTCAGGAATACTTCCAGAAACCATTATCCGTGAACACAATCCATCGTGCCATCCGTCGTTGCCAGCTGAAACTCTACAGTGCAAAGAAGAAGCCATTTCTAAGCAAGATCCACAAGCTCAGGCGTTTTTACTGGGCTAGGGATCATTTAAAATGGAGTGTGGCAAAATGGAAGACTGTTCTGTGGTCAGACGAGTCACGATTCGAAGTTCTTTTTGGAAATCTGGGACGCCATGTCATCCGGACCAAAGAGGACAAGGACAACCCAAGTTGTTATCAACACTCAGTTCAGAAGCCTGCATCTCTGATGGTTTGGGGTTGCATGACTGCATGTGGCATGGGCAGCTTGCATGTCTGGAAAGGAAGCATCAATGCAGAAAAATATATTCAGGTTCTAGAACAACATATGCTCCCATCCAGACGTCATCTCTTTCAGGGAAGACCCTGCATTTTTCAACAAGATAATGCCAGACCACATTCTGCATCAATCACAACATCATGGCTGCATAGTAGAAGGATTCGGGTACTGAAATGGCCAGTCTGCAGTCCAGATCTTTCACCTATAGAGAACATTTGGCGCATCATAAAGAGGAAGGTGCAACAAAGAAGGCCCAAGACGATTGAACAGTTAGAGGCCTGTATTAGACAAGAATGGGAGAGCATTCCTATTTCTAAACTTGAGAAACTGGTCTCCTCGGTCCCCAGACGTCTATTGAGTGTTGTAAGAAGAAGGGGAGATGCCAAACAGTGGTAAAAATGGCCTTGTCCCAACTTTTTGGGGAATCCGGTTTGTACCTGCAACAAGTACTTCCAAGCCCAGTCCCTGCCTCATACTATGACGCATTGAGAACACTATTTGGATCCTTCATATAGCATAAAAAGAAGGCCTGCCTTTCTTACAAAACATCAATTCGATCCAAGTGGTTGTGGGGCATAGCACTCCCAGACCCATAGCTATATGGGAAGGCAGTTCTCCTTTCACGAACAGTGGAGTGGTTGAGAACCCCACCACACAAATCCTGGGTGGCTATAGAACAATCACTAATGGGCTCCACCTTTAGATCTATATTGCTGGGTCGTAAAACTCTTCCAACCCCCCCATCTGCAACCCCACTCAATATATGATTCCTTCTCCCTCCCCACTTCTGCAGGCCTGAAACATCTTCTATTCAGCCCCCAAAGAACTATATGAGGGATTACCTTCAAAGGTCAGAAACTCAACTCTTGGGGTGAGAGACAGTTTCTGGGAGACTCGTATCCTTAACATAAAAGAACTGGGCCAACTGTTCGGTGTTAAGCAGTACCACCTCAATTCCCTACACTATCTTCGATCATACATATCCCAACACATTGAGTTGGGAGACCTGTTTCGTCCCCAAGTCTGGTTTAAAAGTTTGATCAGCAACACTTCTAACCCTCTTAATCTCATCTCACAACTATATAACAGACTACGAGTCCAAGCTCTCAGAATTACTCCAGCCTTCATTAGACTTTGGGAAAATGACCTGTGCTGCACATTTACAAGCAGAGAAGTAGAGTCTATTTTTGCATCTCTACACATAGCATCCAGATGTTTCAGGATTCAGGAAAATAGATATAAAATTATTACGAGATGGTAAAAAACTCCTGATAAAACTTGTTTATATTCCTCATCCGCCTCCGACACTTGCATGAGATTCCTAAAGGAAAGAGGCACCTTTCCCCACATATGGTGGTCATGTCCTCCAATACACCAATGGAGGGAACAAATATTCAAAATCTGTAATATGTCACTGCGCTCCCGGTGTCTCCGGAGTTAGCTCTCCTGGGCCTTTATCCCTCTACACTTATGGGGCCTAACCTCTGATTATTTAAGCAACTATGGATACCAGCTCATTTTTTTTAACCCAAAATACTGGCTCTCGACTGATCTCCCTACAATAGAGCAGTGGGCACTAAAAGTAGACCAGATATGCCAATTTGAGGAGATTTCCTCATGGGAGATGCTGGCCAATCACAGATTTGCCAAAATCTGGCAAGCATGGAAAACATACAGAAGAGCAACATAACACCGTACCACCAACAGGTACCAGAAGCAGTCTTGCGAACTGGTGGCTCCAGTTCTGAGTTGCTCTACTCCCCACACTCATACTTAATTGGACTCCTTGGATATAAGAAACAATATACCTAAAGCTACTACAGCTAGTATGAGCTATTAGCTCCTTATCGCCACCGTCGTCAACACTTACACTCACAAGCATTCCAGTGAGCTAAAAATAAAGAATATGGGCTACTCTTCACCTCTGACTTCAGCACTCGATCTGCACCAGAGACGACCTGATGATAAGATTCACCATTTCAGTGACTTTGTGTTGAAGTTGATTGTCAATCCCTCATTTCTTTTTGTGTATTTATCGGAGGCTAGTTCCGTGCCTTTTATTGCATTTAATGAAAAAATCTTCAAAATAAACCGTTAAAAAAAAAAGTCAAGACTGGGCCCAGAAATAACAAAAGATAGATTTTTCAAAGGTTTTATTGACTGATGAGATGAGAGTGACTCTCGACAGACTGGATTGATGGGCTGGATCAGTAATAAGCACAGAGCTTTACTTTGGGGGTACTGCTATGGGCTGGTATTATTAAAGATGAGCTAGTTGGACCTTTTTGTTTTGAAGACAGACTCAAAATCAACTCTCAAACCTACTGCCCATTTTTAGAATATACTTTCTTCAAGCAATGGTACAGGAAAAAGTCAGCATCTTTCAAGAAAACCATGATTTTTATGCAGGACAATGCTCCATTGCATACATCAAAGTACTCCACTGCATGATGAAAGATCGAAGTATAATGATATGGCATATATTAGTGTCATGAATATGGAAGTCTTGACAAAATGCAGACAGCATAAAATGGCTGTTTACTGGTATGTTTCCCACATCCTTGACCACTTTTCTTTTTTTAAAGAATGAGGTGCTGAAGTTTCAACATGTGATGAGCGTCACTGCTATTTGTCACAAAATAAATTAAAATAAAATTTCTTATTGAAATATGAACCATTTAAACAGTGAGTTTATGTCTATATATATATAAAATAGCATTCTCATATATATAGAGAAGTTGGATTTATTTATGCACTGTGTATGGGATAATGTAATCAAATTTATGCTTTATTTATTCATAATAAAATGTCAGCCTGTTCTGTGTGTCACAATAAAATGTCAGACTCATGCATGCCATCCAATAAAATGTCCATCTTACCTCCAGAGTCTGCCATGAAATCTCAGGAGGAAGAGTTGGATAATAAAGATCAGCAGCATCTAACATCAATTTTATAGACTGGTACACATGTCCAGTAGGACACTGCTTATCATTTGGGACTGCTTTGTGTATAACATAATAAATATGACCAAGTGATAGCTGTGCAAATACAGCATAAAAAGAGCAAAGATGAACGATGTAGTAGCTTAATCACACCACATTTAGAAGCTGCATATCTCTATGTAAAAGATCTGCACTTTGGGTTTCTTGCTCTTATCAGTTCTAATATTTTGGTTAAGTGGCTCTCAGACAGTTATGGAAGTTGATGTTAGGGATGTTTGTTGCACATTTCAGACTCCTATAAGACATAATTTATAGTGTTAGTCAAACACCACAGTGCTCGGGTGCTCGAGTAGAACACCTCGGGATGCTTGGGTGCTCTACAGAGCACCCGAGCACAATGGAAGTCAATGGGAGAACAAGAACATTAAACCAGGCACCCCCTGCTCTAAAGAGGGTAGGGTGTCTGGTTCAAAGGAAAAGGTCAGAAATTGATGGAAACACCACTGAAATGGTTCGGGAACAGCATGGGGAGGATGTTTGGATGCATCTTGGACTCACAGGTTACTGCTGCAAATTATGTTGTCCGAGTACGACGCCACTTTTACAGACTGACAATAATACACACAAAACCAAAGATAAAATTTATTTTAGAGGAAAAAAATGTTAGGAAATATTCTTTCCTGTACATTCACTTGTATATAAAGTGCAAGTGCTACCAAAAATTACAAGGAAGAGGCACTCCAATTAGTGTTGATCAGGTGCTCAGTGCTCTAGCTGAACACATTGGGATATAATGTAGCACCCGAGTATAATGGAAGTCAATGGGAGAACCCAAGCATTAAACCAGGCAACCCCTGCTCTGAAGAAGGGAGGGTGCCTGGTTCATAGGAAAAGGTCAGAAATTGATGGAAAGATCCCCAAAATGGTGTGGGAACAGCATGAGGAGGATGTCTGGATGCATATTGGACTCCCAGGTCATTGGAGAGTATCCATGTAGCTAGAGAATTTGCTAGACAAAAAGACAGGGACTCTTTTTTTATTTACTCAAACTAAAGATGATATAGGTAAGAAAAAGCACTATAATAAATAAAACTAAAAAGAAAATATAAGAAAAGAAAATGGAACTACTGTTATGCACGGGGTTTGAGTGAACCGGTGACTTTTGTTACCAATTACAGCAAAGAATATCCCCTTATCTGCAATATATTATGCAAACATTTTCAAGTTATAGGCTATGATCAGGATTGGGGAGATGTCGCCGATACAGGCATTAGATGTATAGCAAAAAAAGCACCTACAATTGGACAAAAAGTGAACCCCAGTTTATTCCATGATAATGCTCCTTGCCAACCAGTTTGGCTCAGAACGAAGGGTAATTTTAAATGTGGAAGTAAGAGGTGTATTTTCTGTCTACATATGTCAGTTAGTAAAGATGTCGTCTCCACGTCTAATGGTAGTACGCATGTTTTGCGACAATATATTAATTGCAATACTGAATATGTTGTCTATGTTATTACCTGTCGAGATGCAATATGTGGGATGCACTATGAATCAACTCAAGGTTAGAATACGGAAACACTTGAGTGACGTCCCACATTTCTCAACGCGCAATGTATCAGCGGAGACATTACATTTTGCATTCGTTCACAAAGGGGATACCCCTGCGTTTTTTGTGCAGAGTATTGAAAGAGTGACTATAATGATTAGGGGTGGAGATCGCAGACAGAAACTCTTCAGCAGGGAAACCTATTGTATGTTCAATTTGGAAACATATATACCGAATGGATTAAATAAAAAACATGATTTAACTATGTATCGGGCCTGAAGTCTCCTCCCTCCTGTTGAACCCTACCCACCATCTGGTGTGGATCTCCGGTAGGGATGATTATTCAATCAAGTGGGAGTGTCATGGCAGTGTATATAACTATAGTTTTAAGTTTGTTTGTCTTGATGAAGGGCTAAAGATGTAATAGCCCGAAAAGCGTCACAGCATATTTGTCCATTTTAGATGTCTGGATTTTAATGGAAGCCGATTAAAGTACATTTTATGTGGAGCTGTATTCCCCTCATTTTCATTGTCCGATACAACCTGTATATCACTTAATGGAGGGTCTCATTCACATTGTGGTACAATTGTTCAGGTAGTGGGACGCCTACACTCATAAAGTCTATGCACTAAGTGAAAGGGCTGCCAAAAATTACAAGGAACCTGCACTCCTAAACACCCTTTAATACACATAAAGGAGGGCATCATATACACCCTTGAAAAATTATGATTGATGGCCTGCTGGTGACCCTCAAAAACAATTGCAGGGCCTGCTGATCTGACCATCTAAAACATTAGGGTCGAGGGCCTGCTGTCGCATTTGTGACTCTAGATAACCTTTGGGCGATTGCACAGCCCCGTGACGGCGACAATCCATTTGGATGTCTGCCCTATCAACTTTCGATGTTCTTTTCTGCGCCTACCATGGTGATCACGGGTAATGGGGAATCAGGGTTGGATGCCGACGAGGGAGCCTGAGAAAGGGATACCACAGCCAAAAGAGGTCAATGGCTGAAATCTGATTAGCTGCTGTTGCCTTGCCCCTTTGTTTCCTAATTGTGAACCACCCAGAGAGGGTGGGTCAAGTTATTAAAGCACAAGCATCCAAGGAAGGCAGCAGGCATGCGGCAATTAACGACTCCCGACTCGGGAAGTTAGTGACGATAAATAACAAGAGGCCCTGTTATTGGAATGAGTACACTTTCCGTTAACAAGAATCTATTGGAGGGCATGTCTGGTGCCAGCAGCCGACTTGCTCCTGGCCTCCACAACATTCACCTGGTGTGCCATCATGGTGAGGATTGTGTTGACCAGACTCTTGGCTACTGAGACTGGACTTGTAGGTGAGGGCCTGCTGCCGCTTTGTTGACTCTAGATAATGCCTAGGCGATCACACATCCCCGTGACGGCGACGATCCATTGGGATGTCTTCCCCATCAACTTTGGAGCAATTTTTCAACAAGGACCTTCTGGTATACCACCGTTTTGCTTATCCTCTCCACCAGAGGAATGAGAGATGAGTTCTCTTTGTAACGGGGGTCGAGAAGGGTGAACAACCAGTAATCCGTGTTGTCTAAAATGCGTATAACGCACGGGTCTTGGGAAAGGCAGCCTAACATGAAGTCAGCCATGTGTGCCAGAGTACCAACAGGCAAGAGTTCGCTGTAGTCATCAGGAGGATCAGTCTCAATCTCCTCATCCACTTTTTCCGCTTCTGCCCACCAGCGCTGATGGAATTAAATTTCCATGGGTACTACCCTCTGTAGCGGAGGCAACTGTCTCCTCCCCCTCCTCCTCTTCATCGTCCAATTTGCGAGGATAAGATGGACGGAGGGTGGTCTGGCTATCACCCTTCTTCCCCTATTTCCACCTCTTCCACATGCAAAGCGTTGTCCTTAATTGTGAGCAGCGAGCGTTTGAGTAGACACAAAAGGGGGATGGTTTCTCTAATAATACCGTTATCACCGCTCACCATTTGTGTTGATTCCTCAAAGTTTCTTAAAACCTCACAGAGGTCAGACATCCATGCCCACTCCTCACTTCTGATTAGCGGAAGCTGACTGGAAAGGCGACAACCATATTGCATCTGGTATTCCACTACTGCCCTCTGCTGCTCACAAAGCCTGGCCAACATGTGGAACGTGGAGTTCCAGCTCGCGCTCACATTGCACAACAGACGGTGAGCTGGAAATTGCAAGCGCTGCTGCAGTGTTGCCAGACCGTCTGATGCTGTCGATGACTTACGTAAATGTGCACACACGCAGCGCACCTTCACCAGTAGCTCAGGCAAATTGGGGTAGGTTTTGAGATACCGCTGAACCATTAAGACGTGGGCTTGGCATGAAATGTGTCTGAGCTTGCCGAACTCCAAAGCTGCCACCAAGTTAGGGCCATTATCACACACAACCATGCCTAGTTGTATGTTGAGTGGAGAGAGCCACATCTCAGTCTGGTCTCTTATCGCCTGCCAAAGCTCTGCGGCAGTATGCTGTTTGTCCCCTAAGCAGATCCACTTCAGCACGGCCTGTTGCCGCTTCCCCAGTGCAGTGCTACACTGCTTCCAGTTACTGGCTGATGGCTGACTTGTGCTGTACGCGGATAATTCGGAGGTGGAAGTAGAGGAGGAGGCGGAGGAGGAGAAGTGGGGATTGGAGCCACTAACGTAGCTGCTGGTGGAAACTCTGATCGATGTAGGGCCAGCAATCATCGGTGTCTGTAGCACCTGTGCCATCCCAGGGTACAACTAGCTCCCGGCCTCCACAACGTTCACCCAGTGTGCTTTCAGTGAAATGTAGTGTCCCTGGCCAAATACACTTGTCCATTTGTCCGTGGTTAAGTGGTCCTTCCAAGTAACTGTGTTAATCAGGGCACGTGTGACGTTTCAGAACACATGTTGGTGTAAGACGGACATGGCACACCTTGAAAAATAGTGGTGGCTGGGGACAGAGTACCGCGGGACGGCCGCCAACATCAGGCTGCGGAAGGCCTCAGTGTCCACAAGCCTAAATGTTAACATTTCCAGGGCCAGTAATTTGGAAAGCTGCGCATTTAGTTCTATGGCCTGTAGGTGGGTGGCTGGGTATTTGCGCTTGCATTCAAATGCCTGGGGTAAGGACATTTGTACGCTGCGCTCGGCCAGGGAAGTCGATGTGGTCGCTGATGTGGTCGCTTCGCAGGTTATGTCAGTGATCTCATCGTCCACCACCTCCTCTTCCATTTCCTTACTCTGATTATCCTCTTGATTTGTTGACCTAACCACAACCTCAGTTATTGACAACTGTGTCTCATCCTTTTCATCAACCCCTTGAGACAGTAATTGCGGTTGACTCATTGGCAACTGTGTCTTATCATCATCCACCTCATTTAACACTAATTGCCGTTCCCCACCGTCATGTTCTTATGACTGTGGATGCTCAAGAGGTTGGGAATTAGGGCACAAGATCTCATGTCCCTCTTCAAGCGTGCTTGGTGAGAGGGCCAAATCAAGTAATGGAGATAAAAAGAGCTCCTCAGAATATCCGAGTGTGGGATCACTTGTTTGGCCAGACTCTCCATGGTGGGAGAAAGGAGGATCAGGGTGAGGATTCTTTTGACCAGACTCTTGGCTACTGAGACTGGACTTTGTGGACAGGGTGGTGCTTAACCGACTGGAAGCATTATCTGCTGCAATCCAACCACACTGGTCTGACTTCAAGAGTTTTGTCCTGCGATGCCCTTCAAACTGGGACATTAAGCTAGGTATCGTGGATGATTGTTTTTCTTGTGCTCTGGCAGCAGTAACAGTTTCAATGCGCCCACGGCCACAGCCTCTGCATGAACCATCAGCATCACGACCACTTCCCCGTCCCTTAATGCTTGCCTTCTTGATTTTAAATGTTATATGCACGCTTGACACACAAGATGTGGCACGGATGTCACAGGTCACAGCAAGCACAGTATATGAAAATAGTACGTTAAAGTATGGAAAAAGGAAAATAGATTTAACTTATATTTTTTCTATCTCTGACCCTGACATACAGAAGGTATTGCACAGATGTCACAAGTCACTGCAAACACCCATCTATAGGAAAAGTATGGATAAACTATACTAGATTTCACTTATATTTTTTCTTTCTCTGGCCCTGACACACACAAGGTGCTGCACAGATGTCACAAGTCACTGCAACACCCTTCTATAGGAAAAGTATGTACAAACCGGATTCCCAAAAAGTTGGGACACTAAACAAATTGTGAATAAAAACTGAATGCAATGATGTGGAGATGGCAAATGTCAATATTTTATTTGTAATAGAACGTAGATGACAGATCAAACGTTTAATCTGAGTAAATGCATCATTTTAAAGGAAAAATACGTTGATTCAAATTTTCACGGTGTCAACAAATCCCCCAAAAGTTGGGACACGTAGCAATAAGAGAGCTGGAAGACCAATTAACACTAATTAGGTCAATTGGCAACATGATTGGGTATAAAAAGAGCTTAGAGGATCACCAATTCCCACAATGTTGCGCAGAAAGATAGTGGAGCAATATCAGAAAGGTGTTACCCAGCGAAAAATTGCAAAGACTTTGCATCTATCATCATCAACTGTGCATAACATCATCCGAAGATTCAGAGAATCTGGAACAATCTCTGTACGTAAGGGTCAAGGCCGTAAAACCATACTGGATGCCCGTGATCTCCGGGCCCTTAAACGACACTGCACCACAAACAGGAATGCTACATGTAAAGGAAATAACAGAATGGGCTCAGGAATACTTCCAGAAACCATTGTCAGTGAACACAATCCACCGTGCCATCCGCCGTTGCCAGCTGAAACTCTACAGTGCAAAGAAGAAGCCATTTCTAAGCAAGATCCACAAGCTCAGGCGATTTCACTGGGCCAGGGATCATTTAAAATGGAGTGTGGCAAAATGGAAGACTGTTCTGTGGTCAGACGAGTTACGATTCGAAGTTCTTTTTGGAAATCTGGGACGCCATGTCATCCGGACCAAAGAGGGCAAGGACAACCCAAGTTGTTATCAACACTCAGTTCAGAAGCCTGCATCTCTGATGGTATGGGGTTGCATGAGTGCGTGTGGTATGGGCAGCTTGCATGTCTGGAAAGGCACCATCAATGCAGAAAAATATATTCAGGTTCTAGAACAACATATGCTCCCATCCAGACGTCATCTCTTTCAGGGAAGACCCTGCATTTTTCAACAAGATAATGCCAGACCACATTCTGCATCAATCACAACATCATGGCTGTGTAGGAGCAGGATCCGGGTACTGAAATCTTTCACCTATAGAGAACATTTGGCGCATCATAAAGAGGAAGGTGCAACAAAGAAGGCCCAAGACGATTGAACAGTTAGAGGCCTGTATTAGATAAGAATGGGAGAGCATTCCTATTTCTAAACTTGAGAAACTGGTCTCCTCGGTCTCCAGACGTCTGTTGAGTGTTGTAAGAAGAAGGGGAGATGCCAAACAGTGGTGAAAATGGCCTTGTCCCAACTTTTTGGGGATTTGTTGACACCATGAAATTCTGATTCAACATATTTTTCCCTGAAAATGGTACATTTTCTCAGTTTAAACTTTCGTTCTGTGATTTATGTTCTATTCTGAATAAAATATTAGAAGTTGGCACCTCCACACCATTGCATTCAGTTTTTTTTCACAATTTGTATAGTGTCCCAACTTTTTTGGAATCCGGCTTGTAAAAGTATGGAAAAAATGTGCTAGTTTTCACTTATATTTTTTCTATCTCTGGCCCTGACACACAGAAGGTATTGCACAGATGTCACAAGTCACTGCAAATACCCTCTATAGAAAAAGTATGGAAAAGTATGGAAAAAAAATTTGATGGCTATATTATATTGCTGCCATTACACACAATAGTCATTAAAAGGACTTTTGGATCTTTGAAACGTTTGCGATCACACTCCCTACACTATCTGTCCCTTCCTAAGCGCAGCTCTCCCTGACTAATAATGAGCCGAACATGCGCCATCAGGTGCTATACAGCACCTGATCACATGTTCTGGCCAGCCAATCACTGTAATGCCAGTAACCAACAAGGCTCTGGCATTATAGTGATGGCTGTACTTACCTGCATGTTTATTGGCTGCATAGCAGCCAAGAAACATGCGAGGAGGCGACTCGAGCATGGCACTCAAAAACATGCGGTACTCAGCCAAGTACCGCCATGTGCCGAGCATAGCGATGCTTGAGGCGAACAGCAGTTCAGTCGAGCATGCTCGCTCAATACTAACTCTGATAGAACCTGTATATCACATAAAAGAGGGCCTCATTCACATTGTGGTACAATTGTTCAGGTAGTGTGACTCCTACACTCATAAAGCCTATGCAGTAAGTAAAAGGGTTGCCATAAATTACAAGGAATTGACGCAACAATACACCCTTTATTACACACAAAGGAGAGCGTCCTACACACCCTTGAAAAATTATGATTGATGGCCTGCTGTTGACCCTCAAAAACTATTGGAGCAAGGGCCTGCTGATCTGATCATCTAAAACATTAGGGGCGTGGGCCTGCTGCTGATGTGACCATCTAAAACATTAGGGGTGAGGGTCTGCTGCTGAGCTGACCCTCTAAAACATTAGGGGCGAGGGCCTGCTGCTGAGCTGACCATCTAAAACATTAGGGTCGAGGGCCTGCTGCTGATCTGACCATCTAAAATATTAGGGGTGAGGGTCTGCTGCTGAGCTGACCATCTAAATTCTAAAATATTAGGGGTGAGTGCCTACTGCTAATCTGACCTTCTAAAACATTATGGGTGAGGGCCTGCTGATAGAGTTGAGCGGACACCTGGATGTTCGGGTTCGACGGGTTCGGCCGAATTTCAAAAAAAAGTTTGAGTTCGGGACCCGAACTTGACCCCGAACTCCATTGAAGTCAATGGGGACCCGAACTTTTGAGCACTAAAATGTCTCTAAAATGTAATGTAAAGGGCTAGAGGGCTGCAAATGGCAGCAAAATGGGGTTAAGAGCATGTCAAGTGCTTTGCAAACAAATGTGGATAGGGAAATGACTTCAAATAACATAAAATATGTAAAAAAAAATAATAATAATCTTGATCTAGGAGGACGAGGTCCATATAGAGTAGCAGGTTGAGGAGGCAGTGGATGTGGCGGTGTAGGTGGAAGTGGCAGTGGAGGAAGAGGAGGTGGCCTACACTTGATTTTGGTTTTAAATTTTATTTTTATTTTTTTAAATTAGGTTACACCCCAAAATATTGGGAAATATAACCTGTGACAACCCCCTCCAGCCATGCTAAGCAAACGTTCAGACAATACACTGGCTGCAGGGCAGGCCAGCATCTCCAAGGCGTAAAGGGCAAGCTCAGGCCATGTGCCCAATTTGGAGACCCAAAAGTTGCAGGGGCAGACCCATCAGTCAGTTCGTGTAGGCGTGTGCACACACACTGCTCCACCATGTTGCACGTCCATGTGATGTTCACAATCCAATTTGATATCTGCTCTATCAACTTTCGATGTTCTTTTCTGAGCCTACCATATTGATCACGGTTATCGGCGAATCAGGGTTCCACGCTGGAGAGGGAGCATGAGAAAGAGAGACCACATCCAAGGGAGGTTAATTTTTTTAAATTTAATATGATCGAGCGGAAAAGTGGGCCAAATTATTAAAGCGCAAAAGTGGGACAAGTTGTTAAAGTTTAAACATTGAATGAAAGGTGAATTTTTGAAATTTGATTCCCTGTCACCTATGCAGAGAAGGGGTTTGTATACAGCAAAATTGGTAAAATGTCACCTGACAATGTAACAGATGATTTTTTAAAATTTATGTCCCTATAACCTATGTAGAGCAGGCGTTTAATCACTGCAAAAATGGTCAAATATCACCCAAGAATGTAACAGACAAATAAGTGAAATTTGTTTACCTATCTACTAGGTACAGCAGGGGTATATCACACCAAAAAATTGGTGAATTTCACACAAAAATGTAACAGACAAAATAGTGAAATGTTTTTAGTTGTCTACTAGGTACAGCCAGGGTATATCACACCCAAAAATTGGTGAATTTCACCTAATAATGTAACAATTAATGTTTTTTTTTTACCCGTCTACTAGGTACAGAAGGGGTATATCGCACCCACAAATTTGTGATTTTCACACAAAAATGTAACAGACAAATTAGTGAAATGACATAAAATAAAATACGTACAAATTAAAAAAAGAAAACTTTTTATGAGGTGGAGGTCCATATGGAGTAGGAGTTTGAGTAGGCGGTGGATGTAGCGTTCTTGGTGGAAGCGACGGTGGAGGAGGACGAGGTAGCCAACACTGGTTTTTGGTTTAAATATTATTATTTTTTTATTATGGTACACTCGAAAAGAGTGTAAAATATCCAAAAAACAACATTAAACAATTGTGCTGTAGTATAACAATGGCTGGTTAAGGCCAGTATACATGTCTATTCTGCAGAAGGTACGGACAAGTCCTGTAGGATCCATGCCTGGTTCATTTTCATGAACGTGAGCTTGTCCACAAAAGGCTGTGGACAGGCGGCTGCGCTTGTCTGTGATAACGCCCCCTGCCATGCTAAACACACGTTCAGACAATACACTGGCTGCAGGGCAGGCCAGGACCTCCAAGGCGTAAAAGGCAAGCTCAGGCCATATGCCTAATTTGGAGACCCAGAAGTTTAAGGGGGCAGACCCATCATTTAGTACGTGTGGGTGTGTGCGCACATACTGCTCCACCATGTTTGCAAAATGCTGCCTCCTGCTAAGACGTTCCATATCAGCTGGTGGTGCTGGTTGTTGTGGCATGCTACAAAAGCTTTTCCACATTTCGGCCATGCTAACCCTGCCTTCTGAGGTGCTGGTGGTGCCCCAGCTGCGTTAGCGACCTCTTCCTCCTCCTATGCCTTCACCTTGTGCTTCCACTGTGCCCCTGCTGTCAGGTGGGAATGCCACCTGGAGGTACTGTCAACAACCCAATCTACTATCGCCTGTACTTGTTCTGGCCTCACTAGTCGTAGAGCCGCATTAGGCCCGACCAAATACCACTGAAGGTTCTGTCGCCTGCTTGCACCTGAGGAAGGTGTTTCACTTGTGCGTGTAGCTTGCACAGATCGACCACGTCCTGACCCTGCAACAGGAGCTCCACCAGCAGCACCACGACCATGGTCACGTCCCTTATTTGACACTCTCCTCATATTTCTAAAATTTAGGATTTTTCCTAAAATGGGTGTTTTTTTAATAACAGACTAGAACAACAGTATTTAAAGGGTGTATCTCACAATGACAGATGCAGCAAAGGCTGCAAATTTAGTTTTTGGCCCAAAATGGGTGTTTTTCAAATAACAGAATAGAACAGCAGTATCTAACACATGTATCTCGCACTGACAGATGCAGCAAAGGCTGCAAATTAAGAATTTTGCCCAAAATTTATGTTTTTTTAAAATAACAGAATAGAACACCAGTATCTAACGCGTGTATCTTACAATGACAAATATTATTTCTGTATTTGAAGATTGTATCTCATACTGACATACAGACAAGGCCACAAATTTAGTTTTTTGCCCAAAATGGGTGGTTTTATTTTATAAAAGAATAGCACAGCAGTATCTAAAGTGTGTATCTGACAATGACAGATGCTGCAAGGGCTGTAAAATGTATTTTTTTGCCTAAAAAGGGTGTTTTTTAAATAAAAGAATATGGCAGCAGTATATAACGCTTGAATTTCACAGTGACAGATGCAGAGAAGGCTGCAAATTAAGTATTTTGCACAAAATTTGTTTTTTTATTAGGAGAATATGACAGCAGTATATAATGCTTGAATTTCACACTGACAGATTGTCACCGCAAGCTCTGTGAGAAGGTCTGTTAGACGTTCTTCGCTACCTCTTGCATGACTTTCTTTGTTTTGGTTTCACTTTGTCATCTCCTTTCCTTCTCCCAGCTGTCACCTATTTGCACTGATTGTCTCCCTTTATATTCCCACCCCATACTGCCTCACTTTGCGTTTTATACTTCTTCCTGGATGTTCACTGCTGGAGGCTGCTTCTCCTGATTCTTCAGATAAGTCTGTTTTCTTTATTTGTGTTTCCTTGCTGGCTTGATTGTAGGTGACCCTGACTCCGTCCATATTAAGTGCAGGGAGCCGGTGGTCGTGTCCCCTCACTATTATAGGGTTTTCAGCTGTCACATAGTATAAGGTACGTGGGCATGCACTCGTCTACCATAAAGACCTTTGCATGGGCATAGCAGTCAGGGAGAGCTCTAGGGGTTTTATAGGGCTCACCCATATGCTCCTTAGTTTGGGATCAAGCCAGTCGGATGTTTATTTATAAGTTCCAGCTTTCTTCAACATTATCCGTGACACAGATGCAGACTGGGCCGCTTATTAAGTATTTTTCTCACAAAGGGTGTTTTTTTAACCCCTTAAGGACTCAGCCCTATTTCACCTTAAGGACTTGGCTATTTTTTGCAAATCTGACCAGTGTCACTTTAAGTGCTCATAACTTTTAAACACTTTGACTTATCCAGGCCATTCTGAGATTGTTTTTCATCACATATTGTACTTCATGACACTGGTAAAATGAAGTCAAAAAAATTAAAAAAATTGCATAAATAAATACCTAATTTACCAAAAATTTGGAAAAATTAGCAAATTTCTAAGTTTCTGTTTCTCTACTTCTGTAAAACATAGTAATACCCCAAAAAATTGTGATGACTTTACATTCCCTATATGTCTACTTCATGTTTAAACTATTTTGGGAATGATATTTTATTTTTTGGGGATGTTACAAGGCTTAGAAGTTTAGAAGCAAATCTTGAAATTTTTCAGAAATTTACAAAAACCCAATTTTTAGGGACCACTACAGGTCTAAAGTCAATTTGCAAGGCTTACATAATAGAAACCGCCCAAAAATGATCCCATTCTATAAACTACACCCATCAAGGTATTCAAAACTGATTTTACAAACTTTGTTAACCCTTTAGGTGTTGCACAAGAGTTATTGGCAAATGGGGATGAAATTTGAGAATTTCATTTTTTTGCCTAATTTTCTATTTTAACCAATTTTTTCCACTAACAAAGCAAGGGTTAACAGGCAAACAAGACTGTAGCTTTATTTCCCTGACTCTGCCATTTACAGAAACACCCCATATGTGGCCATAAACTACTGTACGGGCACACAGTAGGGCGTAGAGGGAAAGGTGCGCCGTATAGTTTTTGGAAGCCAGATTTTGCTGGACTGGTTTTTGGAGTAATAACTCCAAAAAGGTGACCCCATCTAAGAAACTACACCCCTCAAGGTATTCAAAACTGAGTTTACAAACTTTGTTAACCCTTTAGGTGTTGCACAAGATTTAATGGAAAATAGAGATACAATTTCAAAATTTCACTTTTTTGGTAGATTTTCCATTTTAATATTTTTTTTTCCAGTTACAAAGCAAGGGTTAACAGCCAAACAAAACTCATTATTTATGGCCCTAATCCTTTAGTTTACAGAAACACCCCATATGTGGTCGTAAACTGCTGTACGGGCACACGGCAGGGCGCAGAAGGAAAGGAATGCCATACGGTTTTTGGAAGGCAGATTTTGCTGGACTGTTTTTTTTTTTACACCATGTCCCATTTGAAGCCCCCCTGATGCACCCCTAGAGTAGAAACTCCAAAAAAGTGACCCCATTTTAGAAACTACGGGATAGGGTGGCAGTTTTGTTGGTACTAGTTTAGGGTACATATGATTTTCGGTTGCTCTATATTATACTTTTTGTGCGGCAAGGTAACAAGATATAGCTTTTTTGGCCCTTTTTTTTGTTATTTACAACATTTATCTGACAGGTTAGATCATGTGGTAATTTTATAGAGCAGGTTGTCACGGACGCAGTGATACCTAATATGTATACAATTTTTTTATTTATGTAAGTTTTATACAATGACTTCATTTTTAAAACCCAAAAAATGTTTTAGTGTCTCCATAGTCTAAGAGCAATAGTTTTTTCAGTTTTTGGCCGATTATCTTAATTAGGGTCTAATTTTTTGCGGGATGAGATGACGGTTTGATTGGCACTATTTTGGGGTGCATATGACTTTTTGATCGCTTGCTATTACACTTTTTGTGACGTAAGGTGATAAAAAATTGCTTTTTTTACACCGTTTTTATTTTTAGTTTTTTTTATGGTGGTCATCTGAGGGGTTAGGTCATGTGATATTTTTATAAAGCCGGTCGATACGGACGCGGCGATACCTAATATGTATACTTAATTTTTATTTATGTAAGTTTTACACAATGATTTCATTTTTGAAACAAAAAAATATCATGTTTTAGTGTTTCCACAGTCTAAGAGCCAGTTTTTCGGCGATTATCTTGGGTAGGGTATGATTTTTGCGGGATGAGATGACGGTTTGATTGGTACAATTTTTGATCACTTTTATTAACTTTTTTGGGAAATAAGGTGGGCAAAATTTAAATTTTCTCATCGTTTTTATTTTTTTATTTTTATGGCGTTCACCGTGCGGGGAAAGTAACATGACCGTTTTATAGATCAGGTCGTTACGGATGCGGCGATACCTAATATGTGTAGTGTATTTTTTTTATTTTATTTTTTTCAGTGATAAATGTGTTTTTTAAATCTTTTTTCACTTTTTTTTTTTTTTTTTTTGACCCAGACCCACTTGGTTCTTGAAGATCCAGTGGGTCTGATGTCTGTATAATACAGTACAGTATTCTATATAGGGTACTGTACTGTATTTTACTTTACACTTTGTCTGAACAGATCTATGCCTTTAGCATAGATATGTTCAGCACCATGGACAGCAGGATGCCTGAGAAGGCGTCCTGTTGCCATGGGAACCTTCCCCGTCTGCCACAACTTTGCAGACGGGGAAGGGTGAGGACAGGGCTGGCGGGGGGCTCTGTCACTCTCCATCGGGGGGCTGCAAAGGCACAGCAGCCCCCCAATGGGAGAGGGAGGGAGCTCCCTGACCCTGACAGTTAACCTTTTCCATACAGCGGTCCGTACGGACCGCGGTATGGAAAGGGTTAAACGGCTGACATCTGCACAGATGTCAGCCGTTTATACCAGAGCTTCAGCAATGTGCTGACACCCTGGTATAACCACTAGACGCCAACGAATTTTCAAGAGTAGGCGGGCGGGGGATCGCGATCCCGCCTGCCGCACCACCCACCTCCACCGCCCACAACCCCCCTGCACCACCCGCCGGCATTAAATCATGCAGGGGTGCAGGGGGGGGGCAAAATCGTCATTTTGGGCATTTTAACGTTTTTGATCCCCGCGGTCAGGGACTGCGTGGATCAGAAACTGCAGAAAACGCAGCAAACCGCAGGTCTGAATTGACCTGCGGTTTGCGGCGATCGGCGATACGGGGGGTCACATGACCCCCCTGGCGTTGTGACAGGATGCCGGCTGAATTATTTCAGCCAGCATCCCGTTCCGATTAACCCCCGCGGCGCCGGAATCTCTATTTAAAGTTAGGACGTACCGGTATGCCCTGAGTCCTTAAGGACTCGGGAAATAGGGTGTACCGGTACGCCCTACGTCCTTAAGGGATTAATAACAGAATATGACAGCTGTATATAATGCTTGAATTTTACACTGACAGATGCAGACAAGGCAGCAAATTAAGTATTTTGCCCAAAACGGGTGTTTTTTTAAAATAACAGAATATGACAGCAGTATATAATGGATGATTTTCACACTGACAGATGCAGACAAGGCCGCAAATTGAGTATTTTGCCCAAATAGGGTGTTTTTTAAAACCCAGAAAATTATTGCTGTATTTCTAGCTTAAATTGCACACTAACTAATGCAGCAGAGGCCCAAGATGGAGGGTATTGCCAGAAATTGGTGTTTTTTAAAACCCCAAAAATTATTGAAGTATTTCAAGCTTGTTTTTAACAATCACAGATGCAGCAAAGATTGAAATATTAGGTACTTTGCCCAAAATGGGTATTTTTTTAATAACAGAATATGACAGTATATAACGGTTGAATTTCACACTGACAGATGCAGACAAGGCCGCAAATTAAGTATTTTGCCCAAAAAAGGTGTTTTTTTTAATACTAGAATAGCACAGCAGAATCTAAAGCGTGTATCTCACACTGACAGATGCAGACAAGGCCACAAATTAAGTATTTTGCCCAAAATTACATAGCAGTATCTAAAGTGTGTATCTCTCAATGACAGTAGCTGCAAGGGCTGTACAATTTATTATTTTGCCCAAAGAGGGTGTTTTTTTTTACTAACAGAATATGACAGCAGTATATAATGCTTGAATTTCACACTGACAGATGCAACAAGGGCTGTAAAATTGAGTATTTTGCCCAAAAAGGGTGTTTTTTTAAAACCCCAAAAATGATAGCTGTATTTCTAGCTTAAATTGCACACTGACTAATGCGGCAGAGGCCCCAGATGGAGGGTATTGGCAAAAATGGGTGTTTTTTAAAACCCAGAAAATTATTGAAGTATTTCAAGCTTGTTTTTAACCCCTTCCTGACCGCAATCCGTCTATATATGTGATAGCTGCACATATGCAGCTACCACATGTATAGACATCAGGCAGTTCTTTAATCCAAGCGCTGCAAAGCGCTTGGATTAAAGCTTTTTCCCCTGCCCTGGTGCTGTCAGGGACAGCATACAGTCAAGTAATGCGGGCAAGGGACCAATCAGAGTGGTCCCTTGCCGGCAATCGATCCGATTGGTTAGTCTGTGCAGACTAACCAATCGGATCGTGGCAGTGTTAAAATGCCGGTTTTAGGCTCTGCACTCTGCAGATCAGAGCCTGAAATCAGGTAATGTGCAATGAAGCCCCCTGATCTGTGCCCCCGACCTTTGCCCCCTTCCTGTGCGCCTCCAACCCCCCCACCCCTCCTGTGAGCCCTGCCTCCGATGCGATGCCCGTCCCCCCATCCATGTATTGTACCCCTGATGCGGTCCCCCCTCCCCCATGCATGCATCAAACCCCCAAATGTGCCCCTCCTGCTAGCCATGCCCCCCCTTGCAGCGTACAGCGCTGCCCCCCTATCTGTGCCTCCTGCCCCCGATGCGGTCCCCCTGCTTTATTTGATGTCGGTGTTTCCATTCCTGAACCGCCAACATCAGCAGCGAGTGTCAGCTGTATGCTGACACTCTGCTGTAACCCCTTAGATGCCGCGGTAGCGGCATCCATGGGGTTAATAGAGGGAGGGGGCTCCCTCTCTCTACCATTGGGGCTGCTGTGCTGTGATGGCAGCGCCCGATGGTTGCTATGGCAACCGGACGCTTTGGAAAAGCGCCCGGTGTTGCCTTCTTCAGGACATTTGATAGTATTGTACTTTGCAATGCAAATGCATTGCAAAGTATAGTACAGCCATCAGCCCAACTGGATCTTCAAGATGCAAGTGGGACTTGATAAAAAAATATGTGAAAATAATAAAAGTAAAAATAAAAAAATAAAAAAAATGTAATTTAAAAATTACAAGAAAAAAAAAGAAAAAAAAAACTACACATATTAGGTATCACCACATCCGTAACGACAGTCTTTATAAATATATCACATGATTGACCCCGTGCGATAAACACCATAAAAAATTAAAACTGTGTTAAAAAAGCCATTTTTGTCACCTTACACCACAAAAAGTGCAACACCGAGCGATCAAAAAGGCATATGTCTCACAAAATGGTAACAATAAAACCGTCACCTCATCCCGCAAAAAATGAGACCCTACATAAGAAAATAATTCAAAAAATTTAAAAACTATTGCTCTCAGAACACAGACACTAAAACATCATTTTTTTAAAATTTTAAATATGCCATTATTGTGTTAAAGTGAAAAAAAAAGGGTGCATATTAGGTATTGGCACGTCCGTAACAACATGCTCGATAAAAATATCACATGAACTAACCCCTCAGATGAACACCGTAAAAAATAAAAACAGTGCCAAAAAGCAATTTTTTTCACCTTACATCACAAAAAGTGCAACACCAAGCGATCAAAAAACCATATGCCCCCAAAAATAGTACCAATAAATCTGGCACCTTATCCCCCAGTTTCCGAAATAGGGTCACTTTTTTGGAGTTTGTACTGTAGGGGTACATCAGGGGGCTTTAAATAGGACATGGCATCTAAAAACCAGTCCAGCAAAATCTGCCTTCCATAAACCATATGGCGCTCCTTTTCTTCTGCGCCCTGCCGTGCACCCTTACATCAGTTTACAACCATATGTGGGGTGTTTCTGTAAACCGCAAAATCAGGGTAATAAATATTGAGTTTTGTTTGGCTGTTAACCCTCAATGTGTTAAAGAATTTTTTTTTTAATAAAATGGAAAATCTGCTAAAAAAGTAATCAGTTTTGAGTAACTTGAGGGGTGTAGTTTCTACAATGGGGTCGTTTATGTGGGTATACACTATGTAAGCCCCACAAAGTGACTTCAGATCTGAACTGGTCCTTAAAAAGTGGGTTTTAGAAATTTTCTTAAAAATTTTAAGAATTGCTTCTAAACTTCTAAGCCGAAAAGAGGAGGGAGCATGGGAGCATCTGACATGTGATGCTAGGCTCCGCTCCCCGCCCCCCCTGCATGCTGGCCGCCGGATTACCGCCCGGATCACCTGCTCGCTGAGCCTGCCTGCTGTGCGATGGTGTCTGTGATCACTTGGGCTCATCCTCGACATTGATGTCCGGGCTCTGATCCCTGCCTGCCGCTGCTGGGAGCTGCCTTCCGGGTGGTGAGTCACTGTAGTGGCTGAATTGAAAGAGCAGAGGAGATCGATAGTAGAGGTGCCGGTGGGAACAGGGGAGCGCCTGACGTGCGACAGTAGGCTCCGCCCCCTCTGCGCTCCTGTACACTGGCCGTCTGTCCGCTCGCTGCTGCCACCGATTGCCGATTTGATGCTTGCGGCCACCGCTGATCTGTGACCGATGCCATGCCTGCTCTAAGATTCCCTGTGGGGCCTAGATGCCGTCGCTGAGGCTGGTTTGCGGTTTCCCACTCCAGTGAGAAGTGGAGGGGCTACAACAGCCGGCGAGTGCTGTGTAGTAAGGTTGGAGTGGCTGGAGAGGTTGGGGCTGCAGTTGAAAATCCTATTGGGCCGGATACAGAGAGAATTCACTGCTCTGCGGGTCTGCTTCCGATGCCCTTTTTTGTTGGAAGGAATAAAGTAAGAAGCAAGATTGGAGAGAGAGAAATAGGGAAGGAAAACGGAAAAAAAAAAAAGAAAAGGGGGATTGAAGGCATCCATTAGGTGGCTGATACAGTTTACTGTAGCCGCTATATGCTTTCCCCTATTTGTATCCTTGCATGTGTCTGGACCCTAGACCCTAACCCTCTAAAGAAGCTGTTTCCTTCTACAGGACTAATCCCTTATTTAACACCGTTAAATCCTTTTGGACTAATCAGGGACTAACCAGGGACTAACTTACCTCTATGCGACTTTACCCTTGTATTTGAATTGCAAAGGGACTACCTGCTGTGCCACTGTTGTGACTTTCCTTTTCTCCCCGTTCTTAGGATTATTCCCCCTTTTTGAAGGCTGCCATTTTACCACTAGTTTCCTGACGTGGATATTTTTTTTATTTCAGTTTTAAATCCGTATGTGTATGGCAACTCAATAACAACGTTTATGGATGATACAATCTAAAAAGAAACAGCACGCTGTTTTTTGAAGGCTGCCATTAAAGTTGATGTGTTTTGGGTATAAATGTATATATCCTTATGAAACTGAAATAAAAAGATAATATAAAAAAAAGAAACTTTTAAGCCTTTTAACGTCCTAAAAAAATAAAATTACATTTCCAAAATGATGCCAACATAAAGTAGACATATGGGGAATGTTAAGTAATAAATGTTTTATGAGGAATCACTTTCTGTTTTAAAAGCAGAGAAATAAAAATTTTGAAAATTGCTAATTTTTCAAACTTTTTGGTAAATTTGGGATTTTTTCATAAATAAAGGTGAAATATATTGACTGAAATTTATGACTATCATGAAGTAGAATGTGTCACGAGAAAACAATCTCAGAATGGGTTGGATAAAAAGAAGTGTTCCAAAACTATTGCCATATAAAGTGACGCATGTCAGATTTATACAATTTGACCTGGACACTGGGGCATCAATGACCCTTGGTCACGAAAGGGTTAACAATCACAGATGCAGCAAAGGATGCAATATTAAGTATGTAGTAGAACGGGCACTCAGACCATAGGGGGGTCAAAATGTAAATTTATTGGTAAAACAATGCCATAAAAAGATTAAAACAATACTATAAAAACAGAAAGAAGCATAAGGGTCATTAGAGGCATATCATTTTCATTGCATATTATTGAGATAACCAATGGATAATCGAATAGTTGAAAAAAAATCGAATAGTTGAAAAAAATCAAATAGTTGGAAAAAATCACATATATGTAAAAAGTCCTCTGTTTTCAATAATGAGGTATATAACCACTTATTTGTTTGATATAGTCACCATGTCAATGGCATTTTAATAAAAGAAGGTCGTATAACAGGCAAGCATATGAAAAAGAGCAGTCTCTTTACCGTGTCTTTACCACCTGCAGGTGGTTGTTCGGTTGGACAGACCACACACCAGGTCAGCATAGATTTTCCTTGAAGTGTAAACACTCATGGTCCGGTGTGAGTTCACACTTGGTTGGCGTATTGCACTGGGTCGGAGAACTTCCGGGTATAGGTCACATGTTTGATGGCGCGCTGTTTCTTTTTAGATTGTATCATCCATAAACGTTGTTATTGAGTTGCCATACACATACGGATTTAAAACTGAAATCGAAAAAATATCCACGTCAAGAAACTAGTGGTGAAATGGCAGCCTTCAAAAAGGGGGAATAATCGGACCTTAGGAAACTTAATGATAAAACAATAAAAAATAATTTATCTGGAGCAGAAATTAGAGCATTAAAACAATTACAGGAAATTGAACAGATAGTAATAAGACCTGCTGATGAAGGGGGCGTGATTGCAATACAAGATATAGACAAATGCAATCTCGAATGTATTAGACAACTCGAATAACAGCACCTATAGACCCCTTAAAAAGGACCCCACAGAGGATTTTATGACAGAACTTCTAAATGTCTGCCAGGGAGGTTTAGATAATGGGATCTTAACTAAACAAGAACATTCATATATAGTAAACACCCAACAAAGAATCCCTATCTTTTATTGTTTACCGAAGATTCATATGGATAATCTGAACTCCCCTGGCAGACTGATAATTTCTGGGATAGGGTCAATTTCAGCCAACTTGTCCCAATATGTGGACAAGATATTACAACTCTTTGTGGTGAAATCCTTTTCTTATAATAAGGACACTACGGATATAATAGCCAGTTTGGAAAAACTTAACTGTGAGGCTAATTGGATATATTTGGGACACTGGACATCAGCTTGCTCTATACTGTGATAGATCACACACGGGGATTGATGCAATCCGGAATAAATTAAGTATAGACAATGTAATGAACAAGGAACAGATCCAATTTGTGATAGACAGTATTGACTATATACTGTCTCATAACTTTTACCTCCAAACCAGAGGTACCGCCATGGGCACCAGGTTCACCCCCAGCTACGTGAATCTGTTTATGTCACAGTGGAAGGATGAGACAATTCTCCCTGAGCTGGAGACAAACCTGGTGCTCTGGCGAAGATATATAGATGATATTATCTTTATATGGAATGGATCAGAGGATGTACTTCACCACTTCCTGTCTAAAATTAATAACAACAATAGGAATTTAAAATTCACCTCTAATTATAATAGAGAGACAATTGACTTTTTAAATATTACTGTACAAAAACAGGGTCCAAAATTAATATGTAAAACCTATCAAAAAAGCACCACCTGGAAAAATAGTTATATACTGTTTTGTATGTTTTTGTTTGCCATCTGCCTAACTGGCTGATGAATATTCCAACCAGTCAGTTTAGGCGTCTAAAATGAAATTGTACGAATTAAGAACAGGTCATGATTGAGGCTGACAAACTAAAAGAACACGTAATGTTAAACAATACCCACCAGAAATAATAGATGGGTCTTTACAGAAGGTGGAGAAAATGGATAGAAGCGCTTTTTTCTTACCAAAAACAACTAAGACTGAGTGTGATGAGCAACTACGCCTAATACTACCATTTAATAGTCAGCACAGAAAGGTTGAAAGGATTATCAAAAGATATTGGCACCATCTTCTTGGTGATAAGACGATCAAACCTTTTTTGAGTTCGATTCCCAAAATAACCTACACTAAGGCACCTAATCTAAAGGTTGCACCTACATGCACTAAAATCAAAACACAACAGAACATTTACTGTTTGGAACTAAAGGGCTTCTACAGATGTGGTATCTGCAAGAACTGCAAGACCACAACATTTCCGAAAAAAACATCTAGTGTTCAATCCACCATTAATTCATTCCGCATTGATATTAAAGATCATCTATCCTGTAATCCAATGCAGATGCTCGAAACAGTATATAGAGCGAACTAAATGCAGTTTGAAGAAAAGAGTGTCTGAACATATGAATAATATTAGGAAGGGTTATGATCTACATTCCCTTTCCCAATGACTCATTGGCCCACAAGCAAGAAGCAGGGAGGAATCGTGTTCAGATGTAAAAAATGACGAATATTCTAAAAACGAATATATAGCACTATATTCTATTTGTTTTTGACCCATGCCTGTATTGAGCACGCAATATTCGCATATTACACGATTATTACCTTGCCGATTTTTGTGTAAAAAAAGATTGTAGAATATAACGAATGTCCGAATTCGCGAATATATGACGAATATCTACAAAATATTAGCAAAATATCACAAATTCGAATATGACCCCTGCCGCTCATCACTAGTCCAGATAATCCATTGATTTGCCGCTGTCAAGTCTAGAACTTACCTCCTCATAGAAACTGATTAATTTAGTTTGACATGACAGATCCCTCATAATGCCATGCTGATATGGTGTTATTTGCTTATTTTCCTTGAGGTACTCCAAGATAGCATCTCTTAGAAAACCTTCAAACAGTTTACCCACGACAGATGCTAAACTTTCCAGCCTATAGTTTCCAGGCTCTGTTTTTGGACCCTTTTTGAATATTGGCACTTCATTTGCTATGCGCCAATCCTGTGGAACACTCCCTGTCAGTATAGAGTCCTTACATATCAGAAATAAGGGTCTGGCTAAGACATTGCTTAATTCTCTTAGGATACGGGGATGTATGCCATCTGGTCCTGGCAATTTGTCTATTTTAATCTTTTTAAGATGCCATTTTACTTCTTTAAGGGTCAGACAGGGCACTTTTAATGGGGAATTAACTTTTACATTCTGCATTTCATCTGACAGTTTATTTTCTTCAGTGAATACAGTGGAGAAAAAAATATTTTATAGGTTTGCTTTCTCCTCATCACTCTCTGCAACTCCCCCCTCATTACTCTGTAGAGGGCTGACACCTTCAAATTTATACTTTTTACCATTTATATAATTGAAAAACATTTTAGGGGTAATTTTGCTCTCTTTGGCAATTAATCTCTCGGTCTCTAGTTTGGCTGATTTTATTTGTTTTTTACATATTCTATTTTTTTCCTTATAGTTTTCCAGTGCTTCCTCGCTACCCTCCTGTTTTAGTAATTTAAATGCTTTCTTTTTGTCATTCATTGCTTTCTTTACAGTTCTATTTATCCACTTCTTTTTTTTGTTCCTTAACCTTTTATTCCCATAAGAATATCAGTTTTATTAGTCAGGCTTGTGGCATTAGTATACATACATTTAAGAGGTTTATGTATATTTTGTACCCTACACTTTTCCTTCTAAACTGTTCTAGTCCCTCCTTCCATTTCTCCCCCAGTCCCATTACCTTGTCCCCGGTTTCCATCCTCCCATCCTATAACGTAATTACCCCCCCAGTCCCTAGTTCCAAACTTCTAGCTATCTTCTCCCAAACACAGCTGCCCCTTCCCCATTGATGTGCAGCCCATCCCTAAGATAGAGCCTGTAGCCAACAGAGAAGTCAGCCCAGTTCTCCAGGAACCCAAACCCCTCCTTCCTACACCAGTTCTTGAGCCACTTGTTAACCCTCCTAATCTCCCGCTGCTTATCTTGTGTGGCTCGTGGTACCGGTAGTATTTTGGAAAATACTACCTTTGAGGTGAGGTCCTTGCCCTAAGCTTTTAACCTAAATCCCAAAAATCATTCTTAAGGACGCTCCACTAGGGATGAGCGAACTCGAACTGTATAGTTCGGGTTCGTACCAAATTTTGGGGTGTCCGTGACACGGACCCGAACCCGGACATTTTCGTAAAAGTCCGGGTTCGGGTTCGGTGTTCGTCGCTTTCTTCGCGCTTTTGTGACGCTTTCTTGGCGCTTTTTGAAAGGCTGCAAAGCAGCCAATCAACAAGCGTCATACTACTTGCCCCAAGAGGCCATCACAGCCATGCCTACTATTGGCATGGCTGTGATTGGCCAGAGCACCATGTGACCCAGCCTCTATTTAAGCTGGAGTCACATAGCGCCGCCCGTCACTCTGCTCTGATTAGCGTAGGGAGAGGTTGCGGCTGCGACAGTAGGGCGAGATTAGGCAGATTAACTCCTCCAAAGGACTTGATTAACTGATCGATCTGCAGCTGTGGATCATTGAGCTGCTGATCCTCAATTGCTCACTGTTTTTAGGCTGCACAGACCGTTTGTCAGTCACATTTTTCTGGGGTGATCGGCGGCCATTTTGTGTCTTGTGGTGCGCCAGCACAAGCTGCGACCAAGTGCATTTAACCCTCAATGGTGTGGTTGTTTTTTGGCTAAAGCCTACATCAGGGTGAAGCTGTCACACCAAGTGCATTTAACCAGCAATAGTCTGTTCATTTTTTGGCCATATACAAAATCAGGGGCAAGCTGCGCCTGTCACCAAGTGCATTTAACCCTCAATGGTGTGGTTGTTTTTTGGCTAAAGCCTACATCAGGGTGAAGCTGTCACACCAAGTGCATTTAACCAGCAATAGTCTGTTCATTTTTTGGCCATATACTAAATCAGGGGCAAGCTGCGCCTGTCACCAAGTGCATTTAACCCTCAATGGTGTGGTTGTTTTTTGGCTAAAGCCTACATCAGGGTGAAGCTGTCACACCAAGTGCATTTAACCAGCAATAGTCTGTTTATTTTTTGGCCATATCCCAGTCTAATTCTGTCACTAAATCCATACCGGTCACCCAGCGCCTAAATACTAGGCCTCAAATTTATATCCAGCTAAATCTGTCCCTAGTGCTGTAGCTGGGCGAGTTATTTAGTGTCCGTTCAAGCACATTTCTTGTTCTGGGTTGAAATACAATTCCCAATTTAGCAATTTCATAATTTAGTGGTTTCTGCTATATCAGAGCTATTTGAAATCTATCCCTAAAAGGGTATATAATATTCAAGGTGCACATTGGGTCATTCAGAATAACTTCACACACACCCGCTACTGTGTATTTCCAAGTCTAATTCTGTCACTAAACCCATACCTGTCACGCAGCGCCTAAATACTAGGCCTCAAATTTATATCCAGCTAAATCTGTCCCTAGTGCTGTAGCTGGGCGAGTTATTTAGTGTCCGTTCAAGCACATTTCTTGTTCTGGGTTGAAATACAATTCCCAATTTAGCAATTTCATAATTTAGTGGTTTCTGCTATATCAGAGCTATTTGAAATCTATCCCTAAAAGGGTATATAATATTCAAGGTGCACATTGGGTCATTCAGAATAACTTCACACACACCCGCTACTGTGTATTTCCAAGTCTAATTCTGGCACTAAACCCATACCTGTCACCCAGCGCCTAAATACTAGGCCTCAAATTTATATCCCGCTAAATCTGTCCTTAGTGCTGTAGCTGGGCGAGTTATTTAGTGTCCGTTCAAGCACATTTCTTGTTCTGGGTTGAAATACAATTCCCAATTTAGCAATTTCATAATTTAGTGGTTTCTGCTATATCAGAGCTATTTGAAATCTATCCCTAAAAGGGTATATAATATTCAAGGTGCACATTGGGTCATTCAGAATAACTTCACACACACCCGCTACTGTGTATTTCCAAGTCTAATTCTGGCACTAAACCCATACCTGTCACCCAGCGCCTAAATACTAGGCCTCAAATTTATATCCCGCTAAATCTGTCCTTAGTGCTGTAGCTGGGCGAGTTATTTAGTGTCCGTTCAAGCACATTTCTTGTTCTGGGTTGAAATACAATTCCCAATTTAGCAATTTCATAATTTAGTGGTTTCTGCTATATCAGAGCTATTTGAAATCTATCCCTAAAAGGGTATATAATATTCAAGGTGCACATAGGGTCATTCAGAATAACTTCACACACACGCTTCTGTGCATTTCCAAGTCTAATTCTGTCACTAAATCCATACCGGTCACCCAGCGCCTAAATACTAGGCCTCAAATTTATATCCAGCTAAATCTGTCCCTAGTGCTGTAGCTGGGCGAGTTATTTAGTGTCCGTTCAAGCACATTTCTTGTTCTGGGTTGAAATACAATTCCCAATTTAGCAATTTCATAATTTAGTGGTTTCTGCTATATCAGAGCTATTTGAAATCTATCCCTAAAAGGGTATATAATATTCAAGGTGCACATAGGGTCATTCAGAATAACTTCACACACACGCTTCTGTGCATTTCCAAGTCTAATTCTGTCACTAAATCCATACCTGTCACCCAGCGCCTAAATACTAGGCCTCAAATTTATATCCCGCTAAATCTGTCCTTAGTGCTGTAGCTGGGCGAGTTATTTAGTGTCCGTTCAAGCACATTTCTTGTTCTGGGTTGAAATACAATTCCCAATTTAGCAATTTCATAATTTAGTGGTTTCTGCTATATCAGAGCTATTTGAAATCTATCCCTAAAAGGGTATATAATATTCAAGGTGCACATTGGGTCATTCAGAATAACTTCACACACACCCGCTACTGTGTATTTCCAAGTCTAATTCTGGCACTAAACCCATACCTGTCACCCAGCGCCTAAATACTAGGCCTCAAATTTATATCCCGCTAAATCTGTCCTTAGTGCTGTAGCTGGGCGAGTTATTTAGTGTCCGTTCAAGCACATTTCTTGTTCTGGGTTGAAATACAATTCCCAATTTAGCAATTTCATAATTTAGTGGTTTCTGCTATATCAGAGCTATTTGAAATCTATCCCTAAAAGGGTATATAATATTCAAGGTGCACATTGGGTCATTCAGAATAACTTCACACACACCCGCTACTGTGTATTTCCAAGTCTAATTCTGGCACTAAACCCATACCTGTCACCCAGCGCCTAAATACTAGGCCTCAAATTTATATCCCGCTAAATCTGTCCTTAGTGCTGTAGCTGGGCGAGTTATTTAGTGTCCGTTCAAGCACATTTCTTGTTCTGGGTTGAAATACAATTCCCAATTTAGCAATTTCATAATTTAGTGGTTTCTGCTATATCAGAGCTATTTGAAATCTATCCCTAAAAGGGTATATAATATTCAAGGTGCACATTGGGTCATTCAGAATAACTTCACACACACCCGCTACTGTGTATTTCCAAGTCTAATTCTGGCACTAAACCCATACCTGTCACCCAGCGCCTAAATACTAGGCCTCAAATTTATATCCCGCTAAATCTGTCCTTAGTGCTGTAGCTGGGCGAGTTATTTAGTGTCCGTTCAAGCACATTTCTTGTTCTGGGTTGAAATACAATTCCCAATTTAGCAATTTCATAATTTAGTGGTTTCTGCTATATCAGAGCTATTTGAAATCTATCCCTAAAAGGGTATATAATATTCAAGGTGCACATTGGGTCATTCAGAATAACTTCACACACACCCGCTACTGTGTATTTCCAAGTCTAATTCTGGCACTAAACCCATACCTGTCACCCAGCGCCTAAATACTAGGCCTCAAATTTATATCCCGCTAAATCTGTCCTTAGTGCTGTAGCTGGGCGAGTTATTTAGTGTCCGTTCAAGCACATTTCTTGTTCTGGGTTGAAATACAATTCCCAATTTAGCAATTTCATAATTTAGTGGTTTCTGCTATATCAGAGCTATTTGAAATCTATCCCTAAAAGGGTATATAATATTCAAGGTGCACATTGGGTCATTCAGAATAACTTCACACACACCCGCTACTGTGTATTTCCAAGTCTAATTCTGGCACTAAACCCATACCTGTCACCCAGCGCCTAAATACTAGGCCTCAAATTTATATCCCGCTAAATCTGTCCTTAGTGCTGTAGCTGGGCGAGTTATTTAGTGTCCGTTCAAGCACATTTCTTGTTCTGGGTTAAAATACAATTCCCAATTTAGCAATTTCATAATTTAGTGGTTTCTGCTATATCAGAGCTATTTGAAATCTATCCCTAAAAGGGTATATAATATTCAAGGTGCACATTGGGTCATTCAGAATAACTTCACACACACCCGCTACTGTGTATTTCCAAGTCTAATTCTGGCACTAAACCCATACCTGTCACCCAGCGCCTAAATACTAGGCCTCAAATTTATATCCCGCTAAATCTGTCCTTAGTGCTGTAGCTGGGCGAGTTATTTAGTGTCCGTTCAAGCACATTTCTTGTTCTGGGTTGAAATACAATTCCCAATTTAGCAATTTCATAATTTAGTGGTTTCTGCTATATCAGAGCTATTTGAAATCTATCCCTAAAAGGGTATATAATATTCAAGGTGCACATTGGGTCATTCAGAATAACTTCACACACACCCGCTACTGTGTATTTCCAAGTCTAATTCTGGCACTAAACCCATACCTGTCACCCAGCGCCTAAATACTAGGCCTCAAATTTATATCCCGCTAAATCTGTCCTTAGTGCTGTAGCTGGGCGAGTTATTTAGTGTCCGTTCAAGCACATTTCTTGTTCTGGGTTGAAATACAATTCCCAATTTAGCAATTTCATAATTTAGTGGTTTCTGCTATATCAGAGCTATTTGAAATCTATCCCTAAAAGGGTATATAATATTCAAGGTGCACATTGGGTCATTCAGAATAACTTCACACACACCCGCTACTGTGTATTTCCAAGTCTAATTCTGGCACTAAACCCATACCTGTCACCCAGCGCCTAAATACTAGGCCTCAAATTTATATCCCGCTAAATCTGTCCTTAGTGCTGTAGCTGGGCGAGTTATTTAGTGTCCGTTCAAGCACATTTCTTGTTCTGGGTTGAAATACAATTCCCAATTTAGCAATTTCATAATTTAGTGGTTTCTGCTATATCAGAGCTATTTGAAATCTATCCCTAAAAGGGTATATAATATTCAAGGTGCACATTGGGTCATTCAGAATAACTTCACACACACCCGCTACTGTGTATTTCCAAGTCTAATTCTGGCACTAAACCCATACCTGTCACCCAGCGCCTAAATACTAGGTCTCAAATTTATATCCCGCTAAATCTGTCCTTAGTGCTGTAGCTGGGCGAGTTATTTAGTGTCCGTTCAAGCACATTTCTTGTTCTGGGTTGAAATACAATTCCCAATTTAGCAATTTCATAATTTAGTGGTTTCTGCTATATCAGAGCTATTTGAAATCTATCCCTAAAAGGGTATATAATATTCAAGGTGCACATAGGGTCATTCAGAATAACTTCACACACCCGCTACTGTGCATTTCCAAATCTAATTCTGTCACTAAACCCATACCTGTCACCCAGCGCCTAAATACTAGGCCTCAAATTTATATCCCGCTAAATCTCTCGTTACCGCTGTCCTGTTGTGGCTGGGAAAGTTATTTAGTGTCCGTCAAAGCACATTTTTTGTTCTGGGTTGAAATACAATTCCCAATTTAGCAATTTCATAATTTAGTCGTTTCTGCTATATCAGAGCTATTTGAAATCTATCCCTAAAAGGGTAGATCATATTGAAGGTGCACATAGGGTCATTCAGAATAACTTCACACACACGCTTCTGTGCATTTCCAAGTCTAATTCTGTCACTAAATCCATACCGGTCACCCAGCGCCTAAATACTAGGCCTCAAATTTATATCCCGCTGAATTTGAATACAATACATTGGGCCAAATAATATATTTGTTGTTGTGGTGAACCATAACAATGAGAAAAACATCTAGTAAGGGACGCGGACGTGGACATGGTCGTGGTGGTGTTAGTGGACCCTCTGGTGCTGGGAGAGGACGTGGCCGTTCTGCCACATCCACACGTCCTAGTGTACCAACTACCTCAGGTCCCAGTAGCCGCCAGAATTTACAGCGATATATGGTGGGGCCCAATGCCGTTCTAAGGATGGTAAGGCCTGAGCAGGTACAGGCATTAGTCAATTGGGTGGCCGACAGTGGATCCAGCACGTTCACATTATCTCCCACCCAGTCTTCTGCAGAAAGCGCACAGATGGCACCTGAAAACCAACCCCATCAGTCTGTCACATCACCCCCATGCATACCAGGGAAACTGTCTCAGCCTCAAGTTATGCAGCAGTCTCTTATGCTGTTTGAAGACTCCGCTGGCAGGGTTTCCCAAGGGCATCCACCTAGCCCTTCCCCAGCGGTGAAAGACATAGAATGCACTGACGCACAACCACTTATGTTTCCTGATGATGAGGACATGGGAATACCACCTCAGCATGTCTCTGATGATGACGAAACACAGGTGCCAACTGCTGCGTCTTTCTGCAGTGTGCAGACTGAACAGGAGGTCAGGGATCAAGACTGGGTGGAAGACGATGCAGGGGACGATGAGGTCCTAGACCCCACATGGAATGAAGGTCGTGCCACTGACTTTCACAGTTCGGAGGAAGAGGCAGTGGTGAGACCGAGCCAACAGCGTAGCAAAAGAGGGAGCAGTGGGCAAAAGCAGAACACCCGCCGCCAAGAGACTCCGCCTGCTACTGACCGCCGCCATCTGGGACCGAGCACCCCAAAGGCAGCTTCAAGGAGTTCCCTGGCATGGCACTTCTTCAAACAATGTGCTGACGACAAGACCCGAGTGGTTTGCACGCTGTGCCATCAGAGCCTGAAGCGAGGCATTAACGTTCTGAACCTGAGCACAACCTGCATGACCAGGCACCTGCATGCAAAGCATGAACTGCAGTGGAGTAAACACCTTAAAACCAAGGAAGTCACTCAGGCTCCCCCTGCTACCTCTTCTGCTGCTGCCGCCTCGGCCTATTCTGCTGCTGCCGCCTCGGCCTCTTCCTCCGCCTCTGGAGGAACGTTGGCACCTGCCGCCCAGCAAACAGGGGATGTACCACCAACACCACCACCACCACCTCCGTCACCAAGCGTCTCAACCATGTCACACGCCAGCGTTCAGCTCTCCATCTCACAAACATTTGATAGAAAGCGTAAATTCCCACCTAGCCACCCTCGATCCCTGGCCCTGAATGCCAGCATTTCTAAACTACTGCCCTATGAAATGCTGTCATTTAGGCTGGTGGACACAGACAGCTTCAAACAGCTCATGTCGCTTGCTGTCCCACAGTATGTTGTTCCCAGCCGGCACTACTTCTCCAAGAGAGCCGTGCCTTCCCTGCACAACCAAGTATCCGATAAAATCAAGTGTGCACTGCGCAACGCCATCTGTGGCAAGGTCCACCTAACCACAGATACGTGGACCAGTAAGCACGGCCAGGGACGCTATATCTCCCTAACTGCACACTGGGTAAATGTAGTGGCAGCTGGGCCCCAGGCGGAGAGCTGTTTGGCGCACGTCCTTCCGCCGCCAAGGATCGCAGGGCAACATTCTTTGCCTCCTGTTGCCACCTCCTCCTTCTCGGCTTCCTCCTCCTCTTCTTCCACCTGCTCATCCAGTCAGCCACACACCTTCACCACCAACTTCAGCACAGCCCGGGGTAAACGTCAGCAGGCCATTCTGAAACTCATATGTTTGGGGGACAGGCCCCACACCGCACAGGAGTTGTGGCGGGGTATAGAACAACAGACCGACGAGTGGTTGCTGCCGGTGAGCCTCAAGCCCGGCCTGGTGGTGTGTGATAATGGGCGAAATCTCGTTGCAGCTCTGGGACTAGCCAATTTGACGCACATCCCTTGCTTGGCGCATGTGCTGAATTTGGTGGTGCAGAAGTTCATTCACAACTACCCCGACATGTCAGAGCTGCTGCATAAAGTGCGGGCCGTCTGTTCGCGCTTCCGGCGTTCACATCCTGCTGCTGCTCGCCTGTCTGCGCTACAGCGTAACTTCGGCCTTCCCGCTCACCGCCTCATATGCGACGTGCCCACCAGGTGGAACTCCACCTTGCACATGCTGGACAGACTGTGCGAGCAGCAGCAGGCCATAGTGGAGTTTCAGCTGCAGCACGCACGGGTCAGTCGCACTACAGAACAGCACCACTTCACCACCAATGACTGGGCCTCCATGCGAGACCTGTGTGCCCTGTTGCGCTGTTTCGAGTACTCCACCAACATGGCCAGTGGCGATGACACCGTTATCAGCGTTACAATACCACTTCTATGTCTCCTTGAGAAAACACTTAGGGCGATGATGGAAGAGGAGGTGGCCCAGGAGGAGGAGGAGGAGGAGGAGGAAGAGGGGTCATTTTTAGCACTTTCAGGCCAGTCTCTTCGAAGTGACTCAGAGGGAGGTTTTTGGCAACAGCAGAGGCCAGGTACAAATGTGGCCAGCCAGGGCCCACTACTGGAGGACGAGGAGGACGAGGATGAGGAGGAGGTGGAGGAGGATGAGGATGAAGCATGGTCACAGCGGGGTGGCACCCAACGCAGCTCGGGTCCATCACTGGTGCGTGGCTGGGGGGAAAGGCAGGACGATGACGATACGCCTCCCACAGAGGACAGCTTGTCCTTATCCCTGGGCAGCCTGGCACACATGAGCGACTACATGCTGCAGTGCCTGCGCAACGACAGCAGAGTTGCCCACATTTTAACCTGTGCGGACTACTGGGTTGCCACCCTGCTGGATCCACGCTACAAAGACAATGTGCCCACCTTACTTCCTGCACTGGAGCGTGATAGGAAGATGCGCGAGTACAAGCGCACGTTGGTAGACGCGCTACTGAGAGCATTCCCAAATGTCACAGGGGAACAAGTGGAAGCCCAAGGCCAAGGCAGAGGAGGAGCAAGAGGTCGCCAAGGCAGCTGTGTCACGGCCAGCTCCTCTGAGGGCAGGGTTAGCATGGCAGAGATGTGGAAAACTTTTGTCAACACGCCACAGCTAACTGCACCACCACCTGATACGCAACGTGTTAGCAGGAGGCAACATTTCACTAACATGGTGGAACAGTACGTGTGCACACCCCTCCACGTACTGACTGATGGTTCGGCCCCATTCAACTTCTGGGTCTCTAAATTGTCCACGTGGCCAGAGCTAGCCTTTTATGCCTTGGAGGTGCTGGCCTGCCCGGCAGCCAGCGTTTTGTCTGAACGTGTATTCAGCACGGCAGGGGGCGTCATTACAGACAAACGCAGCCGCCTGTCTACAGCCAATGTGGACAAGCTGACGTTCATAAAAATGAACCAGGCATGGATCCCACAGGACCTGTCCGTCCCTTGTCCAGATTAGACATTAACTACCTCCCCATAACCATATATTATTGGACTCCAGGGCACTTCCTCATTCAATCCTATTTTTATTTTCATTTTACCATTATATTGCGATGCTACCCAAAGTTGAATGAACCTCTCCTCTGCCTGTGTGCTAGGCCTAAATATATGCCAATGGACTGTTGCAGTGGTGGCTGACATGAAGCCTGATTCTCTGCTATGACATGCAGACTAATTCTCTGCTGACATGAAGCCAGATTGTCTGTTACGGGACCTCTCTCCTCTGCCTGGGTGCTGGGCCTAAATTTATGACAATGGACTGTTGCAGTGGTGGCTGACGTGAAGCCTGATTCTCTGCTATGACATGCAGACTGATTCTCTGCTGTCATGAAGCCAGATTGTCTGTTACGGGACCTCTCTGCTCTGCCTGTGTGCTAGGCCTAAATATATGCCAATGGACTGTTGCAGTGGTGGGTGACGTGAAGCCTGATTCTCTGCTATGATATGAAGACTGATTCTCTGCTGACATGAAGCCAGATTGTCTGTTACGGGACCTTTCTCCTCTGCCTGGGTTCTGGGCCTAAATTTATGAAAATTGACTCTTACAGTGGTGGGTGACGTGAAGCCTGATTCTCTGCTATGATATGAAGACTGATTCTCTGCTGACATGAAGCCAGATTCTCTGTTACGGGACCTTTCTCCTCTGCCTGGGTTCTGGGCCTAAATTTATGAAAATTGACTCTTACAGTGGTGGGTGACGTGAAGCCTGATTCTCTGCTATGATATGAAGACTGATTCTCTGCTGACATGAAGCCAGATTGTCTGTTACGGGACCTTTCTCCTCTGCCTGGGTTCTGGGCCTAAATTTATGAAAATTGACTCTTACAGTGGTGGGTGACGTGAAGCCTGATTCTCTGCTATGATATGAAGACTGATTCTCTGCTGACATGAAGCCAGATCCTCTGTTACGGGACCTCTCTCCTCTGCCTGTGTGTGTGCTGGGCCTAAATATATGCCAATGGACTGTTGCAGTGGTGGCTGACGTGAAGCCTCATTCTCTGCTATGACATGCAGACTAATTCTCTGCTGACATGAAGACAGATTCTCTGTTACGGGACCTCCCTCCTCTGCCTGGGTGCTGGGCCTAAATATATGCCAATGGACTGTTGCAGTGGTGGGTGACGTGAAGCCTCATTCTCTGCTATGACATGCAGACTAATTCTCTGCTGACATGAAGCCAGATTGTCTGTTACGGGACCTCTCTCCTCTGCCTGTGTGTGTGCTGGGCCTAAATATATGCCAATGGACTGTTGCAGTGGTGGCTGACGTGAAGCCTCATTCTCTGCTATGACATGCAGACTAATTCTCTGCTGACATGAAGACAGATTCTCTGTTACGGGACCTCTCTCCTCTGCCTGTGTGTGTGCTGGGCCTAAATATATGCCAATGGACTGTTGCAGTGGTGGCTGACGTGAAGCCTCATTCTCTGCTATGACATGCAGACTAATTCTCTGCTGACATGAAGACAGATTCTCTGTTACGGGACCTCCCTCCTCTGCCTGGGTGCTGGGCCTAAATATATGCCAATGGACTGTTGCAGTGGTGGGTGACGTGAAGCCTGATTCTCTGCTATGACATGCAGACTAATTCTCTGCTGACATGAAGACAGATTCTCTGTTACGGGACCTCTCTCCTCTGCCTGTGTGTGTGCTGGGCCTAAATATATGCCAATGGACTGTTGCAGTGGTGGCTGACGTGAAGCCTCATTCTCTGCTATGACATGCAGACTAATTCTCTGCTGACATGAAGCCAGATTGTCTGTTACGGGACCTCTCTCCTCTGCCTGTGTGTGTGCTGGGCCTAAATATATGCCAATGGACTGTTGCAGTGGTGGCTGACGTGAAGCCTCATTCTCTGCTATGACATGCAGACTAATTCTCTGCTGACATGAAGACAGATTCTCTGTTACGGGACCTCCCTCCTCTGCCTGGGTGCTGGGCCTAAATATATGCCAATGGACTGTTGCAGTGGTGGCTGACGTGAAGCCTCATTCTCTGCTATGACATGCAGACTGATTCTCTGCTGACATGAAGCCAGATCGTCTGTTACGGGACCTCTCTGCTCTGCCTGTGTGTGTGCTGGGCCTAAATATATGCCAATGGACTGTTGCAGTGGTGGGTGACGTGAAGCCTCATTCTCTGCTATGACATGCAGACTGATTCTCTGCTGTCATGAAGCCAGATTGTCTGTTACGGGACCTCTCTGCTCTGCCTGTGTGCTCGGCCTAAATATATGCCAATGGACTGTTGCAGTGGTGGGTGACGTGAAGCCTCATTCTCTGCTATGACATGCAGACTGATTCTCTGCTGACATGAAGCCAGATTGTCTGTTACGGGACCTCTCTCCTCTGCCTGTGTGCTAGGCCTAAATATATGCCAATGGACTGTTGCAGTGGTGGCTGACGTGAAGCCTCATTCTCTGCTATGACATGCAGACTAATTCTCTGCTGACATGAAGCCAGATTGTCTGTTACGGGACCTCTCTCCTCTGCCTGGGTGCTGGGCCTAAATTTATGACAATGGACTGTTGCAGTGGTGGCTGACGTGAAGCCTGATTCTCTGCTATGACATGCAGACTGATTCTCTGCTGACATGAAGCCAGATCCTCTGTTACGGGACCTCTCTCCTCTGCCTGTGTGTGTGCTGGGCCTAAATATATGCCAATGGACTGTTGCAGTGGTGGCTGACGTGAAGCCTCATTCTCTGCTATGACATGCAGACTAATTCTCTGCTGACATGAAGACAGATTCTCTGTTACGGGACCTCCCTCCTCTGCCTGGGTGCTGGGCCTAAATATATGCCAATGGACTGTTGCAGTGGTGGCTGACGTGAAGCCTCATTCTCTGCTATGACATGCAGACTAATTCTCTGCTGACATGAAGACAGATTCTCTGTTACGGGACCTCTCTCCTCTGCCTGGGTGCCGGGGCCTAAATATCTGAGAATGGACTGTTCCAGTGGTGGGTGACGGGAAGCCAGATTCTCTGCTATGGAACCTCTCTCCAATTGATTTTGGTTAATTTTTATTTATTTAATTTTTATTTTAATTCATTTCCCTATCCACATTTGTTTGCAGGGGATTTACCTACATGTTGCTGCCTTTTGCAGCCCTCTAGCTCTTTCCTGGGCTGTTTTACAGCCTTTTTAGTGCCGAAAAGTTCGGGTCCCCATTGACTTCAATGGGGTTCGGGTTCGGGACGAAGTTCGGATCGGGTTCGGATCCCGAACCCGAACATTTCCGGGATGTTCGGCCGAACTTCTCGAACCCGAACATCCAGGTGTTCGCTCAACTCTACGCTCCACCTACCTCTAAATTTGTAATTGGTTCCGATATGGACCATGACCGCTGGACTTCTCAGTGTTGAAATTCGCCCGGTTAGATACTCGATGTGCGATTCCAAATACATTTTGAACAAAGATATGCACGCTTAAATTACTTTTCTAGGACTGCATACATTAGACAAGATGGGCACTGGACTGAGCTGTCAATAATGGAACACATACTAAATAGGGATTATGCAAGAAAAGAGAAAAATTCTATATAATGCAGTAATAAGAATCTAACTTACTGTAGTCCCCTCCTCCTATAGTCCCTGAATTGAAAGTCACGTAATCTAAAGTCACACACTTAATACAAACACACACATAAAAATCAAACACATGAACGCTCACAAACTTGCGTTATTTGCCTGCTTGTATAAATGCAGCTCTCAGACCAGCCTGCTGTTTTTCCTCTGGATTCAATCATAATCCCATTATCATAAGAAAAAGTAAAAAAATGTGGTACCATGTTAGCCAGTAGAAAACTAGATTGGCGCTCTTATTAAAATAAACATGTCATGTACTCACCCGTGTCTCATGACCAGAAATGTGTCTGCCAGGGTCCAGACTACCTCCAAGCTCTCACTCGTGCACACCACACACCCAGCCTGCAAAGTGAGTGTAGATCACCCCCAAACATGCACAGACCCAACACCCCAAACACCAGCTGCTACCACAGACTTTGACTTAAGCCGAAAACATTGCAAAATCCACATATAAATGGTCTGCTCACCAGCAATCACACGTTCAGGCTATGGATTCTTTAAAGCAATAAGGTGGACTTATAAAGGGAATATTTTATACACAAACACTAGTGCAAATCAGATGTAAGATAAGAAAAAAAAAATAACGTACAAAACAGTAAAAGTAAAATAAATGGGAACTTACTGCACCCGGGAGAAGGGGAAAAATGGATACTTGTCAGCTTGGCTGTGACTACCACACAGTGTAACAAAAGAAATATGTCCATGCACCATTTTTTATAGAACCGGGACTGATTTCCAGTTTCCGGTTGGCCCTGTCATTGACTAACCAAATCCCCGGTCTTTCATTGGGGGGCAATTAATGAGGGGAGTGGGGAGCATTGAATATTGAAATCTCTTTGTTTTAAAGTTTTCAAATCTCCTTCCAAAATGAGTACGCTTCCTCCGGTATCCGTTTTAGCAGGGGGGAGGACATGCTACTTTGAAGTTTGTACCAGGCCGCCAGAGGTGTTAGATGCGATGGGATGATGAGGAGAACTGTTCATTTGCACATCTTGTAGCTGGCAGAGGCCCAGCCTTGTGGACTCCACCCTGCTGGGATAGAATGGGGGCTTCAAAGCAGTCAGCCATTTGGTGAATGAACCTTCTATCCAGAAGAAATCACACCTTATACAACAGAAAAGCAACACGTATAATTCTATAATAGCTACTAGTCTACAAGTACAGTGTATGTACCCCCACATCATATTTCTGACAAAACAAAATTAAAGTCTTGCAGGTATAATGCCTTCTAATGGCCAACAAAAATAGAAGCAATGATTTTGAGACAACTTCGGTCTCTTCATCAGGCATACTGCAAGAGTAACATAGTTTATAAGGCTGAAAAAATACATCTGTCCTTCTAGTTTAGCCTGTTATCCTGCAAGTTGATCCAAGAGTGATTGAAGAAATATATATATACACACAAAAATGAATAATGAAAATTAATGTTAAAGTAAAAAAAAAAAAAAAAAAAAATATATATATATATATATATATATACAGTACAGACCAAATGTTTGGACACACCTTCTCATTCAAAGAGTTTTCTTTATTTTCATGACTATGAAAATTGTAGATTCACACTGAAGGCATCAACACTATGAATTAACACATGTGGAATTATATACATAACAAAAAAGTGTGAAACAACTGAAAATATGTCATATTCTAGGTTCTTCAAAGTAGCCACCTTTTGCTTTGATTACTGCTTTGCACACTCTTGGCATTCTCTTGATGAGCTTCAAGATGTAGTCACCTGAAATGGTCTTCCAACAGTCTTGAAGGAGTTCCCAGAGATGCTTAGTACTTGTTGGCCCTTTTGCCTTCACTCTGCGGTCCAGCTCACCCCAAACCATCTCGATTGGGTTCAGGTCCGGTGACTGTGGAGGCCAGGTCATCTGGGGCAGCACCCCATCACTCTCCTTCATGGTCAAATAGCTCTTACACAGCCTGGAGCTGTGTTTAGGGTCATTGTCCTGTTGAAAAATAAATGATGGTCCAACTAAACGCAAACCGGATGGAATAGCATGCAAGATGCTGTGGTAGCCATGTTAGTTCAGTATGCCTTCAATTTTGAATAAATCCCCAACAGTGTCACCAGCAAAGCACCCCCACACCATCACACCTCCTCCTCCATGTTTCACGGTGGGAACCAAGCATGTGGAGTCCATCCGTTCACCTTTTCTGCGTCGCACAAAGACACGGTGGTTGGAACCAAAGATCTCAAATTTGGACTCAGACCAAAGCACAGATTTCCACTGGTCTAATGTTTATTCCTTGTGTTTTTTAGCCCAAACAAGTCTCTTCTGCTTGTTGCCTGTCCTTTGCAGTGGTTTCCTAGCAGATATTCTACCATGAAGGCCTGATTCACACAGTCTCCTCTTAACAGTTGTTCTAGAGATGTGTCTGCTGCTAGAACTCTGTGTGGCATTGACCTAGTCTCTAATCTGAGCTGCTGTTGACCTGCGATTTCTGAAGCTGGTGACTCGGATGAACTTATCCTCCGCAGCAGAGGTGACTCTTGGTCTTCCTTTCCTGGGGTGGTCCGCATGTGAGCCAGTTTCTCTATAGCGCTTGATGGTTTTTGTGACTGCACTTGGGGACACTTTCAAAGTTTTCCCCATTTTTTGGACTGACTGACCTTCATTTCTTAAAGTAATTATGGCCATTCATTTTTCTTTACTTAGCTGCTTTTTTCTTGCCATAATACAAATGCTAACAGTCTATTCATTAGGAATATCAGCTGTGTATCCACCTGACTTCTCCACAACGCAATTGATGGTCCCAACCCCATTTATAAGGCAACAAATCCCACTTATTAAACCTGACAGGGCACACCTGTGAAGTAAAAACCATTTCAGGTGACTACCTCTTGAAGCTCATCAAGAGAATGCCAAGAGTGTGCAAAGCAGTAATCAAAGCAAAAGGTGGCTACTTTGAAGAACCTAGAATATGACATATTTTCAGTTGTTTCACACTTTTTTGTTATGTACATAATTCCGCATGTGCTAATTCATAGTTTTGATGCCTTCAGTGTGAATCTACAATTTTCATAGTCATGAAAATAAAAAAAACTCTTTGAATGAGAAGGTGTCCAAACTTTTGGTCTGTACTGTATATAATAATAATAATAATAATAATAATAATAATAATAATAATAATAATAACACACTTGTACCGTGTCAGCCAGTAGAAAGAAGATAAAGGGAATGAGATTCCTCAGTGGTTAATGCCTTTTAATTGCTAACTGAAAAGATGATGAAAAAATTGCAAGCTTTCAAGGCTACTAGGGGCCTCTTCATCACGTGTCTGTTGAAGGGACCCGAATAGCCTTGAAAGGGTGTAATAAATGAATATTTGAAAAACAGTAGAATGTCAAAAAGATCTTGAGAATGAGGACTTAATTATCTTACAGATAAGCTGTATGAACTTTTTATGGGTTCTAAATTATGTTATCTCAGAGATCTGGTGCCCCAATTATGTCTATAGCAGACTCTTTAGGTCTTGTAGCATGCCATAAATCGTGTGACAAATTCAGCCAAGTACTCAACTTGTCAAGCAGTGTCATAAATTTGTATTCACAAATTGTTCTGGCTCTTTGAGATTTGAAATTGCCTTTTAATATGACTACTTGCATGTCTTTTTAATTCATTGTGACCAGGGCTAAAAAATGCTTAGCCACAAGAAAATGTGTATTTTTCTCTTTTTAATTGTGTGGTGATAAAACCTCATCATTATTATGAGACCTTGCTTTACATTTCTGTCCTGTTTCTCTAACATAGAGACCCCAACAGGACAATTACTGCACAGAATCATGTATACAACATTGGATGTAGAATTTGTGAATGCCCCAGAGATCATATAGTCCTGCTGGAACACCTTATTTTTTTTAATGAATAGAGGCAAGGAAACCCTACCATGTACTACAGAAAATAGTCCAGAGAGGAGGAGGTTCATGCATAACTGTGTTGGTGGTAGAAGTAGTGGTACCCATAGCCACAGTGGTTGCAGTACGTGCAGTGGTAGCAACAGTAGCAAATATGGAGCAGAGAATCCAGAGGGAGGCAAAGGAGACCATGATGACATACAGTATCACAGTCTAATAAAAGTGGTAGGGAAGGTAAGAACTATGACGATGATTGCGTGTTGGACAGGACCTGCGATTTGGATCTGGTTGATGCCTTTTAATGGCTAACTGAAAAGATGATGAAAAAATTGCAAGCTTTCAAGGCTACTTGGGGCCTCTTCATCACGTGTCTGTTGAAGGGACCCAAATAGACTTGAAAGGGTGTAATGAATGAACATGGTAGAAGTAGTGGTACCCATAGCCACAGTGGTTGCAGTACGTGCAGTGGTAGCAACAGTAGCAAATATAGAGCAGAGAATCCAGAGCTAGGCAAAGGAGCCCATGATGACATATCACAGTCTAATAAAAGTGGTAGGGAAGGTAAGAACTATGACAATGATTGCGTGTTTGACAGGACCTGTGATTTGGATCTGGTTGCTGTGAAGAAGGTAACTTCAGAGGAGTAGGGTGGTGGCAGCAGCAATAAAGAGTGGAGGCAACATATGACCAGAAGCTCCCAAAAAACTGCCAGGACCATGTCTCGCTAACTCTGTGTAAAACTGCTAGTCTCCCTTCTGGCAGTTTTCCTCCACAGTGTCAGAAGTAGTGATGTCCCGAATAGTTTGCCGGCGAATAGTTCCCGGTGAACATTGCTTGTTCGCGTTCACCGCTGCGGGCGAACATATGCGATGTTCGGTCCGCCCCCTATACATCATCATTGAGTAAACTTTGACCCTGTACCTCACAGTCAGCAGACACATTCCAGCCAATCAGCAGCAGACCCTCCCTCCCAGACCCTCCCACCTCCTGGACAGCATCCATTTTAGATTCATTCGGAAGATGCATTCACAGTGAGAGGAGGGACAGTGCTGCTGCTGATTCAATAGGGAAAGCGTTAGCTATGGCATTGCTCTGTGTACACAGACTCATCTGCTGTAAGGACAGCATCCTGACAGCACCCCAAAAAGCCCTTTTCAGGGCTGGTACATCAGTGTGCTTTTTAAAAAAAAAAAAAAATATATATATATATATATTGCAGTTGCCTGGCTGCCCGTGTGTGAGAAGTTGCAGGCTCAGTCACAAACAGCACGCGCACACCATTCATACAGGGTGTGACAGAAAATACCTTGCAGAAAAAAAAATTATATTTAATATTTTTCTGTGACATAATCACATTTGCAAGCCCATGTGTGTCAGGCCCACACAGACTGTATTGTGGCCACTGGCTAGTGGCTAGGCCTCCACGCATACCGTTACAGGGTGTCATTCACTCAAATACCTTGCAGAGAAAAAAAATTATATTAAAAATGTTTCTGTGGTATAATCACATTTGCAAATTGCAAGGCCGTGTGTGTCAGGCCAACACATGCTGTATTGTGGCCACTGGCTAGGCCTCCACACATACCGTTACAGGGTGTTATTCACTCAAATACCTTGCAGATAAAAAAAATTATATAAAAAAATGTTCTGTGATATAATCACATTTGCATTTTGCAAGCCCGTGTGTGTCAGGCCAACACAGTCTGTATTGTGGCCACTGGCTAGGCCTCCACTCACACCTTTACAGGGTGTCATTCACTCAAATACCTTGCAGATAAAAAAATTAAATTAAACATTTTTCTGTGATATAATCACATTTGCAAATTGCAAGCCTGTGTGTGTCAGACCCACACAGACTGTATTGTGGCCACTGGCTAGTGGCTAGGCCTCCACTCATACCGTTACAGGGTGTCTGTCATGGTCTTACCTTCTGCTGTTCTCCTTCGTTTGACATGTGCTGGCGGCCATCTTGGTTTCTGGGTTTCTTGTAGCCTCCCACCCTGCGGCTTCTCCTTCCCACTGGGAGGCGCTGGATGCCTAGCTCATATATATAGGAGGTCTGTGGCTTCAGTTTCTCGCTTGGTCCTCCTGTGTTCACATGCTTCTAAGACTGCTGCTGCTTCTGGTTCCTGATCCTGGCTTCGTCTGACTACCCTTCTGGTTCCTGATCCTGGCTTCGTCTGACTACCCTGCTGGTTCCTGATCCAGGCTTCGTCTGACTACCCTTCTGGTTCCTGACCTCTGGCTTCGCAAGACCCTGCTTCGGTTTTGCCATCCGTTTGGACTTTTGCCTTACAGCTTGATTTTCAATAAAGCCTTCTTATTTCTACTTACCTCTTGTTGTACGTCTGGTTCATGGTTCCTTGACAGTGTCATTCACTCAAATACCTTGCAGATAAAAAAAATCTATAAAAAAATGTCTGTGATATAATCACATTTGCAAATTGCAAGCCCGTGTGTGTCAGACCCACACAGACTGTATTGTGGCCACTGGCTAGTGGCTAGGCCTCCACTCATACCGTTACAGGGTGCCATTCACTCAAATATCTTGCAGATAAAAAAAATTGTATACATTTTTTTTCTGTGATATAATCACATTTGCAAATTGCAAGCCTGTGTGTGTCAGGCCCACACAGACTGTATTGTGGCCACTGGCTAGTGGCTAGGCCTCCACTCATACCGTTACAGGGTGTCATTCACTCAAATATCTTGCAGATAAAAAAAATATATAATTTTTTTTTCTGTGATATAATCACATTTGCAAATTGCAAGCCCGTGTGTGTGTCAGACCCACACAGACTGTATTGTGGCCACTGGCTAGTGGCTAGGCCTCCACTCATACCGTTACAGGGTGTCATTCACTCAAATACCTTGCAGATAAAAAAAAAATATAATTTTTTTTTCTGTGATATAATCACATTTGCTAATTGCAAGCCCGTGTGTGTGTCAGGCCCACACAGACTGTATTGTGGCCACTGGCTAGGCCTCCCCCTCCAGCATGCCACAGTCCAGGTGTTAGTCCCCTTGAAACAACTTTTCCATCACTACTGTGGCCAGAAAAAGTCCCTGTGGGTTTTAAAATTCGCCTGCCTATTGAAGTCAATGGCGGTTCGCCCGTTCGCGAACATTTGCAGAAATTTGCCATTATTACCTCAACACCAAGAATCAACGGATTTTTCAGAGAAAGCTGCCATGTTGAAGGCTTATAAAAGGATTAAAGCACCACTAGAAGTAAGGGGAGGCCGAATCTTACTATTTGAGGACTTTTCAGCTGAAGTTTCCAGAAAAAGAAAAGCGTTCTCAAACATTTGTTCTGAATTATATAAATCGCAAATCAAGTATGCACTTCTGTATCAAGCCACCCTGAAGATTTTAATGTAGACGATTCGTACGTTACCTATCACTCAGTACAAGAAGCAAAAGCTGCATTCCAGGATGGAGCCTTCAAGCGACCAGATCTTCAAACTCGTGAGACCAGACATCGCAACTTAACAATGGGGAATACCCATCCCTTCACTAGATCGCGGTCTGAGCTGGAAATAGAACCTAAAGAACAAAGAAAGAAAAATAAAGATCAACTCAGAACATGAACATAGACTTATCATATCGGTCAAAGTGTTTATATAAATCCCCGGATGCTGATACCCAATGTTGGTAATACATCAACTTGGTCAGATAAGTGGGCGTCACTTAGATCTCGTGGACTATATGCTGTATAAATGTCTACTGTTGTTTTCCGATATGTCTTTTATTACAGGAGCGGAGTGAATAGGCGGATGTCTTCTCTTAGTTGCTACCAAGGGGAGGGAAATAGACATGCTGGGAAGAAGTGAAGTAAGAATGTTTTTTTTATGTATACAATGGACTTACATGTTTCTTTTATGTTCATAGTTTTAGTTTATTCAGTTATAGGGGAAAATTCCTGTCTGTCTCAAATATGCTATCTATACATTGCAATTCAAATCCATGTTTACACTCATCTCACCCTAAGTTCTAAATATGAAAAAAATCATAACATGGAATGTCAAGGGCCTGAAGTCCCCCCATAAGCGCTTGATGGTGTTAAGACATTTGAAATGGCTGAAAGCCGATATCGACCTTATCCAAGAAACACATTTAGCTAGGGAAGACTTTGTATGCAAAAACTGTGAGTAGGCAGGGTCTATGGTTCTCCCTCTGAAGGGGCCAAGGGGGGGAGTCTTGGTGTTACTCCACAGGAATCTAACATATTCTGTGGAATCTTGTAATGATAATCAGGAGGGGAGGTGGATTCATATCCTCATCACCTCTCAATCTGACTCTCTGAGTATCTTTAATGTATATGGACCAAATGACTCTAACACTGAGTTCTTCGGGGAACTGAGAAATATGTTACACAACAACACACACTCTTGCCGAATAGTGGCAGGTGACATTAACGCGGTAATGTCTCATGATAAAGACCACAGAACAAACAAACTAAATAAAATACCACCTAGAAGTAGAGATAAAATGTTGTCCAACATTGTACAAAATTTAGGCCTCCACGATGCATGGCGCAGCTTTCATCCAGTGGGTCAGGAATTCACCCAATATCTGACCAAACGCTACAAAAAACAACCTCGGTGGCTATAGAATATCTAGTCATCTCCAATCATTCTCCTGTTTCGTTAGATATTGTAAAAAATTTTCCAAAAGGGACAGATTTCATATGGAGATTTCCATCTGACCTGTCACACAATGAATCATTTACTGAACTATTGCACCACTGGTGGATAGAATATTGGGAAACCAATTCGAACAGTAGTGACCAACAGTTAATTTGGAGAGTCGGGAAAGCAGTCCTAAGGGGTAAAATATTGGCCTATACTAGGAGTCTGAGAAGAAAAATTCTCACCAAATTACAGGAATTAACTAATACACTGAGAAATGCATACACAAAATACCAATCATATCCATCAGATTATAATAAACAGGCATGGTTATCTGCAAAATCAGAATATTATAGATGGTATAAACACAAAGAAGAATACTATGGGATAAGAAGAGAAGCACATCTTTTTAAGTTTGAAAACAAATCGGGGCAGATTGTTAGCCTCTCTGGCAAAGGGACAAAAAGGTGTTAATCTAATCCCCACTTTAAAAAATCTGCAAGGAGTGTCATGTTCTCAGCCAAAAGAATAGTAGAAATCTTAAGAAACTTCTATAAATCCTTATACGCAGATAAGGGAAGCGAGCCAATATTGGGGAAATCATGGCTAGATGCCCTATTTCTACTGGAAGATGTGGCATCATTAAGACAACCCATTACCGTAGAAGAAACACAGAAAGCAATTAAACTTTCCAGAAATGGAAAAGCACCTGACCCAGACGGTTTTACTAACTAATTCTACAAAATATTAGCCCCTAAAATATCGCCACTCCCTACAGCACTCTATAATCAAATTCTACAGGAACAATCGATACCCCCAGACTTGAATACCGCCTACTAGGGATGAGCGAACTCAAACTGTATAGTTCGGGTTCGTACCGAATTTTGGGGTGTTCGTGACACGGACCCGAACCCGAACATTTTCGTAAAAGTCCGGGTTCGTTGTTCGGCGCATTCTTGGCGCTTTTTGAAAGGCTGCAAAGCAGCCAATCAACAAGCGTCATACTACTTGCCCCAAGAGGCCATCACAGTCATGCCTACTATTGGCATGGCTGTGATTGGCCAGAGCAGCATGTGACCCAGCCTCTATTTAAACTGGAGTCACGTAGCGCCGCACGTCACTCTGCTCTGATCAGTGTAGGGATAGGATGCAGCTGCTGCTGTTAGGGCGAGACTAGGCAGGGAGTTACTCTTCCAAAACACTTAATGAAGTGATCGATCTACAGCTGTGAATCATTCAACGTCTGCTATTTAAATGCTCACTGTTTTTAGGCTGCCTAGAGCGTTTTTCTGTCACTTTTTTCTGGGGTGATCGGCGGCCATTTTGTGTCTTGTGGTGCGCCAGCACAAGCTGCCACCAAGTACATTTAACCAATAGTGTTTTTTTTTTTTTTTTTGCTATATCCTATATCAGGGGCTTGGCTGTGCTCACTATTTTATTGAGGGGTGAAATACAATTGCCAAAATAGCAGTACCCTAAATCTGGTGTTTCAGTTGTGGCTAGCCAATTGTAATACTGTCTGCTGTCTGGCAAAGGATATATTTTTTTCTGGGTTGAAATACAATTCCCAAATTAGCAATTTCCTAAATCAGTGGTTTCCCGCTGTAGCAGGCCAAGTTTAACACTATCCATAAAAGGGTATATTAGAAGGTGCTGATAGGGTCATCCTCAATAATTTCACATGCTACCGTGCATCTCCAAGTCTAATTCTGTCCGTAAACGTATACCTGTCATCCAGGGCCTAAATACTAGGCCTACAATTTATATTCAGCTAAATCTGTGGTTATTGCTGTGGCTGGTCAAGTTATTTAGTGTCCGTCAAAGCACAGTTTTTTTCTGGGTTGAAATACAATTCCCAACTTAGCAATTTCCTAAATCAGTGGTTTCTGCTGTATCAGGCCAAGTTGAAATCTATCCATAAAAGGGTATATTACATTGAAGGTGCTGATAGGGTCATCCTCAATAACTTCACACGCTACCGTGCATTTCCAAGTATAATTCTGTCCGTAAACGTATATCTGTCATCCAGGGCCTAAATATTAGGCCTGCAATTTATATTCAGCTAAATCTGTGGCTGTATTAGTGTAATACGGTACCTAAATAGATAGCCAGATAGTGTTAGGTGCCTGTAAAAAAAAGCCTGAATTTGAATTCAATACATTGGGCCAAATAATTTTTTTCTTATTGTTGTGAACAGTAACAATGAGGAAAACATCTAGTAAGGGACGCGGACGCGGACATGGTCGTGGTGGTGTTAGTGGACCCTCTGGTTCTGGGAGAGGACATGGCCGTTCTGCCACAGCCACACGTCCTAGTGTACCAACCACCTCAGGTCCCAGTAGACGCCAGAATTTACAGCGATATTTGGTGGGGCCCAAAGCCGTTCTAAGGATGGTAAGGCCTGAGCAGGTATAGGCATTAGTCAATTGGGTGGCCGACAGTGGATCCAGCATGTTCACATTATCTCCCACCCAGTCTTCTGCAGAAAGCTCACAGATGGCGCCTGAAAACCAAGCCCATCAGTCTGTCACATCACCCCCATGCATAGCAGGGAAACTGTCTGAGCCTCAAGTTATGCAGCAGTCTCTTATGCTGTTTGAAGACTCTGCTGGCAGGGTTTCCCAAGGGCATCCACCTAGCCCTTCCCCAGCGGTGGAAGACATAGAATGCACTGACGCACAACCACTTATGTTTCCTGATGATGAGGACATGGGAATACCACCTCAGCACGTCTCTAATGATGAAACACAGGTGCCAACTGCTGCGTCTTTCTGCAGTGTGCAGACTGAACAGGAGGTCAGGGAGGAAGACTGGGTGGAAGATGATGCAGGAGACGATGAGGTCCTAGACCCCACATGGAATGAAGGTTGTGCCACTGACTTTCACAGTTCGGAGGAAGAGGCAGTGGTGAGACCGAGCCAACAGCGTAGAAAAAGAGGGAGCAGTGGGCAAAAGCAGAACACCCGCCGCCAAGAGACTCCGCCTGCTACTGACCGCCGCCATCTGGGACGAGCACCCCAAAGGCAGCTTCAAGGAGTTCCCTGGCGTGGCAGTTCTTCAAACAATGTGCTGATGACAAGACCCGAGTGGTTTGCACGCTGTGCCATCAGAGCCTGAAGCGAGGCATTAACGTTCTGAACCTTAGCACAACCTGCATGACCAGGCACCTGCATGCAAAGCATGAACTGCAGTGGAGTAAGCACCTTAAAAACAAGGAACTCACTCAGACTCCCCCTGCTACCTCTTCTGCTGCTGCCGCCTCGGCCCCTTCCTCCGCCTCTGAAGGAACGTTGGCACCTGCCGCCCAGCAAACAGAGGATGTACCACCAACACCACCACCTCTGTCACCAAGCATCTCAACCATGTCACACGGCAGCGTTCAGCTCTCCATCTCACAAACATTTGAGAGAAAGCGTATATTCCCACCTAGCCACCCTCGATCCCTGGCCCTGAATGCCAGCATTTCTAAACTACTGGCCTATGAAATGCTGTCATTCAGGCTGGTGGACACAGACATCTTCAAACAGCTCATGTCGCTTGCTGTCCCACAGTATGTTGTTCCCAGCCGCCACTACTTCTCCAAGAGAGCCGTGACTTCCCTGCACAACCAAGTATCCGATAAAATCAAGTGTGCACTGCGCAACGCCATCTGTGGCAAGGTCCACCTAACCACAGATATGTGGACCAGTAAGCACGGCCAGGGACGCTATATCTCCCTAACTGCACACTGGGTAAATGTAGTGGCGGCTGGGCCCCAGGCTGAGAGCTGTTTGGTGCACGTCCTTCCGCCGCCAAAAATCGCAGGGCAACATTCTTTGCCTCCTGTAGCCTCCTCCTCCTACTCGGCTTCCTCCTCCTCTTCTTCCACCTGCTCATCCAGTCAGCCACACACCTTCACCACCAACTTCAGCACAGCCCAGAGTAAACGTCAGCAGGCCATTCTAAAACTCATATGTTTGGGGGACAGGCCCCACACCGCACAGGAGTTGTGGCGGGGTATAGAACAACAGACCGACGAGTGGTTGCTGCCGGTGAGCCTCAAGCCCGGCCTGGTGGTGTGCGATAATGGGCGAAATCTCGTTGCAGCTCTGGGACTAGCCGGTTTGACGCACATCCCTTGCTTGGTGCATGTGCTGAATTTGGTGGTGCAGAAGTTCATTCACAACTACCCCGACATGTCAGAGCTGCTGCATACAGTGCGGGCTGTCTGTGCTCGCTTCCGGCGTTCACATCCTGCTGCTGCTCGCCTGTCTGCGCTACAGCGTAACTTCGGCCTTCCCGCTCACCGCCTCATATGCGTCGTGCCCACCAGGTGGAACTCCACCTTGCACATGCTGGACAGACTGTGCGAGCAGCAGCAGGCCATAGTGGAGTTTCAGCTGCAGCACGCACGGGTCAGTCGCACTGCGGAACAGCACCACTTCACCACCAATGACTGGGCCTCCATGCGAGACCTGTGTGCCCTGTTGCGCTGTTTCGAGTACTCCACCAACATGGCCAGTGGCGATGATGCCGTTATCAGCGTTACAATACCACTTCTATGTCTCCTTGAGAAAACACTTAGGGCGATGATGGAAGAGGAGGTGGCCCATGAGGAGGAGGAGGAGGAGGAGGAGGAGGAGGAGGAAGAGGGTCATTTTTAGCACTTTCAGGCCAGTCTCTTAGAAGTGACTCAGAGGGAGTTTTTTGCAACAGCAGAGGCCAGGTACAAATGTGGCCAGCCAGGGCCCATTACTGGAGGATGAGGATGAGGTGGAGGCGGATGAGGATGAAGCATGTTCACAACGGGGTGGCACCCAACGCAGCTCGGGCCCATCACTGGTGCGTGGCTGGGCGGAAACTCAGGATGATGACGATACGCCTCCCAGAGGACAGCTTGTCCTTACCTCTGGGCAGCCAATCACACATGAGCAACTACATGCTGCAGTGCCTGCGCAACGACAGCAGAGTTGCCCACATTTTAACGTGTGCAGACTACTGGGTTGCCACCCTGCTGGATCCACGCTACAAAGACAATGTGCCCACCTTACTTCCTGCACTGGAGCGTGATAGGAAGATGCGCGAGTACAAGCGCACATTTGTAGACGTGCTACTGAGAGCATTCCCAAATGTCACAGGGGAACAAGTGGAAGCCCAAGGCCAAGGCAGAGGAGGAGCAAGAGGTCGCCAACGCAGCTGTGTCACGGCCAGCTCCTCTGAGGGCAGGGTTAGCATGGCAGAGATGTGGAAAAGTTTTGTCACCACGCCACAGCTAACTGCACCACCACCTGATACGCAACGTGTTAGCAGGAGGCAACATTTCACTAACATGGTGGAACAGTACGTGTGCACACCCCTCCACGTACTGACTGATGGTTTGGCCCCATTCAACTTCTGGGTCTCCAAATTGTCCACATGGCCAGAGCTAGCCTTTTATGCCTTGGAGGTGCTGGCCTGCCCGGCGGCCAGCGTTTTGTCTGAACGTGTATTCAGCACGGCAGGGGGCGTCATTACAGACAAACGCAGCCGTCTGTCTACAGCCAATGTGGACAAGCTGATGCTCATAAAAATGAACCAAGCATGGATCACACAGGACCTGTCCATCCCTTGTGCAGATTAGACATTTAGAACTACCTCCCCTTAACCATATATTATTGTACTCCAGGGCACTTCCTCATTCAATCCTTTTTTTTATTCTCATTTTACCATTATATTGCGGGGCAACCCAAAGTTGAATGAACCTCTCCTCTGTCTGGGTGCCGGGGCCTAAAAATATCTGACAGTGGCCTGTTCCAGTGTTGGGTGACATGAAGCATGATTCTCTGCTATGACATGAAGCCTGATTCTCTGCTATGGGACCTCTCTCCTCTGTCTGGGTGCCGGGGCCTAAAAATATCTGACAATGGCCTGTTCCAGTGGTGGGTGACATGAAGCCTGATTCTCTGCTATGACATGAAGCCTGATTCTCTGCTATGACTTGAAGCCTGATTCTCTGCTATGGGACCTCTCTCCTCTGTCTGGGTGCCGGGGCCTAAATATCTGACAATGGCCTGTTCTAGTGGTGGGTGACGTAAAGCCTGATTATCTGCTATGACATGGAGCCTGAATCTCTGCTATGGGACCTCTCTCCTCTGTCTGGGTGCCTGGGCCTAAATATCAGACAGTGGCCTGTTCCAGTGGTGGGTGACATGAAGCCTGATTCTCTGTCATGAGACCTCTCTCCAATTGATAATGGTTAATTTCAATTTATTTTATTTTTATTTTAATTCATTTCATTTCCACATTTGTTTGCAGGAGATTTACCTACATTTTGCTGCCTTTTGCAGCCCTCTAGCCCTTTCCTGGGCTATTTTACAGCCTTTTTACTGCCAAAAAGTTTGGGTCCCAATTGACTTCAATGGGGTTCGGGTTCGGGGTGAAGTTCGGGTCGAGTTCGGATCCCAAACCCGAACATTTCCGGGAAGTTCTGCCGAACTTCTCGCACCCGAACATCCAGGTGTTCGCTCAACTCTACCGCCTACATCAAAGTTCTGCCAAAGCTGGGCAAGGATCTCACTATACCATCGTTGTACCGGCCGATATCGTTAATAGATAATGATCTTAAATACTTTTCAAAAATAATGGCAGACAGATTGGCACACTTTTTGCCCAAACTAATATCAACACACTAAATGGGTTTTATTCAGAACAGGTCAGCAGTGAGTAACATCCGAAAGGTCTTGACTAGAGATAACCTTGCGGTTTGCCCGGCTGTCGTTTCGCGCTGAACTTTGCGTGTTCGCGATTCGCCGAACATGCGAACATATGGAGAAATTCGCGCCCGCCATATTCTTTTACATTGTGAAGATTTTTGACCCATGAAACATCCATCAGGTGGTACAGGACAGCCAATTAAGACATTTCAGCACATGGACATAACCCCTATGTTATAAATAAACCTGATCTGGCCGCCATTTTACATTCAGTGTTTTCCATTGCAAGGAGAGGTTGCTGTGTGGAGCAGGGTCAGGCTGTTAAGGACACCAAACGCTAGCTAATAGGACCGCAAAAGTCATTTTAAGCACTAGTATAGGTGTGCTATCGATATGTGTGATACCCAGAGGGGTGCGATATACTTATAATATACTTTTATAATGAGTCAAAAACACATAGATCTATATAGTGATCACCTGGAAGTCAGGGGCCAGGAGCTTACTAGGGCCATTTTTATATAGGGTAAGGTTCCGGATGGGATCGCTCTTATCAGGGCAGGTGGTCTGTGGTTAGGCTATCAGGGCCAGAATAGCACCCCCCTGTTGGGCAATATCAGGGACAGTTCTTTGCCCACCCTGTCCTTCAATATCACATTATCATCTAGCCCAGGGATGGATGTTTTTTTGCTTTCCCTCCTGGATTCATCGATGTGCACTGGAAGCCCCCGGATTGTGGTAGGACATATGGTTTCTGATTTGGTGCCGCCGAGCAATTGATTTAGTGCCGCCGAGCACTTGTTATTGCCTACCACATATATGCTTTTTGGTTAACTTTAATAATTAAATTTATTTTCATTTTTAGGGATATCTTTTCCATTTACACGCCTGCAAAACGAGCGCAGACCCATTCATTTTCATAGGGACTGGAATGTGCTGTCCACATTCGCGGATCCGCATTTGCAATCCACATCCGCATTTGCGGATCCGCACTTCCGCATCTGTGCTTCCGTTTCCGCCAAAAATAGAACACGTCCTATTCTTGTCCACAATTGCAGACAAGATTTGGCATTTTCTATTATAGTGCTGGCGATGTGCGGTACACAAATTACGGAATGCACATTGCCGGTGTCCGTGTTTTGCAGATCCGCAAAACACTTACGGACGTGTGAATAGACCCTGATAGTAAAATTATATAAGGTCATGTTTTATCTTCATGTATATTCTAATAGATTGCCTTCCTTGTACAATGTTATAATATACTTTCTATGTTAGAAAGTATATTATAGTGCATTTGTATTGTGCGGCAGTCGTGTGCGGTTCTGCTGCGATACTGCAGGTATATAGAGGGACAAGCGTTATTGGAACAAATAATTTCTACTGGTGTGATATACCAGTTGTCCCGCAAAAAAAAACAGATTGAAGCGAGGTGTTATATACCAATATACTTTCTTTATAGTGCATTTGGGTACTGTATAGTGCATTTGCGCATGTGCGTACGCGAAAATTATATTGCCAATATTTTGCATTGAAAAAAAAAATGAATGGAGATCGCAAATTCGAATAATACATCTGGTATGTCACTGTCCATGTTGTGGGACTATTTGTGCACTTCTAGTAATTATTTCTTGGCTGAAAATATGAGCTGAAGGTTTTTCAGGTTCGCTCGCCATTAAATTGAATGGGACCCGCCGTAAACTTGCAGTTTGCGAACATTTGATCCCATTCGCGCAATCGCGTTTGCGAACCGTCCCAGCAGATGTTCGTCCATCACTAGTCTTGACTGAACTAGATAGTATCAAAAATAACCCGCTCCTACGTCAACGTCCAGCCTTACTTACCATCAACGCCGAAAAAGCTTTTGATAATGTTAACTGGACGTGGCTGACTGAGGTATTAGACCGTATGGGTTTTTCGGGTCAATTTAGGACTTACATTTCATCGCTTTATAATTCCCCTTTGGCCAGAATATCCATCCCTGTTTTTTTCCCCCAACCTTTCTAATTACAGAAGGGAACTAGACAGGGATGTCCCCTATTACCCTTGCTTTTCAATATTGCCCTTGAACCTTTATCAATGGCATTAATGAAATCAAAACTCATCAAGGGTATCTCTATTTGGAAATCATCTCTTAAACACGCACTATTCACAGACGATTTATTAGTTTTCTTGTCCCAACCACAAGAGGAATTACCAGCGTTTTTGTTTTTTTCTTTCAGTTTGGGCTTTTCTCTGGCTTCAAGGTCGATGTAACAAAATGCAAGATTCTTGACATATCGTCATTACAGACTTTACAAGAGAAACACCTTGGCAAAACCCAGGTAACCATTGCAACCTAATCACTGTGATACCTAGGGATAAAAATAGACAGAACTCCAGAATCCCTTTACTCCTTAAATTATCCCCCATTATTTAAGAAAATAACAAATGAACTGAACTCCTTGTCTAATTTGCCTATTTAATTTTTGGGGCAATGTTTTTTGCTAAAACTGATGAGCTTTAGCAAATTATTGTACCCTATGCAAACTCTGCTAATATTACTAAAACATGCGGATATCCAAAGCTTAACAAAATCTTTCCGAACTTTTATATGGAAGTCCAAGACACCTAGGATATCCCTAAATACTCTATCACGACACAAGCTCAGAGGGAACATGAGATTCCCAAATATTAGGCATTACAATCTCGCATGTTTCCTGACACATAGCCTTGACTGGCTGAAGAGGACCTAACATAGTAACATAGTAACATAGTACATAAGGCCGAAAAAAGACATTTGTCCATCCAGTTCGGCCTGTCATCCTGCAAGTTGATCCAGAGGAAGGCAAAAAAACCCTGTGAGGTAGAAGCCAATTTTCCTCACTTTAGGGGAATAAAAATTCCTTCCCGACTCCAATCAGGCAATCAGAATAACTCCCTGGATCAACGACCCCTCTCTAGTAGCTATAGCCTGTAATATTATTACGCTCCAGAAATACATCCAGGCCCCTCTTGAATTCCTTTATTGTACTCACCATAACCACCTCCTCAGGCAGAGAGTTCCATAGTCTCACTGCTCTTACCGTAAAGAATCCTCTTCTATGTTTGTGTACAAACCTTCTTTCCTCCACACGCAGAGGATGTCCCCTCGTCGCAGTCACCGTCCTGGGAATGAATAGATGATGGGATAGATCTCTGTACTGACCCCTGATATATTTATACATATTAATTAGATCTCCTCTCAGTCATCTTTTTTCTAAAGTGAATAACCCTAATTTTGATAATCTTTCAGGGTACTGTAGTTGCCCCATTCCAGTTATTACTTTAGTTGCCCTCCTCTGGACCCTCTCCAGCTCTGCTATGTCTGCTTTGTTCACTGGAGCCCAGAACTGTACACAGTACTCCATGTGTGGTCTGACTAATGATTTGTAAAGTGGTAGGACTATGTTCTCATCACGGGCATCTATGCCCCTTTTGATGCAACCCATTATCTTATTGGCCTTGGCAGCAGCTGCCTGACACTGTTTTTTGCAGCTTAGTTTTCTGTTTATTAAAATTCCTAGATCTTTTTCCATGTCAGTGTTACCGAGTGTTTTACAATTTAATAAGTACGGGTGACTTGCATTATTCCTTCCCATGTGCATAACTTTACATTTGTCAGTGTTAAACCTCATCTGCCACTTATCTGCCCAAGCCTCCAATCTATCCAGATCGCTCTGTAGTAGTATACTGTCCTCATCAGTGTAAATTACTTTACACAGTTTAGTGTCATCTGCGAAAATTGATATTTTACTATGCAAGCCTTCTACAAGATCATTAATAAATATATTGAATAGAATAGGGCCCAATACTGACCCCTGAGGTACTCCACTAGTGACAGTGACCCAATCTGAGATATTACCATTAATAACCACCCTCTGTTTTCTATCATTGAGCCAGTTACTTACCCACTTACAGACGTTTTCTCCCAGTCCGAGCATTCTCATTTTATATACTAACGTTTTATGTGGTACAGTGTCAAATGCTTTGGAGAATGCTTTGGAGAAGTCCAGACCTCTCATTATTCAGTTCTTCCCAGCTAAACCATTGAGTCTTAACGCTTTACTCCACACACAATATTCTCAGATCCCTAGACAAATAAAAAATAGCCTACTATTACGAGACATGATAGCCACGTGGAAGGCAATAAGGAAGATGTATAACCTTCCGATCTTAATTTCCAAAAAGATGACTCTGTGGAATCACCCAGAATTCCATTCTGATCAGATAAGCAAACAATTTTTACAATGGCCAAAGAAAGGTATATATACAGTCTCACATATGTGAAACAATACGGCAAAGAGGCTCTACTCTTTCCAAGAACTCCAACAAACGTACTAGATTTCACCCAGTTACTATTTAGCCTACCATCAAATTATGACGCTACTAAAACCTAGGGTATGAGATCTAACAACAGAACTTAATACTAACCCTTTTGACACTTTTCTAGGTGGGAACCACTTACTATCTTTGATACATAACTCCATTAGGGAATGCAACTCAAAAAAAGGAGATTTTGCCTTATTCAAATCCTGGCGTAAAGACTTCTCATCTTTAGTCAACCCAGATCACTTAATGGAAGGATGGAATCTAACCCGAAAAATTTTTGGAGAGAGACTGGCTTCCATTCTCCTAGAGCTACATCTCAAAACGTAGAAGATAGAATACCTCATTTCCCAAAATGCCAGACACCTAACACAGATATTACCCGTCGATTGTGGTCATGCCCGAAAGTACAAGACTTTTGGCTAAAACTGCTAGAGAAAATAGAAGCAAAAAGCAAAATAAAAATTCAGTTAGACCCATTGACTAAATTATTTCACGCCCATAAGTGAAACGCAACCGACTAAAATTCCTTCTGCTTTTCAACTGCTGATATAAGCTGCCAAAAGAAGCCTGCTAAGTCACTGGCTTCGTCCAGATATTCTCTCGATAAATGACCCTTTCCACTTAATGACCAAGTATCTGACACTGGAACAGTTAGAAACTGAATATTGCAAATCACGACTAACGAGTACTTTCTTAAAAAAAATGGAAGCCGTACATGATAGCTTTTCTCCCTAGAGAATAAATAAGAGAGGTTGTGAACCCTTTTCAACATACAGAATGGTTTTTGAAATTACATCAATCTGACTCATGGCGCTCACTATTTGATTAGCAACCAGGCCCCACTCACTCACTCACTCACTTGAGATCTCTGTGGAGACACCATCAACGATAGTTTCAAACTCAAAGTTATCAAGCTCTCTGACTATATTTTTCCAGAAGGGATAGGGTGCAATTTAAATTTAATTTATTGCTGCAAGAATAGTAACATATACAACAGTAACAGGGACAGAACAGGTGGGGGGGGGGGGGGGGTTGTTATATGTTGTTTTTCGGAGTTTTGTACTATGTGGATTTTACTGTTCAAAACTAAATGTAATGTATCGTTGCTATGTTGAGACCTAAGTGTGTTACTTCAGCAAGTGTATGGATATCACAACTGAACTTGCAAGTTTGCAAGTTGTTGCTTTATGCTCTCCCCAATGGCCATATATATATATATATATATATATATATATATATATTTATTGTTTAGTTTGATAAAACTGTACATATCTGTTGCTGTTATTCTAAACCTTGAGTAAAAGACTTACGGTATCGAATATATCTATAAAATTATTCCGACACTGGAATACAAGAAATTTAGATTTTAGGTACTGCCCATTTCATGAAACAAATACGCTGTTTTAGAATTTCAATCAAACCATTTGTCTTAGCTTCTCACCTTTGCATTTGAAGAAGAATAGACATTTGATAAAGCTTGAATTCTTTCACTCTACAAAGCCTTAATCTAGTCTGTGTTGTTCTTTCCTTCAGGCATCATACCTCTTCTGGAGAGAAAATACTCAGCATAAACTGCCAAAATGATTGCTTTCCATTTGTCATAGTCTTTAATAAACATATGTTCTGCAAGGAATTATTTCACTGCATATAATTCTAAAACGGTACTTGCGTTTTATTTCATTCAACTAATCAATTAATTTGCATTGCATTAATTATTATTTAGATTTCAACACATTACCAGTTGTACAGTATTAATTCTGAGAATTGGAAAAGCCAACTTCCAAACAATCAACAATCTAATTTTGTAATACTTCTGACCCCCAATAATATAATGTGGAAAGCCCACATAATCAAGGTTACCATGAACGTGCTATTATATAGATATAAACAAAGGAGAAATATTTTCGCCAGAAACACTGCACCATGTCCATGGGGTGAATATGATATTGCTTGATTAAACAAAGAAAAAAGAAAAAAAAAAATCCCCCAAACTTTTAATTTTTTTTAACCACTTCCAGACCAGGCAATTTCCCACCTTCCTGACCAGGTCTAATTTTGCAAATCTGACGTGTCACCTTATGTGGTAATAACTTTGGAATGTTTTTACTTATCTAAGCCAAGATGTGACACATTGTACATCATGTTTGATCATGGTAAATTTGAGTTGATATGTTTTATTTTTATTTAAAAAAATCCAATAGTTAACGAAAATTTGAATAAATTCACTGTTTTCTAAATTTCAATCTTTCTGCTTTTAATGCCTCATGCACATGACCGTTGTTTCGTTCCGTGTCCGTTGTTCCGTTTTTCGTGATTTTCAGCTGACCCATTGACTTTCAATGGTTCCGTTGAAAAATCGGCTAAGGCACCGTTTGGCATCCGCGTCCGTGATCTGTAGTTCCAGTCCGTCAAAAAAAATAAGACCTGTCCTATTTTTTTCACGGACAACATTTCGCGGACCCATTCAAATCAATGGGTCCGCGAAAAATCGCGGATGCACAGCCGTTTGTCACCGCGTCCGTTTTATTAATCTTTTTCATGACAAAACTGTCTGCCAGATTTGAGCCCAATAAAAAAAAATAATAATAATTTCAATACAGGAAGGAAGCTTCAGGTCATAGGTTATCACATTGCAGTTTGCTACTGACCTGTGGTGATAGTGGTTGTGTGGAGTTTGCTGTCGATTAGCTTTAAATATTGTGACCATGCCAAAGTGGAATGTTGAGAAGCTCATAACTCTGGTACAGGAGAGGCCAGAGTTATGGGACAGCAGGCTCAATGTCTATCAAGACAGAGTCCGCAAGGAGGTCTCGGAGAAAGTGGCCCGTTCCATGAGGCGTGTAGAATGGCAAAAAGCCGATGCCAGAGGCCGGGCAGATTTAGGTAAGTGCCAGCAATGTCATTGCACTGTCCTGGCCCCTTTCTTGTCACTGTTGAACTTGCTATTAATTACATGATGTCTTAATAACTGCTTACGACCGTGGAACACGAAGGTGAGCGTTCCGCGGTATCCCAGCCTGGCATCCTCTTTTGTTGCTCTGATGCGGTGTGCTTTGTGTCGACCCTGAAGTACAGTCAGACACTGGTATAGATCATATGAGTTTATTACGGTACTGCAGTGGCGGCACTAGGAGCACGGCGTCCTAGCAACCAATGATGGCATGAACTCCTGTTCTCACCAGGATGCTAGGCCGTGATACGGCGGAACGCTTAGCTCCATGTTCGTAAACTGTTTTTTTTTTATTCCCTGCCTTATTTTATATATGCCTTTATATGGATTTTACATTAGAATTTTATAAAATATACCCTAATCCTACTATTGGGTGTTTTTAAAATGCCTGGCCCTAGCTATGATACTGTAAACTGTAGTAATGGATACTATGCATGTGCACCTGCTAGTTGGTGGCACTTGTTCTAGTTTTAATTGAGCATACAATAGTTGTTACTTAACGCATATTGTGCATTTATTTACATACCAATGCCTAGCACGATTATTCCCTGGCTTCATGAACGTTTTTAATTAGTATATCCAAACTAGCACTACTGTAGCATGTGTTGTATTTTTATCCATTTTTCGATGAATTATCCTCAGGGTGCTGCTTTTTGTTTGAGAATTGTTTTTTTTTTGAAATTTATAAAAGGTCAATTATAAACATGAAAAATTCTAAGCTTGTAATTTTATATTTTCAAAATAGTGAAACAAACCAAGACCCGGTGGAACAGCTGCCGGGATCAGTTTCGCCGGGAGCTTAATGAACGGGGACGCAGTGGCGATGGGGGTGCCCGAAAAAGGCCGTACATCTAAACACAATTAGAGTTTCTCAAACCGGTAATGGATTTGAGGCCGTAAGTATATTTTTTATATGTTATTTGACTATTAATCAGCTATCACCTCGGTGTAGGTCCAATTTTTTGGACGTATTTTCTCATCATACAGCTGATTGACATATATTTTGCCAGGTGTTTGTCGATCGTCAATTTGAGAATGTGTACCTTTACATTGGATATGTTCGAAATATGATAATGATTGTCCAAGGCCTTACCAGTCATAGGTGCCTGAATAGTGTTCCCATTTTTGGTTTATTCTCGGTATTCCTTTGTTTTTGATTAAAATTTTTTGTTTTTTTACATTACATTTTTAAAACAGGACCTCGTCACTATGGAAATTTCCTTTTACCATTATTCTCAAGTTGTATTTCAATTGAAAAAACTGTTTGTAATGAGTTTTTATTAAAAATGCACAATACTTTGTACTATTATACATTGACTAATGATGCACCAACTGCGTTCCTGGTGCAAAATTTTGCTATAAACTTCCACCCTGACCTTATGAAGCATTAGAAATGTTCTGGAAGTGGTATTTTGGAAGCTTTAATATACCAAAACGAGTGTGACAGTGTACAAACACGTCCACAATGCAGATGTACAGAATTTCAGCACTTGGTTAGCTCCTAGAATGTGTCCACCAGTTTTCCCAAACTACTATCATTGTTCTTAAATTTTTTAAATAAAAATGTGTTGTTGTTCACAATAGGATTCATCTGTGAATTTGTGTTTATATGGATGTGTTTAATTATCATCTCACGAGGATTTTCCTCTTTTTCCAAAGTTCTGACTTGTACAAACGACTATAGATTTTTTTTTTTTGTATAAAAACCTAATGAAAAACCTGAATGTTGTACTCCATAGATTTAATATATGTTTATCTCTAATGTTTCCATACAGTACTGTCGACAGCTTGGAAGAAGATCCGGAGGATTCGGATGCTGGTGGAAGTGAAACTCCGGCTGTTTTCTCCCCGGAAAGTAGCCCCACACATCCACAGGCTGAGGAGACCCGACAACCACCTGTTGAGCCGCCAACCCTTTCCCAGGGGTCCCTGGATACGACCCAGCAGCCTCAGCCAAGGCGTTGTCGCAATGTCCCCCAGGCTTCCTCAGGCCCAAGATACTAGGGAGCAAATAGACTCTCGAGTAATCTAATTCCTGGCCAAGAGGAGGAGTGAGGGACCGGAAGAAGCAGTGGTGAGGGGGCTGGGTCCTTTACTGAGGGGCATCCCTGCCCACCGATTGAGCCCTTGCGTGGCGGGTATCGCCATGATAATCGAGTTGTTCTCCTCTCCCTACGAGGAAGACATTGTGGCGGAGATCTATAATGCTAATTTGTGCCAGCATACTTTTTGTATAATTTTTTTTGAGACCTTTGGTTTCGTTCTTTTAAAAAATAGTCCAACACAATGTGTCTTGAATTTATTTTTAAAGCATAACAAAATGTGACTGCAACCAAAACCTACATAACTATGGGATGTAGCTTTACAAACTACTCAACCATTTTTGGATGGAGAAGTAGCAATACAAATTATATAGGGCAGTGATGGCTAACCTTGGCACTCCAGCTGTGAACGAATTACAACTCCCAGCATGCTCTATTTATTTCTATCGTGTTTGGAAATCAACGAAGCAAGGGGGGCATCTTGGGAGTTGTAGTTTTAACCCAGCTGGAGTGCCAAGGTTAGCCATCACTGATATAGACCTTTTTACTAGGTGTTGGTACCAACATCTGTTTGTATGGGGAGCACTGGAAACTAATAATAGATGAGAGTAGAATGCACACGGACTAGGTGTTGGTACCAACATCTGTTTGTATGGGGAGCACTGGAAACTAATAATAGATGAGAGTAGAATGCACATTACCTAAGATGAGAGCTCCCCCACCCATAGCGGTTAAAAGAGCTCAGTTAGAAAGCATTCTTGTTGATAGTAGCTCCATTCCCCTGAAGAAGCCACATTTAGTGGTGAAACATGTTGGGGGAGCTCTTGTCTTAGGTTTTAGATTAGGAGCAGGCAGGATCAGGCATCACAGCAAAGAGTGACTGCAGACTCATCTGCGCCCTGACTAAAGTGGCAGAGAGTCGAACCAAAGAAATAGAGCTTTAGGAAGTAATTGATTCAATGCGACAGAACAGGTGATCCTCTAGCACGGATCCATCTAGGTGAACAATGTATACCGCTGAACGAAAAGTAAAAGGAAGGATGGACGAATGTTAGGAGGCAGAATATATGGGTGAAGCAACCCTTATCTCTGCCACTAGAGTCCTGCTGCACCTTAGAATTTTAAACATTTTTCTTGTTCTCCCGTTTTCCTTATTACTTCTAATAAATAAAATAATTGTTACGTTTTAAATTGACCTGAAACGGGAGTCTATTAGTCTAGGAACTAGGCTATTTGAACTATATTATTATTTGAATATCCCGGGTCCAAGAGGGTCCTTGAAACACTATGTATTAAGTGGAGGTAAATCCTCCTAGTACTTTGACCCCATAAATACAGCGAAGGAATCTACCTGAAGTCGCTGTAGGGTGTACCCCGAGTAGGAAGGGTCACAGAGAATATATAAAATCTAAAATATATACACATATATATCTCATTACGAAATATTAAATAGATGCTCAGTACCTCACTCTGGTCTAAGAAAGAAAAAGGAAAATAGAGGGGGTTTCTCTGTGGACTAATATGGCAGGCTTCCTCAAGAAAAAATTGAGCTTGGAGAACCTTACCATAGAGGCAAGTAAAGTGTTTTCAAATATACACATCCCACTAGGCCAAACGGATATTAAAATAGCCTTCAGGAACCTGAATAAGACTTATAGCCAACACATACGATCGTGGTGGGAGATAGCAAGTCTGGAGACATATATACAACAAGGTCTGGTGTATAGAGGATTACGCATTCCCCTGAGACCAAATATACACCTAGAAGATACCCAGTTCACTAAGGGCTGGGAAGATCTCTTAACAGAGTGTTCCCTGAGATTAATAAAATATCTAGCTGAGTACGAAAAGGAGCTCTTTAATAAGGTGGACCAAAAACTAGAGAGGGAGATAAGAGAAATACAGGAATTTGGCCAACATCCAGAGTTTCCTGATCTTGAACAAAAAAATAAAGAAAAACATTGATACGTTACAAAACGAAATCAAGGAAAGGAAACACGCCAAATACCTGAGGGATCAAACCGACTTTGAGAATAACCAAGTATATATTTGGAGGAGTAGAGTGAATAACAGGAACCCACAAAGAGTATATAGGGAAAATTCAGAGACAGAGACATCAGGAACAGAGGGGTCAGGATATAGTTCCACTGGACAGGGGAATCGTTCCAAAGGAACAAAACGTAAAACCAAAAAGAGACAGTACCCCCCAAGGAAATCATCCCTAGAGAGACGGGAATCTCTCCAATCATGTGTGAGAGGCCTAACAGCAAAACAAAGTACATCAAGTGCAAACACTGTTACAATGAATACAAGTGGGATGCCTATACCATCCTATCCCTCCTCATCTATACAACCTTTCTCGTTTGGTCCATCTCAAGGGGGGACTGCGAGTCAGGGATATGTAGCGTTTCAACCACAAACATCACAATCCTCAACCCAGATACATTCCGCACAGACAAGCATGGGGCCAGGAGAAAAGACGACAACCATTGCCCCCCTTTTTTTAGGCCAAACAGGGGTCCAACTGAGGGACCAAGAGAGATGGGGTTACAGCAAATAGCTGCTGGGATATATTCTGAAGACCAGATAGACCCAGACGAGAAACAGATTATCAATCTGTCAAAGTATGTTTTAACACCTTTTCAAAAAACTCTTCTAAGTAAGGGTCTTACCTTCACTCCCGTCCCACAGTGTGATAAGTTTCTATGGATCAAGGATGTGAACCTCTTTGCACGAAAGCTGGCTCTGCACAAGGTACACAAACAAGAAGAAAAACGGTTGAATGGTACCGAGGATCATCGCCATGTGGAGAGTGCTCTTTTTGCAGGTATGTCCCCCATATAAAAAAGTGCACAAATCCTACGGAAAAAAGGAGTACGAAATAAAACAACATATTACATGTAAAACGCAGGGAGTGGTGTACCTGGCATCCTGCCCATGCCCTAAACTATATGTGGGTAAAACTGTGCAGGAATTAAGACGCCACATCTCAGGGCATATCAGTACCATAGAAACAGGAAAAGACACATCAATTGCCAGACATATCAAATATTTCCACAATAACAAGAGCTCCGTTTTACGTTTCTGGGGCATAGAGAAAATATCCCTAGGACCAAGAGGGGGGAATCTGGACAAAAAATTGCTACAGAGCGAGGCTCGCTGGATTCATAGACTGGACACAATGAGTCCACAGGGCCTGAATGAAGACTTTTCCTTCACAGCGTTTATTTAATAACTGGGAGATACACCCCAAGATATAAATCAGTATCATTACAATGAGAAAAGAGAAAAAAGAAAAATATAACTTACCTGGAAGAAGAAGGATAGCAAACCTTAATCCATCCAACCTCACGAATCCCTGACTCTCTAAAAAAATATAAAAAGGGAAAAAAATATAAAAATATAAGAAATAAAAAAGAGAATAACAGGGAATCATCATATATATAACAAACACAAATTATGATATGTGAATTGAAGGAATTCTCAGAGCACCAGACCACCTAAGTATGGGATACCATCCATATACAGGAAAATGGAAAACCAAGAATGCCCCTAGTAGAAGGATATATTGAGAGGAAAGGGGCTTAGATACAAGATCTTCCTGTAATGTAATGTATTAAGATAAGGTGCGAGAATTGCAGATGCATTTCACGGACATAAGTCATGTCACCTTTATAGCAGTAGATAATTTAAAATCTTGGAGCTTACTAACAGGCACCTCGACGTTGTGGGACCTATGGAAAAACTCCAAGTATAAGCGCAAGCGCTGTACTGAGGGACTCATGAAATAAAATCTAAATATAGCGCAAGTACCGTACGGCTAGACCTATGGACAAGAATGGCAAAGTCTATGAGCAAGCGTATCGATCTATATAACATTAATAAGGCGATGGCTTATAAACTTAAAATACAAATGCAAGCGCCGTACTGTCACACTAAGAATAAAAACCTTAGAATACTTACACATACGCATAAAGTTAACAGCAAATGAACGAGATGACTACATGAGAATAATCCAAGTCCAGGCGCATGCGCAGTATTGTTACACCTTTGATTAGGATTTCAAAGCCCCCGCGCATGCACAATACCTGCTCACGAATGCAAGATGCAATAATAAGTACAAGCGTAAGCATAGCATCGTTATACCCCTGAATAAAAACCTTTAAGTCCTTAGGCATGCGCATAGACCTTTTTGCAAATAAACGCAATGTTATTAGAATATCTATGTCTGAGCAGATGCGCCGTATGAGTATATACCCGCCATTAAAAACTCTAAGTCCCTACGCATGCGCAATATCTATCTGTGAACACAAGACGCGATGATATGACGAAAATGAGAAAATCTATGTTTAAGAGCATGCGCCGTACTTGTATATACTCGCAATTAAAAACTCTAAGTCCCACGCATGCGCAATATCTACCCGTGAACGCAAGACGCGATGATATGAGGAAAATACACGATGAGGGATGTGGATTGGTTTGCTGGATCGTCACACAAAATGCTTAGCGGCGATTGGCTGCAAAACATCTAATGACCCACCCATAGTGGTTAAAAGAGCTCAGTTAGAAAGCATTCTTGTTGATAGTAGCTCCATTCCCCTGAAGAAGCCACATTCAGTGGTGAAACGTGTTGGGGGAGCTCTCATCTTAGGTTTTAGATTAGGAGCAGGCAGGATCAGGCGTCATGGCAAAGAGTGACTGCAGACTCATCTGCGCCCTGACTAAAGTGGCAGAGAGTCGCACCAAAAAAATAGAGCTATAGGAAGTAATTGATTCAATGCGACAGAACAGGTGATCCTCTAGCACGGATCCATCTAGGTGAACAATGTATACCGCTGAACGAAAACTAAAAGGAAGGATGAACGAATGTTAGGCGGCAGAATATATGGGTGAAGCAACCCTTATCTCTGCCACTAGAGTCCTGCCGCACCTTAGAATTTTAAACATTTTCCTTGTTCTCTCGTTTTCCTTATTACTTCTAATAAATAAAATAAATGTTACGTTTTAAATTGACCTGAAACGGGAGTCTATTAGTCTAGGAAACTAGGCTATTTGAACTATATTATTATTTGAATATCCCGGGTCCAAGAGGGTCCTTGAAACATTACATATACACTCACCTAAAGAATTATTAGGAACACCTGTTCTTTTTCTCACAAATGTGATTATCTAGTCAACCAATCACATGGCAGTTGCTTCAATGCATGTAGGGTTGTGGTCCTGGTCAAGACAATCTCCTGAACTCCAAACTGAATGTCAGAATGGGAAAGAAAGGTGATTTAAGCAATTTTGAGCGTGGCATGGTTGTTGGTGCCAGACGGGCCGGTCTAATGATTTCACAATCTGCTCAGTTACTGGGATTTTCATGCACAACCATTTCTAGGGTTTACAAAGAATGGTGTGAAAAGGATCCAGTATGCGGCAGTCCTGTGGGCGAAATGCCTTGTTGATGCTAGAGGTCAGAGGAGAATGGGTCGACTGATTCAAGCTGATAGAAGAGCAACGTTGACTGAAATAACCACTTGTTACAACCGAGGTATGCAGCAAAGCATTTGTGAAGCCACAACACGCACAACCTTGAGGCAGATGGGCTACAACAGCAAAAGACCATAACCGGTACCACTCATCTCCACTACAAATAGGAAAAAGAGGCTACAATTTGCACGGGCTTGCCAAAATTGGACTATTGAAGACTGGAAAACTGTTGCCTGGTCTGATGGGTCTCGTTTTCTGTTGAGACATTCAAATGGTAAAGTCCGAATTTGGAGTAAACAGAATGAGAACATGTATCCATCATGCCTTGTTACTAGAGTTGAGCGAACACCTGGATGTTCGGGTTCGAGAAGTTCGGCCGAACATCCCGGAAATGTTCGGGTTCGGGATCCGAACCCGATCCGAACTTCGTCCCGAACCCGAACCCCATTGAAGTCAATGGGGACCCGAACTTTTCGGCACTAAAAAGGCTGTAAAACAGCCCAGGAAAGAGCTAGAGGGCTGCAAAAGGCAGCAACATGTAGGTAAATCCCCTGCAAACAAATGTGGATAGGGAAATGAATTAAAATAAAAATAAATAAATAAAAATTAACCAAAATCAATTGGAGAGAGGTTCCATAGCAGAGAATCTGGCTTCCCGTCACCCACCACTGGAACAGTCCATTCTCAGATATTTAGGCCCCGGCACCCAGGCAGAAGAGAGAGGTCCCGTAACAGAGAATCTGTCTTCATGTCAGCAGAGAATTAGTCTGCATGTCATAGCAGAGAATGAGGCTTCACGTCAGCCACCACTGCAACAGTCCATTGGCATATATTTAGGCCCAGCACACACACAGGCAGAGGAGAGAGGTCCCGTAACAGACAATCTGGCTTCATGTCAGCAGAGAATCAGTCTGCATGTCATAGCAGAGAATCAGGCTTCACGTCAGCCACCACTGCAACAGTCCATTGGCATATATTTAGGCCCAGCACACACACAGGCAGAGGAGAGAGGTCCCGTAACAGAGAATCTGGCTTCATGTCAGCAGAGAATCAGTCTGCATGTCATAGCAGAGAATGAGGCTTCACGTCACCCACCACTGCAACAGTCCATTGGCATATATTTAGGCCTAGCACACAGGCAGAGCAGAGAGGTCCCGTAACAGACAATCTGGCTTCATGTCAGCAGAGAATCAGTCTGCATGTCATAGCAGAGAATGAGGCTTCACGTCAGCCACCACTGCAACAGTCCATTGGCATATATTTAGGCCTAGCACACAGGCAGAGCAGAGAGGTCCCGTAACAGACAATCTGGCTTCATGTCAGCAGAGAATCAGTCTGCATGTCATAGCAGAGAATCAGGCTTCACGTCAGCCACCACTGCAACAGTCCATTGTCATAAATTTAGGCCCAGCACCCAGGCAGAGGAGAGAGGTCCCGTAACAGAGAATCTGGCTTCATGTCAGCAGAGAATTAGTCTGCATGTCATAGCAGAGAATCAGGCTTCATGTCAGCCACCACTGCAACAGTCCATTGGCATATATTTAGGCCCAGCACCCAGGCAGAGGAGGGAGGTCCCGTAACAGAGAATCTGTCTTCATGTCAGCAGAGAATCAGTCTGCATGTCATAGCAGAGAATGAGGCTTCACGTCACCCACCACTGCAACAGTCCATTGGCATATATTTAGGCCTAGCACACAGGCAGAGCAGAGAGGTCCCGTAACAGACAATCTGGCTTCATGTCAGCAGAGAATCAGTCTGCATGTCATAGCAGAGAATGAGGCTTCACGTCAGCCACCACTGCAACAGTCCATTGGCATATATTTAGGCCTAGCACACAGGCAGAGCAGAGAGGTCCCGTAACAGACAATCTGGCTTCATGTCAGCAGAGAATCAGTCTGCATGTCATAGCAGAGAATCAGGCTTCACGTCAGCCACCACTGCAACAGTCCATTGTCATAAATTTAGGCCCAGCACCCAGGCAGAGGAGAGAGGTCCCGTAACAGACAATCTGGCTTCATGTCAGCAGAGAATTAGTCTGCATGTCATAGCAGAGAATCAGGCTTCATGTCAGCCACCACTGCAACAGTCCATTGGCATATATTTAGGCCCAGCACCCAGGCAGAGGAGAGAGGTCCCGTAACAGACAATCTGGCTTCATGTCAGCAGAGAATTAGTCTGCATGTCATAGCAGAGAATCAGGCTTCATGTCAGCCACCACTGCAACAGTCCATTGGCATATATTTAGGCCCAGCACCCAGGCAGAGGAGGGAGGTCCCGTAACAGAGAATCTGTCTTCATGTCAGCAGAGAATCAGTCTGCATGTCATAGCAGAGAATGAGGCTTCACGTCAGCCACCACTGCAACAGTCCATTGGCATATATTTAGGCCTAGCACACAGGCAGAGGAGAGGTTCATTCAACTTTGGGTAGCCTCGCAATATAATGGTAAAATGAAAATAAAAATAGGATTGAATGAGGAAGTGCCCTGGAGTCCAATAATATATGGTTATGGGGAGGTAGTTAATGTCTAATCTGGACAAGGGACGGACAGGTCCTGTGGGATCCATGCCTGGTTCATTTTTATGAACGTCAGCTTGTCCACATTGGCTGTAGACAGGCGGCTGCGTTTGTCTGTAATGACGCCCCCTGCCGTGCTGAATACACGTTCAGACAAAACGCTGGCTGCCGGGCAGGCCAGCACCTCCAAGGCATAAAAGGCTAGCTCTGGCCACGTGGACAATTTAGAGACCCAGAAGTTGAATGGGGCCGAACCATCAGTCAGTACGTGGAGGGGTGTGCACACGTACTGTTCCACCATGTTAGTGAAATGTTGCCTCCTGCTAACACGTTGCGTATCAGGTGGTGGTGCAGTTAGCTGTGGCGTGTTGACAAAAGTTTTCCACATCTCTGCCATGCTAACCCTGCCCTCAGAGGAGCTGGCCGTGACACAGCTGCCTTGGCGACCTCTTGCTCCTCCTCTGCCTTGGCCTTGGGCTTCCACTTGTTCCCCTGTGACATTTGGGAATGCTCTCAGTAGCGCGTCTACCAACGTGCGCTTGTACTCGCGCATCTTCCTATCACGCTCCAGTGCAGGAAGTAAGGTGGGCACATTGTCTTTGTAGCGTGGATCCAGCAGGGTGGCAACCCAGTAGTCCGCACAGGTTAAAATGTGGGCAACTCTGCTGTCGTTGCGCAGGCACTGCAGCATGTAGTCGCTCATGTGTGCCAGGCTGCCCAGGGGTAAGGACAAGCTGTCCTCTGTGGGAGGCGTATCGTCATCGTCCTGCCTTTCCCCCCAGCCACGCACCAGTGATGGACCCGAGCTGCGTTGGGTGCCACCCCGCTGTGACCATGCTTCATCCTCATCCTCCTCCACCTCCTCCTCATCCTCGTCCTCCTCGTCCTCCAGTAGTGGGCCCTGGCTGGCCACATTTGTACCTGGCCTCTGCTGTTGCCAAAAACCTCCCTCTGAGTCACTTCGAAGAGACTGGCCTGAAAGTGCTAAAAATGACCCCTCTTCCTCCTCCTCCTCCTCCTCCTCCTGGGCCACCTCCTCTTCCATCATCGCCCTAAGTGTTTTCTCAAGGAGACATAGAAGTGGTATTGTAACGCTGATAACGGTGTCATCGCCACTGGCCATGTTGGTGGAGTACTCGAAACAGCGCAACAGGGCACACAGGTCTCGCATGGAGGCCCAGTCATTGGTGGTGAAGTGGTGCTGTTCTGTAGTGCGACTGACCCGTGCGTGCTGCAGCTGAAACTCCACTATGGCCTGCTGCTGCTCGCACAGTCTGTCCAGCATGTGCAAGGTGGAGTTCCACCTGGTGGGCACGTCGCATATGAGGCGGTGAGCGGGAAGGCCAAAGTTACGCTGTAGCGCAGACAGGCGAGCAGCAGCAGGATGTGAACGCCGGAAGCGCGAACAGACGGCCCGCACTTTATGCAGCAGCTCTGACATGTCGGGGTAGTTGTGAATGAACTTCTGCACCACCAAATTCAGCACATGCGCCAAGCAAGGGATGTGCGTCAAATTGGCTAGTCCCAGAGCTGCAACGAGATTTCGCCCATTATCACACACCACCAGGCCGGGCTTGAGGCTCACCGGCAGCAACCACTCGTCGGTCTGTTGTTCTATACCCCGCCACAACTCCTGTGCGGTGTGGGGCCTGTCCCCCAAACATATGAGTTTCAGAATGGCCTGCTGACGTTTACCCCGGGCTGTGCTGAAGTTGGTGGTGAAGGTGTGTGGCTGACTGGATGAGCAGGTGGAAGAAGAGGAGGAGGAAGCCGAGAAGGAGGAGGTGGCAACAGGAGGCAAAGAATGTTGCCCTGCGATCCTTGGCGGCGGAAGGACGTGCGCCAAACAGCTCTCCGCCTGGGGCCCAGCTGCCACTACATTTACCCAGTGTGCAGTTAGGGAGATATAGCGTCCCTGGCCGTGCTTACTGGTCCACGTATCTGTGGTTAGGTGGACCTTGCCACAGATGGCGTTGCGCAGTGCACACTTGATTTTATCGGATACTTGGTTGTGCAGGGAAGGCACGGCTCTCTTGGAGAAGTAGTGCCGGCTGGGAACAACATACTGTGGGACAGCAAGCGACATGAGCTGTTTGAAGCTGTCTGTGTCCACCAGCCTAAATGACAGCATTTCATAGGCCAGTAGTTTAGAAATGCTGGCATTCAGGGCCAGGGATCGAGGGTGGCTAGGTGGGAATTTACGCTTTCTATCAAATGTTTGTGAGATGGAGAGCTGAACGCTGGCGTGTGACATGGTTGAGACGCTTGGTGACGGAGGTGGTGGTGGTGGTGTTGGTGGTACATCCCCTGTTTGCTGGGCGGCAGGTGCCAACGTTCCTCCAGAGGCGGAGGAAGAGGCCGAGGCGGCAGCAGCAGAATAGGCCGAGGCGGCAGCAGCAGAAGAGGTAGCAGGGGGAGCCTGAGTGACTTCCTTGGTTTTAAGGTGTTTACTCCACTGCAGTTCATGCTTTGCATGCAGGTGCCTGGTCATGCAGGTTGTGCTCAGGTTCAGAACGTTAATGCCTCGCTTCAGGCTCTGATGGCACAGCGTGCAAACCACTCGGGTCTTGTCGTCAGCACATTGTTTGAAGAAGTGCCATGCCAGGGAACTCCTTGAAGCTGCCTTTGGGGTGCTCGGTCCCAGATGGCGGCGGTCAGTAGCAGGCGGAGTCTCTTGGCGGCGGGTGTTCTGCTTTTGCCCACTGCTCCCTCTTTTGCTACGCTGTTGGCTCGGTCTCACCACTGCCTCTTCCTCCGAACTGTGAAAGTCAGTGGCACGACCTTCATTCCATGTGGGGTCTAGGACCTCATCGTCCCCTGCATCGTCTTCCACCCAGTCTTGATCCCTGACCTCCTGTTCAGTCTGCACACTGCAGAAAGACGCAGCAGTTGGCACCTGTGTTTCGTCATCATCAGAGACATGCTGAGGTGGTATTCCCATGTCCTCATCATCAGGAAACATAAGTGGTTGTGCGTCAGTGCATTCTATGTCTTTCACCGCTGGGGAAGGGCTAGGTGGATGCCCTTGGGAAACCCTGCCAGCGGAGTCTTCAAACAGCATAAGAGACTGCTGCATAACTTGAGGCTGAGACAGTTTCCCTGGTATGCATGGGGGTGATGTGACAGACTGATGGGGTTGGTTTTCAGGCGCCATCTGTGCGCTTTCTGCAGAAGACTGGGTGGGAGATAATGTGAACGTGCTGGATCCACTGTCGGCCACCCAATTGACTAATGCCTGTACCTGCTCAGGCCTTACCATCCTTAGAACGGCATTGGGCCCCACCATATATCGCTGTAAATTCTGGCGGCTACTGGGACCTGAGGTAGTTGGTACACTAGGACGTGTGGATGTGGCAGAACGGCCACGTCCTCTCCCAGCACCAGAGGGTCCACTAACACCACCACGACCATGTCCACGTCCGCGTCCCTTACTAGATGTTTTTCTCATTGTTATGGTTCACCACAACAACAAATATATTATTTGGCCCAATGTATTGTATTCAAATTCAGCGGGATATAAATTTGAGGCCTAGTATTTAGGCGCTGGGTGACCGGTATGGATTTAGTGACAGAATTAGACTTGGAAATGCACAGAAGCGTGTGTGTGAAGTTATTCTGAATGACCCTATGTGCACCTTCAATATGATCTACCCTTTTAGGGATAGATTTCAAATAGCTCTGATATAGCAGAAACGACTAAATTATGAAATTGCTAAATTGGGAATTGTATTTCAACCCAGAACAAAAAATGTGCTTTGACGGACACTAAATAACTTTCCCAGCCACAACAGGACAGCGGTAACGAGAGATTTAGCGGGATATAAATTTGAGGCCTAGTATTTAGGCGCTGGGTGACAGGTATGGGTTTAGTGACAGAATTAGATTTGGAAATGCACAGTAGCGGGTGTGTGAAGTTATTCTGAATGACCCTATGTGCACCTTGAATATTATATACCCTTTTAGGGATAGATTTCAAATAGCTCTGATATAGCAGAAACCACTAAATTATGAAATTGCTAAATTGGGAATTGTATTTCAACCCAGAACAAGAAATGTGCTTGAACGGACACTAAATAACTCGCCCAGCTACAGCACTAGGGACAGATTTAGCTGGATATAAATTTGAGGCCTAGTATTTAGGCGCTGGGTGACCGGTATGGATTTAGTGACAGAATTAGACTTGGAAATGCACAGAAGCGTGTGTGTGAAGTTATTCTGAATGACCCTATGTGCACCTTGAATATTATATACCCTTTTAGGGATAGATTTCAAATAGCTCTGATATAGCAGAAACCACTAAATTATGAAATTGCTAAATTGGGAATTGTATTTCAACCCAGAACAAAAAATGTGCTTTGACGGACACTAAATAACTTTCCCAGCCACAACAGGACAGCGTTAACGAGAGATTTAGCAGGATATAAATTTGAGGCCTAGTATTTAGGCGCTGGGTGACAGGTATGGGTTTAGTGACAGAATTAGACTTGGAAATACACAGTAGCGGGTGTGTGTGAAGTTATTCTGAATGACCCAATGTGCACCTTGAATATTATATACCCTTTTAGGGATAGATTTCAAATAGCTCTGATATAGCAGAAACCACTAAATTATGAAATTGTTAAATTGGGAATTGTATTTAAACCCAGAACAAAAAATGTGCTTTGACGGACACTAAATAACTTTCCCAGCCACAACAGGACAGCGTTAACGAGAGATTTAGCAGGATATAAATTTGAGGCCTAGTATTTAGGCGCTGGGTGACAGGTATGGGTTTAGTGACAGAATTAGACTTAGAAATACACAGTAGCGGGTGTGTGTGAAGTTATTCTGAATGACCCAATGTGCACCTTGAATATTATATACCCTTTTAGGGATAGATTTCAAATAGCTCTGATATAGCAGAAACCACTAAATTATGAAATTGCTAAATTGGGAATTGTATTTCAACCCAGAACAAGAAATGTGCTTGAACGGACACTAAATAACTCGCCCAGCTACAGCACTAAGGACAGATTTAGCGGGATATAAATTTGAGACCTAGTATTTAGGCGCTGGGTGACAGGTATGGGTTTAGTGCCAGAATTAGACTTGGAAATACACAGTAGCGGGTGTGTGTGAAGTTATTCTGAATGACCCAATGTGCACCTTGAATATTATATACCCTTTTAGGGATAGATTTCAAATAGCTCTGATATAGCAGAAACCACTAAATTATGAAATTGCTAAATTGGGAATTGTATTTCAACCCAGAACAAGAAATGTGCTTGAACGGACACTAAATAACTCGCCCAGCTACAGCACTAGGGACAGATTTAGCTGGATATAAATTTGAGGCCTAGTATTTAGGCGCTGGGTGACCGGTATGGATTTAGTGACAGAATTAGACTTGGAAATGCACAGAAGCGTGTGTGTGAAGTTATTCTGAATGACCCTATGTGCACCTTGAATATTATATACCCTTTTAGGGATAGATTTCAAATAGCTCTGATATAGCAGAAACCACTAAATTATGAAATTGCTAAATTGGGAATTGTATTTCAACCCAGAACAAGAAATGTGCTTGAACGGACACTAAATAACTCGCCCAGCTACAGCACTAAGGACAGATTTAGCGGGATATAAATTTGAGGCCTAGTATTTAGGCGCTGGGTGACAGGTATGGGTTTAGTGCCAGAATTAGACTTGGAAATACACAGTAGCGGGTGTGTGTGAAGTTATTCTGAATGACCCAATGTGCACCTTGAATATTATATACCCTTTTAGGGATAGATTTCAAATAGCTCTGATATAGCAGAAACCACTAAATTATGAAATTGCTAAATTGGGAATTGTATTTCAACCCAGAACAAGAAATGTGCTTGAACGGACACTAAATAACTCGCCCAGCTACAGCACTAAGGACAGATTTAGCGGGATATAAATTTGAGGCCTAGTATTTAGGCGCTGGGTGACAGGTATGGGTTTAGTGCCAGAATTAGACTTGGATATACACAGTAGCGGGTGTGTGTGAAGTTATTCTGAATGACCCAATGTGCACCTTGAATATTATATACCCTTTTAGGGATAGATTTCAAATAGCTCTGATATAGCAGAAACCACTAAATTATGAAATTGCTAAATTGGGAATTGTATTTCAACCCAGAACAAGAAATGTGCTTGAACGGACACTAAATAACTCGCCCAGCTACAGCACTAAGGACAGATTTAGCGGGATATAAATTTGAGGCCTAGTATTTAGGCGCTGGGTGACAGGTATGGGTTTAGTGCCAGAATTAGACTTGGAAATACACAGTAGCGGGTGTGTGTGAAGTTATTCTGAATGACCCAATGTGCACCTTGAATATTATATACCCTTTTAGGGATAGATTTCAAATAGCTCTGATATAGCAGAAACCACTAAATTATGAAATTGCTAAATTGGGAATTGTATTTCAACCCAGAACAAAAAATGTGCTTTGACGGACACTAAATAACTTTCCCAGCCACAACAGGACAGCGGTAACGAGAGATTTAGCGGGATATAAATTTGAGGCCTAGTATTTAGGCGCTGGGTGACAGGTATGGGTTTAGTGACAGAATTAGATTTGGAAATGCACAGTAGCGGGTGTGTGAAGTTATTCTGAATGACCCTATGTGCACCTTGAATATTATATACCCTTTTAGGGATAGATTTCAAATAGCTCTGATATAGCAGAAACCACTAAATTATGAAATTGCTAAATTGGGAATTGTATTTCAACCCAGAACAAGAAATGTGCTTGAATGGACACTAAATAACTCGCCCAGCTACAGCACTAAGGACAGATTTAGCGGGATATAAATTTGAGACCTAGTATTTAGGCGCTGGGTGACAGGTATGGGTTTAGTGCCAGAATTAGACTTGGAAATACACAGTAGCGGGTGTGTGTGAAGTTATTCTGAATGACCCAATGTGCACCTTGAATATTATATACCCTTTTAGGGATAGATTTCAAATAGCTCTGATATAGCAGAAACCACTAAATTATGAAATTGCTAAATTGGGAATTGTATTTCAACCCAGAACAAGAAATGTGCTTGAACGGACACTAAATAACTCGCCCAGCTACAGCACTAAGGACAGATTTAGCGGGATATAAATTTGAGGCCTAGTATTTAGGCGCTGGGTGACAGGTATGGGTTTAGTGCCAGAATTAGACTTGGAAATACACAGTAGCGGGTGTGTGTGAAGTTATTCTGAATGACCCAATGTGCACCTTGAATATTATATACCCTTTTAGGGATAGATTTCAAATAGCTCTGATATAGCAGAAACCACTAAATTATGAAATTGCTAAATTGGGAATTGTATTTCAACCCAGAACAAGAAATGTGCTTGAACGGACACTAAATAACTCGCCCAGCTACAGCACTAAGGACTGATTTAGCGGGATATAAATTTGAGGCCTAGTATTTAGGCGCTGGGTGACAGGTATGGGTTTAGTGCCAGAATTAGACTTGGAAATACACAGTAGCGGGTGTGTGTGAAGTTATTCTGAATGACCCAATGTGCACCTTGAATATTATATACCCTTTTAGGGATAGATTTCAAATAGCTCTGATATAGCAGAAACCACTAAATTATGAAATTGCTAAATTGGGAATTGTATTTCAACCCAGAACAAGAAATGTGCTTGAACGGACACTAAATAACTCGCCCAGCTACAGCACTAAGGACAGATTTAGCGGGATATAAATTTGAGGCCTAGTATTTAGGCGCTGGGTGACAGGTATGGGTTTAGTGCCAGAATTAGACTTGGATATACACAGTAGCGGGTGTGTGTGAAGTTATTCTGAATGACCCAATGTGCACCTTGAATATTATATACCCTTTTAGGGATAGATTTCAAATAGCTCTGATATAGCAGAAACCACTAAATTATGAAATTGCTAAATTGGGAATTGTATTTCAACCCAGAACAAGAAATGTGCTTGAACGGACACTAAATAACTCGCCCAGCTACAGCACTAAGGACAGATTTAGCGGGATATAAATTTGAGGCCTAGTATTTAGGCGCTGGGTGACAGGTATGGGTTTAGTGCCAGAATTAGACTTGGAAATACACAGTAGCGGGTGTGTGTGAAGTTATTCTGAATGACCCAATGTGCACCTTGAATATTATATACCCTTTTAGGGATAGATTTCAAATAGCTCTGATATAGCAGAAACCACTAAATTATGAAATTGCTAAATTGGGAATTGTATTTCAACCCAGAACAAGAAATGTGCTTGAACGGACACTAAATAACTCGCCCAGCTACAGCACTAAGGACAGATTTAGCGGGATATAAATTTGAGGCCTAGTATTTAGGCGCTGGGTGACAGGTATGGGTTTAGTGCCAGAATTAGACTTGGAAATACACAGTAGCGGGTGTGTGTGAAGTTATTCTGAATGACCCAATGTGCACCTTGAATATTATATACCCTTTTAGGGATAGATTTCAAATAGCTCTGATATAGCAGAAACCACTAAATTATGAAATTGCTAAATTGGGAATTGTATTTCAACCCAGAACAAGAAATGTGCTTGAACGGACACTAAATAACTCGCCCAGCTACAGCACTAGGGACAGATTTAGCTGGATATAAATTTGAGGCCTAGTATTTAGGCGCTGCGTGACAGGTATGGGTTTAGTGACAGAATTAGACTTGGAAATACACAGTAGCGGGTGTGTGTGAAGTTATTCTGAATGACCCAATGTGCACCTTGAATATTATATACCCTTTTAGGGATAGATTTCAAATAGCTCTGATATAGCAGAAACCACTAAATTATGAAATTGCTAAATTGGGAATTGTATTTCAACCCAGAACAAGAAATGTGCTTGAACGGACACTAAATAACTCGCCCAGCTACAGCACTAGGGACAGATTTAGCTGGATATAAATTTGAGGCCTAGTATTTAGGCGCTGGGTGACCGGTATGGATTTAGTGACAGAATTAGACTGGGATATGGCCAAAAAATAAACAGACTATTGCTGGTTAAATGCACTTGGTGTGACAGCTTCACCCTGATGTAGGCTTTAGCCAAAAAACAACCACACCATTGAGGGTTAAATGCACTTGGTGACAGGCGCAGCTTGCCCCTGATTTAGTATATGGCCAAAAAATGAACAGACTATTGCTGGTTAAATGCACTTGGTGTGACAGCTTCACCCTGATGTAGGCTTTAGCCAAAAAACAACCACACCATTGAGGGTTAAATGCACTTGGTGACAGGCGCAGCTTGCCCCTGATTTTGTATATGGCCAAAAAATGAACAGACTATTGCTGGTTAAATGCACTTGGTGTGACAGCTTCACCCTGATGTAGGCTTTAGCCAAAAAACAACCACACCATTGAGGGTTAAATGCACTTGGTCGCAGCTTGTGCTGGCGCACCACAAGACACAAAATGGCCGCCGATCACCCCAGAAAAATGTGACTGACAAACGGTCTGTGCAGCCTAAAAACAGTGAGCAATTGAGGATCAGCAGCTCAATGATCCACAGCTGCAGATCGATCAGTTAATCAAGTCCTTTGGAGGAGTTAATCTGCCTAATCTCGCCCTACTGTCGCAGCCGCAACCTCTCCCTACGCTAATCAGAGCAGAGTGACGGGCGGCGCTATGTGACTCCAGCTTAAATAGAGGCTGGGTCACATGGTGCTCTGGCCAATCACAGCCATGCCAATAGTAGGCATGGCTGTGATGGCCTCTTGGGGCAAGTAGTATGACGCTTGTTGATTGGCTGCTTTGCAGCCTTTCAAAAAGCGCCAAGAAAGCGTCACAAAAGCGCGAAGAAAGCGACGAACACCGAACCCGAACCCGGACTTTTACGAAAATGTCCGGGTTCGGGTCCGTGTCACGGACACCCCAAAATTCGGTACGAACCCGAACTATACAGTTCGAGTTCGCTCATCCCTACTTGTTACCACTGTGCAGACTGGTGGTGGTGGTGTAATGGTGTGGGGGATGTTTTCTGGGCACACTTTAGGCCCCTTAGTGCCAATTGGCCATCGTTTAAATGTCACGGGCTACCTGAGCATTGTTTCTGACCATGTCCATCCCTTCATGACCACCATGTACCCATCCTCTGATGGCTACTTCCAGCAGGATAATGCACCATGTCACGAAGCTCAAATCATTTCAAATTGGTTTCTTGAACATGACAATGAGTTCACTGTACTAAAATGGCCCCAGTCACCAGATCTCAACCCAATAGAGCATCTTTGGGATGTGGTGGAACGGGAGCTTCGTGCCCTGGATGTGCATCCCTCAAATCTCCATCAACTGCAAGATGCTATCCTATCAATATGGGCCAACAATTCTAAAGAATGCTATCAGCACCTTGTTGAATCAATGCCACGTATAATTAAGGCAGTTCTGAAGGCAAAAGGGGGTCCAACACCGTATTAGTATGGTGTTCCTAATAATTCTATAGGTGAGTGTATATATATAGATGCATGCTGTCTGGAATACATACAATGAGGCATCCAAGGTCAAAAATGGACAATGTGGACAAAAAGAGAGATAGCAGAAAGTATATCATATACCATGTCTGACATTAAATAAGTCCACAATAGAAAAGGTAGAAAAAAGTGTCCATATTGCACAAGATCTCAGCAAATTCTTAATCCACTGGAGCTAGATGAAGGATGTATATGAGATCACATCATTGAGGCCAGTGGGCTTCATGGTATTTAGCCTAAAAATCCACTGAGCTTCTTTTTGCAACAAAATGCTATCCACATCCCCCCTCCCTTGGTGACATCCTGATCTGCTCGATGCCCTGAAATTTTACAGATTCCACCCTGCCCTCATGTAGATCTGCCACACGATGAGCTATGGGTGTGTCATTTGACTTCCTAACTTCCAAGACATGTTCACCGATACGTTGTCTCAATTCACGTTTCGTTTTACTGATATATTTAATGCTACAAATACACGTCAAAAGATATATCACCCGTACTAATTTGCAGTTGATGAAAGATCTGATGTAGTAAGTCTTGTTGTATACGTGTTCCTAGTAAAGGATTTACCTTTACTGATGTATTGACAAAACTTACAAGACCCACACAAAAACGTACCAGGCAGAGTGTTGTGTAAACATGATTGATGTACGGGACTTAGATAAAAGCTATGAACACGGCAGTCCCGTAGATTTTGACGCCGACGATAAGTAATTGCCGGTTTCAGAGGGATCAAACTCCCAATGTCCGGGTCTGATCGTAAAATGTTCCAGTTGTCTGCCAGGACCTGGCGTACTTCTTCATGTGCCCTGTCATACGTTCCTATGATTTGCACAACCTCATCTTCTTTTGTTCTATTTTTAGGAGAGAGTAACTGGTCCCTATTGGTGCTTAGGAAATGTTGATATGCCTGTCTAAGTACCTCGTGTGGGTTTCCACGATGAACAAATCTTTGCTGCATTTCCTTTGCAGCGGATCTAAAATCTGATAGTTGGGAGCAATTTCTCCTACCCCTTAAGTACTGCCCTTTTGGAATTCCCTTTTTGAGGGCCGCAGGGTGCCCACTCTCCCATTTTAGGAGATTATTGGTAGCGGTGGGCTTCCTGAAATTGTTGGTAATAAGTTGACAGGAAGCACTTAGGGTAATTGTCTGATAGATCCAAAAAAGATATTTGATTCTCGCTAATTTCTGACGTGAAAAGTAACCTCAGAGGACTCTTATTTAGGGTTGGGCCAAATTCCTGAAACTGCATCCTACTTCCCATCCATAGGACCAATACATCATCAATGTATCTAATCCATAATGGGATTAACGATGTAAAGCATTCCAGATCCTCGCTGAACACGATTTCTCTCTCCCACCAACCCAGGTACAGAAAAGGTCAAGGCATAGGGGCTTCCCATTGCAACTCCCCTGAGTTGGCGGAAGATCTGACCATCAAAAAGAAACACATTGTGCGTCAGGATAAAATCCAATAGTTCCATTAGGAACGCATTGTGTTGTCATAGATGTTCTCCCCTCTGTTGTAAAAAGGTGAGCACTGCTCTACAGCCAAGATCGTGGGGAATCGAACTTTAGAGGGCCTCAACATCTAAACTCGCCAAATGTGTATCTATGTCACAGTGGATGCCACTGAGACGACCCAAAACATCCAGTGTCCCAAACATATAAGGGCAAACTGATGACAAAGGGCCTTAAAATTGCATCAACATAAGTACTAATGTTGGCAGTTAAACTGCCCATACCAGACACAATTGGTCTACCCTTTAAGGGGTCACAACCTTTGTGTAATTTGGGTAGGCCATAATGGGGTACTCAGGGAGGAGATATGCAAACTCAGTTTTATTAATAAGTTTAATCTCAAGGGCTCTTGACAGGATAACTGACAGGTCTCTCTTGAAAACCGATGTGTGATCAGACGTTAATTGTCTATACGTCTGCTTGTCACTATTGACACTATGTGACAATATTCCCACCCTTGTCAGATGGTTTAATGATGACATCTTTATCCTGCTGAAGCCCTCTGAGAGCCTCCCTTTCTGCCATCCCAAGATTGTCTGACCCACAGTACTGCATTTCCAAAGGACAAAGTTTATTGTTGACAATCGACACAAATGTGTCAATAGGAGTATTGTCAAGGGGGGGAACTTTTGTAGACGGAAGTCGTGGGCTAGTGAAAGGACCCTCTCCCGGTTCATGTTGGCCCTCAGTGTAGAGGTCTGCCAAGAGCTGCACATCGCAAAGATCTTGTTCTTCAATGACTAACTATTCTCATTTACAGCAATTATTGGTGCAAAAAAAAATTGCCATTGGAGTTTGCGAGCAAAGAGGTGCAGATCTTTCACCCACCCAAAAAGATCAAATCTCTGGATGGGGACAAACGAAAGGCCCTTACGTAGAACCTGCATCTCAATATCTGTAAACTTCGAGATGACATGTTCTCTACTTGTAGGTCATCTTTTTTGGTAAACATAAGACAATGGGGTGTCGATTCTTGTTTTTGAGCAGGAACTAATTCTTGTTCCTGAGCATATATTGGGAATCGGGGGGTATTGTCAAGAAAATCTCCCCTTATGTTTCTGCCACCCCGTCCCCGCCTACCTCAACCTCTACTTCTACCACTGTATGGTCTTCTGTATATTTGGGAGCTTGGTCCTTTCCTTGAGGATTTGGGCTCAGTCTCGCACTCTGAATATGATGCTTCAGTGTCTAATTCAAGCGCATCAGAGTGCTTTACACTATAATCGAAGATCCTACCCTCTTTAAAGTCCTTTATGTCCCTATTTAATAGAATATGCTTTTTTTCCCTTCACCTGCACGGTATATTTCTCTATTGATATCTAAAAGTTGGTTTCTTTTTTATTGAATTCAGTATGAGTACTAAACTTTTTTGCTTGTTCAATGGCCACCTTCAGTTCACACTCCACAGTCGACACAAAGTTCTTTCTCCCTCTAATAGGAGATTAATTAATCTAGTTGAGGACTCAATGGATTCTTTCTCCCATTTTTTTATAAAGTCTGTACCTCAGACGAGCCGACATTGGAAGCCTCATTGTATGTATTCCAGACAGTACGTATCTATATATATATATATATATATACCTTATTGTGAAAATTTGACTCCCTTTAGATGTCCACATATTTAATGACAGTACATCTTGCTGTCATTATTATAACATAGTTACCGTTGGTGCATTCATTCTTTAACTTATAAGTGTAATGTGCATCCACAGCTGACACATCACTTTGTTGCTGATCACCCTATTTACACATTACAGCTTTGTTTCCCTTGGTGAGCCACTGTAATATATTCCCCCTTACTTTGTCTAGCGCTGTAGAGCTTTCCCTGCTCACCAGCTGACCGGCAATGTCAGATCCGTGTCTCTCGTCGGGTTGGCTGTGTGAGCGGAGGTACACCCCCGGGGCATGGTTTCAGCTCTTTAAATCTCAGCACACAGGAGGCCGCTTGGCGGCCTTCATAGTGCCGAGGCTCACACCAGAGACTACTGATAGCACGCCGGCTCTCAAACTAGAGAAGTGCGGCTTAGGCAGGCGCTTTAGCATTATCTTTACATGTGCTCCTGAGGAACTGCACAAGTAGCATGCACAGAAATGGGTCGATCATTCTGAAGTTATACACTCTTGCCAGTTAGTGCTGATGTTTGGCTGTATATGAGCCATATCAGCAGTTTACCATACTGGCTTGAGTGAAGCACTAACAATCAGGAGTCCTCAGCTATTGGCAAAGTGCACATCCATAATCTGAGTAACTTACATGTAATAATAATAATCAAATAATGTATCCATCTGCAACATCGTTGCTCTGACTGAGCCTGTTAGTTGCTGGAAGATTGATTGTATCTGACTGGTAATCATTAATAGATGCGCAGCACAAGTTTATGCGACATCTATGCAGTCTAGTGTGAGTTTCACACTATTAATCATTACTTCCAGCAGTGTATTGTGTATCTATTTGCACTATTGTTCTGACTGAGCTTGCAAATAAACACCTAGAGGATAAGTTCTCTTGACTGATACATATGCAAGAGGTGTGCAGCACAAATTTGTGCAACACCGACGCAGTCATACATGAACAACTATATATCATATATCAACACCTCTAGTTGAGCCTACAGTACATGATGATTTTGGGTTATACACCCTTTATTTTTTAAATGCAGACAACTAATAACACTTTTTTGTTTTTTGAGTTTTTAATGTCCTTAGTGATATTCGTTTGATGTACTAATAATTTGGACGAATACCTTCGTATACCTTTATATTTTCGATAGTGTGCTAAACTTTCTTTTACACAAATGATAACAAGATAATATCCCCCCACAATTTGCTATCCATTTTCTCCTGAATATAGTAAAACCCCAATTGTGGTCATAAACTGTTATTTAGAGATACGCCATGGCTCAGAAGGGAAAAGACAGCATCTGGATTTTCTAACATGGAATTTTCTGTCATGATAAGAGCAATACATTTTAGAATTATTTTTGTTGTTGACTGAGCTGTGTGAGGGCTTATTTTTTAGCGGGACAAGCTGTAGTTTTTATTGCCAACATTTTGGGGAACATTTGTCACTTTCATTTCATTTTTGGGAGGTGAAGTCACAAAAAAGCAGTTTGGTGTCATTTTGTCTATATCATGCATGCTCAACCTGCCGGCCTCCAGCTGTTGCAAAATTACAACTCCCAGCATGCCCAAACAGCCTACAGCTATCAGCCTACAGCAGGGCATTGTGGGAGTTGTAGTTTTTCAACAGCTGGAGGGCTGCAGGTTGAGCATGCCTGGTCTATATTGTTTCTTTACACCGTTCACTTGAAGGGGTAGATCATGTGATATTTTTATAGATCCTGTTGTTACAGCCGCAACAATACCAAATAGTTCTAGTTTTTTTTTTTATTTTTATGGTTTACACAATAGAAGCATTTTTATTTAAAAAATCATGTTTTTGTGTTGCCATTTTATTAGAGTCATATATTTTTTTTTTATTTCTTGTGTGAGAGCTTGTTTTTGCCGGATTAGGTGACATTTTTATTGCTACCATTTTGGGCTAGATAAGACTTTTTGTTTGATTTAAATTAGTTTTTTTGGGAGCTGAGGTGACTGACAAAAGCAGTTTTGATGTATTTTTTATTTGTGTTTTTTAACGCCGTTCACTAGATGGGGTAGATCATGTTATATTTTTGTAGAGCCAGTTGTTACGGATGCGGCAATGCCAAATATATAATTTTTTATATTTTTTAAGAGCATTTTTAGAAAAAAAACATGCTTTTGTGTTGCAATTTTCATTTTTTTTTCCTGGCTATGGTCTTTTGTGGTGGCTAACTTTTTTTTGCGGGATGAGGTGATATTTTTATTGCTACCCTTTTGGAGTACATAAAATCTTGATTGATTAACATTATGTTTTTTGGGAGATTAGGTAACTAAAAATCAGTTTGGGGGTAATGTTTATAATTTTTTAATGGTGTTCACCTGATGGTGTATATGATGTGATATTTTTATAGCTCTAGTCGTTATGGACGTGGCAATACCAAATATGTCTTTTATTTTTTTCTATTTTTAGCATTTTTCAAATGAAAATTGGGGATTTGTAAAAAAAATGTTTTACATGTGAAACTTCTTTTATATAAAAAACTTTATTATAATTATTTTTTATTTTACACTGTGTGTCCCCCATAAGGTCATACAAGACCTTTGGGGGGGACATTTAACTTAACTTTTCTTTTTTTTCCACTATTGATATCTACTATAACTGGGGTTGACATAGTAGCTCCAGTTACAGGGGAAATACCCCCCCCCCCTCCCCAGAGAGGCTGTACAGCACTATACTATGCTGTACAGCCTCAGTGCAGGGCTGATCGAGGTCTGTGGAAGACTTGGAAGCTCCTACATTCCCCCAACCCTGGAGGTCACATGACCACCGGGCCGGCACAGGAAGCGGCACATCGCTTCCTCATCTGTATATACAGAGCTCATTCAGCACTGTGTATACAGCAATCTAGAAGGCAGGGACACCCAGTCCTGTCCCTGAACTTTCTCTCGTTAGAGAGCCCTGCTGTCACTTACAGCGGTCCCCGGGCACAGCAGCTGTACGATTAGCATGCACCTTCTATGTCTGAAAAGATGTTCTAAAATGTTTAATTGAGAGATAAACCCGACCGCCCAGGACGTTTATAGTCAATGGGCGGTCAGGAAGTGGTATTACAACAGTAGAAAAACTATAAAAATTTGTACTGACACAAAGAATAAAGGTAACAGGTCAGTTTTATCGCCTATGGAATCATGTAAAAACAAAACCCATAATAACGTGGCAACATGTTTTTGCCAATAGAAAGTACAACTAATCCCACAAAAAAAAAACAAGCCACCATATGTCTATGAAAATAAGAAAGTTATGGGAATGCAGGGAGTAAAAAACAAAAATGCAAAAACTGAAAATCACATGGTCCTGAAGAAGTTGAGGACTGATGTTTCCATATTGTGAGAACACAATGTCATGTATGTCATCATTGAAGGAGATGATAAAGCGTATTGCATAAAATGTGAGTCTGGAAAAGTAAGTTTTTTTTAAATTATTATCTCAGAATTGTTGAATAACACATTTCAATCTGCATTTGTCCCCCTATCATCAGGACTCACATCCTGCAATAATATGAATTTTAATCCATTAGAATGTAACAAATTCTGGTTTGTTCAGGGACAAACAACACAAATGGACATTTTTTTTTTTTATAGTCACCCTGTTTCCTACAACAGCTTTGGCTTTAACATATGGTAGTTTGATGGTTCATGTTAATCATCGAATGCCCAATGGGCAAAACTAGACAGTTTTTAGAATAATCTGCATGAAATATAGAAGTTCTGTGAAACAAACGCATTGCAGTAGCTCAAAGTTTTTAACTGCTTTCCAAGTCATCAAGCTCATGAATCCCAAAGGGACAATGCAGAGTTTGCACATATGTTCATATTTACACCATAAAAATGCAAACATAAGTAATCAGAGTAGTTATATAGTTACTGTATATACCATCTTCAACTACTGAAAGTATATGGTAAATATGAATTAGGTTAAAAGGGACAATCTAGTAACACATTCACTTCGCATTTATTAATATGTACTAGCAGAAGGATCTGGCTTCGCATGGGTATATTGATATGGATAATTTGGTTGGACTTTGCACACAAATCCCCGGTGCACTAAAAGGTACACTTCAGTATTAAAGTGCGCCCAGCACAAACAATTCCGTAGCTATTATTCTGTTCTTTTCTTTAGCCCAGCAAGAGTCAGACACAATGCTGGTTCAAGCTGGAGTCTGTTTAAAAAGCTCCCCAATAGACCCCAAACTCTTTTTTTATTAAGGCAATAGAACAACGCCAAGTGGGAGACGTCTTTACAGCTTCAGCCAGTCAGCCCAGAAAGTACAGGTACATATCAAAAGGACAGGGGAGGGCACTAACATGGCCGAACAGTGCAATGCACACACCTCATCCCTGTATACAAGGAAGGAAGAGTCATGTCCATTGTCCGATCAGCCAGGTGGCTGCCCATTCCCCATCACTGTCAGCATGGACCCCATTCAATACTGCTCAGAGTGATAAGTATCTAGTGAAGATCATTCTACTGGTTTTTATAGATTTGAGACTATCTGCGGGACATTGCTACGGCTATTTTCAGTATACGGTGCGAGTATACTGACAAGGCAGATATGCATGTCTTAAAAGCAGATATGAATCCAGAAAGGGATAACGAAGCCGCAACAGAGGTATAAAATGTATCTCTCATTATGCAGACTTCACTTCTCTAATGTGTATAGACATTTGAAGGCAAGAAGCCCAGCACATTGCACTTAGTGCTCACAAACCGGCAAACACCCCCCTACACACTGAGAACACGTCTCCAAGCCTATGAGAAGGTTTTCATACTGATGGTTTTATTGTTGGTCCCGATTCAACCCAAGTACCCTCTGCTAGAGCGTTCCTCGGTTAAATCCGACAGAGGGAGACAGATGGCAATCTATAAAAACACACACACATCCTAAAATAAAATGTCTGCATAATTCCGTATAATAAAATTTCCACAACAGTCCCTACTCTTTGTCCTATGCTCCCCAGTGTCCCTCTATGAATCACGATCTTCTTTGGAAAAGAAAAAAACAGTCCCTCTTGTATACGAAAAGTCCTGAATCTAAAAAACAAAACAGATGATGGAAAACAACAGAGATTGAAAACAAATCTTGGAGGTTCTACTCTTCGGGAGGTGACTCAGAGGAGGTGGTGGGTCGCGTTGGTCGCTGGTCGGTTTGAAATCCTCTGTATCTGGTCCATGGGTTGGTCTTCGGGTCATCTCATCTACGAAAATGTAGTCATTTGTTTGGGCTTTGGTGACTCGGTCGATTAAACAACAGGAACATCTAACTCCGGCCTATAGAAGGAATAGAAACAGAAACACCATAAGTATATATACTCTTATTTCCTTTAGCCAGGATGCAATGGAAAACTAAAAATCCCTGAAGCTTCCAAAACCTTTAAAAGGAATCCAACATTCACTAGCTATAGCTCTGGCTCTGCCTTGCAGGGTGTCCATTATCCAGGTACAACAGTCCTCACCTATGAATTCACAGAAACCCCCCTTGGATGCTAAAAGATAATCAAGAGTAGAGTTAAGAGAACACCTGGATGTTCGGGACCCGAACTTGACCCCAAACCCGAACCCTATTGAAGTCAATGGGGACCAGAACTTTTAAGCACTAAAATGACTGTAAAAATGTCATGGAAAGTGCTAGAGGGCTGCAAATGTCGTCAAAATGTGGGTAAGAGCATGGCAAGTGCTCTGAAAACACATGTGGATAGGGAAATGACTTAAAATAACATAAAATACGTAAAAATAAAAAATTATAATCTTGATCTAGGAGGACCAGGTCCATATGGAGGAGGAGGAGGAGGAGGAGGTAGCCTATACTGCTTTTTTTTTTTTTTTTATAAATATATTTATTTTGTTTTCTTCATGATAAAAAACATCAAATATATAAGAAAAACTGCCAAAACAGAATAGACAATATACAACTGCAGTCAAAAATCCTGCAGCATATAACTACATCCTGCAGGAATTAAAAATAGAGCTGTAAATTCACAATTATTACATACAATGATACTATACCACCCACCCCTTCCCTCCCTATTCTAGTCGTCACTTCAACCCTAATAGAAACCGACACGGTTTCACAAATAACTATATCTGATTGGTCATACGTGCCGCTCTCCGTTTCCTTTCCATATCCTCATAGACTTTGATTTGTTGGAGGTAAAGACTCCATTCATTAAACGATGGTGGGGAGACAGAGCCCCAATATCTAACTAAAACAACTTTTGCCACCATCAAACCCCTCATCCAGATTTGTCTAACCCGGGTCAGAACTTCCGTGTCAAGAGCATAATCTCCCAGCAACACTGTCACCATCCCAGGGCTATACCTCGAAGAGGCCTCCTTTTGTAGGGCTAGAAAAACTTGTTCCCAATACCTTTTTATTTTGCTACATTCCCAAAGTAAATGCCTGAAATCCACATTCACATACCCACATTTCGGGCAGCAGCAGTCTCAGCCTTTATTTTGGGAGAATCTCGCTTGGGTTTTTGGCGTATAGTAAAAACGATGGAGGATCTTAAATTGGATTAATCTATGGGCATTACATAGTGTAGCCTTTCTTACATTCCTATATATACAAAACATCAAATATATAAGAAAAACTGCCAAAACAGAATAGACACTATACAACTGCAGTCAAAAATCCTGCAGCATATAACTACATCCTGCAGGAATTAAAAATAGAGCTGTATATTCACAATTATTTCATACAATGATGCTATACCACCCACCCCTTTCCTCCATATTGGCTGTCGTCACTTCAACCCTAATAGAAACCGACACGGTTTCACAAATAACTATATCTGATTGGTCATACGTGCCGCTTTCCGTTTCCCTTCCATATCCTCATAGACTTTGATTTGTTGGAGGTAAATACTCCATTCATTAAACGATGGTGGGGAGACAGAGCCCCAATATCTAACTAAAGCAACTTTTGCCACCATCAAACCCCTCATCCAGATTTGTCTAACCCGGATCGGAACTTCCGTGTCAAGAGCATAATCTCCCAGCAACACTGTCACCATCCCAGGGCTATACCTCGAAGAGGCCTCCTTTTGTAGGGCTAGAAAAACTTGTTCCCAATACCTTTTTTATTTTGCTACATTCCCAAAGTAAATGCCTGTAATCCGCATTCACATACCCACATTTCGGGCAGCAGCAGTCTCGGCCTTTATTTTGGGAGAATCTCGCTTGGGTTTTTGGCGTATAGTAAAACCGATGGAGGATCTTAAATTGGATTAATCTATGGGCATTAGATAGTGTAGCCTTTCTTACATTCCTATATATACTAGACCGCTGTAATGGTGGGCAATGCAGCTCTTGCTACCACTTACTTGAGCTTTTATATAGAGTAACAGTTGCTAGTGCTGTCCAGGGTTTCATTCGGAGCAAGAACCTTTACTCCACTCCCCTCATCTACAGCCTTGCGGTTAAGTGGGAGGAGCGGTGACTTGGACCAGTTAATCAAATAGCACCAAAGTCCTCTATTACTGCCATCACATGGGGGAGGACCTTCCATCCCCGTTCCAAAAATAAAATACCTTCATTGGCGTAGAGGCTTATTTTATTGCTCCCTCCTGCTACCCCAAAGCTGTCTATGCTGTTATCTAAACGGATCTTACAAGCCAATGGTTCAATGAATAGGGCAAAAAGAAGGGGAGAGAGAGGGCAACCCTGTCTCATCCCACGACACATCATAATGGAGCAATAACAAATACGATTGATATTTATACGCGCTAATGGCTGTTCGTATAGCATTTGAGTCATCTCTAGGAATACAGTCCCTATTCCAAAATGAGACATAGTGGCCCACAAAAAAGGCCACTCCATCCTGTCAAACGCCTTTGCAGCATCTAAAGACAGGATGGCGTGGTCTATACTACCCCCAACCGAGAGGTTCAAATACACCCTATAGAGACTCATCTGTATTTGTCGGCCCGGAATGAATCCCGTCTGGTTAATAAGAACCAGAGAGGCTATGACCCTTTTTTAAACGGTTGGCCAATATTTTGGCGAAGATCTTGTAATCTGTATTTAGGAGCGATATGGGTCTATATGACCCCATATCACATCCATCTTTATCCTTTTTCAGCACCAAGGTAATCACTGCCTCCTTAAATGATGGAGGCAGAGAACCAGATACACAGAATTCATTCAGGACCCGCAAAAAAATTGGAAGGAGCGATTTAGCGTGGTACCTATAGAGTTCAAACGGCAGACCGTCAGGGCCAGGGGATGAAATATATTTCAGTAATGGAAGTATCGACCGTAGGTCCTCCAAATCAATAGGGTGATCCAACATTTCCCTATCCTGTAGTTCCAGCTGGATCGATACCTTGTTGAAGGTATCGATCCATATCTTCCTGACTAGGTGTGATATCAGACTGATAAAGCAAAGAGTAGTATTTCGCAAACTCATCCCTAATCATCTCTGGGGATCTCACCCTATTGCCTTTTAAATTCCTAATTTCGCTTATATTGGTAGCCTCTCTGATTAGCAACCAACCGTGCCAAGAACCTTCCTGTTTTACCAGATTCACAAAAACGGTTTTGCCCCTGGAAGAGAAGCTTATGTTGAGCTTTACTATATAAAAGTGTCTTAAACTGTGCATTGGCCTCTTTTAACTTAGTTATATTTTGCTCACTATGCTGGACAGTCAATATCCCCTGTAGTCTCCTAATTATCTCTGTCAACTGTTGTTCTCTTTGACGAAGTTCAGCCCTATAACGGTTAATTTTAGAGAAGTATATACCCCTTATATGGGCCTTCATTGCGTCCCACACATAATGAATGTGTGTCGAGCCTACATTGATGCCCCAGAATTCTTGTATTTCATGGTCTATCTGACCCTGCTCCCCTATCACATCCAGCCAGTGCAAGTTCAATTTAAAAGTTCTACCTGAAGCGGGAGAATCCGCCTCTCTGAGCAATATCAGGACTGGAGAGTGATCTGATATTCCATGAGGTTCATATTTCATTTTCACAATCTGATGACACAAATCTCAACTTGCAAAAGCCAGATCAATACGGGACATTGACCCATAGGACTGGCTAAAACAAGAATAAATTATCCTGTTGCCGTAGAGGTGGCGCCAGACATCCACCAGTGCCAGCTCCTGGCAAACAGAGCTTAGAGGAGATCCAGTCCGACCTCGCCCAGACAAGGTAGAGAAACAATCCAACTCAGGATCAGGTACAGAGTTGAAATCTCCAGCTACTAGTAGCGGGCGCAGGTTTTTTGTAGCAAGATATTTAGATAATAGAGAGAAAACTGTTGATTTATATGGTGGAGGTTTGTAGATAAACACCATTATAATCTCCTGCCCTTTCCAGTACCCATGCAAGAAGACAAATCTCCCTTCTTTATGGATCAGTAGGAATTCCATCCCACCGTGAATATACACACTGACCCCTCTTGCATAAGTAGAGAAGTAAGCATGGTATTCCAGAGAAGCCCATTTTCTCTTCAATGTATAGAGCCTGTCTACTGTTGCATGGGTTTCTAATAATACAACTATTGCCGGCAGATGACGGGCCACCTGATTAAACACCACCGTCTTCTTCACCCTGTCTCCCAACCCTCTCACATTCCAAAATAAAATATTACGTGGTATAGACAGCAGATAACCGGTAGTCCTGATCCCCCATCTCGGAGAGAGACACATAAGCCTATAAAGTGAGTGACGACAGCCAATCCCTCCTTCATACCCACCCCCAAAACACCCCCTCCATGGTTGATAAGGAAAAGCACCTTATCCATCAACCTCTTCCAATCCACCAAACCTCCTCCCAACCACTTCCCCCCTACCCTCCCCCTCCCCATCCATATTTTCTTTATAACCCCACCGTGTCCAGCCATTAAACGGCATCCGCCTGTGTAGAGAAAAAAACTGACCAAATCGTTGTAAACCACCCTCAGTTTTGCTGGGTACATCATTGAATACTTAATATTAGCTGCAGCTAATCTTTTTTTAACATAAAAAAAAAAAATCTTCTTTTAATTTGGGTCTCTCGTGAAAAATCTGGATATATTGATATCAAATTACCCTCGAAGTATTTAAAGACACTTAACAAGATATCTATTGATAGGTTACACGTAGGAAATAGGTCAAAAGAAAATAGAGAGTTGACGTGCTTAATTAACGAAACTTGATACCTTTATTAATGAATGGGTATGAGCAAGAGTGATCAATATACTCGGATGCTCTTGATATAAAAAATTGCAAACAGCGAACCTCCTATTAGAGATAGGTGGTACAAGTAAATCACTCTAGTGACGGGGATGATAATGGGTAGGTCTGTGGGAAAGTTTCTCTCCCTAGACAACCCTGCGGAACTATGTCCTGAAGCACAGGGATGTCCCCTAATGGTGGAGACACCCTGCCCCCGTACCTAAGCCTAAATATGGCCCTAGTGATGCCCTACTTAGCAAAGCTGGATCGAGAAATATTAATCCAGAGAAGCAAAACGAAAAAATAATAAGTCAAATGTAAATGATAGAAAGAAAACCCCAACGCGTTTCGGCTGCATACGGCAGCTCATCAGGAGGTGATGGCAGTGTAGTAAACGTAGGGAATGAAATAAGCAAAAGAATTTCTATTATAAGAAACTGTGGTGCTTAGAAAAATAAGATGGTACTTAGCTCCTTGGCATACTTGATGGTGCTGTGTATACAGATATGTATCTCTTGTCCGTATATATGATGGATTCTGAGGGTAAAGAACGTGCTATATGTCAGACATTTATATAGGCCTGCAAAGACAAAGTACTCTGTGTCTGACATTCATATATGATTCTGAGCAAGTAAAGTACTTAGTCACAAGTGTTCATATAGCCATAGTGTACTGATCAATATAACAAAGTATATTATATGCCACTCAGACATTGACATCAGGGGACAAGTCAGTGGTGTAAGTGATGCAATGTACTCACCAGACAGAGGGAGACCCTGTAACAGGCACAGCTGGTATGCTGGGAGGCTGGAGGGCTCATAGCAGTGTCTCTGCGCTTGCTATTTAAGCGCTGGTGCCGGCATGTGTTTCCGGACGCCGAGAGGAGAGCACTTCCGGTCGGTGGACCGCATCGTAGTGACGCGATGCGTCACTTCCGGTCTATGGAACGCATATTGGAACGCATGAGCGGCCAATAATGCTGGAAGTTCCTGATCTATGTGTGCTTCTCACTAGCTGTTGATTTAACCATAGTAATTGGGTTAAAATGGTTCTACAGTCCCCTACTTATAAAAGACTTGGTGATGGGAGGACTATAACATAAATATTGAGCCCCAGAAGGTACCAGCTATTTAGTTGGAGGATTCTAATGATAACATAATATAAGCATTCTCACGTGTATATAGCGAAGATTACGGGAGCCACGTAGACGTGAGAAGGGATGATTAAAGTGACAGTGATGTATGTCACTTGTCCTAAAATATGGTGCTTCACGCACCGGCATTGGCAAAAGAGGGGACGAACAATTAGGGATATTTATATGGGATAGAACAGAGGAAAAATCTCTGATAGAGGAGTTAAGGGGTTTGTGACGGCATGTTTTCAATCAAATAAAACATGTATATGTGAGTCGCTCATTGAGACCGCTTGGTGACTGTGACCGGAATCGATAAATCCATTCGGATTCTTTTTGGAGTATCTTCCGGTCCCAGTCACCCCCTCTTAGAGGTCTAGGAATTACCTCAAGTACTAGAAACTTAAGGGTACCTGGGTCTCCCCCATGTTGATCATTAATATGGTTGGCAACGGGGGTGTCTTTTTTCTTTACTATGTCGTTGATGTGTTCGCAGACTCTGCGTCTAAGTTCCCTGAAAGTCTTGCCGATGTAATCTTTCGGACAGGTACACTGACATATATAGACAACTCCCTGTGTTTTACAGTTAGCGAAGGAGTCTAACGTTTGGACGATATTGGTTGTGGAGCAGGTGACTGTTTTCGAAATACGTATATATCTGCAGGCCTTACAGCTACCGCATCTAAATGTCCCTTTTGGTTGTCTATCCAGCCATGTTCCCTCCTCTTTTATAAGTAGGGGACTGTAGAACCATTTTAACCCAATTACTATGGTTAAATCAACAGCTAGTGAGAAGCACACATAGATCAGGAACTTCCAGCATTATTGGCCGCTCATGCGTTCCAATATGCGTTCCATAGACCGGAAGTGACGCATCGCGTCACTACGATGCGGTCCACCGACCGGAAGTGCTCTCCTCTCGGCGTCCGGAAACACATGCCGGCACCAGCGCTTAAATAGCAAGCGCAGAGACACTGCTATGAGCCCTCCAGCCTCCCAGCATACCAGCTGTGCCTGTTACAGGGTCTCCCTCTGTCTGGTGAGTACATTGCATCACTTACACCACTGACTTGTCCCCTGATGTCAATGTCTGAGTGGCATATAATATACTTGTTATATTGATCAGTACACTATGGCTATATGAACACTTGTGACTAAGTACTTACTTGCTCAGAATCATATATGAATGTCAGACACAGAGTACTTTGTCTTTGCAGGCCTATATAAATGTCTGACATATAGCACGTTCTTTACCCTCAGAATCCATCATATATACGGACAAGAGATACATATCTGTATACACAGCACCATCAAGTATGCCAAGGAGCTAAGTACCATCTTATTTTTCTAAGCACCACAGTTTCTTATAATAGAAATTCTTTTGCTTATTTCATTCCCTACGTTTACTACACTGCCATCACCTCCTGATGAGCTGCCGTATGCAGCCGAAACGCGTTGGGGTTTTCTTTCTATCATTTACATTTGACTTATTATTTTTTCGTTTTGCTTCTCTGGATTAATATTTCTCGATCCAGCTTTGCTAAGTAGGGCATCACTAGGGCCATATTTAGGCTTAGGTACGGGGGCAGGGTGTCTCCACCATTAGGGGACATCCCTGTGCTTCAGGACATAGTTCCGCAGGGTTGTCTAGGGAGAGAAACTTTCCCACAGACCTACCCATTATCATCCCCGTCACTAGAGTGATTTACTTGTACCACCTATCTCTAATAGGAGGTTCGCTGTTTGCAATTTTTTATATCAAGAGCATCCGAGTATATTGATCACTCTTGCTCATACCCATTCATTAATAAAGGTATCAAGTTTCGTTAATTAAGCACGTCAACTCTCTATTTTCTTTTTACCCTCGAAGTATGTATCCAATACTTGTCTTTTGCGTCTAAGTACCCAGTCCCAAACTAGTTTTGCCAGAATTGCCCTAGCAGGAGCCCCTGGAGGCTTCTTGGAGGGGATTCTGTGGGCTCTTTCGACGCAAAAAGTAGATGCATCATGGTCCTAGATTGTCAACCAACCATTTTTGTATAAAATTTGCTGGGTTATCCTGTTCTGTCCTGTCTGGAAAATCTAATAATCGCAGATTATATCTACGGGACCTGTCTTCCAGATCTATCAGTTTCCCTTTAAGCCAAGAGCGATCTGCATCTACCTCTTCCAATCTCTTTTTTATTAGTCTGGTCTCTGAAGTGGCAGAGTCCACTGCAGATTCCAGTTCTTTAACCTTCACTCTTAGTTTAGCCATCTCATCTCTGATTATCGTAATATCCCCTTGCACTGGTGAGAGGGACAAGGCCATGGTGTTGGTGACATTTACTACTCCCAATATATCCGATAGTTTTATATTAATGCTCTCAAGACCTTCAATCTGGGAGATGCTAACCTTTGTAGTACCCAGCTCTAACCGGTCCGTATTAACGACTCCCCGTTCAGCCTGTAGGACAGATCTTTGCACGCCTCCCCTAGTTTTAGGGGGGGGGGACTTAAAAAATGTATCTATGCGGGCCTGGGGGCTTCCCCACTGACCACCTTTCGGGGAGGACATCCCTCCTGATTTACGGTATTTAGGCGGCATTTTAAAGGGCTCCGTACACACAGTTCATACAAGGGAGGAACCAATATTGAAGCCCGGCAATTTAATACACAGAAGAATCTCCCAAGCCCAAATCCACTGGCTGTCCAGATCGAGAAGGGGAGGTCCCCCACGTCAAAATGGAAAATTTGCCAAAAAATTGAAATTCTGAAATTTCATCTCCATTTGCCAAACGTTTGTAAAATCTGTTTTGAATACCTTGAGGGGTGTAGCTTCTTAGATGGGGTCACTCTTATGGGGTTTCTACTCTAGGGGTGCATCAGGGGGCTTCAAATGGGACATGGGTGTCAAAAAAACAGTCCAGCAAAAACCTGCCTTCCAAAAACTGTATGGCATTCCTTTCCTTCTGTGCCCTGCCGTGTGCCCGTACAGCGGTTTACCACCACATATGGGGTGTTTCTGTTAACTACAGAATCAGGGCCATAAATTTTGAGTTCGGTTTTGCTGTTAACCCTTGCTTTGTAACTGGAAAAAAATTCTTAAAATGGAAAATCTGCCCAAAAAGTGAAATTTTTAAATTGTATCTCTATTTTCCATTAATTCTTGTGGAACACCTAAAGGGTTAACGACGTTTGTAAAATCAGTTTTGAATACCTTGAGGGGTGTAGTTTCTTAGATGGGGTCACTTTTATGGAGTTTCTACTCTAGGAGTGCATCAGGGGGCTTCAAATGGGACATGGTGTAAAAAAATAAACAGTCCAGCAAAACCTGCCTTCCAAAAACTGTATGGCATTCCTTTCCTTCTGCGCCCTGCCATGTGCCCGTACAGCGGTTAACGACCACATATGGGGTGTTTCTGTAAACTACAGAATCAGGGCCATAAATATTGAGTTTGGTTTGGCTGTTAACCCTTGCTTTGTAACTGGAAAAAAAAATATTAAAATGGAAGATCTGCTAAAAAAGTTAAATTTTGAAATTGTATCTCTATTTTCCATTAATTCTTGTGAAACACCTAAAGGGTTAACAAAGTTTGTAAAATCAGTTTTGAATACCTTGAGGGGTGTAGTTAATAGAATGGGATCATTTTTGGGTGGTTTCTATTATGTTAGACTCGCAAATTGACTTCAGACATGAACTGGTCCCTAGAAATTGGGTTTTTGAAAATTTCTGAAAAATTTCAAGATTTGCTTCTAAACTTCTAAGCCTTGTAACATCCCCAAAAAATAAAATATCATTCCCAAACTGATCCAAACATGAAGTAGACATATGGGGAATGTAAAGTAATAACTATTTTTGGAGGTATTACTATGTATTATAGAAGTAGAGAATTTGTTTATGCTAAAAAATTAACTTTTTTGGCCTAATTTTAGTAGTGTCATGAAGTACAATTTGTGACAAAAAACAATCTCAGAACGGCCTGGGTAAGTAAAAGCGTTTTAAAGATATCAGCACTTAAAGTGACACTGGTCAGATTTTCAAAAAATGGCCAAGTCCTTAAGGTGAAATAGGGGTTAATATATACAGCTTTCATATTCTGTTAGTAAAAAAAAAATTGCCAATATGCAACATCTGGATTAGTCAGTGTGCAATTTAAGCTAGAAATACAGCCATAATTTTCTGGGTTTTGAAAACACACTTTTTGGCCAAAATACACCATTTTACAGCCCTTGCAGCATCAGCACATGTGAAATTCAAGGGTTATATACTGCTGTCATATTCAGTTATTAAACAAACATCCGTTAGGGCAAAACTGTTTATTTGGCAACCTTTGCTGCATATGTCATTGTGAGATACACCCTTTCTATATTTGGTTTATATTCAGACATTTAAAATACCGCCATTTGGTGCACAAATCTTTAATTGAGGCCTAGTGTGGGTCAGGGTGTGTGAGATACATCCTTTAAAAACAGGGGTTCTATTCAGGTATTTGAAATACAGCCATTTTGGGCACAAATCTTTAATTGAGGTCGAGTGTAGGTCAGGGCGTGTGAGATACACCCTATAAATACAGGGGTTCTATTCAGATATTTGAAATAACGCCATTTTGTGCACAAATCTTTAATTGCGGCCCAGTGTGGGTCAGGCCGTGTGAGATACACCCTGTATATACAGGTCCTTCTCAAAAAATTAGCATATTGTGATAAAGTTCATTATTTTCTGTAATGTACTGATAAACATTAGACTTTCATATATTTTAGATTTATTACACACCAACTGAAGTAGTTCAAGCCTTTTATTGTTTCAATATTGATGATTTTGGCATACAGCTCATGAAAACCCAAAATTCCTATCTAAAAAAATTAGCATATCATGAAAAGGTTCTCTAAACGAGCTATTAACCTAATCATCTGAATCAACTAATGAACTCTAAACACCTGCAAAAGATTCCTGAGGCTTTTAAAAACTCCCAGCCTGGTTCATTACTCAAAACCGCAATCATGGGTAAGACTGCCGACCTGACTGCTGTCCAGAAGGCCATCATTGACCCCTCAAGCAAGAGGGTAAGACACAGAAAGAAATTTCTGAACGAATAGGCTGTTCCCAGAGTGCTGTATCAAGGCACCTCAGTGGGAAGTCTGTGGGAAGGAAAAAGTGTGGCAGAAAACGCTGCACAACGAGAAGAGGTGACCGGACCCTGAGGAAGATTGTGGAGAAGGACCGATTCCAGACCTTGGGGGACCTGCGGAAGCAGTGGACTGAGTCTGGAGTAGAAACATCCAGAGCCACTGTGTACAGGTGTGTGCAGGAAATGGGCTACAGGTGCCGCATTCCCCAGGTCAAGCCACTTTTGAACTAGAAACAGCGGCAGAAGCGCCTGACCTGGGCTACAGAGAAGCAGCACTGGACTGTTGCATGTCATTCGGAAATCAAGGTGCCAGAGTCTGGAGGACGACTGGGGAGAGGGAAATGCCAAAATGCCTGAAGTCCAGTGTCAAGTACCCACAGTCAGTGATGGTCTGGGGTGCCATGTCAGCTGCTGGTGTTGGTCCACTGTGTTTTATCAAGGGCAGGGTCAATGCAGCTAGTTATCAGGAGATTTTGGAGCACTTCATGCTTCCATCTGCTGAAAAGCTTTATGGAGATGAAGATTTCATTTTTCAGCACGACCTGGCACCTGCTCACAGTGCCAAAACCACTGGTAAATGGTTTACTGACCATGGTATTACTGTGCTCAATTGGCCTGCCAACTCTCCTGACCTGAACCCCATAGAGAATCTGTGGGATATTGGGAAGAGAAAGTTGAGAGACGCAAGACCCAACACTCTGGATGAGCTTAAGGCCGCTATCGAAGCATCCTGGGCCTCCATAACACCTCAGCAGTGCCACAGGCTGATTGCCTCCATGCCACGCCGCATTGAAGCCGTGATTTCTGCAAAAGGATTCCCGACCAAGTATTGAGTGCAGAACTGAACATCATTATTTGAAGGTTGACTTTTTTTGTATTAAAAACACTTTTCTTTTATTGGTCGGATGAAATATGCTAATTTTTTGAGATAGGAAATTTGGGTTTTCATGAGCTGTATGCCAAAATCATCAATATTAAAACAATAAAAGGCTTGAACTACTTCAGTTGGTGTGTAATGAATCTAAAATATATGAAAGTCTAATGTTTATCAGTACATTACAGAAAATAATGAACTTTATCACAATATGCTAATTTTTTGAGAAGGACCTGTACAGGGCTTATATTCTTCTATTAATAAAACACCCTTTCTTGGGCTAAATACATAATTTTTCAGACCTTGCAGCATCAAGATGTTTGAAATTCCAGGGTTATATACTGCTGTCATATTCAGTTATTAAACACACACCTGTTTAGGCAAAAAAAAGTTTATTTGACAGCCTTTGCTGCAGATGTCATTGTCAGATACACCCTTTAAAGACAGGGGTTCTATTCAGGTATTTGAAATACAGCCATTTGGTGCACAAATCTTTAATTGAGGCCTAGCGTGGGTCAGGGTGTGTGAGATACATCCTTTAAAAACAGGGGTTCTATTCAGGTATTTGAAATACAGCCAGTTTAAGCACAAATCTTTTATTGAGGCCTATTTTGGATCAGGGCGTTATATGTACCGGGGTTATATTGTTCTATTAATAAATCAGCCTTTTTTTTTGCAAAATACACAGTTGTTGCGCCCTTGCAGTATCAAGACATTTAAAATTCCAGGGTTATATACTGCTGTCATATTCAGTTATTTGTCATGGTCTTACCTCCTTGCTGTTCTCCTTCGTTTGACATGTGCTGGCGGCCATCTTGGTTTCTGGGTTTCTTGTAGCCTCCCACCCTGCGGCTCCTCCTTCCCACTGGGAGGAGCTGGATGCCTAGCTCATATATATAGGAGGTCTGTGGCTTCAGTTCCCTGCTTGGTCCTCCTGTGCTCACATGCTTCTAAGACTGCTGCCGCTTCTGGTTCCTGATCCTGGCTTCGTCTGATTACCCTGTTGATTCCTGATCCTGGCTTTGTCTGACTACCCTGTTGGTTCCTGATCCTGGCTTCATCTGACTACCCTTCTGGTTCCTGATCTCTGGTTTCGCAAGACCCTGCTTCGGTTTAGCCATCCGTTTGGACTTTTGCCTTACAGCTTTATTTTCAATAAAGCCTTCTTATTTCCACTCATCTCTTGTTGTACGTCTGGTTCATGGTTCCATGACATTAGGACCAAGCCATGAATTCTGACGGTACAGGGCCATCCTCGCTACCTACGCTGGTTGCCAGACTTGATCAGCAGGATCACCTGTTGGGTCGGTTCGCTGTGGCGTTGCAAACCCTGCTTGAACGCACGGCTCATTTAGCTTCCGTTGCCGATGGGTCGGTTGTCGCTCCTGGGCCCGCTCCTACTGCCGCTCCGGTTGTTGCGCCAGAGTCTACCCCGACACCTGTTGCTGCGCCTGCGGTGTTTCGGGGTATGACCGGTTCTGCCCCCCTTCCACAGCGCTTTGGGGGAGAGCCAACTCAGTGCCGAGGTTTCCTTAACCAGGTGGTCATTTACTTCGAGTTGCTGCCACATGCCTTTCCTACTGAGAGATCAAAGGTGGGCTTCTTGATCTCGCTGCTCTCGGACAAGGCCTTGGCCTGGGCCAGCCCTTTATGGGAGAACAAAAATCCGGTGGTTGCCGAGTTTTCCGGTTTTGTTGCTTCTCTTCGGAAGGTATTCGATGTGCCGGCTCGTGCTGCCTCTGCTGCGAAGCTCCTTATGTCCATCAGACAGGGTTCACGATCCGTAGCTGAATACGCCATTGAGTTTCGTACCCTGGCAGCAGAGGTGGGCTGGAATAATGAGGCTCTGGTCGCTGCTTTCTCTCATGGTCTCTTGGATGCCTTGAAGGATGAGGTTGCAGCTAAGGACCTACCAGTGGAGCTCGAGTCTCTTATTTCTTTCCTGATTTTGATTGACACCAGACTCAGGGAGAGACCTTCCTTTAAGGAGAGCCTGCGGAGGCCTTCTAACAGATTGGCGCCTACGTTTGCTGTCCCACCCGTGCCTCCCTCTCCTCCCACGCCTCCTGGGGATGACTTGTCTGGGGGTGAACCCATGCAGCTGGGGTTTGCTCGCCTGTCCGAGGGGGAGAGGGTACTCCGGAGACGCGAGGGCCGATGCATGTACTGTGGTCTCGGTGGGCATTTTCGGTTGGCATGCCCGAACCGTCCGGGAAACGCTCGCACCTGAGATCCTGTCGGGGGCAGACCTTGGGTGGAGTCTCCTCGTCCCCGGTTTCCCGTGTTGACAAACCACTGATTACTGTTGTCCTCTCCTGGGTCGGGGGCTCGGTGACGACCCAGGCGTTGGTGGACTCTGGTGCTGGTGGTTTGTTCATTGATAGTGTGTTCGCTGCCGCCAATTCCATTCCTCTGCAGCCTCGAGGTTCCCCACTGGCTCTTGAGGCGATAGACGGCAGACCCCTTCTGCCGCCACACGTGACTCATGAGACCCTTCCAGTGGGGATAGCCATTGGTGCCGTTCACAGAGAGTCGGTCTGTCTCCAGGTTATTTCGTCTCCACACTACTCGGTGGTCTTGGGGTACCCCTGGCTCCAGAAGCATAATCCGACTTTCGATTGGAAATCGGCCGAGATCCTCTCGTGGTCACCGCAGTGTGGGGCTAGTTGCATCCATGGGCCTGTCAAGTTGCTGTGTACTTCCTCGGACTCTCTGTTGCCTCCTGAATACGAGGAGTACCGGGATGTATTCGATAAGGTGCGTGCGGTTGCCCTACCTCCGCACCGCCCATACGATTGTGCCATAGAGTTACAATCTGGTGCCGTTCCTCCTCGTGGCAAAGTCTATCCACTGTCGGTAGCGGAGAATGAGGCCATGGAGGAGTACGTGAGGGAGGCGCTTTCACGCGGACACATTCGCAAATCCTCGTCCCCGGCAGGGGCTGGATTTTTCTTTGTGAAAAAGAAGGGCGGTGAGTTGAGGCCTTGCATCGATTACAGGGGTCTCAATCGCATCACGATCAAGAACGCTTACCCGATACCCTTGATTTCCGAGCTGTTCGATTGCCTCAAAGGGGCCACGGTCTTTACCAAACTCGACCTGAGGGCGGCATATAACCTGGTAAGGATCAAGGCGGGCGATGAGTGGAAGACCGCGTTTAACACCAGGACCGGTCATTATGAATCCTTGGTTATGCCCTTTGGGTTGTGCAATGCGCCCGCAGTCTTCCAGGAATTCATCAACGATGTTTTCCGTGACCTGTTGCAGCAGTGTGTGGTGGTCTATTTGGATGACATCTTGGTATATTCTGAATCCATGGAGGCCCACATTCTGGATGTCAGACGAGTGTTGCAACGGTTACGAGAGAACAAGCTGTTCGGTAAGCTTGAGAAATGCGAATTTCACCGATCCCAGGTAACCTTCTTAGGTTACATCATTTCCGCTGAGGGGTTCTCCATGGATCCTGAGAAGGTTTCGGCTGTCTTACAGTGGCCCCAGCCCAGTGGTCTCCGTGCCCTGCAGCGCTTTTTGGGCTTCGCCAATTATTATCGGAAGTTCATCAGGGACTTTTCCATGCTAGCCAAGCCTCTCACGGATCTGACCAAAAAGGGCAGTAATCCCCAGGTCTGGCCGCCCGAGGCCATCCGAGCTTTTGAGGCTCTAAAGTCCGCCTTTGTGTCGGCTCCGATTCTGTCGCATCCCAACCCTGGGTTGCCGTTTGTCCTCGAGGTGGACGCGTCTGAGACGGGAGTAGGCGCCCTCCTGTCTCAGCGTAGAACACCAGAGGGTCCTCTGCTTCCTTGTGGGTTTTACTCCCGGAAACTGTCTTCCGCGGAGTGCAACTATCAGATTGGTGACAGGGAGTTATTGGCCATCGTGCAGGCCCTTAAAGAATGGAGGCACTTGCTCGAGGGCTCGGTGGTTCCGGTTCTCATCCTGACGGACCACAAGAATCTGACCTACCTCTCTGAGGCCAAGAGATTGACACCACGTCAGGCCAGATGGGCTCTGTTCTTGTCACGTTTTAATTACGTGGTCTCCTACCTACCCGGTTCCAAGAACATCAGAGCGGATGCCTTATCACGGCAGTACTCCGAGCTGTCCGGGGAGGAGTCGATTCCGACTTCGGTCATACCTCCGAATCAGATCCTGGCCGCCATTCGCACCAGCCTGACCTCTCCCCTGGGTGAGCAGATTTTGGCGGCTCAATCTGGTGCTCCCTCTGGGAGACCCAACGGCAGGTGTTTTGTGCCTGAGGAGTTGCGCACTCGGTTGTTGCGAACCTACCATAACTCCAAGGCCGCGGGGCATCCTGGAAAGAATCAGCTGTCCTGGGCTGTTTCACGTCTGTTCTGGTGGCCTTCTCTACGTTCCGACATCGCCGCATATGTAGCGGCATGCTCCGTTTGTGCCCAGAGTAAGTCCCCTCGGCACCTTCCATTGGGCCTTTTGCAACCCATAGCCACCGGGGAGCGTCCATGGTCACACCTGGGGATGGATTTCATTGTGGACCTCCCTGCATCCCGAGGCCATACGGTCATTCTCATGATAGTGGATCGGTTTTCCAAAATGTGCCACTGTGTACCTCTCAAGAAGTTACCCTCTGCACAAGAGTTGGCCTCGATTTTTGCCAGGGAGGTCTTCCGGTTGCACGGTTTGCCCAAGGAGATTGTGTCGGATCGGGGGAGTCAGTTTGTGTCCAGGTTCTGGCGCGCCTTTTGCTCCCAGTTGGGGATTCATCTCTCTTTCTCATCGGCCTACCACCCTCAGTCCAATGGGGCCGCAGAACGATCCAATCAGGCCTTGGAGCTTCGTTGCTATGTCTCCGATCACCAAGACAATTGGGTTGACCTCCTGCCTTGGGCTGAGTTTGCCAGGAACACGGCGGTGAACTCTTCCTCTGGGACGTCTCCCTTCATGGCCAATTATGGGTTCCAACCTGCCGTGTTACCGGAGGTATTCTCTCCCCAGGATATTCCGGCTGTGGAGGATCACCTTTCCGTCCTACGTGCTTCTTGGGTACAGATCCAGAGGTCCCTTGAGGTCTCTGCGCAGCGCCAGAGACTCCAGGCTGATCGCAGACGAGCGCCCGCTCCTTCCTACCAGGTCGGAGACCGCGTATGGTTGTCCACCCGCAACCTCAACCTTCGAGTGCCCACTCCCAAGCTGGCGCCTCGCTTTGTTGGTCCCTTCCGAGTGCTTCGCAGGGTAAACCCGGTAGCCTATGCCCTTGCGCTTCCTCCTGGCATGCGGATCTCCAACGTGTTTCATGTCTCCCTCTTGAAGCCACTGGTGTGTAATCGTTTCACTTCCTCGATTCCTCGGCCTCGTCCGGTCCAAGTGGGCAATCGTGAGGAGTATGAGGTGAGCAATATCCTGGACTCACGCCTGGTCCGCGGCCGGGTGCAGTTTTTGGTCCATTGGCGTGGTTATGGTCCAGAGGAGCGTTCCTGGGTTCCCTCCGCAGATGTCCATGCTCCTGCCTTGCTCCGAGCCTTCCACGCACGCTTCCCTCAGAAACCGTTCCTTACTCCGCGGAGGAGGGGCCCTTGAGGGGGAGGTACTGTCATGGTCTTACCTCCTTGCTGTTCTCCTTCGTTTGACATGTGCTGGCGGCCATCTTGGTTTCTGGGTTTCTTGTAGCCTCCCACCCTGCGGCTCCTCCTTCCCACTGGGAGGAGCTGGATGCCTAGCTCATATATATAGGAGGTCTGTGGCTTCAGTTCCCTGCTTGGTCCTCCTGTGCTCACATGCTTCTAAGACTGCTGCTGCTTCTGGTTCCTGATCCTGGCTTCGTCTGACTACCCTGTTGATTCCTGATCCTGGCTTTGTCTGACTACCCTGTTGGTTCCTGATCCTGGCTTCATCTGACTACCCTTCTGGTTCCTGATCTCTGGTTTCGCAAGACCCTGCTTCGGTTTAGCCATCCGTTTGGACTTTTGCCTTACAGCTTTATTTTCAATAAAGCCTTCTTATTTCCACTCATCTCTTGTTGTACGTCTGGTTCATGGTTCCATGACATTATTAAACTATATACTTTTTTGCAGGCAGTGAAACATTCGTGTAGGGAGTCTTTTTCTAGATCCTTTAGGGACATATAGTATTATCTTTGAGGGACAGGTTCCGGACGGGTCGTCCTTGTAAGGACGAGTGCCCTGTGGTGAGGCTGCTACATATATCTAGTATTAGGAAATAATTGTCAGTCAGCCATAGGGCCTTTACAGGGACCCTGCACTCTTGTGTATCACTGCCTGGCATCACTTTTTCATTTTTCTACATGAAGAAGCCTCTATTGGAGCTTTGTCGGGGGTGAACGATCCATATCCTGTCTCGCGGTACCGGTAGGACAATCGGTTACTGGTGCCGCCGTGCACCATTTGAGTGTATTTATGTATTTTTCATTTGGGATAGATACCTAGGTGATTTCTAGTGTATACCAACATTCTCTATCCCAAGGTTTGTCATTGCACACTTTATTTAGGAACTCTTCTATGTTTTATTTGCATTATCATTAAATGTTATATTTTAGATTACCCACCTCCTGAATCGCGCACTTACATCATCAAGACGTTTGAAATTCCCTTTAAATACAGGGTTTTATTCAGGTATTTGAAATACAGCCATTTTTGGCAAACAAATTTAATTGAGGCCTAGTATGGTTCAGGGCGTGTGAGATACACCCTTTAAATACAGGGCTTCTATTCAGGAATTTGAAATAAAGCATTTTTGGGCAAACAAATTTAATTAAGGCCTAGTCTGGTTCAGGGCATGTGAGATACACCCTGTACATACTGAAGTTCTATTCTATTATTAATTAAACACCCATTTAGGGAAAGATCCTAAATTCGAGAAATATGAGGAGAACGTCAAATAAGAGACTTGGCCCAGTTCGTGGTGCTGCTGGTGGAGCTCCTGTTGCAGAGAGAGGACGTGGTTGATCTGTGCCAGCTACATGCACAAGTAAAACCCCTTCCTCAGGTGCGAGTAGGCGACAGAACCTGCAGCGGTATTTGGTCGGGCCTAATGCGGCTCTACGAATGAAAGATTGGGTTGCTGACAGTGGCTCCAGTTCCTTCACATTGTCTCCCACCTAGTCTCATGCTTAAATACCACAGTTGGCACCTGCAGCCAATGTCCATCAGTCCTTGCAAATCTGCCAAGCAGTTTGAGCCCCAAGTCATGCAGCAGTCTCTTCTGCTTTTTGATGACTCTGTTAGCAGGGTTTCCCATGGCCATTCCCCTAGCCCTGCCCCAGAAGTGGAAGAGATTGAATGCACCGATGCCCAACCACTTATCTTTCAAGATGAGTACATGGGAGGACCATCGCAGCACGTCTCGGATGATGACGAAACACAGGTGCCAACTGCTGGGGCTTTCGAAAGTGTGCAGACCGACAAGAAGGTCAGGGGTGAAGACTGGGTAAAAGATGATGTGGAGGACGATGAGATCATCGACCCCACATGGAATCAATGTCATGCGAGTGACCTATGTAGTTCGGAGGAAGAGGCGGTGGTCGCACAGAGCCACCAGCACAGCAGAAGAGGGAGCAGGGTGCAAAAGCGGAGAGGCCGTCCTCTAGACAGTATGCCTGCTACTGCCCACCGCAGCAAGGGACCGAGCACACCAAAGCCAGCTCCAAGGAGTTCCCTAGTGTGGCAGTTCTTTAGACAATGTGCTGACGACAAGACACGAGTGGTTTGCACGCTGCGCAATCAGAGCCTGGAGCAAGGCATAAACGTTCTCAACCTGAGCACAATCTGCATGACCAGGCGTTTAAGTGCAAAGCACAAGCTGCAGTGGAGTAGACACCTCAAAAACCAAGAAATGTCTCTGGCTCCTCCTGCTTCCTCTTCTGCTGCAGTCTCGTCCTCTTCATCCACCTCTGGAGTGACAGTGCCACCTGCTACCCCGGCAAACAGAGGATCTGCCAGCAACACCAACACCTGGGTCACAAAGCATCTCCACAATGTCCCACGGAAGCATTCAGCTCTCCATCTCCCAAACACTGGAGAGGAAGAGGAAGTACCCCCCTACCCACCCGTGATCCCTAGCCCTGAATGCCAGCATTTCTAAATTACTGGTCTTTGAAAGGCTGTCATTCCGTCTTGTGGAGATGGATAGTTTTAAAGACCTTATGGCGGTGGCTGTCCCACAGTATGTCCTGCCCAGCTGCCACAACTTTTCAAGGCGAGCCATCCCTTCACTGCACAACCAATTAGGGGACAAAATCAGGTGTTCACTGCGCAACGCCATCTGTGGCAAGGTGCACTTGACTACGGATACATGGACCAGTAAGCACAGTCAGGGCCGTTATATTTTCATAACAGCACCCTGGGTAAATGCAGTGGAGGCTTGGCATGAGGCGGATAGCAGTTTGGCGCATTTCCTTCCACCACCGAGGATTGCAGAGTGCTTTAGTTTGCCTCCTGTTGCTTCCTCCTCCTACTCTGCTTCCTCATCCTCTACCAGCTCCACATCCGGTCAGCGTAACACCTTCACCACCAACTTCAGCACAGCCAGGGGTAAACGACAGCAGTCAGTTTTAAAACGGATCTGTTTGGGGGACAAACCCCACACCGCGCAGGAGCTGTGGATGGGCCTTGAACAACAGACCGATGAGTGGTTTGTGCCTGTCAGCCTCAAGCCCAGCCTGGTGGTGTGCGATAATGGGTGAAATCTCGTAGCAGCTCTGGGACTAGCCGGTTTGACCCACATCCCTTACCTGGCGCATGTGCTGAATTTTGTGGTGCAGAGATTCCTTAAAAATTACCCTGATATGTCAGAGCTACTGCATAATGTGCGGGCCGTCTGTGCGCGCTTTCGGTGTTCTCACCCTGCTGCTGCTCGCTTGTCAGCGCTGCAGCATAACTTTGGCCTTCCCACTCCTGGCCTCATATGCGACGTGCCCACAAGGTGGAACTCCACCTTGCACATGCTGGCCAGATTGGGCCTCCATGCGAGACCTGTGTTCCTTTTTACGCTGTTTTGAGTACTCCACCAACATGGCCAGTGCTGATAACGCCGTTCTCAGCGTAACTATCCCACTTCTATGCCTCCTTGAAAAAACGCTCCTGGTGATGATGAAAGAGGATTTGGCGAAGGAGGAGGAGGAGGAAGAGGAATCATTTCGTAGGGTTTCCGGCCAGTCATTCCCAAGTGGCTCCGAGGGTGGGTTGCTGTACCCAAAAACCCAAAGTACACAATTGTCCAGCCAGGCCACAGTTCTGGAGGATGACGAGGTGGAGGATGAAGAGGAGGAGATGGAGGAGGAGGAACCATGTTCACAGCAGGGTGGCACCCAGACCAGCACATGGCCATCACTGGTGCATGGATGGGGGGTGTAAAGGATCTCCTGGCACCCCAACCGGGTACCTCCGTCGATAGATGCTTCTAGCACTTTCCGAGGACTCCAAGCACTCCACTCGACACCGTAAGCGCCGCAGACCCCACGAACCGCCGAAGCTTGGTTGAGGTCTCGCCATCTCCTACCCACCCTGGACCTACGAGAAGGCTCCAGGTTCCAGTGGGTGAACCTCTCCTAAATCCAGAGAGCAGGAACAGCTCTTACAAGAGCTAGTAGTTATAGCCAGGGGAGTATAGCAAATCTTCAGCGTATAGCAATCCCCAGTGTTGATCAGTTACCCAAACACCAGCCTCAACATGATGAATGGTAAAAACAGGAACTCTTTATTGAACACACAGCATAAACTGAGGACATGACATAACAGCCAATCCTGTACAGTTTAAACACAAAACTAACCCTATTCAACAAACACAATGGCATTGTCTGTGACGCAATTAACAAACACACTGGCATTGTCTGTGACGCAATTAACAAAATACAATTACCAACATAATGGGCTAACTTAATCACTCACAGACAGAAACCACACATTTTTCCCAAAACACAGAAAACACCTAAAAACCCCACATATCCCTATAATGTATACATCCATGGATAGCTCTGATCTGGATGAACTACATATCCAAAAATCACCCAGATCCAAGCAAGGGTTCCCGAATTCCATGGAAGTCACATTTGGCCGGCCACAAGCATGGCTTTCCTGCTCAAAACAGTTCCACAGATTTAAGCTGTGCGGCCGGTTTGTCTTCTCCTTCAAAGTTAGTATGGGCCATAATCCTGAGGCAAGAGGCTGGTAGCCAGGCTTCTCCACCACCCAATGGCGAGGTTGGTTTCGTCACATTTCTCCCATTTTCCAAACAGACTAACAGGGTCTCTGACCTTCTGCCAGTCAGTGCCCTTGTTAGTCCAGCAGCCCACCCACAAAACAGAAACAGCAGTACAGCCCACCCACAATAAATGGTTACTACACCTGAGCAAGGGATAAACCTGCCCATGTCCATGTGCCTCACCATGGCTGTGTGGGGGACTGGTAGACTGCCTTGGTGGGTTGCTGAGTGGGCAGAGACCAGTGGTAATTTGCCCTGGTGCAAGCGCTACCACGGAAGTAGCCTGGTTGTAGCCTGATTGTTGTAGGGGGAGACCGACTGTCTCCCCTTTAGATACACCGTTCTGCTGTTGTAGGGAGAGACTGATTGTCTGCCCTTTAGATAGACCACCATGCTGGTGTGGGGGGAGACCGACTGTCTCCCCTTTGGCTAAACAGCCCTGCCGCTGGGGGATGGAGACTGTCCTCCCAATTCCTTGTAGATCACACGGCCGCTGGGGAATGGAGACTGGGCTTCCAATTCCCTGTAGATCACACGGCCGCTGGGGAATGGAGACTGGGCTCCCAATTCCCTGTAGATTACACTTCCGCTGGGGAATGGAGACTGGGCTCCCAATTTCCTGTACATCACATGGCCGCTGGGGGATGGAGACGATGCTCTCCTCTCCCTGCAAAACATACTGCCGCTGGGGAGCAGGACCAACTGTCCCTACTCCCTGAAACTCCAGCTTCCGTTGGGGATCTGGGCCGACTGCCCAGCATCCCTGTAGGGCCGGTGGAGAGACCTCGGTCCCAACTCCACCTGCCATATGGGGTTCCCCCCAGGACCAGTCTATGAGGTCCCCTACCTGTGTAGCTGGTACTAAAGCAGGGGATACTTCCGTCGGGTCTTCCCAGTAAATCTCCACAATATCCTCCCAGCTGAAGGGCTCTGGTCCTGGGTCTGACACTCTGCTCTCTCGCTGAGCCCTCTCAATGGAGTGGAAGAGTTCTCGGTAGTCCTGCTCCAGTTCCCACTCCAGGGTTGCTAGGTGAGCCAGGTTTTTCTCTACCTCGTGGGGGTCATCCCAATCCTGCCTAGCCTCCCTCTGGTAGAAAATGTTCTGAAGTCTGGACTGTGCAGGGCTCCCGAAGTCAGGCTCTGCAAAGGACTCCCATAGCAAGCCAGGACCATCAAACTCCTCTCCCTCTGGCTTGTCATGCTCAGCTGTCACGGGGATATACTGTGCCATATACCACCAGAGCGCCTGGTAGGCCTCCTCCAAACATAGCTCCTGCCATACCCGGTGCTATAGTTCCTTCACCCATTCCTCCAGGGGCTGCTCTCCCAGAAAGGGCATTCCCAGGGCCACTTGCTTCTGCAATCGCTGCTCTCCACTGGGGACACTCTTACCTCGCTGGTATTGTAAATTACCCAGGGCCTGGTACCAGATGCCTTTCCTTAATGCATCCAGGCCTTCCAGGTCTTCCTCATCGTATGCCACTGCTGGTTCCAACCTGCTGCTGTAGCCAGGGGCGCTGTACGGATACTAGCATTGCCCTCAATTTTGTCGATCCACGAACAGTGTCTCCGAGCTGCTTTTCCTGTCACTAGGACGCCATCCCACTACTTGCACCAATGTAACGGATCTCCTGGCACCCCAACCGGGTACCTCCATCGATAGATGCTTCTAGCGCTTCCCGAGGACTCTAAGCACTCCACTCGACATCGTAAGTGCCGCAGACCCCACGAACCGCCGAAGCTTGGTTGAGGTCTCGCCGTCTCCTACCCACCCTGGACCTATGACAAGGCTCCAGGCTCCAGTGGGTGAACCTCTTCTAAATCCAGAGAGCAGGAACAGCTCTTACAAGAGCTAGTAGTTATAGCCAGGGGAGTATAGCAAATCTTCAGCGTAAAGCAATCCCCAGTGTCGATCAGTTACCCAAACACCAGCCTCAACATGATGAAGGGTAAAAACAGGAACTCTTTATTGAACACACAGCATTGACTTATATACACATGACATACTGAGGACATGACATAGCAGCCAATCCTGTACAGTTTATACACAAAACTAACCCTATTCAACAAACACATTGGCATTGTCTGTGACGCAATTAACAAACACACTGGCATTGTCTTTGACGCAATCAACAAACTACAATTACCAACATAATTGGCTAACTTAATCACTCACAGACAGAAACCACACATTTTTCCCAAAACACAGAAAACACCTCAAAACCCCAGATATCTCCATAATGTATACATCCATGGATAGCTCTGATCTGGGTGAACAACATATCCAAAAATTACCCAGATCCAAGCAGGGGTTCCCGAATTCCATGGAAGTCACATTTGGCCGGCCACAAGCATGGCTTTCCTGCCCAAAACAGTTCCACAGATTTAAGCTGTGCGGCCGGTCTGTCTTCTCCTTCAAAGTTAGTATGGGCCATAATCCTGAGGCAAGAGGCTGGTAGCCAGGCTTCTCCACCACCCAATGGCGAGGTTGGTTTCGTCACAGGGGTATACAGAGGACACAGACGATACACCTCCCACAGAGGACAGCTTTTCGATGCCTCTGGGCAGCGTGGCACAGATGAGCGATTACATGCTGCAGTGTCTCCACAACGACCGCCGAGTTGCCCACATTCTAACTTGTGCTGATTGCTGGATCCCCGTTACAAGGACAACGTACCGTCCTTAATTCCCTCACTGGAGCGTGATCGTAAGATGCACAAGTACAAGCGCACGCTGGTAGACGCGCTGCTGGTGGCATTCCCACCTGACAGCGGGGGCACAATGGAAGCACAAGGCGAAGGCAGGGGACAAGGAAGAGGTTGCCAACGCCAGCACCTCAGAAGGCAGGGTCAGCATGGCCGAAATGTGGAAAAGCTTTGTCAGCACGCTACAACAACCAGCACCACCAGCTGATATAGAATGTCTTAGTAGGAGGCAGCATTTCACCAACATGGTGGAGCAGTATGTGTGCACACGCCTACACGTACTGAATGACGGGTCTTCCCCCTTCAACTTCTGGGTCTCCAAATTGGGCACATGGCCTGAGCTTGCCCTTTACATCTTGGAGGTGCTGGCCTGCCTTGCAGCCAGTGTATTATCTGAATGTGTGTTTAGCACGGCAGGGGGCATCATCACAGACAAGCGCAGCCACCTGTCCACAGCCAATGTGGAAAAGCTCACGTTCATTAAAATGAACCAGGCATAGATGCCTCAGGACTTGTCCGTACCTTGTGCAGAATAGACATGTATACTGGCACTAACCAGCCATTGTTTTACTGCAGCACAATTGCTCATTCTTGTATTTTGGATATTTCACACTCTTTTAGAGTGTACCCTAATAAAAAATAAAAAAATTTAAACCAAAAACCTGTGTTGGCTTCCTCGTCCTCCTCCACCGCCGCTTCCACCTACACAGCTAAGTCCACCGCCTCCTCAAACTCCTACTCCATATGGAACTCCACCTCATAAATCAATTTTATTTAATTTTATTTGTATGTATTTTATATCATATAACTACTTTTTCAGTTACATTTTCTGGTGAAATTCAGCAATTTTTGGGTGTATATTAGCACTGCTATACCTAGTAGACCGGTAAAAAAATAAAAATAAATTGTCAGTTACATTTTCTGGTGAAATTCAGTAATTTTTGGGTGTGATGTACCACTGCTATACCTAGTAGACAGTTTAAAAAAATTCATAAATAGTCAGTTACATTTTCCAGTGAAATTCACCAATTTTTGGGTGTGTAGTTGACAGCTTAATAAATTTCAATAGTTTTTCTGTTACATTTTTGGGTTGACATTATACAATTTTAGACGTGAATAAACACCTGCTATGCATAGGTGACAGGGAATAACATTTTATAAATTATTCAGCAATTAATGCGCGCCACATCCTTTCATTCAATGCTTAAACTTTGAAAAGTTGTCACACTTTTATGCTTTAATAATTTCTTCCTTTCAACTCTATAATTTTAAATTTTAAAAAAATGAATCTTCCCTTGGATGTGGTCTCTCTTTCTCACGCTCCCTCTCCGGCCTGGAACCCTGATTCCCCGCCACCCGTGATAACCATGGTAGGCGCATAAATGAACATCAAAAGTTGATAGAGCAGATATCAAATTGGATCGTGAACATCACGGGGACGTGCGACATGGTGGGGCAGTAAGTGTGCACACGCCTACACGAACTGACTGACAGGGATCAGTCCCTGCAACTTCTGGGTCTCCAAATTGGGCACATGGCCTGAGCTTGCCCTTTATCCCTTGGAGGTGCTGGCCTGAGGGGTTTATTATAGGTTATAATTTCCAATGTTTTGGGGTGTACCCTAATTTTAAAAATAAAATTTAAAACCAAAAAGCAGTGTAGGCTACCTCCTCCTCCACCACCGCTTCCACCTACACTGCCAAATATAACGCCTCCTCAACCTCCTACTCCATATGGCCCTCGTCCTCCTAGATCAAGATTATTATTTTTCATTTTTACCTATTTTATGTTATTAAAAAGTCATTTCCCTATCCACATTTGTTTGCATAGCACTCGCCATGCTCTTAACCACATTTTGATGCCATTTGCAGCCCTCTAGCCCTCTATTTTTACTGCCATTTTAGTGCTCTCAAGTTCGGCCAAACCCGTTGAACCCTAAAACATCCAGGTGTCCGCTCAACTCTACTCATAATGTCTCTATAGGGTGGTGATAATTGTGTCAACGGTGTCTCCTACCTGGGTATAGCTGGACTCCTGACTCCTGGCTCACTTGCAATACATTTGAGTGTAGTGATAGTAGGAGTAATAGAGGAATTTTGCAGCAGAAATGATGTCCAGACCTTTAGATGAAGTTCAAACTTTTCTTTACTGAAGATAACTTGTATCCAAGCAGTATACAGCTTTAGTCTCTGGTCCCAGCAGGTTTTAGCAATGATCGGCAGGAATAAATGCTTCTGCTTGATATGTGGGGAGCTTGCAGGATAGGACGTCTGCTTGGTAGCTCTGTAACTGTGGCAGAAATTAATCTTCTGCACTTTTCTGTACCTTCTGCTTTGTGGGGACAGACTAGCTGAGGAGGAATGGCTTCTCCTAGGTCTCTGGACTTTACTCACAGATGATTTCTCAGGGGATGCTTTCTTCCTGGAATTCTGGAGGTTGTCTGCAGTTTCTGCTTTCTTTTCATCCAGTTGTGCTGAAGGGCTGAGACTAGGAACTTGATCAGGTTTCAGACCGAGACTTGGTACTTGCTATCTTACCTATGTAGGGGGCCAACTAGAACTGGTTGTAACAGGTTTTTTCCTCCCTTGCTGCAGGAAGGGCGGAAACCTCCACTTCTCTTCAGCAGGGGGGCAGAATAGAACAGGATTGTTACACTCTGAGCGGCCATAACATTAAAACTATCTCTACCAATGATGCTGCCACCTGTTTGTGGACCTGTAAATTTGCAAGGAACAATTGTATTTAACTTAGTTTCAGATGCACATTTGTGAAGACATCATCAAAATCACATCAGATGACAATATAATGGCTCCTAGAAGATAGTAACAGGGTAGAGAAGTGCAGTAACACAACTCTGGGGTGTTACATTCCCCCTTACTTTGAGGTAAGCCACCCTCTGCTTATGCTTAGGAGGAGAGGAATAAGCTCTGGGGTACCTAAATAAGTACAAAGTGCTGCATGTAATACACAAAGGCAAACAGACAAACATGAAACGGCTACCCTAAGGTTCCTGCCCGCATGAGTAGGGTGTCTTAATTAATAGTTTCCCTCTCGGTAAACCAGAGGTCTGCACTAAGCAATCACTACTGACTGACTTTGAAGTATTGTCCACCGATACCAAAGAAAGCATGGGGGTGACTTTACTCTGTAGTCCCACCATTGTGTAATGAAATACTTGATAACGGGAATGGTGGCTTTATCCTGTATTCCCTTCCCTTCCCTGCACCAAAGTTAAAATATAAGGCTTATAGCACAATCACTATGGTGACTATGGGTAGCTAAATTGCTCTAAGGCAGAGGTCTACGCCTTAGGCAAAGGCACAGAAGGGGGAGGTATCAGCTTCTCCATGCGCTTCTGGCAGTCACAGGATGAGGGTATAGTAATCCCATGGAACTCCTGGAAGACACACCAGGATGGGGGTGTAGTAGTCCCATTACCAATCCTGGCACATATAACAAGCAGGAAGGAGGGGTATATGACTCCCCTAACCATTCCCGAAGCAACAGGGTTACCCTTGTAGTTTCTGAACCTGCCTGGGACTTACCACTTGGCCTACCCGGGTATAGGCCATTAGTATAAAGCATCCAAAGAGGTAGTTTGTATAAAAAGAACAGAGCTGTAAATCAAGGCACACAGAAGCTTTAAGTTAAGTGCAGTTTCACAAAAAATGCATAAATTCACATTGCGGCATCTGTAAAAGAGTCCATACAATGGGCATAAGTACTTAAACGTTGCTACACCTATAAACATTTAAGCTAAATTAGTGCAAGATTAGAACAGTATAAGTCACAAAGAGCTCAAGTACACGTTTGAGTCTTTTCTTTGGGTGCAGGCTTGTAACATTGCATAACTTGTAACAAGTAGGAAAAACACAAAAATCTAAATAATTTGTAATCCAACATGAGGTATGGCTTGGCTGATAGATAGAGTCCATGAGGTCCAGACACAAAAAGGGTAGATGAGAAAGGCCACAATGTAAACAATAAACAGTAGGCAATGTTTCTTACCAGTAAAAATGTGTCCATGGCTTGGCTCCCATTGTCTCTGTAGCTAAAGGTCCATCTCAAAGAATTCCAGATAACGGGCAGGTGGATTGCCTTTGTTGGTCCGTTGGAATCTCTGCAAGGACAGTTCTGAGTCTCCGTGAGTGGAGGTAGAGTCCGGGACTGGTACGGGAGGATCAGCTGTCTGACTTGGTTCTGTAGACAGAGAAATCTCGGACACTGGCATCAGGACTCGAATTTTAGGTTGGAGAAACCACTGAAGGGGGTCAAACATGGGAGGCAACCCTGTTAGAGTCTTGCTTTCTGAAGACAATGGCAGCTTGGGTTATGTATCCTCTGTTCTTGGCTGTTCTTGAATAGGTTCCTGTAGGCATTTCTTGAGCCTGTTGCGATGTACTCGCTGAATACCTTTATCCTCTCTCTGGATTTGGTAGACCTCCGATGAGGGGATGACCACTATTGTATATGGCTCACGCTTCCAGCGACTATCCAGCTTGCTTCCTGGGTGATTGTTTTTTAGCCAGACCTGGTCTCCAGGCTGTAAGGGCTCAGCATGTGCATGCATATCAAAGTCCTCTTTTTGTTGGGCCTTTAATATTTGGGAGTCTACTATTTCTTTGGTGTCCTATAGATACTTCTGATGCTCTATGACCCACTCAGATTGGGGAAAGAGTGGTTCAGAGTCTAGCACAGGGACGTCGAGGGCAAGATCTGCAAGTAGATGTCCATGTCTTCCGAACATGAGGTAGTATGGAATGTACCCAGTGGAGCAATGAGTTGTATTGTTGTACAAGTACACTATTTCAGGGAGGAGTAACGGCCATTCGGCCCTCTTGTGAGGCGGCACAGTCTTGAGCATGTTGATCAGTGTCTGGTTCATCTTTTCGCACAGCCCATTCCCCTGAGGGTGGTATGCGGTGGTCCTCAGTTTTTTGCAGTTGTACAAGGCACAAAGTTCATAGAATAACTGAGACTCGAATGCAGATCCCTGATCGGTGAGTATCTTGTCAGGACACCCATACAGCAGAATGAAGCTCTTCCACATGGCAGCAGCTGTAGTTTTTGCAGTTAAGTCCTTTACAGGTACAACCACAAGGAACCTGGTATAGTGGTCTATTATGTCATAGCATAGACGTACCCGGATCTGCTGGGTTCCAGTTTCAAGTGGTCGATTGCCACGATTTAAAGAGGACTTCTACTCACTATTGGATGAAGGGGGCTCGCTGATCATGTCTTTCTCCTTTAGCTACAGAATAGGTGGGACACTACCAACACCAGGTTTCAATGTCATTTCTCATGCCAATCCAGTAGAAACGTCGTCTGATGGTGGCTTCTGGTTTTTGGGTTCCAAAGTGACCAGACCAATTATGGTACATGTCCATCACCATCTTGGCATTTCTTTGGGGCACCACTATCTGGTGGAGGTGCTCACAGGTGACTGGATCAAGCATTCTCCTGAGGAGCAGGTCTCTTTGTAGGAAGAATAGTTTCCGTTGTTGCCAGAGGCGAACTAGCTCTGAGTCAGCTCTCCGCTGTCGGATTCTCTCAGGTATGCGTCCACTATAAAAATAATCTAACAGTTCTCCAATGGCTCTGCTCTCTGCTTGTAGTTTTAGCCAGAGCTCTTTCTTAACTGAAGGTGAGGGGTCACAGGTCTGTGGAAAACAAGTGACTTTAGAGGTCGGACGCCTAGTGTGTAGGGCCTCCTGCCGGGAAAATCGGGAGTAGAATATTGGCATTCTCACATCTTCCCACTGATCATCGGTAGAAATTGGTTCTTTCTGGGCAGGTAGCCTAGACAAAGCGTTGGCATTGTCATTAGATTTCCTAGTCTGGTACTTAACGATGAAGTTAAAGTTCACCAGTTTAGAGGCCCATCTTTGTTCTAGAGCTCCCAGACATGCAGTGTTCAAGTGAGCTAGTGGATTATTGTCAGTGAAGACCGTAAAAGGTGTGGCAGCTATGTAGTTCTTGAATTTCTCAGTTACAGCCCAGACCAAGGATAGAAACTCCAGTTTAAACGAGCTGTAGTTATGGTCATTCTGCTCTGGCTCTCGTAAAGATCTGCTGGCATAGGCGATGACTCTTTCAGTTCCAGCTTGTGTCTGAGATAGTACAGCTCCCAAACATTTCTTACTTGCATCAGTATAGAGGCAAAATGGAAGGCTGTAGTTAGGGTAACCCAGGACTAGAGGCTCTGTAAGTTTTTCTTTCAACAGTCGGAAAGCAGCTTCTCTCTTTTCATTCCACTCCACCGGTATTTTTCACAAGCTCCTGGATAGGTTCGTCAATCTGAGCGAAGTGCGGGAAAAACCTCTGATAGTAACTTGCAAATCCGAGGAAGCTCTTGACCTCTTTGACTGTTTTAGGGGCCAACCAGCTTTGTACTGCAGCTGTCTTGCCGGGGTCCGGTCTCACGCCCTCTGCACTCTCAACATGTCCCAGATATTTCACTTGGGGCTTCAGTAAGTGACACTTTGATGATTTCCCTTTCAGTCCATGTTGGGTCAAAGTCTGAAACACTTCCGCTAAGTGGTGTAAATGCTCTTTGTAGGTCTTAGAGTAGACGATCACATCAGCCAGGTACAGCAACACGATCTCAAAGTTTTTGTGTCCAAGACATCTTTCCATGAGTCTCTGAAATGTCCCAGGGGCATTGCATAACCCGAATGGCATGTAGTTGAACTTGAACAGACCCATTGGGGTGGCAAAAGCTGTTTTTTCTTCTGGTCCCATGGGTACTTGCCAAAAGCTGCTGGTTAGATCCAGGGCTGAAAAGTAAGCAGCGGATACCACAGCTGCCAGGTACTCCTCAATTCGTGGCAGGGGGTACGCATCCTTGTGCGTAATTTTGTTGATCTTACGATAGTCCATACAAAAACGGATGGTTCCATCCTTCTTGACCAGAACTAAGGGGGTAGCACAGGGGCTGTGACTATCCTGGATGACATTAGCTGTCTACATATCCTGCACCATCTTCATCACCTGCTGGTACATGGCAGAAGGGACTGGTCGGTATCTCTTATAGTGCCTGTTGGAATGGTGTGCTGTATTAAGCGAGTCTGATCATAGTCCAGAGAATGTTTGCTGAAGACTTGATGGTGTTGTTTGACTAATTTCAACACACCATTGATTTGCTCGGCAGAAGTTGTGGTATCCCCAATGTGTAGTTCAGGGCTTTTCCGGCGGTTCTTTGCCTTCCCCAACTGTTTGGAGTGATTGTTGGGCCGCAGCAGTTGGGTAATCCAGGATATCCTGCTCACGAATATGTTAAATGCAGGCCACTGGGCAGTGCTTCTTTAATTTCACAGCTTCATCACCCAGATTGACTAAGCATATGGGCACCTTTCCTTGGGACACGGTGACCACGCTCCTAGCGGCTAGGACAAGGGGGTGATCCTGAAGATGTATTGGTTCCACAAGGGCCTAATAATAGTGACTTTGGATACTGATGCAAGCCTTGCACCATATCAGAGTCTCTGCTCCAGGCTGAAGTTTAATAGGTTGAGCATCCTTGATGTGGACATGGCAGATTTCGCCCTGTTGATTGCTGAATTTTTGTTGGGTGGCTACCACTTGAATGGTCTGGTTTATAACCCATTGAGTTGCACGGGGTGTAGTCAGTAGGGTTTTCTTTAAGGCTTTCAGCACTTCAGGGTAACAGTTGCCGAGTACATTAATCCCCAGGACTACAGGGCAATTGTCATCTTCTGGGACCTGAATCACGACTACCCCTTGGCATGGGAGTTCAGTATCTTCAATCTGTAAGGTAGATTCCCAATAACCTAGAATAGGCAGCGGTTTGACATTGGTAGTTACGATGTGGAGCCAAGATTCAGGAGGTTGCGTCAGCTGGGCTCCATTTTGGCATGTGCTTGGCGGATAGTGGTCACTTGAGATCAGGTATCAATTAACCTCTTCCGGATACAGGGCGAACAGGCGAACGTCATGTGTATTTCCGATCACCGCCGCGCGGTGTTCGGAACAAGGTGCCTGCTCAAATCATTGAGCAGGCACCTTAGGCCAATGCACGGGGGGGTCCCGTGACCCCCCCACCCCGTGTCGGCGATCGCCGCAAACAGCAGGTCGCTTCAGACCTGCGGTTTGCATCTTTTACATGGTGCAGCGGCGGTGGTGCCATCGGGTCCCCGTGAAGCTGTAGGGGGGACCCGATGGCATGGAAGGCAGCGTGATGCCTTCCTGAGGCATCGGCGCTGCCTTCGTGTGACGAGCCTGCGAGATCCAGCCCCCTGGATCTCACAGGCCGAAAGCTGTATGAGTAATACTCACTGTATTACTCATACAACCAATGCATTCCAATACAGAAGTATTGGAATGCATTGTAAAGGGTTAGACCCCCAAAAGTTCAAGTCCCAAAGTGGGACAAAAAATAAAGTATAAAAAAAAGGTGAAAAAATAAAGTTTCAGCCCCAAAAAATTAAAAGTTTCAAGTAAAAATAAACAAAAACGTCATTTTCCCCAAATAAAGTAAAAAAATAATTGGTAAAAAATAGGGGGGAAAAGTAGATATATTAGGTATCGCCGCATCCGTATTATCCGGCTCTATAAACATATAACATATCCTAACTAGGGATGAGCGAACTCAAACTGTATAGTTCGGGTTCGTACCGAATTTTGGGGTGTCCGTGACACGGACCCGAACCCGGACATTTTCGTAAAAGTCCGGGTTCGGGTTCGGTGTTCGTCGCTTTCTTGGCGCTTTTGTGACGCTTTCTTGGCGCTTTTTGAAAGGCTGCAAGGCAGCCAATCAACAAGCGTCATACTACTTGCCCCAAGAGGCCGTCACAGCCATGCCTACTATTGGCATGGCTGTGATTGGCCAGAGCACCATGTGACCCAGCCTCTATTTAAGCTGGAGTCACATAGCGCCGCCCGTCACTCTGCTCTGATTAGTGTAGGGAGAGGTTGCGGCTGCGACAGTAGGGCGAGATTAGGCAGATTAACTCCTCCAAAGGACTTGATTAATCGATCGATCTGCAGCTGTGCATCATTGAGCTGCTGAAATTCAATTGCTCACTGTTTTTAGGCTGCCCAGACCGTTTGTCAGTCACTTTTTTCTGGGGTGATCGGCGGCCATTTTGTGTCTTGTGCGGTGCTGCGACCAAGTGCATCCAAGCTGCGACCAAGTGCATTTAACCCTCAATGGTGTGGTTGTTTTTTGGCTAAAGCCTACATCAGGGTGAAGCTGTCACACCAAGTGCATTTAACCAGCAATAGTCTGTTTATTTTTTGGCCATATACTACATCAGGGGCAAGCTGCGCCTGTCACCAAGTGCATTTAACCCTCAATGGTGTGGTTGTTTTTTGGCTAAAGCCTACATCAGGGTGAAGCTGTCACACCAAGTGCATTTAACCAGCAATAGTCTGTTAATTTTTTGGCCATATACTAAATCAGGGGCAAGCTGCGCCCGTCACCAAGTGCATTTAACCCTCAGTAGTGTGGTTGGTCAAGCTGTCACACCAAGTGCATTTAACCAGCAATAGTCTGTTCATTTTTTGGCCATATACTACATCAGGGGCAAGCTGCGCCCGTCACCAAGTGCATTTAACCCTCAGTAGTGTGGTTGGTCAAGCTGTCACACCAAGTGCATTTAACCAGCAATAGTCTGTTCATTTTTTGGCCATATACTACATCAGGGGCAAGCTGCGCCTGTCACCAAGTGCATTTAAACCTCAATGATGTGGTTGTTTTTTGGCTAAAGCCTACATCAGGGTGAAGCTGTCACACCAAGTGCATTTAACCAGCAATAGTCTGTTCATTTTTTGGCCATATACTACATCAGGGGCAAGCTGCGCCCGTCACCAAGTGCATTTAACCCTCAGTAGTGTGGTTGGTCAAGCTGTCACACCAAGTGCATTTAACCAGCAATAGTCTGTTCATTATTTGGCCATATACTACATCAGGGGCAAGCTGCGCCCGTCACCAAGTGCATTTAACCCTCAGTAGTGTGGTTGGTCAAGCTGTTACACCAAGTGCATTTAACCAGCAATAGTCTGTTCATTTTTTGGCCATATACTACATCAGGGGCAAGCTGCGCCTGTCACCAAGTGCATTTAACCCTCAATAATGTGGTTGTTTTTTGGCTAAAGCCTACATCAGGGTGAAGCTGTCACACCAAGTGCATTTAACCAGCAATAGTCTGTTCATTTTTTGGCCATATACTACATCAGGGGCAAGCTGCGCCCGTCACCAAGTGCATTTAACCCTCAGTAGTGTGGTTGGTCAAGCTGTCACACCAAGTGCATTTAACCAGCAATAGTCTGTTCATTATTTGGCCATATACTACATCAGGGGCAAGCTGCGCCCGTCACCAAGTGCATTTAACCCTCAGTAGTGTGGTTGGTCAAGCTGTTACACCAAGTGCATTTAACCAGCAATAGTCTGTTCATTTTTTGGCCATATACTACATCAGGGGCAAGCTGCGCCTGTCACCAAGTGCATTTAACCCTCAATAATGTGGTTGTTTTTTGGCTAAAGCCTACATCAGGGTGAAGCTGTCACACCAAGTGCATTTAACCAGCAATAGTCTGTTCATTTTTTGGCCATATACTACATCAGGGGCAAGCTGCGCCCGTCACCAAGTGCATTTAACCCTCAGTAGTGTGGTTGGTCAAGCTGTCACACCAAGTGCATTTAACCAGCAATAGTGTGGTTATTTTTTGGCCATATCCCAGTCTAATTCTGTCACTAAATCCATACCGGTCACCCAGCGCCTAAATACTAGGCCTCAAATTTATATCCCGCTAAATCTGTCGTTACCGCTGTACTGTTGTGGCTGGGCAAGTTATTTAGTGTCCGTTAAAGCACATTTTTTGTTCTGGGTTGAAATACAATTCCCAATTTAGCAATTTCATAATTTAGTGGTTTCTGCTATATCAGAGCTATTTGAAATCTATCCCTAAAAGGGAATATAATATTCAAGGTGCACATAGGGTCATTCAGAATAACTTCACACACACGCTACTGTGCATTTCCAAGTCTAATTCTGTCACTAAATCCATACCGGTCACCCAGCGCCTAAATACTAGGCCTCAAATTTATATCCCGCTAAATCTGTCGTTACCGCTGTCCTGTTGTGGATGGGCAAGTTATTTAGTGTCCATCAAAGCACATTTTTTGTTCTGGGTTGAAATACAATTCCCAATTTAGCAATTTCATAATTTAGTGGTTTCTGCTATATCAGAGCTATTTGAAATCTATCCCTAAAAGGGTATATAATATTCAAGGTGCACATAGGGTCATTCAGAATAACTTCACACACACGCTACTGTGCATTTCCAAGTCTAATTCTGTCACTAAATCCATACCGGTAACCCAGCGCCTAAATACTAGGCCTCAAATTTATATCCCGCTAAATCTGTCGTTACCGCTGTCCTGTTGTGGATGGGCAAGTTATTTAGTGTCCGTCAAAGCACATTTTTTGTTCTGGGTTGAAATACAATTCCCAATTTAGCAATTTCATAATTTAGTGGTTTCTGCTATATCAGAGTTATTTGAAATCTATCCCTAAAAGGGTATATAATATTCAAGGTGCACATAGGGTCATTCAGAATAACTTCACACACACGCTACTGTGCATTTCCAAGTCTAATTCTGTCACTAAATCCATACCGGTCACCCAGCGCCTAAATACTAGGCCTCAAATTTATATCCCGCTGAATTTGAATACAATACATTGGGCCAAATAATATTTTTATTGTTGTGGTGAACCATAACAATGAGGAAAACATCTAGTAAGGGACGCGGACGTGGACATGGTCGTGGTGGTGTTAGTGGACCCTCTGGTGCTGGGAGAGGACGTGGCCGTTCTGCCACATTCACACGTCCTAGTGTACCAACTACCTCAGGTTCCAGTAGCCGCCAGAATTTACAGCGATATATGGTGGGGCCCAATGCCGTTCTAAGGATGGTAAGGCCTGAGCAGGTACAGGCATTAGTCAATTGGGTGGCCGACAGTTGATCCAGCACGTTCACATTATCTCCCACCCAGTCTTCTGCAGAAAGCGCACAGATGGCGCCTGAAAACCAACCCCATCAGTCTGTCACATCACCCCCATGCATATCAGGGAAACTGTCTGAGCCTCAAGTTATGCAGCAGTCTCTTATGCTGTTTGTAGACTCTGCTGGCAGGGTTTCCCAAGGGCATCCACCTAGCCCTTCCCCAGCGGTGGAAGACATAGACTGCACTGACGCACAACCACTTATGTTTCCTGATGATGAGGACATGGGAATACCACCTCAGCATGTCTCTGATGATGACGAAACACAGGTGCCAACTGCTGCGTCTTTCTGCAGTGTGCAGACTGAACAGGAGGTCAGGGATCAAGACTGGGTGGAAGACGATGCTGGGGACGATGAGGTCCTAGACCCCACATGGAATGAAGGTCGTGCCACTGACTTTCACAGTTCAGAGAAAGAGGCAGTGGTGAGACCGAGCCAACAGCGTAGCAAAAGAGGGAGCAGTGGGCAAAAGCAGAACACCCGCCGCCAAGAGACTCCGCCTGCTAATGACCGCCGCCATCTGGGACCGAGCACCCCAAAGGCAGCTTCAAGGAGTTCCCTGGCATGGCACTTCTTCAAACAATGTGCTGACGACAAGACCCGAGTGGTTCGCACGCTGTGCCATCAGAGCCTGAAGCGAGGCATTAACGTTCTGAACCTGAGCACAACCTGCATGACCAGGCACCTGCATGCAAAGCATGAACTGCAGTGGAGTAAACACCTTAAAACCAAGGAAGTCACTCAGGCTCCCCCTGCTACCTCTTCTGCTGCTGCCGCCTCGGCCTCTTCTGCTGCTGCCGCCTCGGCCTCTTCCTCCGCCTCTGGAGGAACGTTGGCACCTGCCGCCCAGCAAACAGAGGATGTACCACCAACACCACCACCACCTCCGTCACCAAGCGTCTCAACCATGTCACACGGCAGCGTTCAGCTCTCCATCTCACAAACATTTGAGAGAAAGCGTAAATTCCCACCTAGCCACCCTCGATCCCTGGCCCTGAATGCCAGCATTTCTAAACTACTGGCCTATGAAATGCTGTCATTTAGGCTGGTGGACACAGACAGCTTCAAACAGCTCTTGTCGCTTGCTGTCCCACAGTATGTTGTTCCCAGCCGCCACTACTTCTCCAAGAGAGCCGTGCCTTCCCTGCACAACCAAGTATCCGATAAAATCAAGTGTGCACTGCGCAACGCCATCTGTAGCAAGGTCCACCTAACCACAGATACGTGGACCAGTAAGCACGGCCAGGGACGCTATATCTCCCTAACTGCACACTGGGTAAATGTAGTGGCAGCTGGGCCCCAGGCGGAGAGCTGTTTGGCGCACGTCCTCCCGCCGCCAAGGATCGCAGGGCAACATTCTTTGCCTCCTGTTGCCACCTCCTCCTTCTCGGCTTCCTCCTCCTCTTCTTCCACCTGCTCATCCAGTCAGCCACACACCTTCAACACCAACTCCAGCACAGCCCGGGGTAAACGTCAGCAGGCCAATCTGGAACTCATATGTTTGGGGGACAGGCCCCACACCGCACAGGAGTTGTGGCGGGGTATAGAACAACAGACCGACGAGTGGTTGCTGCCGGTGAGCCTCAAGCCCGGCCTGGTGGTGTGTAATAATGGGCGAAATCTCGTTGCAGCTCTGGGACTAGCCAATTTGACGCACATCCCTTGCTTGGCGCATGTGCTGAATTTGGTGGTGCAGAAGTTCATTCACAACTACCCCGACATGTCAGAGCTGCTGCATAAAGTGCGGGCCGTCTGTTCGCGCTTCCGGCGTTCACATCCTGCTGCTGCTCGCCTGTCTGCGCTACAGCGTAACTTCGGCCTTCCCGCTCACCGCCTCATATGCGACGTGCCCACCAGGTGGAACTCCACCTTGCACATGCTGGACAGACTGTGCGAGCAGCAGCAGGCCATAGTGGAGTTTCAGCTGCAGCACGCACAGGTCAGTCGCACTACAGAACAGCACCACTTCACCACCAATGACTGGGCCTCCATGCGAGACCTGTGTGCCCTGTTGCGCTGTTTCGAGTACTCCACCAACATGGCCAGTGGCGATGACGCCGTTATCAGCGTTACAATACCACTTCTATGTCTCCTTGAGAAAACATTTAGGGCGATGATGGAAGAGGAGGTAGCCCAGGAGGAGGAGGAGGAGGAGTAAGAGGGGTCATTTTTAGCACTTTCAGGCCAGTCTCTTCGAAGTGACTCAGAGGGAGGTTTTTGGCAACAGCAGAGGCCAGGTACAAATGTGGCCAGCCAGGGCCCACTACTGGAGGACGAGGATGAGGAGGAGGTGGAGGAGGATGAGGATGAAGCATGGTCACAGCGGGGTGGCACCCAACGCTGCTCGGGTCCATCACTGGTGCGTGGCTGGGGGGAAAGGCAGGACGATGACGATACGCCTCCCACAGAGGACAGCTTGTCCTTACCCCTGGGCAGCCTGGCACACATGAGCGACTACATGCTGCAGTGCCTGCGCAACGACCACATTTTAACCTGTGCGGACTACTGGGTTGCCACCCTGCTGGATCCACGCTACAAAGACAATGTGCCCACCTTACTTCCTGCACTGGAGCGTGATAGGAAGATGCGCGAGTACAAGCGCACGTTGGTAGACGCGCTACTGAGAGCATTCCCAAATGTCACAGGGGAACAAGTGGAAGCCCAAGGCCAAGGCAGAGGAGGAGCAAGAGGTCGCCAAGGCAGCTGTGTCACGGCCAGCTCCTCTGAGGGCAGGGTTAGCATGGCAGAGATGTGGAAAACTTTTGTCAACACGCCACAGCTAACTGCACCATCACCTGATACGCAACGTGTTAGCAGGAGGCAACATTTCACTAACATGGTGGAACAGTACATGTGCACACCCCTCCACGTACTGACTGATGGTTCGGCCCCATTCAACTTCTGGGTCTCTAAATTGTCCACGTGGCCAGAGCTAGCCTTTTATGCCTTGGAGGTGCTGGCCTGCCCGGCGGTCAGCGTTTTGTCTGAACGTGTATTCAGCACGGCAGGGGGCGTCATTACAGACAAACGCAGCCGCCTGTCTACAGCCAATGTGGACAAGCTGACGTTCATAAAAATGTACCAGGCATGGATCCCACAGGACCTGTCCGTCCCTTGTCCAGATTAGACATTAACTACCTCCCCTTAACCATATATTATTGGACTCCAGGGCACTTCCTCATTCAATCCTATTTTTATTTTCATTTTACCATTATATTGCGAGGCTACCCAAAGTTGAATGAACCTCTCCTCTGTCTGGGTGCCAGGGCCTAAATATATGCCAATGGACTGTTCCAATGTTGGGTGACGTGAAGCCTGATTCTCTGCTATGACATGCAGACTAATTCTCTGCTGACATGAAGCCAGATCCTCTGTTACGGGACCTCTCTCCTCTGCCTGGGTGCTGGGCCTAAATATCTGACAATTGACTGTTGCAGTGGTGGCTGACGTGAGGCCTGATTTTCTGCTATGACATGCAGACTGATTCTCTGCTGACATGAAGCTAGATCCTCTGTTACGGGACCTCTCTCCTCTGCCTGGGTGCTGGGCCTAAATATATGCCAATGGACTGTTGCAGTGGTGGCTGACGTGAAGCCTCATTCTCTGCCATGACATGCAGACTAATTCTCTGCTGACATGAAGCCAGATTGTCTGTTACGGGACCTCTCTCCTCTGCCTGGGTGCTGGGCCTAAATTTATGAAAATGGACTCTTACAGTGGTGGGTGACGTGAAGCCTGATTCTCTGCTATGATATGAAGACTGATTCTCTGCTGACATGAAGCCAGATTGTCTGTTACGGGACCTCTCTCCTCTGCCTGGGTGCTGGGCCTAAATTTATGAAAATGGACTCTTACAGTGGTGGGTGACGTGAAGCCTGATTCTCTGCTATGACATGAAGACTGATTCTCTGCTATGATATGAAGACTGATTCTCTGCTGACATGAAGCCAGATTGTCTGTTACGGGACCTCTCTCCTCTGCCTGGGTGCTGGGCCTAAATTTATGACAATGGACTGTTGCAGTGGTGGCTGACGTGAAGCCTGATTCTCTGCTATGACATGAAGACTGATTCTCTGCTGACATGAAGCCAGATTGTCTGTTACGGGACCTCTCTCCTCTGCCTGGGTGCTGGGCCTAAATTTATGAAAATGGACTCTTACAGTGGTGGGTGACGTGAAGCCTGATTCTCTGCTATGATATGAAGACTGATTCTCTGCTGACATGAAGCCAGATTGTCTGTTACGGGACCTCTCTCCTCGGCCTGGGTGCTGGGCCTAAATTTATGACAATGGACTGTTGCAGTGGTGGCTGACGTGAAGCCTGATTCTCTGCTATGACATGAAGACTGATTCTCTGCTGACATGAAGCCAGATTGTCTGTTACGGGACCTTTCTCCTCTGCCTGGGTGCTGGGCCTAAATTTATGAAAATGGACTCTTACAGTGGTGGGTGACGTGAAGCCTGATTCTCTGCTATGATATGAAGACTGATTCTCTGCTGACATGAAGCCAGATTGTCTGTTACGGGACCTCTCTCCTCTGCCTGGGTGCTGGGCCTAAATTTATGAAAATGGACTCTTACAGTGGTGGGTGACGTGAAGCCTGATTCTCTGCTATGACATGAAGACTGATTCTCTGCTATGACATGAAGACTGATTCTCTGCTGACATGAAGCCAGATTGTCTGTTACGGGACCTCTCTCCTCTGCCTGGGTGCTGGGCCTAAATTTATGACAATGGACTGTTGCAGTGGTGGCTGACGTGAAGCCTGATTCTCTGCTATGACATGCAGACTGATTCTCTGCTGACATGAAGCCAGATCCTCTGTTACGGGACCTCTCTCCTCTGCCTGGGTGCTGGGCCTAAATTTATGAAAATGGACTGTTGCAGTGGTGGGTGACGTGAAGCCTGATTCTCTGCTATGATATGAAGACTGATTCTCTGCTGACATGAAGCCAGATCCTCTTTTACGGGGCCTCTCTCCTCTACCTGGTTGCTGGGCCTAAATATCTGACAATGGACTGTTGCATTGGTGGCTGACGTGAAGCCTGATTCTCTGCTATGACATGCAGACTAATTCTCTGCTGACATGAAGCCAGATTGTCTGTTACGGGACCTCTCTCCTCTGCCTGGGTGCTGGGCCTAAATTTATGAAAATGGACTGTTGCAGTGGTGGGTGACAGTGAAGCCTGATTCTCTGCTATGACATGAAGACTGATTCTCTGCTGACATGAAGCCAGATTGTCTGTTATGGGACCTCTCTCCTCTGCCTGGGTGCCGGGGCCTAAATATCTGAGAATGGACTGTTCCAGTGGTGAGTGACGGGAAGCCAGATTCTCTGCTATGGGACCTCTCTCCAATTGATTTTGGTTAATTTTTATTTATTTAATTTTTATTTTAATTCATTTCCCTATCCACATTTGTTTGCAGGGGATTTACCTACATGTTGCTGCCTTTTGCAGCCCTCTTGCCCTTTCCTGGGCTGTTTTACAGCCGTTTTAGTGCCGAAAAGTTCGGGTCCCCATTGACTTCAATGGGGTTCGGGTTCGGGACGAAGTTCGGATCGGGTTCGGATCCCGAACCCGAACATTTTCGGGAAGTTCGGCCGAACTTCTCGAACCCGAACAACCAGGTGTTCGCTCAACTCTAGTCCTAACGCCTCAGATGAACACAGTAAAAAATAAAAACTGTGCTAAATAAACCATTTTTTTGTCACCTTACATCACAAAAAGTACAACAGCAAGCGATCAAAAAGGCATATGCCCACCAAAATAGTACCAATCTAACCGTCACCTCATCCCGCAAAAAATGAGCCCCTATCTGAGACAATCGCCCAAAAAAAAAAAAAAAAAAATATAGGTCAAAATATGGGGAAACTAAAACTTTTTTTTTTTTTTGTTTTAGAAAAGCTATTGTGTAAAACTTACATAAATAAAAAAATATACATATTAGGTATCGCCGCATCCATATTGACTGGCTCTATAAAAATATCACATGACCTAACCCCTCAGATAAACACCGTAAAAAAAACCTGTGCTAAATAAACCATTTTTTGTCACCTTACATCACAAAAAGTGTAATAGCAAGCGATCAAAAAGTTATATGCACCCCAAAATAGTGCCAATCAAACCATCATCTCATCCCGGAAAAAAATTGACCCTACCCTATAATCGCCCAAAAACGGAAAAAACTATGGCTCTCAGAATATGGAGACACTAAAACATGATTTTTTTTGTTTAAAAAATATAATCATTGTGTAAAACTTACATAAATAAAAAAAAGTATACATATTTGGTATCGCCGTGTCCGTGACAACCTGGTCTATAAAAATGCCACATGATCTAACCTGTCAGATGAATATTGTAAATAACAAAAAAAACTGTGCCAAAACAGCTATTTCTTGTTACCTTGCCTCACAAAAAGTGTAATATAGAGCAACCAAAAATCATATGTACCCTAAAGTAGTACCAACAAAACTGCCATCCAATCCTGTAGTTTCTAAAATGGGGTCTCTTTTTTGGAGTTTCTACTCTAGGGGTGCATCAGGGGGCTTAACATGGGACATGGTGTCAAAAAACCAGTCCAGCAAAATCTGCCTTCCAAAAACCATATGGCATTCCTTTCCTTCTGCGCCCTGCCGTGTGCCCGAACAGCGGTTTACGACCACATATGGGGTGTTTCTGTAAACTACAGAATCAGAGCCATAAATATTGAGTTTTGTTTTGCTGTTAACCCTTGCTTTGTAACTGGAAAAAAAATATTAAAATGAAAAATCTGCCAAAAATGTGAAATTTTGAAATTGTGTCTCTATTTTCCATTACTTCTTGTGGAACTCATAAAGAGTTAACAAAGTTTGTAAAATTGTTTTGAATACCTTAAGGGGTGCAGTTTCTAGAATGCGGTCACTTTTTTGGAGTTTCTACTCTAGGGGTGCATCAGGGGGTCTTCAAATGGGACATGGTGTCAAAAAACCAGTCCAGCAAAATCTGCATTCCAAAAACCGTATGGCATTCCTTTCTTTCTGCACCCTGCGGTGTGCCCGTACAGTGGTTTACGACCACATATGGGGTGTTTCTGTAAACTACAGAATCAGAGCCATAAATATTAAGTTTTGTTTGGCTGTTAACCCTTGCTTTGTAACTGGCAAAAAAATTTTTTAATGAAAAATCTGCAAAAAAAATGAAATTTTTAAATTGTATATCTATTTTCCATTAATTCTTGTGGAACACCTAAAGGGTTAACAAAGTTTGTAAAATCAGTTTTAAATACCTTGAGGGGTGTAGTTTCTAGAATGGGGTAATTTTTAGGTGGTTTCTTAGATGTAAGCCTCACAAAGTGACTTCAGATCTGAACTGTTCCTTGAAAAGTGTGTTTTTGAAAACATTTTTAGATTTGCTTCTAATCTTCTAAGCCTTGTAACATCCCCAAACAATTAAATGTCATTCCCAAAATGATCCAAACATGAAGTAGACATATGTGGAATGTAAAGTAATTACTATTTTTGTAGGTAATACTATGTATTATAGAAGTAGAGAAATTGAAACTTGGAAATTTGCTAATTTTTCAAAATTTTGGGCAAATTTGGTATTGTTTTATAAATAGAATTTTTTTTTTTACTCCATTTTACCAGTGTCATGAAGTACAATATGTGACAAAAAATATATCTCAGAATGGCGTGGATAAGTCAAAGCGTTTTAAAGTTATCACCTCATAAAGTGACACTGGTCAGATTTGCCAAAAATGGCCTAGTCCTTAAGGAGTTAAAGCAGGAAACTTCACTCCGTTAATGTCAACTTCAACCACGGGCGGGCGCCAACATACCTAGGCATAAAGGCTTGATTTTTGGGACCTAGTATTTTTCCTCCCGAGGGGCGGTCCTCGACCTCAGGGGATACCCGTTTAACTGACGGCAGTCCTTTTCAGTGTGTCCATACCTCTGACAATGCAGGCATCGCTGTTTCATAATGTTTTGATAACCAGGGTCTGACAACCTGCTGACTGGCTGGTGCCAATATTCTTGTAGACCGGGTGTAGGGTAGTTTCTGTTTGCAGAAGTCCCTTTCCCTACCTTGGGTTGCTGTTCCAGTCACTCTAGCTGTTTCCTCATCCTCTCCATATTCTCAGCTAAGAGGGAGACTTGAGCGGTCAGAGCTGCTACGGCATCTGGAACGGGTGCTTGAGCCCCATGCTCAGCTATTTGGCTGTGAGTAGCAGGCTATAGTGCAGGCCCTGCCCTCTTGTTCTTAAGAGGTTCAGCTTGGTGACTTTCCCCTAGGATGCCAATAGCAAGTTCCTTAAAGTCCAAGAAGGGGTATCTGGGTGCTGAGCTGACAGCATCTTCAGCTGACGTTTGAGGGATTCGTCAAGGACACCTTCAATAAACTGTTCCCTGAGGGTATGACCCCTCAGCTTCACAGGTATCAATGTGGATAACAGCCCGCAGGGCTTCCTGCAGAGACAGGGCAAAGTCTCTGAAGGTCTCCTTTGACTGATGCCGCTTTCCAAAGAATCGCATTTTAAGTTCAGAGGCGGTCCTAGTCTCACAGGTGGTACTGAGTCGGTCTAGGATCTGTTCAGCAATTTTCCGCTCAGGCCGAGGCCAGAGCTTGAACTCCCGGAGCGCAGCTCCCTGTAACTGGCCAATCAGGTTTTACACTTTCTGGTCCTGTGATACTGGATATAGCGTAAACGTAGTTAGCATTTTTACATGGAATTCCCTGAGTGAATTGGGTTCTCCTGAGTAACTTGGAAGCCAGGGTGCCCCAAAATAGTATGGCATAGTAAGGCCTCATGCACACGACTGTTTTTGTGGTCCGCATCCGAGCCTCATTTTTCATTCAATTCAATTCAATGGGGCCGCAAAAGAGGAGGACAGCACTCCGTGTGCTGTCTGCATCCGCTGCACCGTTCCGTGGCCCCACAAAAAAAATATAGCATGTCTTATTTTTGTCCGTTTTGCGGACAAGAATAGGCATTCCTACAATGGGCCACCCGTTCCGTTCCGCAAATTGCGGAAGGCACACGGACGGCTTCAGTTTCTTGTGGATCCGCGGTTTGCAGACCGCATAAAACGGAACGGTTGTGTGCATGAGGCTTAAGGGTCTATTCACACGTCTGCAATTTTAATCCGCGTCCGTTCCGCAAAATTCTGCAACGGATGTGGTATAGATGCAGACCCATTCATTTCAATGGGGCTGCAAAAGATGCGGACAGCATACAGTATGCTGTCCGCATCCGCAATTCCGTTCCGTTCCGTTATGCGGCTCTGGGAAAAAAGTAGAACATGTCCTACTTTTGACTGCAAATTGCATTCAATGGGTCGGCAAAAATGCGGATGACATGCGGAAAGGTACCAAATGTCATTCGCATGTCATCCGCAATTGCAGATCCGCAATTGCGTATCCGCAGGAAGTAAAAAAATTATAATATGCCCCATGTGGCCTTCAGCACCAGGGAGAGCTGGATACAAGAAGAAGCGAGAAGTGACAGAGAAAGTAAATAAAAATGACTTCTTTTGAAGCTGAAAAATGTATAATTCTAATACACGAGGGGCCTGCCTTGTGGGACAAGAAAGAAAAAATAAGTGAGTATATAATATTATTTAAAAATCTGTGTATTTTTAATGGGTTCATACACGTATCCATGGAGCATGGTCTATGAAAACCCGGCCTGCCGTGCTCTGGAGTGCAGAAGTGCACGGCGTCATTGGTTGCTATGACGCCGTGCACTCCTGCACTCAGCAGCATGGCAGGATGGGTTTTCATAGATTGTGACAGTGACATGGTGCAGCAGATGCCTAGGTGACATTATACTGCATGGGCCAGCAGAAGTGCACGGCGTCATTGGTTGCTATGACGCCATGCACTCCTGCACTCAGCAGCATGGCAGGCCGGGTTTTCATAGACTGTGACAGTGACATGGTGCAGCAGGTGCCTAGGTGACATTATACTGCATGGGCCAGCAGGAGCACACGGTGTCATTGGTTGCAAAGACGCCGTGCACTCTTGCACTCAGCAGCATGGCAGGCCGGGTTTTCATAGACTGTGACAGTGACATGGTGCTGCAGGTGCCTAGGTGACATTATACTGCATGGGCCAGCAGGAGCACACAGTGTCATTGGTTGCTATGACGCCGTGCACTCCTGCACTCAGCAGCATGGCAGGCCGGATTAAATTTTTCATATTCACATTATTCCTGATAATAAAAGCTCTGCAAAAAATATTTTGTCTTGCCCTCCTTAGCCTCTACTTAGCACTGTAAGCAGGTTTGTATGGTCAAAACTAATGACAAACTCCCTTTACATAGCTTTGCAAATGTGTTTTTTCCTATATATAATGTTTATGCACACCTACCGTATATGTCTCCATGTCTGCTAAGTGTGTACAACCCTTGTGTAGTCTGAAACTATGGTGGTCATACTCACTTATTACTGTCTTCTACTTCTTGCTAACTATATATACAGTGTACTATGACTTTTTTAGCAGAAAGTTACATTTTAAAAATCTATCTTGTCATGTGGAAGGACCGCTATCTGTTTATGGTCTGAAACGCGTAATCGAACTTGTCCTGTGTTTCGAAGATTTTATACCGCAATAAAGCTACGATTTTTTCACCATCTCTGAGCTGGATTTTTCCATTTTTCCTGATTCACTGCAACGCATCCAGGTGCGTCATCCGTGCTCGGCTGGTGGAGGGGAAGGTGAGAGCTGCTGTGTGCTTTAATGTGATCTCCATTTAAAAAATCTAGTATTAATGTTTAGCTATTGAGCTGTTGAAAAGCCGTTCGGAAATATATCACACGCTATTCCGTTATATCACAACAAGGGCGCTTGCCATACTAACAGGGCATTAATATTGATAATAACATTCACCGTGCAGTGTAAGATTTATTTTAAATGAGCCATCAAACCAACAGCTCAATAAGCGGCTGACAAAAGAAAGGCTACCTTTGTCTTTTATCCAGTATCATTTACCATTTTCTCTAACTAAAATATAGCTAAACTGTCTTATTGCATACTATGTCTCTAGCATTTCCTAGTATACAAGACAGATACCTGTGTCCCTCTATGCAGCCCTGCCATTTATTATCGCAGCAAGGTAGTGCTGCTCCTCACGGCAATCTTTAAATTAACATTTTGACATTTTCTTCTCATTTCTGATGTGCAGTAAAACGGTTGGAAGTCCCACAGAACAATGACAGCAAGTTGAAGACTGTTTTCGAAGACTAAGAGAATGTAATGATTCTAGTTTAATAATATGTTTTCTTTTTCCTTTCAATATGTAACCAGACATGCAGGAAAAGCAGATGCGTGGCATAACAGGAGAAAACTGTCATTTGCTAGGATTGCATTGTCTCCATGGCTTGAGATTTCTGATTATGTGGGTTTAACCTTGTTTTCATCTATTGCAAAAGACTAAAATGCATAGGTTTTGAGGTGCATGTTGAAAAAGCTGCATAAAGGGATGCCAAAAGTGATTTGATCGTTAATGCAATATGAATCCTATCACACTGAAAAACATCCTCACATAGCGGGAACCACTTCATTTATGATTCAACACTCATAAAGTGCTCTGTCATATAGCAACTACAGTTGTACAGATGCCACTTCTATCTCATGCACTACACTGATCTTTATGAGACAGTTTGACTGTGTTAAATTAGCTGAAACAGCAGCAGTGGTTTTTAACCTACTGGCCATAAGGAAGGATAATGTGTTTGCGAAACGCGTAGCTTTTTTATGTTTTGCTGTATTGCATGATGATATTTTTATGTGCTTGAAATAAAGATGGAGTTTTTAACCACAAGTGCCAGAAGTTTTGTCCAGCATTCACAGCATAAAGGGTGATCTAAGCTAGAGAGGACCGTAGTCCTTATTAATAAACTTATAGTCTGGAGATTACATCGCAGGATACCAAGCATTAATAAAAGGAAGAATATATTGACATAAGCACTTATTATGCCTGATATATGAAAATTTTCAATAAAAACAAAATGTTACACAGCATAAAAGGTGAACTGAACTGACACAGCCAAGTCTGGGTTCCTCTAAAGTACTGTGAAGATCCAATAGGTGTGGTACTGCTGTAAAAGGGTGAGCGAATATACGTCTATTTACGTTTTTTTTTTTTTTTTTTTTACTTAACCTACTGGATATCAGGTATAAAATGATTAACTGATTTACAACTGTAGAATACTAGAGTTGTCTCCATTCCATCTCACCATCCTAGATCACCAAGGATGTTACTATCAACTCCTTCAACACCTTAGCCCACCGGGAATGTTTTCATTAACTTTGTCACCAGCATAGAGGAAACTAGGTGTTAAATACTGTAAATGACCAAAACCAGCAAGAAAGTTTTGATTAATATCATTATCATCCAAGGCCATAATGGGTGTTTCTACTTGCTTGTTTAGTACTGTATACTAATAGTGTTATTTCTATTAATTTTTGCATCATATTAGATCATAAAGTGGTTATCATTTACTCTTTCACCATAATTAACTTTTTTTTAACAAGGTTGGAGGTAGAATTTTAAGGTTATGTTGGATTGCAGAGTAAAAATAAATTGTCCTATTTACCAAGGATCCCAACAAGGGAGTTTGTACTTAATCTGTCAGATATTTAAGTCACAGACTGCAGAGTAGCCATTAGTTGACAGTTGGGCTCAGCAGCAATGATAAAGAGAAGTCCGACAGAGTTGTGGGTCAGAAGCAGAAAAAAAGAGCTTTGGGTCAGAATGAATCAGGAGTAACAATCCAGAAAGATCCAATGAAGGTAGAGTCAGTGAAGGCCAGGATTCAAAACCAGGGGAAGAATCACAATCTAATTAGCATGGCAATAGGCATAACCCAAAACACAGGTCAAACGCAGGTAGTCAATACAGGTCAATAACAGGCTAGAAGAAATGCCTATATAGATCCTTGAGTAATAAGCATAACCCAGAAAACTGTAGGGTCAAACACGGGTGGTCAATACAGGTAAATAATGGGCTAGAGGAAGTGTCTGTATAGAAACTGCTTGTTCAATAAGTGAGAGACCAGGAGTAATCTATCATTTTCATAGCTACAGAGTACAGTGACACGATGTGACATATAAACACTATTTTGGTGGAGCCAGTCACGTAGCGTGGGGGGGGAGTGCGGTTGCCCCGGGTGCCAAATTGCAGGGGGCGCCAGGCAGAAGGAATTTCAATCAGGGCCACGGGAGCCTATGGCTCCCATTCCCTCAATTATGCCTCATAGGTTTCAGGCCACGCAGGATTCGGTCACGATTACCTCACTGTGATCTCCTGCGTCGGATCTCGCGAGATGACGCGGTGTGGGAAGGCACAGTGAGGCGTTCGTGACCTCCTGTGCCGGAACGCCACAAGCTGTGATGGAGAGAGGTAAGTATTTATTATATATTTTTTTTAAGTCCCCTACCCTAATTGCAGAGGTATTCTGGGCACTATGGGGGTGAGGGGGGTAGCAGAGAGAGGAGGACTGAGGACATCATACTAATAAGAGTGGAGTGGCCACTTTATTAATAATAAAGAGGGGGCCATTATATAAATAATAAAGAGGGGGCATTATATTAATAATAAAGAGGGGGCCATTATATTAATAGTAATAATAATAATACAGAGGGGGTCATTTATATTAATAATAATTATACAGAGGGGTCATTATAACTTACAGGGGGAATAATATTATGGGGAATGGGGGACTATCTGTATGGCTCTAGCACAGTATTAGGGGGCAGCAGGATGACAGTGTTGAGACACCAGGAAGGAGAGGATGATAGTAAAGTAAGGAACCTACATTTTATTCTGTGAAACTCTGCAGATATGAGAAGCGGCTGAAAGAAGATATCATGGTGGTCTTACACTATCTCTGAATGAAGACGTTGAGGAAAGTCTACATCACAGGAGACGTCAATGGATGTAACAGGTATGGTGCTGTATTGTACTATATAATAATGTCCATTCACATATCTGATTCACTGTAGGGTTGGGGGAGGAGATTGAGAATTTGGCCCATCCTGCCGCATCCTGGCCGCAGAATTCAGGTCACACTGTGCGTGTTCTGAATTCTGGGGCCTCCTATCCATCTACTACATTATCTGTACTCAGAGAGTTTTCACTGGAGTTATTACTGTTATCTCTAGAGATAAATAGGACTGCTGGTGAATCTACTACATTATCTGTACTCAGAGAGTAATTACTGTTATCTGTGGCATTACAAAGGACTGCAGGTAACATTAACTACGTTATCTGTACTCAGAGAGTTATCACTGTGTTGTCTGTGGTGTTACATAGGACTGCAAGTGATCTACTACATTATCTGTTAAAAGCAGCGTGTCCACAGGCTGAGGGGGGGGGACGACGACGACAATTTTTGGCTTGCCCTAGGTGCTGGCAACCCACGCTACGCCACTGGGTGGAGCAATAGAATGTGGTCATTTAGCAGAGACAGAGTGACATAAAATCTTGGGCAGGTATGTAAACCCACCCCTTGACGGGTGCCATTGTAATGAGATAATTGATGCTATACACGTCACCAGTGTATATACTGTATAAAGGCTTTAAGAAGCCTATACAAAAGTTAAAGGGCAGTCTTCCCTCTAACAACTATACTATTAATGAATAGGTCTGGAGAAAAACAAGTGTTACACTACTGTGTATAAAAGTGTTCTAACCTGGATAATAAATGGGGATTACAAGAGGATTGGAATAATACAGAAATAACACCAAAAAATTAGAACTTCGGCTCCACCATGTTAGATAATAAGAAAAATCTTTATTGAATAAACATTTGGATAGATATTATCACATATAAAAACAGCAGTAAACAGGCATACTTTGGTGAGGAAAAAAACTCTGGAGAGGACTGGGGGATCGACACACACGGGGCATACAGGAACACAAGAGAAGCCACATAAAGACCAGGACCAAGAAGCCCCGGACATAAAAATCCGATAGGAATATAGTTAGGCAAAATGTGGAAATCAAGGAATGTGATAAAATACCCCAAAATGCGCGCCGATCCCTCACTCTCCTCCTCCCAACGCTGTTTCGCCAGTGAACTAGCTTCTTCCGGGCATAAGAAACTGATAAAAACTCCACTTCCTTATATATCGTTCTCACAGGTGCAAATTGATAACATTATCATCGTTAGGTGTGTCATGGAGCTTAACTCTCCAATGGCAACTCACATTGTGGGTCAGGTGATCAAAAAGGGGGAATTGTCACGACCGCTATCCCAGCAGCAGTTGTGTCTCACCAGACGGAGGGGACCCTTATCTACGGATGGGATATAGAACGGTCACCCCTGACTAACCCTAAGCTGGCACCTGTGTGCCCTGATAACCTAGACGGGGTGTGAACCCGTGCGGCGAGCAGGATGCCTAAACCCTCAGTCACCCTAACAAGACTAAACTGGGGAAAGGCAGATGGGAGCACTAGTCACCATCACTCATGTCTAGGAGAACAACAGGGGAAGACAGCAACAAACAAACAATCTATAACATAGATAGACTTATCCAGTCACAAGCAGAGAAGGTGATCCCAATAACGACAGTCCACGCCAGACAAGAGCTCCACAGCAATACCGTCAAACGATCTCCTTCAAAGGTCAGAATAGCACTGGAAGTAAGGACTATATCTGGCAATGACTGCAAGTGAAACTGAAACTAATATAGTAGCTGGGAGTGGCAGACAGGACTCACCTGAGAAGGATGCCTACAAACTCCCAGTCAGGACAAAAAGGTTCACAAGGCAAAACCCGGATGACATACCCTGAACCACGGAGCAAACTCACAAGCTATCGCGAGTAGCAAGTCGCTGCGACCTTCTCCTCCCAGACCTGTCTGGATCAGTCACAGTCGTGACAGTACCCCCCTTTCTACGAGGGGCCACTGGACCCTCAAGACCAGGCCTCTCCGGATGGGACCTATGAAAAGCCCGAATTAGTCTGTCTGCATTTATCTCTGATGCTGGCACCCACATTCTCTCTTCGGGACCATAACCTCTCCAGTGCACCAGGTACTGAAGAGAGCGGCGAACATATCGTGAATCAACAATCTTTTCTACCTGAAACTCAAGACTGCCATCAACAACCACCGGTGGAGGCGGTAGTGGCAATGGTTCAGGAGGTTCTACATATCGCTTAAGCAGAGATCTGTGGAAGACATTATGGATCTTTAGAGTCTGAGGTAGCTCCAGACGAAAAGCCACCGGGTTAATGATCTTAATTACCCTATAAGAACCAATAAATCTCGGACCTAATTTCCACGAGGGAACCTTCAACTTGATATTTCTGGTAGACAACCACACCAAGTCATTCACCCCAAGGTCCGGACCTTCAGAGCGCTTATCAACCACACGTTTGTATCTACCACCAATTCTCTTCAAACTTTCTTGCACACTCTGCCACACTGATGAAAGTGAAGATGCAAATCGTTCCTCCTCTGGAATCCCAGACGGCCTCCCCTCACTAAACGTACAAAACTGAGGATGGAAACCATACGCACCAAAAAATTGTGACTTATCGGTGGATTCTTGACGACGATTATTAATGGCAAACTCGGCAAACGGTAAATAAGAAGACCATTCCTCCTGATTTTCGGAAACAAAGCATCTCAAATATGTCTCTAGGTTTTGATTGGTACGTTCAGTCTGACCGTTGGACTGAGAATGGAAAGATGAAAAAAACGACAGATGAACCCCTAAACGAGAACAAAAAGCTTTCCAAAATTTAGAAACAAATTGGGTACCACGATCCGAAACAATATTGGAAGGGACCCCGTGAAGCTTCACGATGTGGTCAATAAAAACCTGAGCCAGTGTGTTAGCATTAGGCAATGCGGTAAGAGCAATAAAGTTCACCATTTTACTGAATCTGTCAACAACTACAAGAATAACAGTCTTCCCAGCTGATACTGGTAGATCCGTAATGAAATCCATTGATAGGTGCGTCCAAGGCCTGTTGGGGATGGCCAGAGGTAAAAGACGCCCTGCTGGACGAGTATGATCTACCTTAGAATGAGCACAGGTAGCACATGCAGACACAAAATTAAACACCTCCTGGCGCCACTTAGGCCACCAGAACCGACGAGACACTAATTCAGAGGTTGCCTTACTACCTGGGTGTCCTGCCAGTGTGGAGTTATGGTGTTCTTTTAGTATCTCCAGGCGTAAATTTTCTGGCACAAACAGTTTACCCGAGGGGCAGGAGGCCGGGGCGTCCCCCTGAGCTTCCAACACCCTCCCCTCTAAACCTGAGTGTAATGCAGAGACCACCACCCCCTTTTGCAAAATAGGCTCTGGTACCTCAACATCACCCCCTCCAGGAAAACTTTGAGACAATGCATCCGCCTTAAAATTTTTGCCCCCGGGCGATAGGTTATTACGACCACCGAGCCTGTCTAGGGGTGAGACGTTTATCAGACTCCAGATATAATAAGTTTTTGTGATCAGTAATCACTGTGACGGGATGAACCGCCCCCTCCAAAAAATGACGCCACTCCTCAAAGGCCAACTTAATAGCCAAAAGTTCCCTGTTGCCAATATCATAGTTCCTTTCTGCAGTAGACAATTTCTTTGAAAAGTAAGCACACGGACGCCATTCACCAGGGGACGGGCCCTGAGAAAGTACCGCTCCCACCCCCACCTCTGATGCGTCAACCTCTACAATAAAAGGAAGCGAGACATCTGGCTGTACGAGAATAGGGGCAGAGGTGAATCTCTCCTTCAGAGATGTAAAGGCAGTTTTGGCTGCATGTGACCATTTGGAAAAATTGGATCCCTTTCGGGTCATGTCCGTCAGTGGTTTGACCACAAAGGAATAGTTCTTTATAAACTTTATATAAAAATTGGCAAACCCCAGGAAGCGTTGCAATGCCTTCAGGTTCTCAGGCAGATCCCAGTCCATAATCGCCCGGACTTTCTCTGGATCCATGCGGAAACCTGAATCTGACAACACATACCCCAGAAATGGCAGTTCTTTTACGGCGAACACACATTTTTCTAATTTAGCAAACAATTTGTTGCCCCTTAATATCTGCAGCACTTGTCTCACATGGATCTTATGTGTCTCCAGATCCGGAGAATAGACCAGGATGTCATCAAGATATATCACAACAAATCTCCCGATAAGGTGACTAAAAATATCGTTGACAAAATGTTGGAACACCGCAGGCGCATTAGTAAGACCAAATGGCATGACCAGATTTTCATAATGCCCTTCCGGAGTATTAAAAGCCGTCTTCCACTCATCCCCCTCTTTGATGCGAACCAGGTTATAGGCTCCTCTGAGATCCATTTTGGAGAACCATTTAGCACCAGCAACCTGATTAAAGAGGTCGGGAATGAGAGGAAGAGGATAGTGATCTCGGATAGTTATCCGGTTTATTTCCCGGAAATCCAGGCAAGGACGCAGGCCCCCATCTTTCTTTTTAACAAAAAAGAACCCTGCAGCCACGGGTGAAGAAGAGGGTCTGATGTGTCCCTTAGCCAAACTCTCCGAAATATAATCTTTCATAGCCTTCCTCTCTGGGCCGGAAAGATTGTATAACCGGGTTTTAGGTAGTTTTGCCCCAGGTAAAAGATTAATCGGGCAATCATATGGACGATGAGGTGGTAACCCCTGACAACCCTTCTCAGAAAACACATCCATAAAATCTGACAGAAAGGCAGGTAGAGATGTCTAATATTCAAGTGACCTCCCACGTATATCGAACACCATAAACCACAGGATTACATGAAGTATAAATAAGACCAATAGCATGAAGCCAAAGTAGGTGTAAGGTGAGTGAAAAAGGGTGACAAGGTTGAGTATAGTGAAGAAAAAGAACAAGAGAGTGATTGAAAGAAGTGAAAAAGTGAGAATGAATATTAAATATTAATAAAAATAATAATTAGTCATATCATAGATTTATAATATATGAAAGTGAATTAGTTATAATCATGGAAATGTGTGAAATCACTAATAAACCTATAAGGTTATATTTGTAAATAAGTGAATACAAAAAACATCATGGTGGAACCGTGACTAAAATTAATATACATATGAAATACAGAGCAATTCATATATTAAAAGAAAAATATTGTTATTATATATTAAAAATACAAAAATGCATAATACAGAGCATGACAAGAAAGCATTTACCGAACACCTATTTCTGATTTAGAACACTTTTTCCAGTCAAGCTGACTGCAATTAAATCTTGAAGTTCATTATATTATTACCAGTGATTGGTTTCAGCATTTTCTATCTGATTAGTCCTTTTACCTTACAAACATGGTTCTCCTAATGAGTCATGAGTGCAGTTGGACATTTACCAACATTAATTAGGCTGAAAAGGTTAGAACGCTATCAAAATTAAATATAGATGTTTATTATTAGGTGATCATGGGAAATTATGATGTAGATCTTAACTTCTGCAAAAACAGGAGTAATTAAATTTGACAAACCAAGAATAGTATGGTCCCTAGTGTGCTGTATCTGTTGACTGAAGTCTGAAATCTGCAATTACCCTTTTGGAGATACAGTATGCGACTAGATGCCAAAAAACCTACCAATATATCAAGAAGCTAAAACGTATACCTTAATATTGGTCCCATTTTAACTTGTACATGTGCAGTAACCAGGGGCGAACTGGCCATAGACCTTACAGGGAAATTTCCCTGTCCAGGGGGTCACCTGGGCCCTCCTCACTGTCGACCAGTGGAAGTTTTTGGGGATATGAATTGTGCTGCAGGCAGTATTTTGTGATGGACTGGGGTATTTGGCTCTGTTGGGGTGGTATAATGTGCCACAATATGATACTGCTGGCTCTGCCTTCCATAAATATGGACCCAACTACAAAACGGAGCTACTTTTAGTATTTTTTCCAGGGCCACTTTAAGTTCTCGGTCCACCCCTGGCGGTAACACAGTTCTTTTACCTGAAAAATCCCTTCTCTAATAGTGTTGGATGCGAATAATCGAATAGCAAATATTAATTGCGAATATCGGCACTTTGAGAATTTGTGATTATTTAGAATATAGTGATATACTGTATATTGGTATTTTCAAATATCCAATATTTTTTTTATCTGAACCCATGATCCCTCCCTGCTTCTTGCTTGTGGGCCAATGAGAAGGCTGCAATGTCTTTGTCTGAGCTACATTAGATAGATAGATAGCTTATACAGTCAGGTCCATAAATATTGGGACATCGACACAATTCTAAAATTTTTGGCTCTATACACCACCACAATGGATTTGAAATGAAACAAAATGTGCTTTAACTGCAGACTGTCAGCTTTAATTTGAGGGTATTTCCATCCAAATGAGGTAAACGGTGTAGGAATTACAACAGTTTGCATATGTGCCTCCCACTTGTTAAGGGACCAAAAGTAATGGGACAATTGGCTTCTCAGCTGTTCCATGGCCAGGTGTGTGTTATTCCCTCATTATCCCAATAACAATGAGCAGATAAAAGGTCCAGAGTTGATTTCAGGTGTGTTATTTGCATTTGGAATCTGTTGCTGTCAACTCTCAAGATGAGATCCAAAGAGCTGTCACTATTAGTGAAGCAAGCCATCATTAGGCTGAAAAAACACAACAAACCCATCAGAGATAGCAAAAACATTAGGCGTGACCAAAACAACTGTTTGAAACATTCTTAAAAAGAAGGAACGCACCGGTGAGCTCAGCAACACCAAAAGACCCGGAAGACCACGGAACACAACTGTGGTGGTTGACAGAAGAAATCTTTCCCTGGTGAAGAAAACAGCCTTCACAGCAGTTGGCCAGATCAAGAACGCTCTCCAGGAGGTAGGTGTATGTGTGTCAAAGTCAACAATCAAGAGAAGACTTTACCAGAGTGAATACAGAGGGTTCACCACAAGATGTAAACCATTGGTGAGCATCAAAAACAGAAAAGCCAGATTAGAGTTTGCCAAACGACATCTAAAAAAGCCTTCACAGTTCTGGAACAACATCCTATGGACAAATGAGACATATCAACTTGTACCAGAGTGATGGGAAGAGAAGAGTATGGAGAAGGAAAGGAACTGCTCATGATCCTAAGCATACCACCTCATCAGTGAAGCATGGTGGTGGTAGTGTCCTGGCGTGGGCATGTATGGCTGCCAATGGAACTGGTTCTCTTGTATTTATTGGTGATGTCACTGCTGACAAAAGCAGCAGGATGAATTCTAAAGTGTTTCGGGCAATATTATCTGCTCATGTTCAGCCAAATGCTTCAGAACTCATTGGATGGCGCTTCACAGTGCAGATGGACAATGACCCAAAGCATACTGCAAAAGCAACCAAAGGGTTTTTTAAGGGAAAGAAGTGGAATGTTATGCAATGGCCAAGTCAATCACCTGACCTGAATCTGATTGAGCATGCCTTTCACTTGCTGAAGGCAAAACTGAAGGGTAAATGCCCCAACAACAAGCAGGAACTGAAGACTGTTGCCATAGAGGCCTGGCAGAGCATCACCAGGGATGAAAGCCAGCGTCTGGTGATGTCTATGCGTTCCAGACTTCAGGCTGTAATTGACTGCAAAGGATTTGCAACCAAGTATTAAAAAGTGAAAGTTTGATATATATAATTATTATTCTGTCCTATTACCTTGTCCCTTAAAAAGTGGGAGGCACATATGCAAACTGTTGTTCCTACACCGGTCACCTTATTTGGATGTAAATACCCTCAAATTAAAGCTGACAGTCTGCAGTTAAAGCACATCTTGTTTGTTTAATTTCAAATCCATTGTGGTGGTGTATAGAGCCAAAAATGTTTGAATTGTGTCGATGTCCCAATATTTATGGACCTGACTGTATATATAATACAGATAGTTAATAGGAGATAGTCAGTGTAGGTTATATCCTGATATAGTGTAGCTGTTGCAGTGCAGTGTGTTAGGTAGTGTTCTGCAGTCCATACATACATGCTACAGACATAGTGCTGTCACAACAATACTTAGTGCACCAATCAGTAATATGTAGTCAGACCTGCTAAAATGTGAAGTTTCACGTATTGCGCCAAAATATGTGCATCATTAATTGTCGATTAGCGCAATCGCAAATATATCAGAGCACTCTATCTGCATATACAGCCATTTTTAATGTTCTGCCATGCTAACAATTTTCTCCAGTCTCAGGAAACTTCTAGTAGCTTGAAAAATGTAGAAAAAGTGACCCATGACTACATTCCGTGCGCTTTACGCAAATATTAGATTGCCGATTTTCACAATCAAGAAAATAATAGCGAATTCTTGAATTCGCCAATATATGATGGATATTCTACAAAATATTTGTGAAATATCACAAATTCGAATATTGCCCCGCCTTACTATTCTCTAAATGAACACTAGTATTCCTCTGGATCAGCTGATCACTGTTCTTCTCATAGTTAGAACCTGCCAATGATCATGCAATTCATGATCATGCAGGAGTATTCTTTCTTTGGTTAGCCATTCAAGATGATTTAGGGGTCCTGATAAGTAGACCTCTCTATGGTGTGCATATGCCTCAATAGGGCATATGTACATGAGCATTACTGATTCTGTTTTTTGTACAGTGATCCCTCAGGATACAATATTTTCAACATACAATGGTATTTTCTGACACATCGTAATTTGAAACTAGACTCAATGTACAATGCTTCAGACTCAGATCCAACCAATTCAGGCCACTTCTCTGGTAAAATACTAGACTAGTTGCTAGTTAGTTGCTATTTTTCTTAAATCTTTATTTTCTCTTATGTTGGATGACACTTTAGGGCTTTGGAACCAATTACTCACCTTACAATGGTTTCAACATACAATGGTCGTCCTGGAACCAATTAATATTATATCTTGAGGGACCACTGTTATTCCTGAAGCCATAACTTTTTTATTTTTGCATTCACATAGATGTATGAAGGCTTGTTTTTTGCAGGACAAATTGTGCTTTCTAATAGTACCATTTAATAATGCATACAATGTAGTCAAAAGCTGGGAAAAAATTTCAAATGGGGTGGAATTGGAAAAAAACGCAATTCTGACACCGTTTTATGGGTTGTGTTTTTACAGTTTTCTTTGTTCACTAAAACTGACCATTTTTCAGGTCAGTATGGTTACAGCAACATCACATTTCAATAATTCTTTGTGTTTGAATACATAAAAATTTAAAACTTTGAAAAAGTGCCATTGCATTGCCATATTCTGGCCTTTATAGCTTTCTTTATAGTTATGTCTACAGAACTGTGTGGGGCTAATTTTTTGCAGTGCAATCTGTAATTTTTATTCATACCATTTTGAAGTGTGTATGGATTTTTGATGACTTTTATTCAATTTTTTTGGAGGTGATGAATCTTCCATTTTGTTATGGCATTCATGATACAAGATAAATACATTTATATTCTAATAATGCAGGCATTTGGGACAGGGCAATGACCATTTTATTTCTTTCTTTCTTTTTATTATTGGGAAAGGCGGTGATTTAAACTTTTATGTTTTCTTTATGTTTCACTCACTGCGCCTGCACTTAATACTAAAATGGACAACCCAGGGCGGGATTTGCGGGGCACAGAGGAGACAGAGGATGTCAATCACCTTTACAAGGGTGTGCCAAACTGTGAGAGGACAGAGCCTCTAGGTGCTGCAGCAACTCCCCACTAGCACCTAGAGGCTCATTTGCATATTACAAAAGTCATTATTTAGCGCAAACCGCAGCAGGCAGGGAGATAAAAGTCATACAGTTATGTTCTGCTGAAATTAGCACATCGCTAATGTCGGCCAGCTACATAACGATTTGATGATGACAGAACTAACTAACTTCCACAATCATGTTACTGTTTTGAACTTATACCTATTCCCTATTAGGATCTCTCTGCATTCAGGCTATTCTTGTTTCAACCATTACTCTATTTATTACTGCACTAGAACTTTTTGTACTTAATTCTGTCTTCTGACCACTATTTCAGTCATGTTTTTACATATACCTGATACAATTTGTGTCGTATCAATTCTGTTTATTACTCTCACGGATGAGAGTGGGGGAAACCCTCAACTGTGCGATGTCAATAGGATAAGGGTAGCTGCTAGGCCAGGACGACAGGATCAGGTAGCAGGCCACCTCCTAGCGCGTCCCTAATTCTGACCCTGAATCCTAACCATATGAGCCAACCCAGATGGTAGGAGGGCTCAGACTCCGGAACCTAGGGTCCCTAATAGCCCTCAGGAAATCCCTGGACTAGGAGCAGGGTAAGACGACCTCTTCCTCCTAGACACGGACTAACAGGAGTCTCACTGGCCAAGGAGCAAGGAGAGGGGAAACATATACAGCATATGGATATGGCAGGTGAGTTAAACCTGTACTACACCTACCTTCCACAGACACGTTGACTGGAACTCGTGCACAAGTACTGATGTTCACACAAACATTAAGGACATAGCACACACACAAATCACACAGGTACCCAGGACACCCATAGCTGCAATAAATATAAAGAGCATAAAAACATCTTCTTAACATCATACATATATTTTATGACCACAAGGGTGGCCCTGACTGGATAGATGTCATATAAGACCAGGAGGATGACTCCGGCATAAAGCATGGCTGGAGTACCCCCTCAGCTACACGCATCCAGCAGGAGCTAAATAGCCCAAGTAGCCACACACACATACTAGGGAAGGAGTTAACCCTTCCAACACCAGACAAGGTGAGTGTCACTTAAAGGGGAAATGCACACACAACTAAATCCCATGCACACCAAACATAGAAAGTGAACACATTCAAACACACGTTGCCAGATGCAACCGCATGCCTTGACAGCGAGCCGCCTAGCAACCAGCTCAGGCTGCTACACTGCCAACAACATCATGTTGCTAGCGGCAACCACACATGAGACAACATACTAACTGCAGTAACAAGCAGACTGCTGACAACTGCATGCGACACAAAGAGTCACGACCAAACACATAGTCGTGACAATTACTTAAAATGAATTGTTATACCACAACTACTTTGTGGCAGATTGATTGAATATATTTCCATATACCTCTATTGGTTTTGTGTTAATTACCACAACAAATGAACGGCTCCCCAATCTTTCAGTTGGGGAGCCATTTGGGCCCAGGAGTGCAGTGAAAAGCCTCTCAGATGCTGTGGTCACAACTAAACAAGGCATCTGAGAAATGAAATGCCCATGATTGGCATTATTGGTGATCACAGACATTAGCACCGGGTGTCTGTTGTTTAAAACAGCAGAAACAATGCGGTTATTTTGCCCACTCATCTTCTGAGCAGGTACCATGTTTAAAGTCCAGACTTTCACTGTAGATATACAGAAGAGGTCTGGATGGGGTTAAACCAGATGCAATGCCTTGCTGAGCTAACTTAACTAAATGTAATGATACCTTTCACTTAGTAAACCCTTGCTTCATTCTGGGTTCTTTAATCCATATGCAAATGAGCAGTTAAGAGCACCCTCTCCTTCTTGATTGACAGGAACAGATTCCAGCTTAGTCATCTTGCCTGGCACTCTCAATCAAGATGAAGGAGAGGCTGGCAGAAGCAGAAGAAAAAATGGTGCAGAGTAGTTTGGACCTGTCCTTGGTGCACTTAAAGGGAATGTGTCACGAAACACCAACAATGTTATCTGCTAGTTAAAACCAGATAACAACACATCTTTTATTCTAATCAGATTTTATTTTCTGCTAACATTTTTTTTATATTCCATTTTTTTAACTTGATTAGGGCGGTGGCGAATTGCTTTATGGCAGCAGCATTGTCCATCAACACAATGGTCAGGAGTAGAGATGAGCAAATTTTTAAAAATTCGATTCGCCGGTTCGCCAATTGTTTGGGGAAAAATTTGCTTTGATCAGAATTAATTTGCAGCGAATTGCGTTAAAAACAGCTATTTCCGGGCTGTAGAGAGCTTTTATAGTGGTGTAGAACACTGTGCCTTGCATTAACACGCATAGGGAGTCTGCTGTGGTAGTGAAATAATGCTGAGTTTATAGAACATCCCGCACGATATGATAATGAATGCTGCAGGTGTACATGGCTACATATATATAATCACAGAAAATAATGTACTATAATAATAGCTGCAAAGCATAACATATGGACTAAGCCCTCACTCTCTTGATAAAATCTGAGACACTTGGTCAATAGAGATGTCGCAAACATAAAATTTTCCGTTCACGAACAGCGAACGTGATTTTTCGCAAATGTTCACAAACGGGCGAACCGCCGTTGACTTCAATGGGCAGGTAAATTTTAAAACCCACAGGGACTCTTTCTGGCCACAATAATGATGGAAAAGTTGTTTCAAGGGGACTAACACCTGGACTGTGGCATGCCGGAGGGGGATCCATGGCAAAACTCCCATGGAAAATGACATAGTCGACGCAGAGTCGGGTTTTAATCCATAAAGTGCATAAATCACCTAACATTCCTAAATTGTTTGGAATAACGTGCTTTAAAACATCAGGTATGATGTTGTATCCATCAGGTAGTGTAACGGTTACGCCCGCTTCACAGTGACAGACCAAACTCCCTGTTTAACGCACCGCAAACAACCGCAAACAGTCCATTTACACAACCGCAAACTCCCCATTTGCACAAGGTTGGATACAAAGCTAGCCATGTCCCGTTCCTTGTCCTCACCAATGTCATTGAAGGTCTCTTCCTCCAACCAGCCACCTACAACACCAAGGGTCCCCGAAAGGTGACAACAAGCCCCCTAGGACGCCTGCTGTCTTTGGTCTTCCACCTCCTCAAAGCCACCTTCCTCCTCTGACTCCTCTTCTTCAGACTCCTCTCTCTGCGTTGCCTCTCTCTCCGTTATTATAAGGTGTGTTAAGTAGTACTATTCCTATCAGTTTAATCCTTGTTACGTCCACTAGTATTATTATTATAAATATTATTATAAGGTGTGTTAAATAGTATATTCCTATCAGTTTAATCCCTGTTACGTCCCCTCTCAGGGGACGTGTATATGGCATCGATTTTAGGAACCGGGAGATGGAAAAAGATGCTTGGTCGGTCCTCCTACTTCAAATTTGTGGCACTGCGCGTGCAATCGAATGTGCCACCAGATATGAGCAGCGTGTTAAGTAGTACTATTCTTATCAGTTTAATCCCTGTTACGTCCCCTCTACACCCGGCGCAGGCGCATTGAGGATGGAGCGGCCGGGCGAGGGTCCGCCTCTCAGTGCGCCTGCGCAGATTGAAGATAGGTACGGCCGCGGCGCAGGCGCCAGATATTGAATGCAAACAGGCAGGGCCAGCAGAGAACGATTCCGTTCCCTGGCCCTGTCAATCACAATGCGGAGGGGGCGTCATTAGGATCGGAGGATGCGGCTGCTACCAGCAAGTAGCCGCCCTACTTGCTGGTAGCAAGGTAATTTGCATATTTTAAAAATAGCTTTTTATCAAATTTCACTGAACCAAAATGATTATTTAACTTATGTATGCAGAGCTCGCAGTATAGGGATTATTAGTAAACAAAAACAAAAAACCGGTTTAGTGGGCTAACAGAAGCCCTTTAATTCCAACTTGGGGCATTGCGCGTGCGCTGTGTAATGTACTGTGCAATCCCAATATGTGTGGTGTGTTAAGTAGTACTATTCCTGTTACATCCCCTATCAGGGGACGTGTATGGAATAGATTTTAGACAACCACAAAGAGTTGTCAATAGTTGACATACTCATGACATAAATTGTATTCCTCTATGAGTCAATCTTGGTGTAGTGATGACTGTGCTCGTGCGCACGTTTGGGAGATTGCAGGCGATGGGGTTTTTCAAAACCTATGGTCGTGCTGAGGTAGTTCAGTGACAGTTAAGTGACCCAGAAAACAATGATTCTGCAGTGTGGGCCCATTGTTGGCCTAGTAGGCTTTAATGTTCACCTTAGATGATCACAAAGAAAATTAATGTTTTTTCTATGCAAAATTATCCAGCCGATCGCTTTTGGTCTGTTCACAATGAAGCAACGACCTTATCATCTGGGGTGTGCCAACATTGCCATTGCCAACACACTCATAGAGGTGGTCGCTTCATTGTGATACGCAAGCCCCTTCACCACAACAAGGTAACGATCATGAAGGGGAATTGACACATGTATGTGCCTTTTTTGGGGGGGTTTTTGAAGCCACAGTGCAGCACCAGAGGCCAGAAAAATTAGGCATGTACACATGCCTGAAAAACTAGGTATTGTTGCAGTCGCTGCTGTAGCAGCGGCCAGAAAAATTGATGTTTCCCAGGCAGAAAGTGCCCTAAAACATTGCGGCTTGAACCCTAGAAGGTGGCGGATAAGTCACGCAAGTCATCCGGCATTCAGAGATAAAATACAGCAGAGTGTGGACCATTTTTAGCCCAAGGCAGCTCATCTCAGTCATCAGGCCTTTTTTAGTCGAATGTATAGCCCACTGTCAGTCCCTTCGGGATCCATCCCTCATTCATCTTAATAAAGGGGAGGTAATCTAGACTTTTTTGACCTAGGTGACTTCTCTTCTCAGTGACAATACCTCCTGCTGCACTGAAGGTCCTTTCTGACAGGACACTTGAAGCGGGGCAGGCCAGAGGTTCTATCGCAAATTGGGATAGCTCAGGCCACAGGTCAAGCCTGCACACCCAGTAGTGAAGGGGTTCATCGTTCCTCAGAGTGTCGATATCTGCAGTTAAGGCGAGGTAGTCTGCTACCTGTCGGTCAAGTTGTTCTCTGAGGGTGGACCCCGAAGGGCTGTGGCGATGCTCCGCATGTCCTCCATCAACAACACGCCTGTAAAGTGTCCTGTCCTTGCCGGCGTGGTTGTGGTAGGAGGAGGATTACTTTCACTTCTTCCCCTGTTAGATTACCGTTGTGCTGTGACATCACCCTTATACCCTGTGTAAAGCATTCTTTTTAATTTATTTTGAAACTGCTGCATCCTTTCCGACTTCCGGCAATTCGGTAACATTTCAGGCACTTTCTGCTTATACCGGGTATCTAGTAGCGTGGCCACCCAGTACAGGTCGTTCTCCTTCAGCCTTTTTATACGATGGTCCCTCAATAGGCACGACAGCATGAAAGACCCCATTTGCACAAGGTTGGATGCCGAGCTACTCATGTCCCGTTCTTCCTCCTCACTGATCACACTGAAGGTCTGTTCTTCCCCCCAGCCACGTACAACACCATAGGTACCAGATAGGTGACAACGAGCACCCTGGGATGCCTGCTGTGGTTGGTCTTCCTCCTCCTTAAAGCCACATTCCTCCTCTGACTCATCTTCCTCAGACTCCTCTTCCAGCGTTACGGCAGGTCCAGCAAGCAATGCTGATAAGGCTGTTTCTGGTGATGATGATGGTGACCACAACTCTTCCTCTTCACGCTCATCTACGGCCTGATCCAGCACTCCAGGAAGAAAACAAATGGGATGATGTCGCTGATGGTGCCTTCGGTGCGACTGACTAGGTTTGTCACCTCCTCAAAAGGACGCATGAGCCTACAGGCATTGCGCATGCACGTCCAGTAACGTGGCAAAAAAATTCCCAGCTCCGCAGAGGTTGTCCTAGCACCCCTGTCATACAAATACTCGTTGACGGCTTTTTCTTGTTGGAGCAGGCGGTCGAACATTAGGAGTGTTGAATTCCAACGTGTCGGGCTGTCGCAAATCAAGCTCCTCACTGGCATGTTGTTTCAGCGCTGAATGTCTGAAAAGTGCGCCATGGCTGTGTAGGAACGCCTGAAATGGCCACACACCTTCCTGGCCTGCTTGATGACGTCCTGTAAGCCTGGGTACTTATGCACAAAGCATTGTACGATCAGATTACACACATGTGCCATGCACGGCACATGTGTCAACTTGCCCAAATTCAATGCCGCCAAAAAATTGCTTCCGTTGTCACACACTTCAGGGCGGACAGGAGTGCTGGTCCAGTGTGACTCTCTGCTTTCAGGCAAGTCAACCCCAAGACGGCGTGAATATGTGGAATAGCCCCTGGGGAGCTGGGGGGGTGCCGTTGATGTGGAGCAAGACGCAGCAGCAGAAGAGGACTCAGTCGAGGAGGTTATGGAAGAGGATGGAGTAGGAGGAGTAGAAGAGGTGGCAGCAGGCCTGCCTGCAAGTTGTGGTGGTGTCACCAACTCCTCTGCAGAGCCACGCATTCCATGCTTGGCAGCCGTGAGCATGTTTACCCAATGCGCAGTGTAGGTGACCCTTGCCCCAACACTGTGTGCCAGACATGCCATGACTTCCTTTTGCACAATTGAGTACAGGTTGGTGATTGCCTTTTGTGCAAAGAAATTTCGGCCGGGTACCTTCCACTGCGGTGTCCCAATAGCTAAAAAAAATTTTAAGGCCTCAGACTCCACCAGCTTGTATGGTAAAAGCTGGCGGGCTAAGAGTTCAGACAAGCCAGCTGTCATACACCGGGCAAGGGGGTGACTTTGTGACATTGGCTTCTTACGCTCAAACTTGTCCTTGAGAGACACCTGACTGGGCAGATGAGCAGGAACTGCTCAAGGCGAGAGGCGGAGTGGCGGGTGGTTGAGAGGGGGCAAGGAGGACAGCAGTGGTTGACGTGGCTGAAGATGCTGGACCAGGAGGAGGATGGTGGCTTTGAGTTTGTGTGCTGCTTTTACTCATGTGTTGATCCCATAGGCGTTTGTGATGTGAGATCATGTGCCTTTGCAAAGCAGTTGTACCTAGGTGGGTGATGGACTTCCCACGACTCAGTTTCTTTTGGCACAGGTTGCAAATGGAATCGCTGTTATCAGAGGCAGACACACAAAAAAAATGCCACAATGCTGAGCTTTGCAATGACGGCATTCTGGTGGCAACAGCATGCGTTGATTGGCGTGCTGTCTGGCTGACCACGGGTGCCGATACATGCTGTTTGACTGTGCCACTAGCTCCTTGCGACGACCTCCCCCTGCTTCCAACTCGTCTTCTCCTCCTCTCTGTCTCCCCATTTGAACTTTCCCCCTGTTCTTCTTCTCTTCGAGCGGGCACCCACGTGACATCCACGGACACATCTTCATCATCAACCACTTCACTTGTATCTGACAACTCAGCAAAGGAAGCAGCAGCGGGTACAACATCATCATCATCACACCGTACGTCCATGTGTGTAATCCTGCCTGACTGAGACATATCCCTGTTATCTACATCCTCTGGCAATAATTGTTGTGCATCACTCATTTCTTCCAACTGATGTGTAAATAACTCCTCTGACAGATCAAGTGAAGCGGCTGTGGTGCTAGTGTTGGTGGTGGCAGCAGGCGGGCAAGGGGTAACTTGAGAGGTGCCCGAAGCTGAGCTGGAGGAGGATGGTGCGTCAAGGTTCCGAGCGGAAGCTGTAGAAGATTGGGTGTCCTGTGTTAGCCAGTCAACTATGTCCTCAGAACTTTTTGAGTTCAGGGTAAGTGGCCTCTAAACACTGGGCATTAGTCTAGCGCCAAAGGGAATCACAGCACCACGACCAAGACGTCCCCTGCGGGGTGGCCTGCCTCTGCCTGTCATTTTTTTTAGATTAGTTAAGCTGTACTATGCGTGCAAGCTACTGTGACACAAGATATGAGTTGCGCTGAAGTGACACTATGCACTGCACTGAGCCTTAAACACACAAACACGTGTGTAACTGACTGCTATTTATTCAGTCAAAATTGTTTTTTTTCTTTAAATGGAATCGAATGTGACACCAGATATGAATGGCGCTGAAGTGACACTATGCACTGCACTGGGCCTTAAACACAAAAACACGTGTGTGCAACTGACTGCTAGTTATTTACAGTCAAAATTGTTGTTTTTCTTTAAATGTAATCGAATGTGACACCAGATATGAGTTGCGCTGGTGACACTATGCACTTGCAGGGCTGTGATCCTGACACACACTCTGGCAGGCAGGCAGGCAACTGCAATTTGATTACACAGGAAAAAAAAAAAAAAGCAGACTGATGTTCTAGCCCTAAAAAGAGCTTTTTGGGGTGCTGTCCTTACAGCAGAGATCAGATGAGTACTTCAGGACTGCAGTGGACACTGAATACACTTGCCTAGCTATCGATTTACCTATTAAATCAGCAGCAGCTACACTGTCCCTCCTCTCACTAAGAATGCAGCTTCCGAATGAATCTAAAATGGATGCTGTCCAGGAGGTGGGAGGGTCTGGGAGGGAGGGTCTGCTGCTGATTGGCTGGAATGTGTCTGCTGACTGTGAGGTACAGGGTCAAAGTTTATTCAATGATGATGTATAGGGGGCGGACCGAACATTGCATATGTTTGCCCGCTGTGGCGAACAAGCTATGTTCGCTGGCGAATAGTTCAGGACATCTCTATTGGTCAATACGTTTTCATCAAAACACATCTAAGCCCACCTACCAAGCGACAAGGTGGTCTCAGTTCAGGCGGGTCCTACGCTAAACCTGCCTATGCCGTTTTGCATTTATGTTCAGGAGCGCAGACTCCGCACATATAGTGTGTTGCTCCTAGTTACCTCCATTTGCAATAGCATCCGGTGGGAGGAAGAGCACACACACCTATATGTACCACCATAATCAAGGTCGCCTATTAGATAGGTGGGGCAAAGGTGCACATGAATACTACTCCCAAAATAGGAGCGCATTCAAAAATGAAGGTGCCACTCCTTCAAGACAGGTAAAACAAATCACAATTATTTTTTTTTATAGAACATCCTGCACAATATGATAATGAATGCCGCAGGTGTACATGGCTACATATATATTATCACAGAAAATAATGCACTATAATAATAGATGCAAGCATAACATATGGACTAAGCCCTCACTCTCTTGATAAGATCTGAGACACTTGGTCAATACATTTTGATCAAAACACATCTAAGCCCACCTACCAAGCGACAAGGTGGTCTCAGTTCAGGCTGGTCCAACGCTAAGCCTGCCTATGCCGTTATGCATTTATGTTCAGGAGCACAGACTCCGCACATATAGTGTGTTGCTCCTAGTTACCTCCATGTGCAATAGCAACCGGTGGGAGGAGGAGCACCACACCTACAGTACAGACCAAAAGTTTGGACACACCTCATTCAAAGAGTTTTCTTTATTTTCATGACTATGAAAATTGTAGATTCACACTGAAAACATCAAAACTATGAATTAACACATGTGGAATTATATACATAACAAAAAGTGTGAAACAACTGAAAATATGTCATATTCTAGGTTCTTCAAAGTAGCCACCTTTTGCTTTGATTACTGCTTTGCACACTCTTGGCATTCTCTTGATGAGCTTCAAGAGGTAGTCACCTGAAATGGTTTTCACTTCACAGGTGTGCCCTGTCAGGTTTAATAAGTGGGATTTCTTGCCTTATAAATGGGGTTGGGATCATCAGTTGGGTTGTGGAGAAGTCAGGTGGATACACAGCTGATAGTCCTACTGAATAGACTGTTAGAATTTGTATTATGGCAAGAAAAAAGCAGCTAAGTAAAGAAAAACTAGTGGCCATCATTACTTTAAGAAATGTACTGTATATGTACCACCATAATCAAGGTCGTCAGTATCACATGCAGATGACAGGGCCCGCTCTTAGAAAAACTGCATACTTCACTTATTTGGGTAGTCATGGGGTCAAAACTGACCAAATAACTGAAGTATCAACTTAGCCTTAAAGGTCAATGTTAGCGCCAAAAAGAAGCGCAGTCCTTTTATACCCTCGTCAGCTGATTCCACATAGATGTCTATGGAACCTGTTCTATTAAGCGCTTATACAAGTAGATCCCCCCAACAGAGTGGCGAGGGTGTCAGCAGTAAGTTTGTGTTGATGTTACTGATTATTTTGCCCTTCCTCTTATCCGTCAGAACAATAACGCCAAAAAAACAGATCCTATCTGTGGAGCATATGCCTTAACTCGGTAAGCATTTGCTCAATAATCCATCAGTATTGCTAATGCCAAAAAAACAGGAGTGGATCTAAAACAGAGATGACACGTGAATGGAACATTTGCACGTCTTCTGTGTTTTGTATGCACTCCTGCTTTTGGCTAACAAATCATAAGCCAAATCTGATAAGACCATGCAAGCCTTACAGGGAGTGCAGAATTATTAGGCAAATGAGTATTTTGACCACATCATCCTCTTTATGCATGTTGTCTTACTCCAAGCTGTATAGGCTCGAAAGCCTACTACCAATTAAGCATATTAGGTGATGTGCATCTCTGTAATGAGAAGGGGTGTGGTCTAATGACATCAACACCCTATATCAGGTGTCCATAATTATTAGGCAACTTCCTTTCCTTTGGCAAAATGGGTCAAAAGAAGGACTTGACAGGCTCAGAAAAGTCAAAAATAGTGAGATATCTTGCAGAGGGATGCAGCACTCTTAAAATTGCAAAGCTTCTGAAGCGTGATCATCGAACAATCAAGCGTTTCATTCAAAATAGTCAACAGTGTCGCAAGAAGCGTGTGGAAAAACCAAGGCGCAAAATAACAGCCCATAAACTGAGAAAAGTCAAGCGTGCAGCTGCCAAGATGCCACTTGCCACCAGTTTGGCCATATTTCAGAGCTGCAACATCACTGGAGAGCCCAAAAGCACAAGGTGTGCAATACTCAGAGACATGGCCAAGGTAAGAAAGGCTGAAAGACGACCACAACTGAACAAGACACACAAGCTGTAACGTCAAGACTGGGCCAAGAAATATCTCAAGACTGATTTTTATAAGGTTTTATGGACTGATGAAATGAGAGTGAGTCTTGATGGGCCAGATGGATGGGCCCGTGGCTGGATTGGTAAAGGGCAGAGAGCTCCAGTCCGACTCAGATGCCAGCAAGGTGGAGGTGGAGTACTGGTTTGGGCTGGTATCATCAAAGATGAGCTTGTGGGGCCTTTTCGGGTTGAGGATGGAGTCAAGCTCAACTCCCAGTCCTACTGCCAGTTTCTGGAAGACACCTTCTTCAAGCAGTGGTACAGGAAGAAGTCTGCATCCTTCAAGAAAAACATGATTTTCATGCAGGACAATGCTCCATTACACGCGTCCAAGTGCTCCACAGCGTGGCTAGCAAGAAAGGGTATAAAAGAAGAAAATCTAATGACATGGCCTCCTTGTTCACCTGATCTGAACCCCATTGAGAACCTGTGGTCCATCATCAAATGTGAGATTTACAAGGAGGGAAAACAGTACACCTCTCTGAACAGTGTCTGGGAGGCTGTGGTTGCTGCTGCACGCAATGTTGATGGTGAACAGATCAAAACACTGACATAATCCATGGATGGCAGGCTTTTGAGTGTCCTTGCAAAGAAAGGTAGCTATATTGGTCACTGATTTGTTTTTGTTTTGTTTTTGAATGTCAGAAATGTATATTTGTGAATGTTGAGATGTTATATTGGTTTCACTGGTAAAAATAAATAATTGAAATGGGTATATATTTGTTTTTTGTTAAGTTGCCTAATAATTATGCACAGTAATAGTCACCTGCACACACAGATATCCCCCTAAAATAGCTAAAACTAAAAACAAACTAAAAACTACTTCCAAAAATATTCAGCTTTGATATTAATGAGTTTTTTGGGTTCATTGAGAACATGGTTGTTGTTCAATAATAAAATTAATCCTCAAAAATACAACTTGCCTAATAATTCTGCACTCCCTGTATAGCTGTTGCACAGACAGGATCCGTTGCGCGTCTCATTTTTCCTTCCTTCTGACAGATCAGAAGAAAGGTCAAATAAATGATGATGTCAGCCAGACCAAAAGGCAAAATAGTGGACGAGTCATGAAGTGGGGAGGGTGTGAACAGCATGAGTAGTCCACAGAGTGGAACTATGACATATTGATGAGGTGGAAGCAGCATGAGGAGACCACAGAGTGGCCCAGTGGCAGAGTGTGAAGCTAACAGCAACAGCAGCATCATCAGGAGGATACCAAAGAGTGACAAGGTGACATAGTGTGGAGATGGCAGCAGCAGCATCATGATACCACAGAGTGGCACAGTGACATAGTGTGAAGATGGCAGTAGCAGCAGCATGAGGATACCACCGAGTGGCAAGGTGACATAGTGTGGAGATGGCAGCAGCGGGATACCAAAGAGTGGCAAGGTGACATAGTGTAGAGATGGCAGTAGCAGCAGCATCAGGAGACCACAGAGTGGCAAGGTGACATAGTGTGGAGAAGGCAGCAGCAGCATCAGGAGACCACAGAGTGGCAAGGTGACAGAGTGTGCAGATGGCAGCAGCATGAGGATACCACAGAGTGGCAAAGTGACATAGTGTGGAGATGGTGGCAGCAGCAGCAGGAGGACACCACAGAGTGGCAAGGTAACATAGTGTGGAGATGGCAGCAGCAGGAATGTGCCACAGAGTGGCAAGGTGACAGTGTGGAGATAGCAGCAGCATAAGGAGACCACAGAGTGGCAAGGTGACATAGCTTGAAGTTGGCAGCAGCAGTTGCATCAGGAGACCACAAAGTGACCCGGTAACAGAGTGGCGCGGTGGGTGGCAATACCAGTACCTGCTGACAAAGGTGGGTGAAAGAAGAAGCACCTGGCATCAGATGTGTGGCATCAGGAAGGTTGCAGCATCAGAGTAGTAGCTGAGGCAGGTAGTCAGAAGAAAGCGGTCTCTTTTATCAAAATGTTGATGCGGCACCATGGATGATCTAGTCTGTTGCTTTAGGAATTGTTGGTTGGAAATCCTGGCTGATCCTTGCCTTATTCATCTTGACAAAGGTCAGTATCTCCACATTTTGAGTGGACAGGCGAGTTCTCCTTGGGATAATTATGGCCCCTGCTGCACTTAACAGCCGCTCTGATGCCACACTACTGGCCGGGCATGACAGCTTTTACAGGGCAAACTCTGCTAGTTGCGGCCACAAATTCAGTTTGGCTACCAAGTAGTCCAGCGGATCTTCAATGTGGAGTGGCAGGGTGCTGTCCAAGTATGCCACCACCTGCTGGTTCAGGTCCTGCTCAAGGTCTACCTGCTGCTGCTGGTGAATAGTTTCTTCACTATGTGGGTGAAGAAAGCTACTCATCAGCGGTGGTAGACTCAGGCTGCTGCTGATGGAGCTGGTGCTGCTCCTGCTACCCCACCCCTCATTGCCTGTGCTCCAATGTCCCCCTCCTCCTCCTCTTCCAGTTCAGTCCCCACAGGTCTCATGTGGCCGTGAGATCTGGGCGCCACGTCTCCTGTCCCCTGACTAGCCATTGTTACTAGCATCTGTTCCAGGACATGAAGAAGTGGAATGACGTCATTTATCCCGTAGTCCTGGCGACTGACAAATAAAGTGGCATCCTCAAAGGGCCTGAGCAAACGGCAGATGTCATGCATGAGCTGCCACTGTATAACATTGAAGTTACACAGTGGAGTACTCCTATCCGATTGCACCATTAAGAAATCGTTTATGACCTTTCTCTGTTCGTATAGTCGGTCCAACATATGGAGGGTGGAATTCCAACGGGTGGAAACATCGCATATCAGCCTATGTTGGGAGATGCCGTTCTGCCCCTGCAGCTCCAGGAGGGTGTGGTTTGTGGTTTACGAGTGGCTGAAGTACATGCAAAGTTTCCTGGCCATTTTTAGGATGTCTTGCAGATGGGTGGAAGACTTTAGAAACCGCTTGACAACCAGATTGAACACGTATGCCATGCAGGGCGCATGGCTCAGCCTTCCTTGACATAGTGCCGACACCATGTTCTTCCCATTGTCAGTCACCATGGTTCCGATTTTCAGTTGTCGCAGAGAAAGCCAGGATTCGATTTCTTGATGCATCACACGGAGAAGTTCCTCCTCTGTGTGACTCTATTCACCAAGGCAAACCAGGTGCAGAACAGCATGACAACGCCGAGCCCTGCACATGTGGTATGCTGGATGGGCACTTTGACTTGTCCCTGCAGTGGAGGCCAAGGACATGGTGGTGGATAATGAGGCAGAGGCGGACATTGTCCCTGGACCAACGGCATGAGAACGTGGAGATCGAAGCGGCATCACCTGGCCAAGTTGCTGGTGTGGCTGTGCAGGAACCACATGTATTGTCCCTAACCGTAGGTACAGCTCCACACTTCGGGGCTGCCGTGCACTTTGGCAGAAACCGACATGGTCAAGGACTGGCCCACCTTCTGTTCTACATGTTTGTGCAGGGCTGGTACTGCCTTTTTGGCAAATAAATGATGGTTTGGGACTCTCCCCCTCGGCTCGGCACAAACCATCAGTTCTCTGAAAGAGTCCACTACTTGGAAAGGGAGGGACTGAAGCACTAGAACTAGCACAGTTGGATGCGTGCACGCATACTGTTTTCTCTTGGCAATCGCTTCGGTGATCGATTGCTGACGGAGTGACTGACGAGGAGTAGGAGCAGGAGCATATGGACCAGAAGAAGATGGGCAGACACCTCCCTTCGGCTGAGGTGGTGGAGCCTTGACTGGCTGAAACCGGGTGCATGCCACTGGGTGATGCAGCGGTAGCTGCGGCAGGTTGGACCACCACATCAGTGCCACGGTTCTCCCAGACCATTTTATGGTGATGCTGCATATTGTCACGCAGGGCCGTGGTGCCAACATTGGCACCCTGGCCACGCTTCACCTTCTGCCCACATATTCTACATATGGCCATGTTGACCTCCTCCGGCGGCTTCACAATAAACTGCCAAACCACCAAGTACCTAATTTTCTCCCAACACTACTCACTGGTGGACTGCTACCGCCGCTGTTTCCGTGAACCCGTGCACCTCTCCGCTCTGGGCAAGTAGGCTGCTGAAAAGCGGGTGGTCTACCCCGTGCCCATTTGGCTCCTAACTTCCCACTGCTGCCACCCTGCTGACTCCTGGCCCTGCTAGCAACTTGCTGGCTTAGAAGCTGCCTGAGGGGTCCTGATGTCCTTCTTAACTGTCACTGGGTCAGGAGCATGGCCGCTCACAACACAAGCTCCTGCGCCACTCTCCTCATCACTACTTGCCCAACTAGCAGAGGAAGCGGCAGATGTCTCCTCCATATCTTGGCTGGGCAGTATCTGCTGACTGTCCTCTAGTAGCTCCTCCTCGCTGTATAGTGGAGCTGAGCAGCCCATAGCATATAGTACTTCTCGCAGTAAGGGAACAGAAAAGGACAGAGGCAGGTTGAGGACAGGTGAGAGCACAGGGCCTGTTCCCGGGCCAACTAAGGGTTGTGTCTGACAAACCCACCGACTGTTGGCTAAAGGGGGTTTGATGTCCCTTAGGATGACGTGAGTGACCGAGTCAACCAATCAAGAACCGCTGGGTTGCTGGTCAAGACATGACACCAGGAGCTAAGACCTCTCGCTGCGACTCCTGCTGCCACGACCCCTTACTGTGCTGCGACCTCTGCTTGCGCCAGAAATATTTAGGCCTCTGCCACTCCTCTGTGCATGGCCTGGCACTTTTCTAATTGATATACTTGTAGCTGAACTACATATGTAGCAGGGTTAACACACCAACTCTTAACTTAAATTTCTTAACTCATTGTGTTATCTTGAAACAACAGCCATTGAAAAGCAATTGAAGGTGTTTGCTTAACACATTTATATTAGATAACACATCTCATAAAGCATGTGTGTTAACTCTACTACATCTGTAAACAAATTAAACGAAAATTAAAACATCACTTATAGCGACGAATATATTTTTCCTTTTGTATTAAAATAGGCAACTAAACGCTTTCACCACAGTTAACTGCAGAAGTGAACTGAGAATATATTTTTCTGGTTGGACTGAAATACGCCCCTATATGCTTTCACCAGAAATAACTGTATTAGTGCAGTGCGTATATATTTATCTTTTTTTACTGAAATACGCACCTATACGCTTTCAACAAAAATAACTGCAGAAGTGAACTGAGAATATATTTTTCTTGTTGGACTGAAATAGGCTACTATACGCTTTCACCAGAAAAAACTTAAAGAGTGAACGGTGTATATATTTTTCTTGTAGTACTTAAATATGCCCCTATACGCTTTCACCAGAAATAACTTCAACAGTGCAGTGCGTATATATATATTTTTTTTACTGTTATACGCCCCTTTACGCTTTCAACAGAAATAACTGCTGAAGTAACCTAAGAATACATTTTTCTTGTTGGACTGAAATAAGCCACTATACGCTTTGACCAGGAAAAAATAAAAATGTGAAGTGCTTATATATTTTTATTGTAGTCACTAGAAATAATTCTGAATTTTAGTGACAGAGCTTTTAACATCATCACATCAGTCTGCTCATTTTGTATTAAAATATACTAGTATTACTAAGTGTTTTAGTTTGTCTAGAAAATCGCTTTTATTAATATGGTAATTACCTTAGTAAGGAGCCCAAGGGGCTATCCCTCCGGCCGTTGGAGCCCAGACGTGCCCCTTCTCCTGGAGCCCAGCACCACACCACTGCTAATTTATTGACTCCTCATTGCCGGCTGGCGCATTTGCAGTGCGTCCTGTGAGGCCGATTCCAGGCACTGACAGGTGTATCCACGGAATGTGTTTGCTGAGCCATAAGCTTGCGCATGCGTTGTGAATACGTCAGCGCAGGTCCTGCTGAATGAAGATAGAAATCTTCTATCTTCATTCAGCAGGACCTGCACTGATGTGGTGAGCGCGATTACGTCATCAAAGGTCCTTTTGCAGGTCCTGAAAGAAAAAGCAAGAAGACGATGCCAGCTGAGCGATCAATTGGTTAAGGTGAGTTATTTTTTTTTAGTTTTTAAACCCTCAATCCACATTTTAGTAAGCATTCTGTATTAAGAATGCTATTATTTTCATTTATAACCATGTTATAAGGGAAAATAGTATAGTAAATTGACTTTTATCAATTTATTAACATAATCTCCTAGCAACCATGCGTGAAAATCGCATTGCATCCGCACTTGCTTGTGGATGCTATGCAATTTTCATACATCCCCATTCCTTTCTATGGGACCTGTGTAATATAGAACATGCTGCAATTTTCACGCAATGCACAAGTGATGCGTGAAAATCACCGCCCATCTGAACACCCCCATTAAAGTGAATGGGTCTGGATTCAGTGCGGGTGCAATGCATTCACCTCACGCGTTGCACCCGTGCGGAATTCTTGCCCTTGTGAAAAGGGCCTTAAGGATTTAAACAACAACAAATATTAATTTCCATGTGGAAATCTGATATCTAAACCTAGACACAAGTAACGCTTAAACAATAAACCATATTGTTTATCGATGTTAGATACTTGCATATGTAGGGGGGAATGGCAAACTTATTCAGCAGGGGACAGCTTTGAATTTAACTTCAATTAAAATAGGAAAATATGGAAGGAACAAAGAGGTCAACGGGAATTGTTGAAACTATTGAAATGTTAGCAAATACCATTTGTTCATTAAAAGCCAGTGAAAAAAACTGAACCAGCTGAAGTTGGTAATTCAATGGGTCATTATTTATTCATAAAATACAAGATAAACAGAATGTATTGTTATTTGACAGCAATTCACATTAAGATTTGTGATAAATAAAAGTTTAAAGCCACATGTTGCAGCCGTTGTGAATGCTTGTTAGCAGGTAACTAACCGTACAGCTTTGTAGTTCGTTCATTTACTCAGTAAGAAACAGTTTGAAAGGAACATTACATTAAACGTGTGCAGAAAAAAGGAAACCAAATAATGTGTTACGGGAAAAATCCATAAGTTTTAAAGGCCATTATAAGTCTCCAGGTAGAAAACAGATGCTTTGCAAACTTTAGGCCTCTTTCACACTAGCATGACGGATTGGCTCTGGATGAGTTCAGTGAAACTCACAACATTTTGCAAGAAAGTTCCGTCAGTTTTGTCTGCGATTGCGTTAAGTTGCTGTCACGGACGGTGTACAGGAAACAAGACAAAGCAACATGCATATATGACTGAGTGGATCCAAAGCTAAGGAACCAAAAGGGAGACCCCTGCACAAGACCTGAGACTTTCCCTGGCTGCTCAGCCTATGCAAAGATCCCAGAGGTGGAAGGTTACATATCCACGTACCTCGACTATATAACCCCTGAACACCCTACAATAGTGAGGGGACACGACCACCGGCTCCCTACACCAGACACGGAGGGAGTCAGGGTCACCTGGGATCCAGCAAACAGAAAATAACAGATAAATGTTCAGCACTTAACTTTGTATCAGACTGGAAAACAAGATCAGCATGCACACACACTCCAGGAAGTAGTATAAGCCGCCCAGTAATGCATTATGGGGCGGAATTTAAAGGGATGCAATCAGTCCAACTCCATGACAGCTGAGAGAGGCTAACGAGATGAGGAACTGAACAGCACAACAAAGAGAACTCAAGGAGGAGGTTCTGAAAGGCCTCTGTCAGAGCTTCTCAGCTGTCTGGTTGTGACAGTACCCCTCCCTCTACGAGTGGACTCCGGACACTCAGAGCCCACCTTCTCAGGATGGGACCTATGGAAAGCCCTGATGAGACGAGAGGCCTTAATGTCCGTCACTGGGACCCACATCCTCTCCTCAGGACCATAACCCTCCCAATGAACAAGGTACTGAAGAGAACCGCGGACAAGACGAGAATCCACAATCCTAGAGACCTGAAATTCAAGATTCCCATCAACCATAATCGGAGGAGGAGGCAAAGGCGAGGGTACAATGGGTTGAACATAAGGTTTCAATAAGGACTTATGAAAAACATTATGGATCTTCCAAGTCTGAAGAAGATCAAGACGGTAGGCAACAGGATTGATGACAGACAGGATTTTGTAAGGCCCAATAAACCTAGGACCCAACTTTCAGGAGGGAACCTTCAATTTGATATTCTTGGTAGACAACCACACCAGATCACCAACATTCAGGTCCGGACCAAGCATACGTCTCTTATCTGCCACACGCTTATATCTCTCACTCATGCTCTTTAGATTATCCTGAATCTTTTGCCAAATAGATGACAAAGACGAGGAGAATCTGTCCTCATCAGGTAAACCAGAAGACCCCTCTCCAGAGAAAGTCCCAAACTGCGGATGAAACCCATATGCACCAAAAAATGGTGACTCTTTAGAGGACTCCTGACGACGGTTATTTAAAGCAAACTTAGCAAGGGACAAAAAAGAACACCAATCCTCTTGATTCTCCGCCACAAAACAGCGCAGATATGTCTCCAGATTCTGATTGACGCGCTCTGTCTGGCCATTCGACTGCGGGTGGAAAGCAGAAGAGAATGACAACCGAACCCCCAAGCGAGAACAGAAAGCCTTCCAGAATCTGGAAACAAACTGCGTGCCCCTATCAGAGACTATGTCTGAAGGAATACCGTGCAATTTGACAATGTGATCAATAAATGCCTGCGCCAGCGTCTTAGCATTGGGCAAACCAGGAAAAGGGATGAAATGCACCATTTTGCTAAAACGGTCCACCACCACCAGAATCACAGTCTTCCCCGAGGAACGAGGCAGGTCCGTTATAAAGTCCATGGACAGATGTGTCCAAGGACGGGAAGGAATGGGTAATGGAAGGAGAGGACCCCGATGGCCGTGAATGAGGGACTTTGGCACGAGCACAAGTCTCGCAGGCTGCCACAAAACCCTCAACCGACTTACGAAGCGCAGGCCACCAGAATCTCCGAGCGATGAGATCCAGTGTGGCTCTTGCCCCCGGGTGCCCAGCAAGGACCGTATCGTGGTGTTCCTTAAAAATCTTGTGTCTTAAAGCGAGAGGCACAAACAACCTCCCAGGAGGACAAAGATCAGGAGCCTCTGACTGGGCTGCCTGCACCTCTGCCTTCAATTCAGAAAAGATAGCAGAGACCACCACACCTTCAGCCAAAATAGGACCCGGGTCTTCAAAATTCCCGCCTCCCAGAAAACAACGTGACAGGGCATCTGCCTTCACATTCTTAACTCCAGGGCGGAACGTGACCACAAAATTAAACCTAGAAAAGAACAAAGACCATCTGGCCTGTCTCGGGTTCAGACGCTTGGCTGACTCCAAGTAGGCCAGATTTTTATGGTCAGTAAATACGGTAATAGGGTGTCTGGCTCCCTCTAGCCAGTGGCGCCATTCCTCAAAAGCCAACTTGATGGCCAACAATTCCCTATCTCCCACATCGTAATTTCTCTCTGCGGAGGAGAGTTTTTTCAGAAAAAGGCACACGGTCGCCATTTGGCAGGAGAGGAACCCTGAGACAAGACCGCACCCACACCCACCTCAGAAGCATCAACCTCAACTATGAAGGGTAAAGAAATATCAGGTTGCACCAAGATGGGAGCGGAAGCAAAACTCTCCTTGATATTAGAAAAAGCCTTACGCGCCTCTACTGACCAAGAAGAAAAATCTACCCCCTTTCTGGTCATATCAGTGAGTGGTTTAACAATAGAGGAATAATTCAAAATAAACTTCCTGTAATAATTGGCAAAGCCCAAAAACCGCATCAGCACCTTCTGATTCTCAGGAAGCTCCCACTCAAGCACAGCGCGGACCTTCTCGGGGTCCATGCGAAAACCAGAAGCGGAGAGAAGAAACCCCAGAAATTGAATTTCTGGAACCGCAAACACACATTTTTCCAGTTTCGCATATAATTTATTCTCCCGCAGGATGAGCAAGACTTGACGTAAATGTTCCTTATGAGTTTTGAAATCAGGAGAAAAAAATCAAAATGTCATCCAAATACACTAATACAAATTTTCCCATCAAATGATAAAAAATGCTGTTCACGAAATGCTGAAAAACGGCTGGGGCATTCATCAAACCAAAGGGCATAACCAAATTCTCAAAATGGCCCTCAGGGGTATTGAAGGCCGTCTTCCATTCGTCTCCTTCTCTGACCCTGACCAGGTTGTATGCCCCTCTTAGATCTAATTTGGAAAAGACTTTAGCCCCAACAACCTGGTTAAACAGGTCCGGGATCAGAGGAAGCGGATAAGGGTCACGAATAGTGATACTGTTCAATTCCCTGAAATCCAGACAAGGTCTTAAAGAACCATCTTTTTTCTTAACAAAGAAAAAACCAGCGGCAACAGGTGACTTCGAGGGTCGTATGTGTCCTTCTCTCAGACTCTCAGAGATATAAGCACGCATAGCGATCCTCTCAGGTTGGGAAAGATTGTATAAACGAGATTTAGGCAGTTTTGCGCCTGGGATGAGATTAATAGGGCAATCGTACTCCCTGTGCGGGGGCAAATCCTAAACTCCACTCTCAGAGAAGACATCCGAAAATTCAGAGAGAAAAGATGGTACAGTCTTAGTAGCAACCTCAGAAACAGATGTCGTGAGGCAATTCTCTCTGCAAAAGTCACTCCAACCATTTATTTGCCTCGCTTGCCAATCAATGGTGGGGTTATGTTTAGTGAGCCAGGGTAGCCCCAACACTAGGGGGGCTTTTTATCAAACAATATGAAAGAGCGACTTATTCCACCCTTTCCCAAAATTCCCACATGGTACTTTGTACCAAAAGTTCATAAATCACTGACCCAACCCCCAGGCCGTCCCATCATCGCGGGGATCGGCTCAGTGACCGAACCTCTATCTGGTTACATAGATTGGCTCCTCAGACCTCTGTTACGCAGCACTCCGACCTATCTGAAGGACACGGGTGATTTTCTTTGTGCGCTCAATGACCTTGAGTGGCAGGAGGACTTTCACCTAGTCTCCTTGGACGTTGAGAGTTTATATACTCGTATCCCTCATGATTTGGGCCTCCGCGCTGTCGAGACGGTGCTGCGTAAAACCGACAAGAGTGCTACATTCATTGACTTTGTTGTTGAGGCCTTGGATTTGGTACTCAGCAATAACGTCTTTCAATTTGATGGTCTCTGGTACCGCCAGGTGCTAGGCACTGCGATGGGCACCCCCGTCTCGTGCACGTTCGCAAACCTGTACCTGGCGGTATTTGAGGAGACCTACATCTTTTCGACGGATAACCCCTATCTATGCCACATTCATTTGTTCCTGAGGTTTGTGGATGATATCTTCCTGGTCTGGCGGGGGAGTGAGGAGTTGTGCCATGCCTTTGTCGACCATCTTAACGCACACAACCAGATGAACATGAGGTTCACCATCAAGTTTGGTGGTGAGTCTCTGGACTTCCTGGATGTGCGGCTCGACGTAAAAGATGGCATGGTACATACCAGTGGTCATCGGAAACCCACCGCAACCAACTCCCTCCTCCACCAGACCAGTTTCCATCCACCCTCAGTGAAGCGTGCGGTCCCCTATGAACAATTTGTCCGACTACGCAGAATTAATGACACTGATGAAGGTTTCTTCAGGAAAGCTGGAGAGCTTCATAATAGGCTTTTGGATAGGGGTTATCCGCCGAATGGTGTTTCAGCAGCTTTTCGCAAAGCCGCCAAACTTAATCGCACCTCCCTACTCAGGGAGAGAGGCACCAACACCACGCAATCACGGTTCGCATTCTCTTTCCTATATAGTGCTGCCGCAGACACAGTCAAACAGGTGATTAACCAAAACTGGGACCTTCTGAGAGGGGATCCCTCCCTCAGCAGTGTAACGGACGAAAGACCCTTGATCGCATTTAGGAGATGCCCCACACTTAAAAATAAACTCGTCAGGAGTGTTTTCTCGACACCCAGGGACGAGACCTGGCTAGGTAAGCCTAAGGGCAACTTTAGATACGGTTACTGTTCTTTTTGCTCACTCAACATTTGCAGCAAGCATGTACTTTTAGGGGGGGGGGGGGTAAAACACACAGTGCGGGAGTTCATCAACTGCCGCACATCGTATGTGGTGTACGTGGTTTTTTGTCCCTGTGGGCGCTTTTATATAGGTAAGACCATTCATCCTCTGTTTGAGCGTATTCGCAAGCATTTTAGCTCTATACGCTCGGGCAGAGGCAGTCCGCGTCTCATGGACCACATCCGTACCGCCCATGATGCACGTCCTCGTTGCCTCTCCTTTGCCGGGGTGGAGCATGTCGGTCCCATCGCTCGCGGGGGTGACCGGCATCGCCTACTCCTGCAGAGCTCTGGAGGCAAGGTGGATAATGCGGACGGGCGCTATGGTCCCAGCGGGCATGAATGACAGGAATGACATGTCCGTCTTCCTGTGATTGACACCTGCTTTACGCTATCGGACATGTGTTGATGAGCACCTTATGCAACCGGACACATGTCCATGAGCCTTTGTCCATGTGTATCTTGCCACTATCCACCGGTGTGTCTACTAATCTTTATTTAATAAAGTGTGCCTACATTTACTCTGAAACAAGTCACAGGCCTACCATTATGTGGCCTCCCGCTATCTATAGAACATCATATATATCGCCTTCTAAAAATGTCCATGCCATCCATCCATGACCATGCATAATATGAACCATTGCATGTTTTATTATCTGTATCTTTACCTGATTGTAGCTGCATTCTGTCACTGCATGTTTTAAATATGTCATTTGTATCCGAGGGCGCGCAGCTGTGGCTGACGGCGTCGGCTGTCCTCTGCCCGCCCCTAAAAAATTACGCATTTGCGTCATGACGTATTGAGCGGCCTGAGGAAGCGCGATCCCACTCGCGAAACGGCCGTCGCCGCTGCAACACTGTGTCCGCCCCTGGACCCCCGATGTATCGACTTCTAAGGAAGCTCTAATAAAGACCGGGTTTTGTATCCTGGTGAGTGCCGCAACTTTGTGGCTCTCTTCTCTTCACATTGTGTACTTCTGCTTGCTGCCTACTCCTGCAGAGCACCACCTACTGGATACCTATATACCGCATGCACGCTGACTTGGACACCTGAAGTTTTATAGTGGAGGCAGTGCCGCCGTGTTTCTTCCCTCCCAGCGTAGTGAGAAAGAGATACCACATCCAAGGGAGGTCAATGTATGAAATTAAAAGTGATCGAGCTGAAAAGTGGGACAAATTATTGAAGCCGCAGCAATTACCTACTCCCGACTCGGGGATGTAGCGACGATAAATAACAATAAAGGACTCTTAAGATACCCTGTAATTGGAATGATTAATAAAAAATTATAGGGAATGTCACTGGGGTATTTCGGATTTGGAAACATTAGACAGGAGAGGCCCTGCTGCCACTTGTTGACTCTAGATAACTTCTGCCTGATCGCACATCCCTGTGACGTCCACGATCCATTTGGATATCTTCTCTATCAACTTTCGATGTTCTTTTCTGCGCCTACCATGTTGATCACGGTTAACGGCAAATCAGGGTTCCACGCCGGAGAGGGAGCGTGAGAAAGAGATACCACATCCAAGAGAGGTCAATGGCTCCAATGTGATCGAGTGGAAATGTGGGACAACTTTTTAAAGTTGAAGCATCTATAGAAAGTAGGGGGCGTGTCAATTAAAGACGAATTTTAGAAATTTTATTCCCTGTCACCTATGCAGAGCAGGGGGTTTTCATCGCCAAAAATTGGTTAATGTCACCCACCAATGGAACAGACGATTTTAAAAAAATTTGGTCCCTGGCACCTATGCAGAGCAGGGGTTTATTCATGGCAAAAATGGTATAATGTCACCCAAGAATGTAACAGAGGAATTAGTGAAATGTATTTCCTTGTCCACTAGGTAGATCAGGGGTTTCCCTTATGTTCTACTAGCAGCACAGATGGGGCTAACTACCCCCCTTGGACTGGTAGGACCGGTGGAATTTTAATGAGCACAAGCACCAATAATAAATATTTACACCCCTACAAAAGGAGGGGACACCCCCCAGACCACTGTGTTCTTTTCTGTACTCCGGACAGGTGGACTGGCGGTTCCTCCTCCTTCTTTGGGGGAAGATTTTTTCATTTGTTTCTTTTCTACTGCTTAGCCCCACTTATTTTACTAATGCGGGGCTCTTGTTCCTGTTTACCTTCCTTCCCCTTTCTACAGTCTGTGGATTCCTTGGTAGTGCGGCGCTCCGGTCTCGGCTGTGGGCACCGCCATCACCGGAAGTGACATCTGCCTCCTCTGGCGTCACTTCCGGTTCTTGGCTTCTCGGCTGGGAAGCCTTTTCGCTGCCTGTATTTTTGGCTATTTCTGGCCTCTTTGGGGGGGCGGTACTAGCTTAGTTGCATGCTGTCACGGATGATGTTGCAGATAGCTGGAAGTTATGAATAAACGTCCGACTGGCTTGATCCCAAACTAAGGAGCATATAGGTGACCCCTATAAAACCCTGAGAGCTCTCCCTGACTGCTAAGCACATGCAAGGGTCTCAAAGGTAGACGATTGTATGCCCACATACCTAAGACTGTGTGACACCTGAAATCCCTATAATAGTGAGGGGACACGACCCCCGGCTCCCTGCACTTCATATGGAGGGAGTCAGGGTCACCTAGAATCAAGCAAGCAAGGAAACACAATACATGAAAGGACTTATCTGAACAAGCAGCAGCAGCTTCCAGCAGTGAACACTTAATCCAGGAAGTAGTATAAACCGCAAAGTGAGGCAGTATAGGAGGGAATATAAAGGAAGAGGATTAGTCTAAATAAGTGACAGCTGGGAGAAGGAAAGGAGATGAGAAAGTGAAACCAAAACAAAGAACATCATGCAAGAGGTAGAGAAGGACGTCTGTCAGACCTTCTCACAGAACTGGCGGTGACAGTACCCCTACCTCTATGGGTGGACTCCGGACACTCAGAACCCACCTTCTCAGGATGAGACCTATGGAAAGCCTTGATGAGACGAGTGGCCTTAATGTCTGCCACTGGGACCCACATCCTCTCCTCAGGACCATAACCCTCCCAATGAACAAGGTACTGGAGAGAACTGCGGATAATGCGAGAATCCACAATCCTAAAGACCTGGAATTTAAGATTACCATCAACAACAATCGGAGGAGGAGGCAAAGAGGAGGGTACAGTGGGTTGGACATAAGGTTTTAATAGGTACCTGTGAAAAACATTATGGATCTTCCAAGTCTGAGGAAGATCAAGACGGAAGGCAATGGGATTGATGATGGACAAGATCTTGTAAGGCCTAATAAACTTAGGACCCAACTTCCAGGAGGGAACCTTCAGTTTGATATTCTTTGTAGACAACCACACCACATCACCCACATTCAGGTCCGGACCAGGAACACATCTCTTATCCGCCACACGCTTATATCTCTCACTCATCCTCTTCAGATTACCCTGAATCTTTTTGCCAAATAAATGACACAGACGAGAAAAATCTCTCCTCATCAGGTAAACCAGAAGACCCCTCTCCAGAGAATGTCCCAAACTGTGGATGAAACCCATATGCACCAAAAAATGGTGACTTATCAGAGGACTCCTGGCGACGGTTATTTAAAGCAAACTCAGCAAGGGACAAAAAAGAATACCAATCCTCCTGATTCGCTGCGACAAAACAGCACAGATATGTCTCCAGATTCTGATTGACGCGTTCGGTCTGACCATTGGACTGCGGGTGAAAATCAGAAGAAAATGACAACCGAATCCCCAAGCGAGAACAGAAGGCCTTCCAGAATCTGGAAACAAATTGCGTGCCCCTATCAGAAACGATGTCTAAAGGAATGCCATGCAATTTAACAATGGGATCAACAAAGACTTGCGCCAACATCTTAGCATTGGGTAACCCAGGAAAGGGAATGAAATGTGCCATTTTGCTAAAACGGTCCACTACCACCAGAATCATAGTCTTCCCCGAGGAAAGAGGCAGGTCCGTAATGAAGTCCATGGACAGATGCGTCCAAGGACGGGAAGGAATGGGTAACGGGAGGAGAGAACCCGATGGCCGTGAATGAGGGACCTTGGCACGAGTGCAGGTCTCGCAGGCTGCCACAAAACCTTCAACCGTCTTACTTAGAGCCGGCCACCAGAATCTCGAAGCAATGAGATCTACTGTGGCTCTAATCCCCGGGTGCCCAGCAAGAACAGTATCATGGTGCTCCTTAAAAACCTTGTGTCGTATAGCGAGAGGCACAAACAACCTCCCAGGAGGACAAAGATCAGGAGCCTCTGCCTGGGCTGCCTGAACCTCTGCCTCCAAATCAGGATAAAGAGCAGAGGCTACCACCCCTTCAGCCAAAATGGGACCTGGGTCTTCAAAGTTCCCCCCTCCCGGAAAACAACGTGAAAGGGCACCTGCCTTCACATTTTTAACCCCAGGGCGAAACATGACAATAAAATTAAACCTAGAAAAGAACAAAGACCATCTGGCCTGTCTCGGGTTCAGATGCTTGGCTGCTTCCAAGTAAGCCATATTCTTATGGTCGGTAAACACGGTAATAGGGTGTCTGGCTCCCTCTAACCAATGGTGCCATTCCTCAAAAGCTAATTTGATGGCCATCAACTCCCTATCTCCCACATTGTAATTTCTCTCTGCAGAGGAGAGTTTCCTTGAGAAAAAGGCACACTGTCGCCATTTGGCAGGAGAGGGACCCTGAGATAAGACCGCACCCACGCCCACCTCAGAAGCGTCCACCTCAACAAAAGGTAGAGAGACATCAGGTTGTACCAAAATGGGAGCGGTAGCAAAACTCTCTTTGATACTAGAAAAGGCCTTAAGCGCATCTACCGACCAGGAGGAAAAATCTACCCCCTTTTTAATCATATCAGTGAGTGGTTTAACAACAGAGGAATAATTTAAAATGAACTTTCTGTAATAATTGGCAAAACCCAAAAACCGCATCAACGCCTTCTGATTCTCAGGAATCTCCCAATCAAGCACAGCGCGGACCTTCTCAGGGTCCATGCGAAAACCAGAAGCGGATAGAAGAAAACCAAGAAATTGAATCCCCGGAACCTCAAACACACATTTTTCCAGTTTAGCGTACAATTTATTCTCCCGCAGAATGAGCAAGACCTGACGTAGGTGGTCCCTATGAGTTTTGAAATCATGAGAAAAAATCAAAATGTCATCTAGATACACCAGTACAAATTTCCCCATTAAATGATAAAAAATGCTGTTCACAAAATGTTGGAAGACGGCCGGAGCATTCATCAAACCAAAGGGCATAACAAAATTCTTGAAATGACCCTCAGGGGTATTGAAGGCCATCTTCCATTCGTTCCCTTCCCTGACCCTGACTAGGTTGTATGCCCCTCTTAAATCCAACTTAGAAAAAACTTTAGCCCCAACAATCTGGTTAAACAGGTCCGGGATCAGAGGAAGCGTATATCGGTCACGAATTGTGATACGGTTCAGCTTCCTGAAATCCAGACAAGGTCTTAAAGAACCATCTTTTTTCTTAACAAAAAAAAAACGCATAGCGACTCTTTCAGGTTGGGAGAAATTGTATAAACGTGATTTTGGCAGCTTGGCGCCTGGGATGAGATTAATAGGGCAATCATACTCCCGGGGAGGGGGCAACTCCTGGACACCACTCACGGAAAACTCATCCAAAAATTCAGAGTGAAAGGATGGTACAGTCTTGGTAGAAACCTCTGAAAGAGACGCCGTGAGGCAATTCTCTCTGCAAAAGTCACTCCAACCATTTATTTGCCTTGCTTGCCAATCAATGGTGGGGTTATGTTTAGTGAGCGAGGGTAGCCCTAACACTAGAGGAGTAGGTAATCCGCTTAGGACGAAACATGACATATCCTCAACATGAGCATCACCCATAGTCAAACGGATATTGTGAGCTATGCCCTTTAACGATTTTTGAGAAAGTGGAGCGGAATCAATAGCAAAAACAGGCATATCCTTTTCCAAAGTGCATACCTGGAAACTATGCATTATAGCAAATTGATTATCAATGAGATTGACCGCTGCTCCACTATCAACAAAAATCTCACAATGTTCTTGCTGTCTAGCGCCACCCTGGCAGGTAGGAGAAAACAGGAACTACAAGCAAATGGCAAACCTTCAATTTCTGCATCAACCTTGCCAATAGTAGCAAATGGAAAGTTTTTTGAGGTTTTTTTTTTTTTTTTTTTTTTTTTTATTACCCTCAGAAAACTCCATGAATCTCCTAGAGGGGCAAACATTAGCCAAATTATTTATACCTCCACAACAGAAACAAACCCTCCTCTGAGAGCTGAATCTTCTACTATCAGAGGCAAGCAAAGCCAGCTGCATGGCCTCCTGCTCAGAGAGAATTGAGAGAGACTGAGACCCCTGTGCACTGAATGAGACAGCCCCACTGTCCTTGGGCTGAATATGACAGGAAGGAGTAGTCTCTCCTCTCTCTCTAAGACGCCTGTCAATATGAACAGCTAGAGACATGGCAGACTCCAACGAGGCAGGTCTCTCATGAAAAGCAAATGCATCTATTAATCCCTCCAAAAGACCATGGCAAAATTAACTTTGTTGTGCAGCATTGTTCCAACCAGTATCAGCTGCCCATTTCCGAAATTCAGAACAATATATCTCTGCGGACTGTTTACCCTGGCATAAAAGACGCAGTTTAGATTCAGCCAGAGCAATACGATCTGGGTCATCATATATCTGCCCCAGGACTACACAAAATTCATCCACCGATCGGAGGGGCCGTGCCCCCACCGGCAGCGAAAAGGCCCAAGACTGAGCGTTATCCCTGAGCAGCGAGATGATGATCCCCACCCTCTGCTCCTCATCACCAGAGGAATGGGGAAGTAGGCAAATATGGAGTTTGCAAGCCTCTCTAAAGCGAACAAAATTCTCACTACCCCCGGAGAACATATCCGGAAGCGAGATCTTAGGCTCGGCACAAACTCCATGAACACAGAACCGGTCATCTGAAACTGAGACACAGTTTTATGGAGATCTGCTACCTCCAGTGAAAGACCTTGCATGCGGTCAATTAAGGCTGAAACCAGATCCATGCTTAAGACGGCTATGGCAGTTTATAATGTCACGGATGATGTTGCAGATAGCTGGAAGTTATGAATAAACGTCCGACTGGCTTGAACCTAAACTAAGCACATACAAGGGTCTCAAAGGTAGACAATTGTATGCCCACGTACCTAAGACTGTGTGACACCTGAAAACCCTATAATAGAGAGGTAACATGACCACCGGCTCCCTGCACTTCATACGGAGGGAGTCAGGGTCACCTAGAATCAAGCCAGCAAGGAAACACAATACATGAAAGGACTTATCTGAACAAGCAGCAGCAGCAGCCTCCAGCAATGAACACTTAATCCAAGAAGTAGTATAAACCGCAAAGTGAGGCAGTATGGGAGGGAATATAAAGGAAGAGGATTAGTCTAAATAGGTGACAGCTGGGAAAAGGAAAGGAGATGAGAAAATGAAACCAAAACTAAGAACATCATGCAAGAGGTAGAGAAGGACGTCTGTCAGACCTTCTCACAGAACTGGCGGTGACACATGCTTAATATAAGATATATGAACTATTAAAATTTTGGATCTAGATCTAGATCCTCCTGGGGGCAGGATCTCCGCCCATGGGGGCGGAGCTCCGCCTATTTAAGAAGCCACTTTTCTCTCAGTCTTCCTCTGTCAGCACATGCTTGTTGTAAGCTAGCTCTCAGAGCCTATTAGTACTCTTTACTTTGTCATTCTGATTCCATTTTGGTTTTCTTCCTGCGGTGCCACTTCGGTGGGCCTCTGCCTACGTCCCTTTCTTTGATGTTTTTCTCCTTGTCAGAATTTACTAATTCTTTGTTTTTTGCAGTCAATGGCTTCACCTAAGGACCCGGAGACCCATAAGTCGGTCTCAAAGACGAAACACCTGTCCTGTTTTGACTGCAGCACGCTTCTGGATGACAATTGTCCCCATTCAAGATGCGAGGGTTGCCGTAGATCCTAGTCGGCCACGTAACCCACCATGCAATAGATGTATCAGTGGGTCAAGGGATATGTGGACGAATCCATCAAAGGCATGGTTAACATGCTGGATGAGAGGCTTTCTGCTCCTACTCAGGCTCCAATGGATACATCCGCATCCATTGAGAGACCCGCTGCAATTTCCTTGCTCTCTTCCTCTCCCTCCAGAAAAGACACTGAAATTGTTAAAGTCCATCAGGTCATGGGACCATGATGTTGACCCTGGGGAGTCCTCCGATCCCGCCGGTCGGGCATAGCGTGTCTTTAAGGCGGATGAGACCCTTCTTTCCGTTATGCGGATGGAATGGAAGAAGCCTGAGAAAGGTCCGGTCCTAACTAAGAAATTCAGGACCATGTTTCCCATGGCTAACTCCTTGGTGGAATCGTGGGGTTCCATTCCCAAGGTAGACATGGCTATTGCCAAATTGTCCAAAGGCACTCTAGTCCCAGCAGATGATGGGTCTAGTCTGCAAGACCCCCTTGATAGGAGGGCAGAGTGCACATTAAGAAGAGGTTACTCTGCAGCTGCAGCCTCCACGTCTACCGCTATTGTGGCCACTGAAGTTTCGTCCTTCCTCCGTTCCTGTCTAAATCAAATTCAGATGGCTGTTGATCAGAGAGTTTCTCGGGACGACATCCTGGCCGCATTTAAGACCATCAATTTAGTGACGGACCGTCAATTTGTCACTCCAGAGGTGGATGGAGAGGCCAAGACTGCAGCAGAAGAGGAAGCAGGAGGAGCCAGAGACCTTTCTTGGTTTTTGAGGTGTTTGCTCCACTGCAGCTCGTGCTTTGCACTTAGATGCCTGGTCATGCAGGTTGAGCTCAGGTTGAGAACGTTTATGCCTCGCTTCAGGCTATGATTGCACAACTCCCCACGCCAGGGAACTCCTTGGAGCTGGCTTTGGTGTGCTCGGTCCCTTGCTGCGTTGGGCAGTAGCAGGCATACTGTCTAGGAGATGGCCTCTCTTCTTTTGCACCCTGATCCCTCTTCTGCTTTGCTGGACCTTCCATGACCTTGATTCCACATCATCTTCCACCCAGTCTTCACCCCCTTTCGCCCTCCTTGTCGGTCTGCACACTGCAGAAAGCCACAGCAGTTGGCACCTGTGTTTTGTCATCATCCGAGATGTGCTGCGATGGTCCTCCCATGTACTCATCTTGAAACATAAGTGGTTGGGCATCGGTGCACTCTTCCACTTCTGGGGCAGGGCTATGTGGATGGCCCTGGGAAACCCTGCTAGCAGAGTCATCAAAAAGCAGAAGAGACTGCTACATGACTTGGGGCTCAGACTGCTTTGCAGATTTGCAAGGGAGTGAGGTGAAAGACTGATGGACATCGGCTGCAGATGCCAACTCTGATCTTTCAGCAGGAGATTGGGTGGGAGACAATGTGAAGGGACTGGAGGCACTGTCAGCAACCCAATCTACTATCACCTGTACTTGTTCTGGCCTTACCATTCGTAGAACCGCATTAGGCCTGACCAAATAACACTGAAGGTTCTGTTGCCTCCTCGCACATGAGGAAGGGGTTTTACTTGTGTCCGTAGCTGGCACAGATGGACCACGTCCTCTCCCTGCAACAGGACCTCCACCAGCAGCACCACGACGAGGCCACGTCCCTTATTTGACTCTCTCCTTATTCTCCGCAATTTTAGCATTTTGCCAAAAATGGGTGTTTTTTTAATAACAGAATATAACGTCACTATCTAACGCGTGTATTTCACACTGACAGATGCAGCAAAGGCACCAGATGTAGGATATTGCCAAAAATTGGTGTTTTTTTAAACCCAGAATTATTGCAGTATTTCCAGCTTGTATTTTACACTGACAGATGCAGCAAAGGCTGCAAATTTAGTATTTTTACAAAAATGGTTATTGTTTTTTATGACAGAATATTATTGCAGTATTTCTAGCTTGTATCTCACACTGACAAATGCTGAAAAGGCTCCAGATGTAGGGTATTGCCAAAAATGGGTGTTTTTTTTAACCCAGAATATTATGGCAGTATCTCAAGCTTGTATTTCACACTGACAAATGCTGAAAAGGCCCCAGATGTAGGGTATTGCCAAAAATTGTAAACCCAGAATATTATGGCAGTATTTCAAGCTTGTATTTCACACTGACAAATGCTAAAAAGGCCCCTGATGTAAGGTATTGCCAAAAATTTGTGTTTTTTTAAACCCAGAATAATATGGCAGTATTTCAAGCTTGTATTTCACACTGACAAATGCTAAAAAGGCTCCTGATGTAGGATATTGCCAAAAATTGGTGTTTTTTTTAAACCCAGAATATTATTGCAGTATTTCAAGCTTGTATTTCACACTAACAAATGCAGCATAGGCCCCAGATGAAGGATAGTGCCAAAAATGGGTGTTTTTTTTTTATAACAGAATACAACAGCAGTATCTAATGCTTGTATTTCACACTGACAGATGCAGCAAAGGCTGCAAATTTTGTATTTTGCCCCAAAAATTTTTTTTTAACGCAGAATATTATTGCAGTTATTCAAGCTGTTATTTCACACTAACAAATGCAGCATAGGCCCCAGAGTAGAGTATTGCAAACAATTTGTGTTTTTTCAAACCCAGAATATTATTGCAGTATCTTAAGCTTATATTTCACACTGACAGATGCAGCGAAGGCCACATGTTTAGTATTTTGCCTAAAATATGTGTTTTTTAATAATAGAATATAACAGCAGTATCTAACGCTTGTATTTCACACTGACAGATGCAGCAAAGGCACCAGATGTAGGATATTGCCAAAAATTTGTGTTTTTTTTTAAACCCAGAATTATTGCAGTATTTCAAGCTTGTATTTCACACTGACAAATGCTGCAAATGCACCAGATGTAGGAAATTGACAAAAATTGGTGCTTTTTTAAACCCAGAATATTATTGCAGTATTTCAAGCTTGTATTTCACACTGACAGATGCAAAAAAAAAGCCACAAATTTAGTATTTTGCCCAAAATGGTTGTTTTTTTAAGAACAGAATATAACAGCAGTATCTAACGCTTGTATTTCACACTGACAGAAGCAGCAAAGGCCTCAAATTTAGTATGCTGCCCAAAATGGGTGTTTTTTTAAACCAAGAATATTATTTCAGTATTTCAAGCTTGTATTTCACACTAACAAATGCAGCATAGGCCCCAGATGTAATATATTGCTAAAAATTGATGTTTTTTTAAACCTAGTATATTATTGCATTAGTGACAACACCATGAGGAGAGCACAGAGTAGGACGACAACGAGAGATTGTGGCACGACAACAAAATGTGGAGGTGTCAGCAACATGAGGAGACCAGAGTAGCACGATGACGAGAGATTGTGGAGGTGTCAGCAGCAGGACACAAAGTAGCATGACAACGTAGATTGTAGAGGTGGCAGCAGCATGAGGAGGCAGCAGAGTGGCACAACAACAAAATGTGGAGGTGTCAGCAGCATGAGGAGGCCACAGAGTAGCACAACGACCGAGTCTGGAGTTGGCAGCAGTATGAAGAGGCCACCGAGTAGCACAATGACAGAGTCTTGAGGTGGCGGCAGCATGAGGAGACCAAAGAGTGGCACAATGACCGAGAGATTGTGGAGGTGTCAGCAGCAGGACACAAAGTAGCATGACAACATAGATTGTAGAGGTGGCAGCAGCATGAGGAGGCAGCAGAGTGGCACAACAACAAAATGTGGAGGTGTCAGCAGCATGAGGAGGCCACAGAGTAGCACAACGACCGAGTCTGGAGTTGGCAGCAGTATGAAGAGGCCACCGAGTAGCACAATGACAGAGTCTTGAGGTGGCGGCAGCATGAGGAGACCAAAGAGTGGCACAATGACAGAGTGTGGAAGTGGCAGCAACAGCAGCAGCATCAGGAGGAGGCCACAGAGTGGCACAATGACAGAGACTGGAGGTGGCAGCAGTATGCGGAGGGTACCGAGTGCACAATGTACAAGTCTGGAGTTGGCAGCAGTATGAGGAGGCCACCAAGTGGCACAATGACCAAGTTTAGATTTGGCAGCATCAGGAGCAGGCCACAGAGTGGCACAATGACAGAGTCTGGATTTGGCAGCAGTATGAGGATGCCAATGATTGGCACAATGACATAGTTTGGAGTTGGCAGCAGTATGAAGAGGCCAAAGAGTGGCATAATGACCAAGTATGGAGTTGGCAGCAGCATGAGGAGACCACAGAGTGGCACAATGACACAGTGCAGAGGTGGCGGCAGCAGCATCAGGAGGAGGCCATAGAGTGGCACAATGACAGAGTCTGGATTTGGCAGCAGTATGAGGCGGCCACAGAGTGGCACAATAACAGAGTCTGGAGTTGGTAGCAGCATAAGGAGACCATAGAGTGGCCCAATGACAGAGTGTGGAGGCGGCAAAAGCATCATCAGGAAGAGGCCACCAAGTGGCATAATGACAGAGGCTGGAGTTGGCAGCAGTATGAGGAGGCCATCAAGTGGCACAATGACCAAGTCTGGAGTTGGCAGCAGTATGAGGAGGCCACCAAGTGGCACAATGACCAAGTCTGGAGTTGGCAGCAGTGTGAGGCGGCCAAAGAGTGGCACAATAACCAAGTATGGAGTTGGCAGCATCAGGGGGAGGCCACAGAGTGGCACAATGACAGAGTCTGGAGTTGGCAGCAGTATGAGGAGGCCTGTCATGGTCTTACCTTCTCACTGTTCTCCTTCGTTTGACATGTGCTGGCGGCCATCTTGGTTTCTGGGTTTCTTGTAGCCTCCCACCCTGCGGCTTCTCCTTCCCACTGGGAGGAGCTGGATGCCTAGCTCATATATATAGGAGGTCTGTGGCTTCAGTTCCTTGCTTGGTCCTCCTGTGTTCACATGCTTCTAAGACTGCTGCTGCTTCTGGTTCCTGATCCTGGCCTCGTCTGACTACCCCGTTGGTTCCTGATCCTGGCTTCGTCTGACTACCCTGTTGGTTCCTGATCCTGGCTTCGTCTGACTACCCTTCTGGTTCCTGACCTCTGTCTACGCAAGACCCTGCTTCGGTTTAGCCATCCGTTTGGACTTTTGCTTACGGCTTGATTTTCAATAAAGCCTTCTTATTTTCCACTTATCTCTTGTTGTACGTCTGGTTCATGGTTCCTTGACATTAGGACCAAGCCATGAATTCTGACGGTACAGGGCCATCCTCGCTACCTACGCTGGTTGCCAGACTTGATCAGCAGGATCACCTGTTGGGTCGGTTCGTTGTGGCGTTGCAAACCCTGCTTGAACGCACGGCTCATTTAGCTTCAGTTGCCGATGGGTCGGTTGTCGCTCCTGGGCCCGCTCCTACTGCCGCTCCGGTTGTTGCGCCAGAGTCTACCCCGACACCTGTTGCTGCGCCTGCGGTGTCTCGGGGTATGACCGGTTCTGCCCCCCTTCCACAGCGCTTTGGGGGAGAGCCAACTCAGTGCCGAGGTTTCCTTAACCAGGTGGGCATTTATTTCGAGTTGCTGCCACATGCCTTTCCTACTGAGAGATCAAAGGTGGGCTTCTTGATCTCGCTGCTCTCGGACAAGGCCTTGGCCTGGGCCAGCCCTTTATGGGAGAACAACAATCCGGTGGTTGCCGAGTTTTCCGGTTTTGTTGCTTCTCTTCGGAAGGTATTCGATGTGCCGGCTCGTGCTGCCTCTGCTGCGAAGCTCCTTATGTCCATCAGACAGGGTTCACGATCCGTAGCTGAATACGCCATTGAGTTTCGTACCCTGGCAGCAGAGGTGGGCTGGAATAATGAGGCTCTGGTCGCTGCTTTCTCTCATGGTCTCTCGGATGCCTTGAAGGATGAGGTTGCAGCTAAGGACCTACCAGTGGAGCTCGAGTCTCTTATTTCTTTCCTGATTTTGATTGACACCAGACTCAGGGAGAGACCTTCCTTTAAGGAGAGCCTGCGGAGGTCTTCTAACAGATTGGCGCCTACGTTTGCTGTCCCACCCGTGCCTCCCTCTCCTCCCACGCCTCCTAGGGGATGACTTGTCTGGGGGTGAACCCATGCAGCTGGGGTTTGCTCGCCTGTCCGAGGGGGAGAGGGTACTCCGGAGACGCGAGGGCCGATGCATGTACTGTGGTCTCGGTGGGCATTTTCGGTTGGCATGTCCGAACCGTCCGGGAAACGCTCGCACCTGAGATCCTGTCGGGGGCAGATCTTGGGTGGAGTCTCCTCGTCCCCGGTTTCCCGTGTTGACAAACCACTGATCACTGTTGTCCTCTCCTGGGTCGGGGGCTCGGTGACGACCCAGGCGTTGGTGGACTCTGGTGCTGGTGGTTTGTTCATTGATAGTGTGTTCGCTGCCGCCAATTCCATTCCTCTGCAGCCTCGAGGTTCCCCACTGGCTCTTGAGGCGATAGACGGCAGACCCCTTCTGCCGCCACACGTGACTCATGAGACCCTTCCAGTGGGGATAGCCATTGGTGCCGTTCACAGAGAGTCGGTCTGTTTCCAGGTGATTTCGTCTCCACACTACTCGGTGGTCTTGGGGTACCCCTGGCTCCAGAAGCATAATCCGACTTTCGATTGGAGATCGGCCGAGATCCTCTCGTGGTCACCGCAGTGTGGGGCTAGTTGCATCCATGGGCCTGTCAAGTTGCTGTGTACTTCCTCGGACTCTCTGTTGCCTCCTGAATACGAAGAGTACCGGGATGTATTCGATAAGGTGCGCGCGGTTGCCCTACCTCCGCACCGCCCATATGATTGTGCCATAGAGTTACAATCTGGTGCCGTTCCTCCTCGTGGCAAAGTCTATCCACTGTCGGTAGCGGAGAATGAGGCCATGGAGGAGTACGTGAGGGAGGCGCTTTCACGCGGACACATTCGCAAATCCTCGTCCCCGGCAGGGGCTGGATTTTTCTTTGTGAAAAAGAAGGGCGGTGAGTTGAGGCCTTGCATCGATTACAGGGGTCTCAATCGCATCACGATCAAGAACGCTTACCCGATACCCTTGATTTCCGAGCTGTTCGATCGCCTCAAAGGGGCCACGGTCTTTACCAAACTCGACCTGAGGGCGGCATATAACCTGGTAAGGATCAAGGCGGGCGATGAGTGGAAGACCGCGTTTAACACCAGGACCGGTCATTATGAATCCTTGGTTATGCCCTTTGGGTTGTGCAATGCGCCCGCAGTCTTCCAGGAATTCATCAACGATGTTTTCCGTGACCTGTTGCAGCAGTGTGTGGTGGTCTATTTGGATGACATCTTGGTATATTCTGAATCCATGGAGGCCCACATTCTGGATGTCAGACGAGTGTTGCAACGGTTACGAGAGAACAGGCTGTTCGGTAAGCTTGAGAAATGCGAATTTCACCGATCCCAGGTAACCTTCTTAGGTTACATAATTTCCGCTGAGGGGTTCTTCATGGATCCTGAGAAGGTTTCGGCTGTCTTACAGTGGCCCCAGCCCAGTGGTCTCCGTGCCCTGCAGCGCTTTTTGGGCTTCGCCAATTATTATCGGAAGTTCATCAGGGACTTTTCTATGCTAGCCAAGCCGCTCACGGATCTGACCAGGAAGGGCAGTAATTTCCAGGTCTGGCCGCTCTAGGCCATCCGAGCGTTTGAGGCTCTAAAGTCCGCCTTTGTGTCGGCTCCGATTCTGTCGCATCCCAACCCTGGGTTGCCCTTTGTCCTCGAGGTGGACGCGTCTGAGACGGGAGTAGGCGCCCTCCTGTCTCAGCGTAGAACACCAGAGGGTCCTCTGCTTCCTTGTGGGTTTTACTCCCGGAAACTGTCTTCCGCGGAGTGCAACTATCAGATTGGTGACAGGGAGTTATTGGCCATCGTGCAGGCCCTTAAAGAATGGAGGCACTTGCTCGAGGGTTCGGTGGTTCCGGTTCTCATCCTGACGGACCACAAGAATCTGACCTACCTTTCTGAGGCCAAGAGATTGACACCACGTCAGGCCAGATGGGCTCTGTTCTTGTCACGTTTTAATTACGTGGTCTCCTACCTACCCGGTTCCAAGAACATCAGAGCGGATGCCTTATCACGGCAGTACTCCGAGCTGTCCGGGGAGGAGTCGATTTCGACTTCGGTCATACCTCCGAATCAGATCCTGGCCGCCATTCGCACCAGCCTGACCTCTCCCCTGGGTGAGCAGATTTTGGCGGCTCAATCTGGTGCTCCCTCTGGGAGACCCAACGGCAGGTGTTTTGTGCCTGAGGAGTTGCGCACTCGGTTGTTGCGAACCTACCATAACTCCAAGGCCGCGGGGCATCCTGGAAAGAATCAGCTGTCCTGGGCTGTTTCACGTCTGTTCTGGTGGCCTTCTCTACGTTCCGACATCGCCGCATATGTAGCGGCATGCTCCGTTTGTGCCCAGAGTAAGTCCCCTCGGCACCTTCCGTTGGGCCTGTTGCAACCCATAGCCACCGGGGAGCGCCCATGGTCACACCTGGGGATGGATTTCATTGTGGACCTCCCTGCATCCCGAGGCCATACGGTCATTCTCATGATTGTGGATCGGTTTTCCAAAATGTGCCACTGTGTTCCTCTCAAGAAGTTACCCTCTGCACAAGAGTTGGCCACGATTTTCGCCAGGGAGGTCTTCCGGTTGCACGGTTTGCCCAAGGAGATTGTGTCGGATCAGGGGAGTCAGTTTGTGTCCAGGTTCTGGCGCGCCTTTTGCTCCCAGTTGGGGATTCATCTCTCTTTCTCCTCGGCCTACCACCCTCAGTCCAATGGGGCCGCAGAACGATCCAATCAGGCCTTGGAGCAATTCCTTCATTGCTATGTCTCCGATCACCAAGACAATTGGGTTGACCTCCTGCCTTGGGCTGAGTTTGCCAGGAACACGGCAGTGAACTCTTCCTCTGGGACGTCTCCCTTCATGGCCAATTATGGGTTCCAACCTGCCGTGTTACCGGAGGTATTCTCTCCCCAGGATATTCCGGCTGTGGAGGATCACCTTTCCGTCCTACGTGCTTCTTGGGTACAGATCCAGAGGTCCCTTGAGGTCTCTGCGCAGCGCCAGAGACTGCAGGCTGATCGCAGACGAGCGCCCGCTCCTTCCTACCAGGTCGGAGACCGTGTATGGTTGTCCACCCGCAACCTCAACCTTCGAGTGCCCACTCCCAAGCTGGCGCCTCGCTTTGTTGGTCCCTTCCGAGTGCTTCGCAGGGTAAACCCGGTAGCCTATGCCCTTGCGCTTCCTCCTGGCATGCGGATCTCCAACGTGTTTCATGTCTCCCTGTTGAAGCCATTGGTGTGTAATCGTTTCACTTCCTCGGTTCCTCGGCCCCGTCCGGTCCAAGTGGGCAATCGTGAGGAATATGAGGTGAGCAATATCCTGGACTCGCGCCTGGTCCGCGGTCGGTTGCAGTTTTTGGTCCATTGGCGTGGTTATGGTCCAGAGGAGCATTCCTGGGTTCCCTCCGCAGATGTCCATGCTCCTGCTTTGCTCCGAGCCTTCCACGCACGCTTCCCTCAGAAACCGTTCCTTACTCCGCGGAGGAGGGGCCCTTGAGGGGGAGGTACTGTCATGGTCTTACCTTCTCACTGTTCTCCTTCGTTTCACATGTGCTGGCGGCCATCTTGGTTTCTGGGTTTCTTGTAGCCTCCCACCCTGCGGCTTCTCCTTCCCACTGGGAGGAGCTGGATGCCTAGCTCATATATATAGGAGGTCTGTGGCTTCAGTTCCTTGCTTGGTCCTCCTGTGTTCACATGCTTCTAAGACTGCTGCTGCTTCTGGTTCCTGATCCTGGCCTCGTCTGACTACCCCGTTGGTTCCTGATCCTGGCTTCGTCTGACTACCCCGTTGGTTCCTGATCCTGGCTTCGTCTGACTACCCTTCTGGTTCCTGACCTCTGTCTACGCAAGACCCTGCTTCGGTTTAGCCATCCGTTTGGACTTTTGCTTACGGCTTGATTTTCAATAAAGCCTTCTTATTTTCCACTTATCTCTTGTTGTACGTCTGGTTCATGGTTCCTTGACAAGGCCAAAGAGTGGCACAATGACCAAGTCTGGAGTTGGCAGCAGCATGAGGAGACCACAGAGTGGCTTAATGACAGAGTATGGAGGTGGCGACAGCAGCAGCAGGATACCACAGAGTGGCAAGGTGACATAGTGTGCAGATGGCAGCAGCAGGATACAACAGAGTGGCAAGATGACATAGTGTGGAGATGGCAGCATCAGGAGACCACAGAGTAGCAAGGTGATAGAGTGTGTAGATGGCATCAGCATGAGGATACCACAGAGTGGGCAAGGTGACATAGTGTGGAGATGGCAGCAGCATCAGGATACCACACAGTGGCAAAGGTGACATAGTAGGAAGACAGCAGCATCAGGAGACCACAGAGTGCGAAGGTGACATAGTGTGGAGACAGCAGCAGCATCAGGAGGCCACAAAGTGACCCAGTGACAGAGTGGGGCGGTGGGTGGCAATTCTAGTACCCGCTGATGAAGGTGGGAGAAAGAAGGATCAGATGTGTGGCATCAGGCGGGTGGCATCATCAGAGTACTAGCTAAGGCAGGTAGCTAGAAGAAACCGGTCTCTTTTGTCAAAGTGTTGGTGTGGCACCATGGATGATCTAGTCTGATGCATCAGGAATTGGTGGTTGGAAATCCTGGCTGATCCACGCCTGATTCATCTTGACAAAGGTCAGTCTCTCCACATTTTGGGTGGACAGGCGAATTCTCCTTGGGATAACTATGTCCCCCGACGTACTAAACACCCACTCTGATGCTACACTACTGGCCGGGCAGGACAGCTTTTCCAGGGCAAACTCTGCTAGTTGCGGCCATAAATCCAGTTTGGCTGCCCAGTAGTCCAGCAGATCTTCAATGTGGGTTGGCAGGGTGCTGTCCAAGTATGCCACCACCTGCTGGTTCAGGTCCTGCTCCAGCTCTACCTGCTGCTGCTGGTGAGTAGTTTCTTCACTATGCGGGTGAAGAAAGCTACTCATCAGCGACTGTAGACTCAGGCTGCTGCTGATGGAGCTGCTACTGCTCCTGCCACCGTAGCCCTCTTCAGTAGCCATGGCAGTAGAACGTTAGGGCAGAGGACTCCCTCGGTCAGACCTGCGAGAGGATGGACGATGGCACAGATAGGCAGCGGCCAACTGACTACATAGGATGTCTCTGTAGTAGTTCAGTTTGTCCTCCCTCTCAGTTGGTGTAAAAAAGGCCCCCATTCTGGACCGGTAGCATGGGTCCAACAAGGTGGAGAGCCAGAACTCATCCATCTGCCAAATGGTGACAATTTGTCTGTCACTACGCAAGCAAGTGAGCATGCATCGGGCCATTTGTGCAAGTGACTCGGAGGGACTCCCTACCTCTATCTCAACTGTATACTGCCACGGTGTGTCTGGGTTATCTGTCTCGTCTTCCTCATCGCCCTGTAGCTCCTCTGGCTGCTCCTGCTCCTCTTCTCCTGTCACCTGAGCATAAAAAACACTCATTTCACTAAACATTTCCTGTGCTCCATTGTTCTCCCCCCTCATCCTCCAGTTCAGCCCCCACAGGGCTTATGTGGCCATGAGATCTAGGCACCACGTCTCCAGTCCCCTGACCAGCCATTGTTACCACCATCTGTACCAGGACATGAATCAGTGGAATGACGTTGTTCATCCCGTAGTCCTAGCGACTGACAAATAAAGTGGCGCCCTCAAAAGGCCGGAGCAAATGGCAGGTGTCATGCATGAGCTGCCACTGTCTAACATCAAAGTTACACAGGGGAGTACTGCATCATCAAAAAATCGTTGATGTACTTTGTCTGTTCGTATAGTCAGTCTAACATATGGAGTGCGGAATTCCAATGGGTAAAAACGTCACAAATCAGTCTATGTTGGGGGATGCCATTCTGCCGCTGCATCTCAAGGAGGGTGTGCTTTGTGGTGTACGAGTGGCTGAAATGCATGCAAAGTTTCCTGCCCATTTTTAGGATGTCTTGCAGATGGGTGGAAGACTTCAGGAATCGCTTGACAACCAGATTGAACACGTGTGCCATGCAGGGCGCATGGCTTAGCCCTCCTTGACGCAGCGCCGACACAATGTTCTTTTTTTCATTGTCAGTCAGCATGGTTCCGATTTTGAGTTTTCTGGGAGAAAGCCAGGATTCAATTTCTTGATGAAGGACACGGAGCAGTTCCTCCCTTATGTGACTCCATTCGCCCAGGGAAACAAGGTGCAGAAGCGAGGTGCTGGAGGGGCACTGTGACTTGTCCCTCCAGTGGAGGCTGAGGACATGGTGGAGGATGAGGAGTCAGAGGCGGACATTGTCGCAGGACCAACGGCGTGAGAACATGGAGGCAGAAGCAGCGTGACCTGGCCAAGCTGCTGGTGTGGCTGTGCAGGAACCACATTCACTCAATGGGCTGTAAAGGACATGTACTGTCCCTGACCTTAGTTACAGCGCCACACTGCACTTTGGCAGACACAGACAGGGTCAAGGACTGGTTCACCTTCTGTTCTACATATTTGTGCAGTGCTGGTACTGCCTTTTTCGCAAATAAATGACAGGTTGGGACTCTCCACCTCGGCTTGGCACAAGCAATTAGTTCTCTGAAAGGTTTATAATCCACCACTTGGAAAGGGAGGGACTGCAGCACCAGCAACTTAGACAGGAGCACGTTCAGCTTCTGCGCCGTTGGATGGGTGCACGTATACTGCTGTCTCTTGGAAATTGCTTCGGTGATCAATTGCTGACAGAATGACTGACGAGGAGGAGGAGCAGGAGCATCTGGACCAGAAGAAGATGGGAATGACAGACAGCTCCCTTTGGCTGAGGTGGTGGAGCCTTGAAAGGCTGAAATGGGGTGCGTGCCACTGGGTGATGAAGCAGTTGCTACAGCGGGCTGGACCACCACGATTTTCTCCCAACAGTCCGCACTGACTGACTGCTACCGCCGCTGCCTCTGTGAACCCCTGCACCGCTACTTCCCGGACAGGTAGAATGCTGCAAAGCAAGTGCTCACAGGCAAGCTGCCAAGTTCTTCTCTTGATGATGATGAAGCCCCTTCTGCACCCGGCTCCCAAGTGTGATCGGCTTCATCATCATTGAGTACTGTCTGCACATCACTTTTGTCCTACTCAACGGTCTCTGGGTCAGGAGCCTGACTGCTTGCAACACCACCTCCCATGCCACTCTCCTCATCACTACTAGGAAGCAACGGATGTCTCCTCCAGATCTTGACTGGGCAGTAGCTGCTGATTTTCCTTTAGTAGCTAGTCCTTACTTTATAGTGGATCTGAGCCTACTGCATACAATAGTAGCTGAGGGAACAGCAAAGGACAGAGGCAGGTTGAGGACAGGTGAGGGCACTGGACCAACTCCCGGGCCATGCCAGCGAAAGATTGTGTCTGACGTACCCACCGACTGCTGGCTGGTGGTGTCTGATGTCACTTGGGATGAAGTGGATGACCGAGTTAGCCAATCAAGAACCACTGGGTTGCTGGTCAAGACACGACCGCTAGATGACACCGGGAGCTCAGGCCTCTCACTGCGACTCCTGCTGTCATGCTACCTTACTCTGTTGTGACCTCTGCCTGCAACAGAAACACTTATGCCTCAGACTTCTCTGTCTGACATACTATTAGCTGAAGTAAATAAATGAAAAGCAAATTAAAACACCCCTGAAATCGATGACAAAAAAATTCTTTCAGTACTGAAATAGGCCAATAAATGCTTTCAACACATATAACTGCAGAAGTGAACTGAGAATATATTTTTCTTTTTGTACTGAAATAGGCCACTAAATGCTTTTACCAGAAATAACTGCAGCAGTGAAGTGCGTATATATTTTTCTTTCTGTACTGAAATAGGCCACTAAACTCTTTTGCCACAAATAACTGCACGAGGGAAGTGTGTATTTATTTTTCTCTCTGTACTGAAATAGGCCACTAAACGCTTTTGCCACAAATAACTGCACCTGTGAAGTGCGTATATATTTTTCTTTCTGTACTGAAATAGGCCACTACACGCTTTGAACACATATAACTGCAGAATTAAATTGAGAATATAATTTTCTTTTTGTACTGAAATAGGCCACTAAACGCTTTTACCAGAAACAAATGCACCAGTGAATTGCATATATATATATATATATATATATATATATATATATATATATTTTGTACTGAAATATGCCTATAAACGCTTTTGCCACAAATAACTACTGCACCTGTGAAGTGCGTATATATTTTTCTTTCTGTACTGAAATAGGCCACTAAACTCTTTTGCCACAAATAACGGCACCAGTGAAGTGTGTATTTATTTTTCTTTCTGTACTGAAATAGGCCACTAAATGCTTTCAACACATATAACTGCAGAAGTGAACTGAGAATATATTTTTCTTTTTGTACTGAAATAGGCCACTAAATGCTTTTACCAGAAATAACTGCAGCAGTGAAGTGCGTATATATTTTTCTTTCTGTACTGAAATAGGCCACTAAACTCTTTTGCCACAAATAACTGCACCAGTGAAGTGTGTATTTATTTTTCTTTCTGTACTGAAATAGGCCACTAAACGCTTTTGCCACAAATAACTGCACCTGTCAAGTGCGTATATATTTTTTTTCTGTACTGATATAGGCCACTACACGCTTTGAACACATATAATTGCAGAATTAAATTGAGAATATATTTTTCTTTTTGTACTGAAATAGGCCACTAAACGCTTTTACCAGAAATAAATGCACCAGTGAAGTGCATATATATATATATATATATATATATATATTGTACTGAAATAGGCCAATAAACGCTTTGAACACAAATAACTGCACCTGTGAAGTGCTTATACTTTTTTCTTTCTGTACTGAAATAGGCCACTAAACGCTTTCAACACATATAACTGCAGAAGTGAACTGAGAATATATTTTTCTTTTTGTACTGAAATAGGCCACAAAACGCTTTTACCAGAAATAAATGCACCAGTAAATTGTGTATATATTTTTCTTTCTGTACTGAAATAGCCTACTAAACTCTTTTAGCAAAAATAAATGCAACAGTGAACTGCGTATATATATATATATATATATATATATATATATATATATTTATTTTGCACTGAAATATGTCACTAAATGCTTTCACTGCAAATAACTGCAACAGTGAACTGTGTATATATTTTTCTATTTGTACTGAAATACACCACTAGACGCTTTCACCACACAGACATAAAGTATGAGGGAAAGATCTGCACCAGTTCTGCGTTTAGAGCCGCACCTGGTTTTGGCTCAAAATTACTGATGGAAATCACTGACCAAAACACTGACATGAGAACAAGGCATTTCTCAATGTCCCTCTTTTTATACCCGCCCCTACCTATTTCTTTTTTTCCTTTCACATTTTTCTTCTATTTAATATTTGAATAATGAAAAGAGATACCCCTGAGGAAGCGAAAATGAAACCCAGGTCAGATGATAATTTGATTGATATGTAGATTTTTGTTAAATTGTACATGTAGTATATTAAGTGATAAGTGATATTAAGATATTTAAGTGACGGTGCTTCACTATCTGGGAATATCTGTTTATTGCCCTGTTGCCTTGTTGATACGATGGAGCCAATGCCCTTAACATACTTGAGAGTGTGAACAAGCTGGAAGCCGTCGACGTTCGTGGAGCACAGGATGGAGATTGTTATCAGTGGCGCTGATGATATCCGAGTTTACACAAGCGTTTTGTGAGTATAACTAAAGTGTTTTGTATATCAATTTCCTCACAGTACCTCACCATATTGAAATATCCTTCTACCAGGAAGGTGATGTAGTAGAGGTTTCTATGGTTTCTGTTAGATGTATGCTGGCAATTGGTTCTTTCAATAAGGGCTCATGCACACATGCCACCAAATTACAGTCCCCAATGCATGGCACGGTAATGCATGGCACGGTCTGTGTAGCCAGTGACCCATTCAACTTGAATGGGTCAGCGATCCGTCTGCACCGCAAAAAAATACAGCATATTCTGTAGTGCCTCAGTGGCCTTCCACTCTGTGCCTCCACACCTTATCTTCCAGATTGCGGACCCATTCAATTCAATGGTTCCGCATTTGTGAAACTGTGTGCACAGCCCCACTGCCCATATATTTCAGACCTCTGTTTGCGGGCTGCAATACGGGTACAGCTGAAACATGTGCATGAGCCCTAAGGAGAATAATCTTTATGTGTTGTGTGGAAATATAGAAAGGAACAGTGCAGATTATCTGAAAATGTTTTGCATTTTTGGGAACGAACTGACAAATCTATTTTTCTTTAAATGGCGGTTAATAAACCCAAAATACATACTCACCTCATCCATTTGCGTGCAAAGAGGCTGTCACGGCCAACTTGATTGCAGAAACCACATGAAATCTCACGCGGGGTGAAGTGGTGTCTTCAATCCAGATGGCTGCGACGGCCTCTTTGGGATCACATGGATAAGGTGAGTATGTATTTTTTTTTCAAACTGGATTAGCCCCAGAAAGGCCTTAATTTTAATCTCAGATGCTGTGATCAGAGATGAACACGGCATTTGAGGGGTTCAATGACAGGGAGGCTGTGCAATCGCCGTTCCCCATCATTGCGCACCTTACTACAAAGGAATGTGCTTCGTGACGAAGTAATTGTTCACAAATTGAATGACAGTAATATAAAAAAGTGTTAATATTTATTTTTAGAATAAAACTGCATGTAAACCTACATAAAATAAGAAAGTTGACAAATTTAGTTCTGCTTTTCGTATTATTGTGGCCAATTCTGTGATGGGAGCACTCCAAATGTCACTGTATTCTAGGTCACTTTTAATTAGCTGTTCTGAGAGCATTGTTGCTTGTCAGAGTTATGGAAGCACTGTGAATAGATTGCACAGTTGTTGCCACTGTTATTACGGCAGATAACAAACATAGCAATGCAAGCTATGCCTGTACATGAGGGTATGTCAAACCCTTATCCCAAGTTTAACTGAACATTAAGGGCCATATCTGATAACAATGAGACAAGTAATTATGAGGCACAACGTGCCAAATTGTTCATATCTGACTAGGTTAATTTAGAATTGAAATTGTTTCGCAATTCTATTAAAAATTTAGTTGAGGACACAAACATTACGTATGTCAGTATATTAAAACACAGCCTTGGATGCACTACTTGACCATTGCTTTTAATACCTGACTTATATTCATATGGTACTTTTTTCCTTTGTGAATTAATGTATATTTTCTTGCCAATATTCTTACCATGTGTCAACAAAAGCCAACTCCATATTACTTAGGGAGTACAGACCTGTGCAACTGGAAGCACAATTCCCATAACATTTTGTTACCGTGACTTCCTTTCTGAGATATCTTTAATTTGGAACAGATGTTCATGAGATCCATCAAGAGGGAAAGGTTCTTACTAGAAATGAGTGAATCGATTCTTTCAAATGGGAATTCTCCAGAGATTTTTTTTATTTGATTTGATTTTACTGAACCCAAATTTCTTGCCACTCTGGGTTTTTGGGGAAAAAATATTTTGTCTGCTTTGTACTCTTTCTCATTATGGAAAGAGTCTAGTATGTATGATGAGTATTGTAGTCCAGCCAACACTGCTTTGAGTTTCTAGGAAAAATATATGCAATTTAGCATATCTTAGCTCTGCTGGCATTAGATAAGCTTAGTGTTCCTTTAGTTTTTGAAAGAAAGCTAATTTGAACATCTTTCCCAGAAAGCTAGTTATGCTTAGCTTTCCTTTATGAAAAGGCCATGATTTAATAGTTCAAGGCTACCACAAGAGGAAAATCTTATGAAAAAGAACTGATTGAACAGTTTGAGGCTGCCACCAGGGGAAAATATATGCAAATTAGCATTTCTTCCTTCTGCTGGCATCAAAAAGGTTTAGTGTTCTTTTCTTTTTCGAAGGAAATCTAATTTTCCTAGTTTTGGGTTTCTGGTAAGGATTCAAATTAACTTTCTTTCCAAAGAAGGAAAGCCTATCTGATACCAACAGAACTAATTAGCATATAGTTTCCCCAAAATCAGAGCAGTGCTGGCTGGACTACAATATTCATCATGTATACTAGGTGCTGCCCATAATGAGAAAGAGTACTAACCAGACAATTAATATATTTTCCCCATACTAGGCTCTCTAGCTCTCTCCTTTAAAAGAACTTTGAGTCCTAGGAGACCAGTGAGCATTATAAATCAACTTTTTAGGGCAATAGGAACATATTTGATTCAGATAGAATCTATTAAAAAAAAATACTGAATCTGACACAAAGTTAATTTTTAAGAAATTATTTTATCTCTAGTTCTCACGTAATCATTGTTAGAAGCAACTCTAAACTGTGATCTCTCAGAATTTCCTGAGCAATATTTATGAACCATGCATTTATTAAATCTTCAGTATACTGACCCATACTCATGTTTCTTTTTTATTGCAGATGTTTATGTGAGTGCATGTGTTTTCATCGTTGTGTACATATTATCTATTGTTACATTATTTTTCCACAATTCCTTCATAGAAAATACATGATTTCAGAATGAACTGTGTAATGCCAAGTGTCTTTTGGTCAGACCTTAAAGAACTAATGAAGAACAGAAGTAATGTCAGCAATCCACCCTGTTTGTTCACCTTGGAAATGACCGAAGAGATTTGCATGATGCATAGAGCACTTGAACAAAGGGGAACAAATCTGCATACATTTTTGAAAATCATAATTAAATATTAACAGGAAAAAAGGAAACTGCTTAGTTTGGCAAAGTAAAGTAACTGGAACTGTTCAGCATTTTAACTTTGTCCTGGTCATCCAGCCATATTATTTCCTTCAGCCACCATCTGTACATTTCACTGCAAGGTAATCTCGGGAGCAAACGAGGAAAGTGTACTGATTGACTTTGACAGTTGAGCATAAATGGACATCTCTGGATAAAGTGTGCATTAAAAATGCAAGACAAAATCACACTTTTTTGTCACATATAATTACATTGACTTCTGTAAGCTGTACACATATTTTTTTAAACTAGTTTAGTATTACTTTATTATATTTATGTGCTGCTTTTATTTGTAGGTTTCACCAAGGGGCGAGCTGGTCATAGACCCTACAGAGAAACTTCCTGGTGGGCTAATTCCCAGGGGGCTGCCCGAGCCCTTCTTACAGCCGTCGGTGGTTAAATAATAATCGGATGCTCTCAGCATTAATTAATGATAGGAGCATTAGTTATTTATGCCCCTAGCTGGCATGCACATGTGTCCTCCTGCACTAAATTGTATTGCCGTACACAGGACAGTGGTACAGTTGAATACTGCAATGCGAGCAGCAATATTTTTATCCTGCACTGTGGTATCTGGTTCTGCTGGGGCGGTATTTTGTGCTGTGGTTATGCTTCTGTTGTCCCACCTTCTGTCACTCTGGATCCGATTACGACATTACTAGTGATTACTACAGCAATACACATGGTATAGCAGCAATCTAACTGTGAGTGTCAACCTGAAATGGATAGTCAAGCTTCAATTGCCTGTTTCCATGACTTACATTTCCACCTAGCTGGAATTAATTTTTGGGGGGGAGATTATTACCTACCTACCAATCTACCTGTGAGTGTTAATGTGAAACTGAGCATCAAGCCTCAATTTTCCATTTCCATGAATTCCATTTCCACATGGTTAGAATTAAACATTTTTTTATTTATTGTTTAGGGGGGCTGTTAAATTTTAATTGAATTAAACCAGAATATAGGTGATCAGTACACCAATACACAGTCTAGGGTAACAATTTACCTGTTTGTGTTAAAACGAAATTTAGGGTCAGGCCTCAATCGTCATTTTCCATATATTCAGTTTCCACATAACTGGAATTATATATTTTTGTGGGATTTGCTCAATTTAATTAAACCAGTATATAAATATATATACAGATTTCCAAAAAGAACTTTGAATCGTGACTCGTCTGACCACAGAACAGTCTTCCATTTTGCCACACTCCATTTTAAATGATCCCTGGCCCAGTGAAAACGCTTGAGCATGTGGATCTTGCTTAGAAATGGCTTCTTCTTTGCACTGTAGAGTTTCAGCTGGCAACGGCGGATGGCACGGTGGATTGTGTTCACTGACAATGGTTTCTGGAAGTATTCCTGAGCCCATTCTGTGATTTCCTTTACAGTAGCATTCCTGTTTGTGGTGCAGTGTCGTTTAAGGGCCCAGAGAGAACGGGCATCCAGTATGGTTTTACGGCCTTGACCCTTACGCACAGAGATTGTTCCAGATTCTCTGAATCTTCGGATGATGTTATGCACAGTTGATGATGATAGATGCAAAGTCTTTGCAATTTTTCGCTAGGTAACACCTTTCTGATATTGCTCCACTATCTTTCTGCCAACATTGTGGGAATTGGTGATCCTCTACCCATCTTGGCTTCTGAGAGACACTGCCACTCTGAGAAGCTCTTTTTATACCCAATCATGTTGCCAATTGACCTAATTAGTGTTAATTGGTCTTCCAGCTCTTCGTTATGCTCAAATTTACTTTCTCCAGCCTCTTATTGCTACTTGTCCCAACTTTTTGGGGATTTGTTGACACCGTGAAAATTTGAATCAACGTATTTTTCCTATAAAATGATACATTTACTCGGATTAAACGTTTGATCTGTCATCTACGTTCTATTAAAATATTGACATTAGCCATCTCCACATCATTGCATTCAGTTTTTATTCACAATTTGTTTAGTGTCCCAACTTTTTTGGAATCCGTATTAAATATTATTAGAAAGGCTCCACCAGCAAACTACTGGAGCTCAGCCTTTCAGTTACCAGCTGAAAGAAAACAGATAAATCAAATAATAATATAGGCTGGCTCACAGTATTTTTGCATCAAATACAATATTTATTAATATAAAATACAACTACTTAGATATCAACATATCAGCACAAATACATATACGTGTATATTGTATAGATATAGACAGTGCGGAGCACACGCACTAACCTATACAGACTGGAGTACTCCTAACAAATAGATAAAACCTTATGGCTATACTGGACCTGCAGACTTTCAGTTGAAACCACTAAAAATGTCCACGGACTTATATACCAACCCTACAGCTCCAAGCACCTACGTCATCAACCAGCGACTTGCCATCCAGCTGGTCACGTGGGACGCTGAGAGAACGGGTCGGAAGCCCGCGCCCAAAGTGGAGAGAGAGCGAACGCTGCAATTTGAAAAGCAGTATAACCATCACCGTCAAAAGGTACCTAAATACAGAGTTTACTGTTCTAAGGACAACTTTTGAACCTGTTCGGTTCCAACAAATTGGTATATAAGTCCGTGGACATTTTTAGTGGTTTCAACTGAAAGTCTGCAGGTCCAGTATAGCCATAAGGTTTTATCTATTTGTTAGGAGTACTCCAGTCTGTATAGGTTAGTGCGTGAGCTCCGCACTGTCTATATCTATACAATATACACGTATATGTATTTGTGCTGATATGTTGATATCTAAGTACGGTAGTTGTATTATATATTAATAAATATTGTATTTGATGCAAAAATACTGTGAGCCAGCCTATATTATTACTTGATTTATCTGTTTTTTGGAATCCGGTTTGTATATGTGATTACTAAAATAGACAGGGTAGTGCAGCAATCTACGTGTGTTTGTACTCAATTGTCCATTTCTAGGAATTCCATTTCCTAATGTTTGGAATTTTATTTTATTTGGGGGGGTCAATTTAATTAAACCAGCATATAAGTCATCAATACACCAATATACAAGCTACGGTAGTATTACCATGCTATCTAAGAGGTAGTGAGTGCTAACATGATATTAAAGGGGTTGTTTCACTTCAGCAAATAGCATTTATCATTTAGACAAAGATAATACAAGGCATTTACTAATGTATTGTGTCCAAATTGCCTTCTTTTGCTGGCTTGATTCATTTTTTCATCATACTATGCACTGCTTGTTTCCATTGTTATGACCATCCTGCAATCCTGCTTGCACACAATAGGAAAAAGTACCAGCCTATGTGAGCTCTCATGGTCCCGTCCACCAGAGAGGCCAGTGCTTTTTCGTATATGCAATCACAAACACTGCTGATAGATAACAGAGTGGTCCTAACCATGGAAACAAGCAGTGTATAATGTGATGGAAAAATAAGTCCAGCCAGTAAATATGAATAATCATAATAAACTAGTAAGTGCCTTGTATCTACATGATAAGTGTCAGTTGCTAAAGTGAGACAACCCCTTTTATGATCCATTTCCATATATTCAATTTCCACACAGGTGGAATTATATTTTCTTTTTTGGGACCTTTTCAATTTAATTAAACCAGCATATACAGTATACATGATTACTACAGCAATACACAGGGTACGGCAGCAATTTTACCTGTGAGTGTTAATGTGAAATTGATTGTGAGACCTGGCCCTTAATCATCTATTAATGTTTATTTATTTCTCCACACAGTTGAAATTTGACTTTTTGCAATACACAGGCCAGAATACAAAATTGTCGGTGAGGGATAACACATTTTGGCCTAAATTTGTTTTCCTTTTTTTCAGTGCTCACAAACGTGTGTCCAATCAATCTTTTTTTTTTTGGGGGGGGGGGGGAAGGGGGGTGTTGTTTATTACAGTCAAGCTAGCAGCATACAGTATATACTTGATTACTACACCGATACACAGGGTAGTGCACAACATTATTTGAGAGGCCCAAAAATGTTCAGGCTACTGAGGGGTTTCAAACAAAGACCCAGAATCAGAATGTGGGTAGTAGCAGCTCCAACTATGTGGCAACAAGTGCTAAGCATCTCTGGGAACTCCTTCAAGACTGTTGGAAGACCATTTCAGGTGACTACCTCTTGAAGCTCATCAAGAGAATGCCAAGAGTGTGCAAAGCAGTAATCGAAGCAAAAGGTGGCTACTTTGAAGAACCTAGAATATGACATATTTTCAGTTGTTTCACACTTTTTTGTTATGTATATAATTCCACATGTGTTAATTCATAGTTTTGATGCCTTCAGTGTGAATCTACAATTTTCATAGTCATGAAAATAAAGAAAACTCTTTGAATGAGAAGGTGTGTCCAAACTTTTGGTCTGTACTGTACCTCCCAAAAAACAGCCAGGGTCATGTCTGCTTTGGGATCTGGTGATGACATTGTGGGTGGGTTAAACCCAAAACATGCCAGAGCTAAGACCAGCCTGGCTACCTGCAGCTCTGTGTGAGCAACTCCTGTATGGTGCTTTTTCTCCAGAAGGCGTGCACACAAAACCATAGTGATGTGTAAGATATTTAGGATTAAAATAATCTGTGGCTGTTCAAACACACTTTTAGGTACCAGAGGTCTATTGCAGCACATGAGGCAGCATCACTGGATATTTTGGAAAAATACAACTGGCCAGCATTACCAATTAGAACAAGCCTGTCCTTCTTCTCCTGATCCTCTTTGTTGCAGGCAACCTGCATCCCCAAGCAAAAGAAAATCTTTGTCATCATTAACAACTTCTTCTCCTGCTAAGACTCCTCCTTGTCCTTGGCTCCATCGTGAGACATCTATAACAGAATGGCCATGGAAAAACTTTTCTCCACCAGTAATTAGCTTGTCTACAAGATGAACCAACACCTGGCCATGTTGCTAGCGTTGCATTTGCTGTAGTACCTTTGTAGTAGTGCCTTATACTCTCACTTGGTAAAAGATGTGGGCCACTCCCTGCATTAAACTGTGCTCCATGGAGGATGCCTGTAGCAGCTCTTTCAGGCAGTGACAGTACATGTCTTTCACAGCCAACTGGGTCAATGTTTTGTGCAGCTGGGTAGGGGCAGCACCCCAGCAACATGATAGGGTCCCTATGTCATGGTGCTGGCTACCACAGCAGGCACTTATCTGCTTCCTCCACCTCCTCCTCCATGGAAACTGTCCAGTCCCCAACAGCAACAGGGACATTGTTGCTCACACTATATCTCCTTCAGATGTGTCAAGTAACCCGTTGCCACGTCGTGTTGGAGCTGATTGTTCTGGGTGACAGTAGCTACACGGGCGAGCAGTTGCAGCTGAAGTACTTCAAGCAGCAAACATCCCTCTGGCTATCACCCTGCCGACTCTAACTGGACAACAATGGATACAACATCCTGGATGCCCTGAACCTGGGAGAAATAACACATGCTCCATGCATGGACTTTAAAAAAAATGCACAGGCTTGCACAAGGTGCTGGAAACATCCAGAAGATTGTCCCTCTTTTCAGCTACTCTCCCATTGTGAAGAATGCTCTTTTGGACAGTATCAGAATGGTATGCAGCTACACCGCTTAATCTGTTATGTTCCAACTTGCTGGAATTCAACAATGCACATGCTTGAGCGTCTATACGAGCACCAGATAGCCGTGAATGATTTGGTCATGCACCAGCCCACCTCAGTTGGGAGCATTTGTTGTTTCCAGGTTGGGTAGTGGCAGCTCATACTGTTCATGCTGCAGTTGTCCCTCATCCCTCTCATAAGTATTTTTAAAGAGACGCTGACGCTCAAGCAACAGGTGACCCTGTAGCTGTTGGGGACCCACAATGAGAAACTCCCATAGAGAAGGAGGAGGTGGTTCTGCCACTTGAGCAGAAAGATATAGAGGAGAAAGACAGTGATGATGATGGTGACACCAGTAATGACATCCAATCACCCAAGTCGGTGGAAGAGGGGGAAAGAACTGGCTACTCTGGCCAGTCTCTTACACATATCCTTTTCCCTGACCCCATGCAAATGTAGACAGAGTAAGCAGACTGGAACAGCACTCTCTCTTTATTCTTTCTTACCCAGCCTCCACTGTCATTTCAGAAAGAGTTTTAAGTGCCGCAGGGAGGTGTGGTGACACCCAAACGGACCAAGATGTCCTCCACCAGTGTGCAAAACATTACTTTTGTCAAAATAAACCAAGCCTGGATTGGGGAGGATTTGCACACCTCTCCAGCTGAGTCCAGTGAATAGATCTGGCCTTGCTGGCGGTGCGCCATATTGCTACTGTTTCTGTCTTCCTGCCTGCCTCCATCACACCAAGGCTGCTGCCTGCCAACCATCATCTTCCATAAGGCTGCTGCCTCCATCATGCGACCTGCAAACCATCACGTTCTGTACGGCTGCTAATGTCTCTATAATGCCACTGCAACCATCATGCCACTGCTGCAACCTGTCTTCCATCATGTTCTGTAAGGCTGCAGCTGCCGCCTCCATCATGCCACTAAAGCGACCTGACTACCATCACATTCTGTACGGCTGCTACCACCTCCATCATGCCACTAATGTAATCTGCCTACCATCATGTTCTGTACTGTTTTGATGATTCGCAATTTGCGGACACCAAATACAGCAATGATCATTTGCATGAGTCCTAACACAAACATGTGACATAAACCAGGTATTTACTATCTACATTCCAAAATTCTGACAAATTTCCAACACTGCCTGACAAAATTCCAACACTGCCTGACATGCACACTTTAAAGAGATTTCCAACTATTAAGAAAAATTGCCTTCCAGCAAACATATGGATAATAAAGCATATCACTGCTCCTCTGAATCCTCATCTAAGGGACCAATTTATGAGGGACCCCCACCAACCATATACTTACTGATGGCCGGAGAGAGCAGCTCTCAGTCATTCAGTCATTTTAAATGACTGGGGCTGCTCTCCTCCACAACTGTGCACCATACACTGGCCCCCCATATTCTGGTCAACCCCACAATAATAACAATCAGAGCGCAACCTCATGCACCAATCACATTCAGATCTCACCTCCCACACAAAGTAATCACATTCAGATTCACCATCCCCATCCCACCCCCTAAGTAGTAAGACAGATTGTTCCCCATCCTCCCAGCAATTATTTTTAGGCTTACCACTCCCCCCAATCCCTCATAGTAGAAGAAAGCTTGATAACCAGTCTCCCCCCCCCCCCCCCCCCAGCACTCATGTTTAGGCTCTTCATCCTCCCACCGCACCCCTTCTCCCAACAATCACATGCAGGTTCACCATACCCTTCCCCTCCAAATTAATCAGAATGTTAGCTTCTCATCATTTCCCAAGCAATTACATGCATGCTCACCAACCTCCCTCCACCCCCAAACTAGTCACAGTGCTCATTCCCCCATCTTCCAAGCTCACATCTTCCCCCAACTGCCAAACTGTGCCACATCTAGTACATGTGCCCCAGGTTGCTGACCCATGTTGTAAGGCCTATGGCCAGTCTACCACTGCTTCCTACCATCATGTTGCCTTTCTACCATCTTGCTCTGCTAATCCCCTACTGCCACCACTATTAGCACTATGCATTTACTGCTACTACTACCACTACCACTATTACTACTCATAGATAGCTGATCCACTGCCTTGTATGTTACACATTATGCTGCTATTGCGGCCACGTGTTTCTAATACCTTTCCTTTTTCACATCCACACTGTACTGCTGCTGATCCCAATTAAAAGGGAGAATTTTTCTAGGCTTCTGAACCAGTGAAGGCATAACTTTTGGATGCTTGGTTATTCAACATAACACCGTGTGCGTTTAAACAACATCCATATATATAATGTTTTCTAACCTTAAAGGGGTTATCCCATCATAATGATCACTGTTAAATCTGTTAATGATTTGACAGTAATCATTTTTGTAAATATACTTTATTAACAAATTCCCACCGATTAGGATAAAATTCATCCCCACTTACCTTATTGTTGTGACTCGGTCTCCCCTAGTTACGACCACCGCTCTTCTCCAAAATCCCGATGGTCGCACTTGCCCAGAAGACTCCTTCTTTTCTCCCGGCCGGGCCGCTCGCTGTTCTGAGCGCACACGCTGCCGTGCATGCACGACGGTGACTTCTTCCCAGCCAGACAAGTACAGAGCTGCGAACACACACGCCGGCTCTGTACTATACTGGGCAGGAATAAGTCACCATTGCACATGCGTGACGGCGTGCGCGTTCAGTCCAGCTCGCGGCACGGCCGGGAGCAGACTTCAATCAAGATGAAGCCCGCCCCCAGCCAGAATCCAGGAAGTGAACGCGCGGTGGCAGCAGGTAAATTTAAAAACGCAAAGTGGGATAACCCCTTTAAAGGGGGTTTTCAAAATATTGATCTTTTCTCAAATCAACAGATATTCTGTGGTACAGTAATTCTATATATAAATTAAGAGATTAACTGCAAATGTGTCAGCAGTTCAACAAGATGCAGACTGCGATATATTAGATCGCCCTTTAATACTGGGGCACAGTAATTCTATATACAGTATATAACATAAAAGATTAACTGCGAATGTGTCAGCAGTTCAACAAGATGCAGACGGCAATATTTTAGACCACCCTTTCATACTGTGGCACAGTAATTCTATATATAAAATAAGAGATTAACTGTGAATGTGCCAGTGGTTCAACAAGCTGCAGATAAAGATATATTATACCACACTTTAATTCTGAGGCACAGTAATTCTATGTATAATTTAAAAGATTAACTGTGATTGTGGAAGCAGGTGAACAGGATACACAAGCAGGATTACACTTAACCTACACTGTCCGTGCAGTCTCTCTGTGCACTCCCTGTGCTCTCCCTAAAGTATCTAAAAACCCTCCATACAATCTCCCTGCACTATCCCTACCAAATATTCTACAATTAAAAGCTTTCTACAATGCTGTCCCTATCACATAAGCGCTTGTCACATCCCTCCTTAAGCTCAGATCACAGTGAAATGGCAAAGACCGCAGGGATGAGGCTTTTTATAGGGCTGTGACATCACAATCTGCTAATTGGCTAGCTGCACAGCATTATGGCTCATATAGCCTTGCCAGGCATTATACTCTCAAGTTGTAACACGTGTAGCAGCCATTTTAGAAGTGCAAGCAAATTTGATTTTGTGGTGAATCAAATTTTCCTAAAATTTGGGATTTGCTCAATACTAGTTGTCACCATAGGGTCACCATAGTTGTCACCACAAACCAATAAAAAATAATAATTATTATAATAATAATAATAATAATAATAATAATAAATTATTTCAAATATATATATATATATATATATATATATATATATATTGCATTTTTCACAAGATAAAGCTAAAAATGAAAATGAAAATTTCTCTAAAAATTATATCATAAGTATATAAAAATGCCCAACAAATAAGGACCATTAAACCATGTGTTCTAAAAATGCACAAAAAATTAGCTCATTAAGGGGTTAAAAATACAGTACTTTCTAGAATGCAGATCAAAATTGTGCTCCGTATTCTCAACTTATTCATATTCTTTATTATTCCAATAGATTACACCAACATTGCTGTATTTTGAACACCTTTACTACATATGCACAGTATCTGACAATCATGAGCTCCTTAAGCACACCGTAGATGTACTAATCCTATATTTTGCAGCCACCTTGGTATATAAAATAGGCTGTTCATGCTACAAAATTAGAGAAGAATTGATATATATATATATTTATTAGAGAAGAGCAAATAGATTGTAAACAAATAAAATCTGTCATACTGTACATTTCCTAAAAAAAATTGGGGGAGATTTATCAAGACTGGCTTTCTGTGCCCATCTTGACATTCCCCTGCGCTGCCAGAGGATGCCGCAGATTTCTGGCTTCATTTACGCCAGTTTTCTGATTTGTCTCCGTTGCTGGTCATGCCCCCTTCCCTGCCTTTGCCACACCCTTTTTTAGATAAGTGGCAAGGACGGCAAAAAAGGGAAGATGCAATAATTTTTTTTAAAGTTGCACGTGCAACTTTGTAATGCCACTTTTCAAGCGTATAGGGAATTATAAATCTCCCACAAAATATTGGGAAATGGCAAACAGAACGAACAAACTGCACTGGAGTATAACGATGGCTTAATGTGGCCGGTATACTTCTCTACTCTGCCAATATAACAAATAATAATCTTGAACTAGGAGGTGGAGGTCCGAGTGGAGGAGGAGGTGGATGAGGTGGAGGAGGCAGCCAACACTGTTTTTTTTTTTTTTTTTTTTTTTTTTTTTTTTTTTTGGAGAGGCTCCACAACATTTTGAAATGGCAAACAGAACCAACAAACTGCACTGGACTATAACAATGGCTGGGTATGGACAAGTCCTGGGAGATCCATGCCAGGTGCATTTTAATAAATGTGAGCTTGTCCACGTTAGCTGTATACAGGCGGATGCGCCTGTCCGTGATCACACCCCCTGCATGCTAAACACAAGTTCTGACAATACACTTGCCACAGGGCAGGCCAGCACCTGCAAGGCTTAAAGTGCAAGCTCAGGCCATGTGTCCAATTTGGAGACCCAGAAGTTAAATGGGGCAGACCCATCAGTCAGTATGTGCAGACGTACACACACTCTTCCACCATGTTGTTGAAATGCTGCCTCCTGCTAAGACGGTCCATATCAGATGGTGGTGCTGGTTGTTTTCCACATTTCGGTCATGCTAACCCTCCCTTCTGAGGTAGTGCTGGTGCCCCAGCTGTAATGGTGAGTTACTCTACCTCCTCCATCTCCTGCTTCCACTGAGCCTCCCGCTATCAGGTGAGAACACTATCACTAGTGCGTCTACCAGCATGCACTCGTATCTAAGCATTTTCAAATCATGCTCCAATGACGTAAGTAAGGATGGCATGGTTTTCTAGTAGCAGGGATTCAGCAGGATGGCCACCCAGTAATCAGAACTGGTAACAATCATGGCAACTCAGCTGTCATTGTGCAGGCACTGCAGCATGTATTTGTTCATATGTAAAAAGGGTGGAGACAGGTGGGTCAGCACAACCCGCTCCTATGACCCCAACATCAGCGCCAGTCCACTGTGATTGGTTTTGTTATTATAGTAGAAATTGTGCTATTATCCCAGGCCAAAGCCACAACTCGTGGGAGAGACAGACGCTCAATCGTGCCCAGGGGATGTGTGCTCATAGCGAGAAGGCAATTTTTTTTCATATAAATGGCTGTGGTGCCATTAAAACCAGCTTGTGTTGTAAAATATAAAAAAATATTAAAAAGTAAAGTATATATAGATATAAAACAAAAAAAAAATGGCTGCACACCATTATATATACAAACAATAGAGCTAGGAAATGGGGGTCATTCTAGATAAAAGTGGTACAATACCGACTATAAATGAGTATACATGAATAATGGAAGCTCTTAGTGCACATACGTGTCGGGCCCATCTACCAGGCGTCAAGGTGGCTTCCGCAGATGGGTCCCTATCACTAAAGAAACTGCCTCACTTTTGACTTACTCAAGCCTACAATATTCAGGGCAGTGTAGGAACCAGCTACAAACATATTCTGCTCAGATGTCCCACCCCCCACATATTGCAAGAAAAATTTAGACTAAAACCTTCAGGATCACAGGTGCATATCCATGAGGCAAACATAATTACAAAAAACAAAATGGTTGCACACCATTATATATACAAACAATAGAGCTAGAAAATGGTGGTCATTCTAGATAAAAATGGTACAATACAGACTGTAAATGAGTATACATGAATAATGGAAGCTCTTAGCACACATACGTGTCGGGCCCATCTACCAGGTGTCAAGGTGGTTTTAGTCTAAATTTTTCTTGCAGTACATATAGAAATGGTATTAAAATGTAATGAGCTAGTACTCACTTCACTGGGGGGTGGTTTATCTGGACAAGCATAAAACACCAGTAAACCTAGTACCACCCTAGCCTGGATCGCCTCTAGGATGTTTAAAGATGAAGGCAGCTAGTTACTCAGGGCTTCTGTTTAACGTTCTTTATTGCAGCATTTAAAAGTCCGGCTCTACACCTTTCGGGACAACAGGTCCCTTCATCAGGAGCAGCTTACATATATTGTATACTGTATATTATATTTTTGCTCCCACAGTTTATAGATTGTTCGAACTGTATTTTTCCTATGGGTGCGGTAACTGGATCTCTCTCTGGATGTGGTGATCATTTGGCAGTATTTGCATTTACGTATACCACATTTGGAGGAGCCATCGGGTTCTAGTGGTCTTTGTGTGACTGTTCCATGGTTGCATTTTTGGGGACACGAAGGGGCCAACATGTTTTTGAGGGTTTTGGCCCTACGAAAGGTGAGTTTGGGTTGTTTCAGTATCTCTTTCTCTAATATTGGGTCTTTGAGTAGTACGGTCCAATGTTTTGTTATTATTTGTCTAATTAGTTTGTGGTTTTGGTTATACCTTGTTATAAGGCCTGGTCTGAAAGGGATTTCTGAAGTTTCTGAAGTTTCTTTTGGGTTGAAGACTTTGTTTCTGGTCAATTTGTGAGATCTTATTTTTCGAGTCTTTGATAAGCTGTGGGGGATATCCCTTGCTGATGAACCTCATACCGAGAAAATCTAATTGTTTTTTCATAGTGTCACTGTTTGCGCAGTTGCATCTAATCCGTTTCATCTGGCTTAATTGTATGTTAGGTCCCTTTCACACGAGCGTGATTTCCGCGCGGGTGCAATGCGTGACGTGAACGCATAGCACCCGCACTGAATCCGGCACCATTCATTTCAATGGGGCTGTGCACATGAGCGTTTTTTTTCACGCATCACTTCTGCAATGCTTTGAAATCGCAGCATGTTCTATATTCTGCGTTTGTAACGCAGGACAGGCCCCATAGAAGTGAATGGAGCTGCGTGAAAAACGCAGTGCATGCGGATTGGCTGCGTTGCGTTGCGTCACGTTTGTATTTAAATAGGTGTATCTTGGCAACTGTGAAGTCACCTGACCCCCCAGGAAGTTGGGAGTTTGTTTGCAAGCCTCTGCATCGCGTCGGAGGAGCGAGGAGCTGCTTTGGTAGATTTCAGCCAGCCCCTGAAGTTCATTTGGCATCATGCCTAAAATTCCTAGGCCACTAGATGTCGAAAAAATGATTGTCATGGTGCAGGAGAGGCCCTGCATCTGGGACACCCGATCTCCTGAGTACCATGACCGGTACAAAAAGGACGCTGCCTGGAAGGAGATCACTCAGGAGCTCTTTTCGTCTGTTTGGGCCAAGACAAATGAAAAAACCCGACATACTCTGAGTAAGTTCTATTTCCATTTACATGTGGTATCCTGTAGTATGAGTGCTAGTACATGTGGGATCCTGCAGTATGAGTGCTAGTACATGTGGTATCCTGCAGTATGAGTGCTAGTACATGTGGGATCCTGCAGTATGAGTGCTAGTACATGTGGGATCCTGCAGTATGAGTGCTAGTACATGTGGTATCCTGTAGTATGAGTGCTAGTACATGTGGTATCCTGTAGTATGAGTGCTAGTACATGTGGTATCCTGCAGTATGAGTGCTAGTACATGTGGGATCCTGCAGTATGAGTGCTAGTACATGTGGGATCCTGCAGTATGAGTGCTAGTACATGTGGTATCCTGCAGTATGAGTGCTAGTACATGTGGGATCCTGCAGTATGAGTGCTAGTACATGTGGGATCCTGCAGTATGAGTGCTAGTACATGTCCCACAGTGACATTTTTTTTTTTTCGAATCATTTCAGTGGAAGAAGTGAAAAACCGTTGGCGGAGCTGTAGAGACCAGTTCCGCAAGGAAATGGTCCATAGCCGCAGTGGATCTGGCCTCCCCAAGAAGCGGCCCTATATGTTTAAAGAGCAACTTATGTTTCTCCGCGACATTATGGATCTTCGTTCACGTAGCCATTATGTGTAGGAGTAATTTAGCCTCATATGAGAAAGCAAAGTTGATGTGGGTGTAATTTTCCCACAAATGTATGTGAAAGACATGTTATCCTTTGGCTAACTTGAACCTAATGTATTTTTTTGAATTGTATAGAACGGTAGACAGCCTTGAGGAGGAAGTGGAGGAGACAGTGGAGCACCACTCCAGTGCCGGAGAAGTAGAAGGCCCATCGTCACCATCTGCTACCGATGTGGGAGAAGGGACCTCCACAAGGGCTTCACAAGCAACTGTTCCCCCCACTTCGGAAGTGGAGGCTTCCTTGCCCAGACAGTCACGTCGCAAAAGATCCGCCCAGCCTGGTGACACTTCGGTCAATGTACAGGTACTTGAGTACCTTAATAGGGCCAGGCATGAGGACACTTATGACCTCTATGGCAGGAGTCTGGCCACACATTTTCGCAACTTGACTCCAGAACGTTACTTTCGGGTCCAAACAGTCATCAGTACCGTTCTGGAGGCATGCACGCCGCCAAACGATCCCTCGGATCTATTTAGGGCCAGTGATAATTGGCGGATGTATGGGAACACAAGTGGGCCAGTCCAACGTCCCCCTCCCCCCGGGGTTCCCGCCCCACCAAGAATATCCACCACATCAAGGCCGTCACTATGTTCCCCCACCTCCCCATTATGCGCCATCATATAGTGGGGAAGCCACTTACCGCCCACCGAGACCCTCTGCCTCCCAAAGTGTGCCACCACCACAACCTGGGCCCTCCGCACCAGGCAGTTACCCTGGCCCCCAGTATGAGGCTGGCGGTTCCTCACCCCATCGCTTTATGCAACTGTAATGTGTGCTATATTTTGTTTTATGTTATTGGCCTGTACAGGCGCACCTTTTTTGAGTTCACTACAAAAAAAGACAACTTCTGAGCTTATAAAGAAATTTTATTTTCGTTATATCCTTGTAATGTTTTTATTAATGCACAGTTTGTAATGTAACGTCCTTTATTACATAATGCAGCAACATATAATTAGGCAAATGTATAAACATGTCAAAAATGACCCAAATAACTAAAATACATATCCATCCAGGATCTAAGCACTCAATAAAGTCATCTTGAGTGGAAAAGGCCAACAACTTTATTTCAGGGCTCAGCATGGGAAGATTGCTGTGAATGCAAAGGAAATGAACCAGCAGGGGAGGAAAAGTAATCCGAAAATAATTCCCTGACCCGCAGTCCGGCAGAACCAGCTCGTCCAAGTTGAGAGGGCTCTCCCTGGTCTTGTGCTAAAAAGGCGAGCACATCTTCTTCCTGAGCAGTCTCATACAGACGAATGAAATTATGTAGGACTACACACGCCTGGATCACTGTGTTGACATTTTGCGGGGACATCTGGATGGCCGATAGAAAAACACGCCATTTGCTGGCTAAGATCCCGAAGGCACACTCCACAAATCGTCGGGCCCTGCTTAGGCGATAATTGAAGTGGCGCCTTTTGTCATCCAATCCGCGTCGGGGAAAAGGACGCATGAGGTGTGGAGAGAGCGCAAATCCCTCATCACCAACAATTACAAAGGGGGCAGGTGGTCCCGCGGAACCGGGAAGACGAGCTGGCTGGGGAATGTCAAGTTGGTTGCTCTGAAGCCACCGACTCATTCTGGAAGCCCAGAAGATGCGAGCATCTGCCGAACTTCCATAGGCCCCGATGTCTACAATTATAAACCTGTAGTTTGTGTCCACCAAGGCCAACAAAACCACAGAGAAAAACTGCTTATAATTGTAGAATCGGGACCCTGAGTTTGGTGGCTTCTTCGCCCGTATATGCTTCCCGTCAAGGGCACCAATGCAGTTTGGAAATTGGGCCCTCTCCAGGAAGCCATGGGCAATCTGGAGCCACTGCTGCCTGGTTGGTTGTGGCAGCATGGCAGCTCGCAGCCGCAACCAAATAGTGGCACATGTTGCTTTCACTATGCCAGCTATGGTGGAGGTCCCCATGCGAAATTCGAAGTGGAGTGCAGAGAATGAATTGCCCGTAGCCAAAAATCTGTGAGAAAAAAGAAAAAAAAAAAGGTTACAACTATGAAAACACTCTCAACATACTCTCTTTTTGGACTCAGGCAAACAAACTTCGCCGGCCCGTTATGTGCATTGGTGGAATCTATTAGCGCCCCTAAATGCATGTTGGCATCTGGGCAAATGCCAAAGCCAGATCCTGACACATTCAAATTGAAGGGGGATATGATCTGTCCACACACACAAAAATATTAACATGCACTAGGTTGGCACGGGGCAGAGGCATGTAATGAAAACATCAGCTATAAAAACATAAAAATTTTAGTTAACATGTTTCAAAGTACAATTAATTATACCTACCGGAGAGTGATGATGAGGCGTTCCTCGGCAGAAACACAACGCCGCATGTTGGTGTCCTGAAAGGTCAACCCAGGCCGCAAATCTGCCAAAAGGCGGTCAAAGGTGGGCATAGACATGCGGCAGTAATTGAAAAATTTGGCAGGGTGCGCACGAAGGTCAGAATACAGGCTTGCAAACTGAGCTTTACAAGCCCGCTGCGCCATAAGAGGATGAACCCACATTCTCCTCCTCTGTGGTTCCTCCGCAATCATTTGTGGCTGCTCCCCAAAGCAACGGTATACCAACCAGTGCAAAAGCACATGGTCAGTATCTGATAAGGAGAAAGCGGACATCCTGCAAAGGTACACACTCACACCACACAACTTCTTCAGTCCAACACAAATGTAAGCTTTCCCACCAAAAAGAAGCATGCTGGGAAAATTTATAAGGTCTTGCTAATGACCATGTGACTCCACAGGATGGTTGCGTTTTTTTCACGCGCAAAAAACGCATGCAATCCGCATGTCACACGCGATGGAAAAACGCAATAACGCAACGCAATCGCAGTCAAAACGGACTGGTTTTAGTGCCAAAATCGCAGCATTTTCACTGAACGCACCCTGAACGCATCTGGATCAAATCCGTCACGCCCGTGTGAAACCAGCCTTAGTCTTCCATTTGTGATAGTGGCAACTTTTAAAATCTAGGAAACAGTTTGCATCAACATTTTTAAAATGTGTGCTTGTGTAGATGATGTTATTGTTGCTGTTAAGATTCAGATCTAAAAAAATTGCTTCCTTAGGATGGGACTCAAGTGTGAAGCTTAGGTTCCAATCATTTTTATTTAATGTTTCAATGTATGCTCTGAGATTGTCATTGTTCCCTTGCCAGATGATCATAATATCGTCGATATTTCTTCTGTAGAAAACCACATTAGGGTGATTAAGTAGGCCAAAATGGTTTTCAAAGGCACTCATAAATAAATTGGCGTATGACGGTGCAAATAGCCGTTCCTTTTTCTTGGATATAAAATTTGACATTGTAAGAAAAATAGTTGTGAGTGTGATGTAAAATAAAATCTATGGATCTGAGAATAAAATCCTTCTGTATGGGGGGCATGATGGTGTCAGCGTCTAGAAATTCTTTAGTGGCTCCTATGCCTATTGGATGTGCAATGTTGTTATAGAGTGCTGTAACATCCAAAGTGGCCCAGATAAAATTAGCTTGCCACGTTACATCTTCTAGGTTTTGAATGAGGTGTGCCAAGTCCCTCAAATATGAGGTTAGTGTGGCCTTGTCACTTCCGGGAGGCAGCGCATGATGCGGATCACATGGCAACAATACAGGAAGAGGAGTTTCTTCCAGTAATAACATTCAGTCCCCCTGCTTGAATGATATATGCTGATCTGTGGCGATTTAGATATATGCAGAAAACGAACACAAATGATGAACGGATACACACAATTATACCGGCCGCGCGGCGGGTCACGTGACTTGTACGTCATATGATGGTGACGCCTGAGTAAGCAGAAGCAGCCCAAGCTGGCGCACGGCAATGATGCTGTCCTTCCAGCCAATCAAGCTGGACGGGTCACGCGATGTGTGACGCGATATCGGTAAAAATGTGATCTGATTGGATTATAAGATAGGCGCTACCCTCTGCTCATTAGGAGTGACTAATTTGCATGATTATGGGCGACTGTGTGTGTATGTTTGCCATTGGTTGACACTTAACTGTGGGAGTATATAGGAGGGTCATATGGTAGTTTAGAGTATGCCCCAAGAGGAAGCGTGAAGCGAAACTATCGTCGGGCGGCTGCTCCAGACCAGGGTCTGTAAGGAATGTATTTTGCTGTTCTTTATGCACTTTAACTTTTTTTCTCTCCCCCTGCAGTCTCTGTGGTGTGGGGTGATACTCAGGTTCACGTAGCCACACTGGCTATTGTGTCTTGCTATAACTGCCCTGTGTGTACTCTTTACAATAACCCCACTCAACTGAAACTGTTATAACTGTGGGTGGGGGGGATACTAGTCCCTATTTTGATCTGGAGCTTTCCCAGTTTTTATACAAATGTCTGTTAACACTATTGTCTCTCTATGACTACTGCTTTATTGTATATGTTTTTAATGATATACCGCTGATGGATATCTAATAAAGAAATTATTGATTATAATAACTTCTTGTGTGGTAGCTTTTCTAAGCATTTATAGGTGATATACGAATAACTCCATGTGAGATATTTATGATAGTAACTTTTTTTTGGGTGTTTTTTCTTTGTCACTGATGCAAAGGTGATGTTTTGCAACTGAAAAATTTGTTTATGTCACTGACAGAATAAACAGACAAATTAACTATTCCATTTCTGTGTAACAGATGCAAAGGTAGTGTTCTGCCCCCCCACCAAAAATGGGTTTATGTCACCCACAGAATTAATAAATAGATTAACTATTGTATTTCCATATCAAGGATGCAAAGGAGGTGCAAAATGGGTTTATATCACTAACAGAATTAACAGACACATTTATTATTGTATATCCATGTCAGGGATGCAAAATAAGTGATTTGCACCCCCAAAAATGGGTTTATGTCACCCACAGAATTAACAGACAGATTAACTATTCCATTTCTGTGTCACAGAAACAAAGGAGGTGTTTTGCGCCCCAAAAATGGGTTTATGTGACCGACAGAATTAACTGATACTGAAAAAACTATTGTATTTCTGTGTCACAGGTGCAAAGGATTTGTATTTTATCCCTTAAATGGCTATAGGTCATCGACAGAATTAACATCCCGATTAAGTATTGTATTTCTGTGTCAGGTGTGCAAAGGAGGTGTATTTCACACCAAAAATGGCTAAAGGCCACCCACAGAATTTACAGCCAGATTGTATTTCTGTGTCACTGGTGCAAAAGAGGTTTATTGCACTCACAAAAAATGGCTATAGGTCACCCACAGAATTAACAGCCAGATTAAGTATTGTATTTGTGTCACCAGCGCAAAGGAGGCATATTGCACACACAAAAAATGCACAGACTTAACAGACAGATGAAAAACCTAACACTGTCCCTCACCGCAGCTGCGTCCTGTCCCTACACTATTTAGAGCAGAATGATGGGGCAACAAGTGATCCAGTATTTACACAGGCCTGGTCACAAGCTGCGCAGGTCAATCACAGCTATGCAAATACTGGGCATGACTGTGATGGCTTCCAAGTGCCCACAGCTTAACGCTTGCTGATTCGCTGTGCTGCAGCCTTTCGACAAGCTTTATTTAGCATCCGAACACTGCGGCAAAATCCGTATTCAGTTTTGGTTGCACAGACTCTGTGACGCTCGGAACAAACCCAAACATTCCAGTTTGGGTTCAGTCATCCCTTGCTCCCACCCCTTGAAATAACAAAATGGACTGTAAGCTCACTAAATGATAAGATCACGTACTTTCAATAGAATGACGGAGAGTGTGGGGGGGAGAGGAGTGAACTGGCAGTCAGTCTTGCTTTCTTAAGATGGGTAATGTTAGTTTGGAAAGGGTGTTTTGTGGAGAAGGAGGCATTGTTTAAACCCTTCCCGACCAGCGCCGTAATAGTACGGAGCAGCGGGACATGACTTGGAGCTGCGCCCGTCCGATCAGCTGCAAGGGACCGGCTGATGTTAAAAGTTAAAGTCAGAAATAAAGTTTTATAAAAGTAAAAAACTGTGTTTAATAAAAAAAAATTTAGTTTCAAGTAAAAAAAAATGATTTTATAATAAAAAATTGAAAAAAAAAAAAGGATAAAACACACATATTAGGTATTGCTGTGTCCGTAATGACCGGCTATATAAATATATCACATAATCCACCCTGTCCGATAAACACCATTAAAAAAAATAATAAAAACTGTGTCAAAAAAAGCTGATTTTGTCACCTTACATCACAAAAAGTGCAACACCAAGCGATCAATATGCGTATGTCCCACAAAATGATACCAATAAAACAGTCACCTCATCCCGCAAAAAATGAGCCACTACATAATAAAATCACACAAAAAAAAACGATAGCTCTCAGAACATGAGACACTAAAACATAAATAAATAAAAAGTAGACATGATATTAGGTATTTCTGCGTTCGTAACAACCTGCTCTATAAAAATACCACATGACCTAACCCCTCAGGTGAACACCGTAAAAAATAAAAAAAAAATTAAACAGAGCCAAAAAAGCCATTTTGGTCATCTTACATAGTAAAAATGGCAACACCAAGTGATCAAAAAGGCGTATGCCCCCCAAAATAGTACCGATTAAAACCGTCACCTCATCCAGCAAAAAAAATGAGACCCTAACTAAGACAATTGTTAAAAAAAATAAAAAAGCTGTGGCTCTCAAACTATGAAGACACTAAAACATATTTTTTTTTTGTTTCAAAAATGCTATTACTGTGTAAAACTTTAATTAAAAAAAAAAAAAAGTATACATATTAGGTATTGCCACATTCGTAACGATCTGCTCTTTAAAAATATCACATGACCTAACCCCTCAGGTGAACGTTGGAAAAATAAATAAATAAAAACTGTGCCAAAGTTACAGATTTTTTGGTTACCTTGCCACATAAAGTGCAATAATGAATGATCAAAAAATCATATGTACCCAAAAATGATACCAATAAAAACGTCAACTCTTCTTGCAAAAAACGAGACTCTGCACAAGACGATCGGCAGAAAAAAATAAATAAAATAGGGCGTTCAGAAAACACAAAGGGACAGATTTATCATTACTCTGACAGCTCACTCCACTTTAACATATGCCTAAAGTCAGTTTTAGCCAAGTCAGATTTATGATCGGCCCTTTAAGACTGTAATAAATGTGGTTTGACGGTAGCAGTTTATCCGTCAGTAAGCAGCTTTACAAAAGTCGCAAGTTTTTATGAAAAAGTCGCACGTTTTTATGAAAAAGTCGCATGTTCTATTAAAAAGTCTCATAAGATAAGCATGGTCCTCACTGGAGTGAAATTGCGACTTTTTAGCGACTTTTTGAAATAGTCCCAATGGTAAATCTGTCTAGAGATTAATTTACATAAGAAAACACGCCCACTTTCAGAAAACTGGCGAGCATAGTGCAGAGCAGAAAAAAGTCGCAAATTTGTGCGCAGTTTTAGCGTTTGGGACTTTTTTGGGGACTTTTTCACTCCATTATTCTGACCTGAGTTAATGATAAATCTGGCCCAAAAACATTTTCTTTTTCAAAAATGCTTTATTATGTAAAACTGAATCAAACATGATATCATTGTGTCCGCAACAACCTGCTTTATTAAAATAGCACATGATCTACCCTGTCAGATGAGCGTTGTAAAAAATAAAAAATAAAACCGGTGCCAAAACATTTTTGGGTTACCTTGCCTCACAAAAAACATAATATAGAGCAATTAAAAATCATACGTACCCCAAAATAGTACCAATAAAACTGCCACCTTATCCCCTAATTTCCAAAATGGGGTAACTTTTTGGGGAGTTTCTACTGCAAGGGTGCATCGGGGGGGGGGCTTCAAATGGGACATGGCATCTAAAAATCCAACAAAATCTGCCTTCCAAAAACCATACAGTGCTCCTTTCCTTCTGTGCCCTGCCAAGTGCCCTTTTTTTTATCAGTTTACAACCACATGTGAGGTGTTTATGTAAACCACAGAATCAGGGTAATAAATATTGAGTTTTGTTTGTTTGTTAACCCTTGATGTGTTAAAGAAAAAAAATGGATTAAAATGGAAAATCTGCCCAAAAAGTTAAATTTTGAAACTTCATCTCCATTTCATTTCCACTATGTAAGCCCCACAAAGTGACTTCAGACCTGAACTGGTCCTTAAAAAGTGGGCTTCAGAAATTTTCTTAAAAATTTTAAGAATTGCTTCTAAAATTCTAAGCCTTCTAACATCCTAAAAAAATAAAATGACATTTACAAAATGATGCCAACATAAAGTAGACATATGGGGACTGTTAAGTAATAAAATTTTTATGAGGCATCACTTTCTGTTTTAAAACCAGAAAAAATGGAAATTTTTTAAATTGCTAATTTTTTATTTTTTTTTGTAAATTTGGGATTTTTTTCATAAATAAAGGTGAAATATATTGACTCAAATTTATGACTATCATGAAGTACAATGTGTCATGAGAAAATAATCCTCGAATGGCTTGGATAAATAAAAGTGTTCCAAAGTTATTACCACATAAAGTGACACATGTCGGATTTGCAAAACATGGTCTGGGCAGGAATGTGAAAACTGGCCCGGGGTAGAAAAGGTTAATTAATTTATTAATTTTTTCATATTTTTGTTATTAAGTAGTTCCTTGCCTACACACAAAGGCATGGGTCTTGCAGTAAACATAAACTAGTGTATACAAAAATTTCCCATAGGTTTCTGGGACCCAGTATATGCAAAAAGATTTATCCTTCTGCTGTACATTCAAAGATTAAAAAATGTACTATCTAGTGAGCTGTGTGGGGGCTCATTTTTTGCAGGACAATCTTTAGTTTTTATTGATACCATTTTAGAGTGTGTGTGACTTTTTGATCACATTTTATAACTTTTTGGGGGTAAGAGAAGCCATTGGCCATTTTGACCCTTTTTTTCCGTTATGCCATTTGCCATATGGAAAAATATTTTTACATATTAATAGTACAGGCGTTTTGAGTCGCGAGCATACCCATGATGGTTATATATTTTTTTATTACACTGACCAAAAATATAAACACAACACTTTTGGCTTTGCTCCCATTCTGCATGAGCTGAACTCAAAGATCTGAAACATTTTCTACATAAACAAAAGACCCATTACTCTCAAATATTGTTCACAAACCTGTCTAAATCTGTGTTAGTGAGCACTTCTCCTTTGCCGAGATAACCCATCCCACCTCATAGGTGTGGCATATCAAGGTGCTGATTAGACTGCATGAATATTGCACAGGTGTGCCTTAGACTGCCCAAAATAAAAGGTCACTCTGAAATGTGTACAGTTTTGCCTTACTGGGGGGGGGGTCAGAAAACCAGTCAATATCTGGTGTGGCCACCATTTGCCTCACACAGTGCAACACATCTCCGTCGCATAGAGTTGATCAGGTTGTTTATTGTGGCCTGTGGAATGTTGGTCCATTCCCCTTCAATAGATGTGCGACTTTTTAGAAAATTGGCAGGAACTGGAACACGCTGTTGTATACGCTGAACTAGAGCATCCCAAACATGCTCAATAGGTGACATATCCAGTGAGTATGCTGGCCATGCAATAACTGGGATGTTTTCAGCTTCCAGGAATTGTGTGCAGATCCTTGCAATATAGGGCTGTGCATTATCATGCTGCAACATGAGGTGATGGTCGTGGATGAATGGCACAACAATGGGCCTCAGGATCTTGTCACGGTATCTCTGTGCATTCAAAATGCTATCAATAAAATGCACCTGCGTTCGTTGTCTATAACATATGCCTTCCCATACCATAACCCCACCACCACCATGGGCCACTCGATCCACAATGTTGACGTCAGCAAATCGATCACCCACACGACGCCAAACACGCTGTCTTTCATCTGCCCTGAACAGTGAAAACTGGGACTCATCCGTGAACAGAACGCCTCTCCAACTTGCCAGACGCATCTAATGTGAGCATTTGCCCACTTAAGTCGGTTACGACGACGAACTGCAGTCAGGTCCAGACCCCAATGAGGATGATGAGCATGCAGATGAGCTTCCCTGAGTTGGTTTCTGACAGTTTGTGCAAAAATTCTTTGGTTATGCAAACCGATTGTTGCTGCAGCTGTCTGGGTGGCTAGTCTCAGATGATCATGGAGGTGAACATACTGGATGTGGAGGTCCTGGGCTGGTGTGATTACACGTGGTCTGCGGTTGTGAGGCCGGTTGGATGTACTGCCAAATTCTCTGAAACGCCTTTGGAGATGGCTTATGGTAGAGAAATGAACATTCATTGCACGGGCAACAGCTCTGGTAGGCATTCCTGCAGTCAGCATGCCAATTGCACGCTCTCTCAAACATTGCGACATTTGTGGCATTGTCCTGTGTGATCAAACTGCACATTTCAGAGTGGCATTTTGTTGTGGGCAGTCTAAGGCACACCTGTACAATATTCATATGCCACACCTGTGAGGTGGGATGGATTATCTCGGCAAAGCAGAAGTGCTCACTAACACAGATTTAGACAGATTTGTGAACAATATTTATGAGTAATGGGTCTTTTGTATATGTCCAAAATGTTTCAGATCTTTGAGTTCAGCTCATGCAAAATGGGAGCAAAACCGAAAGTGTTGCATTTATATTTTTGGTCAGTGTATCTATCTATCTATATCAAAGAACCTCTTAACAAATACCTTAAATAAAAACTTTTCCTAGGGCATATCTGGCCTTTTAAATAATTTCTTGATGAGAATGCATGTTAAGTTTTTAGCTTTAACCTTGTTTTCTGTTAGTCTCCTACAATTCAATGTAGGCTGCTGCAGCTTAACTATAGTGCTCCAGGCACCCCCCATCTGCTCTATACATCTGCTTGAAGTTTGTAAAATCAGCCTTTAAGTCGATTAGCCCTTTGGCCCAGTGATGAGTGCCAATATGAAGAGTTCTAACTGAAAACACTTTCTACTTCTTAAGTATTATTGGGATCTAATATCTTGATTCAACAATATTTTGTCATCTTGGATAATACTGAATACTTATATGAAGTAAATCTATTAGAAATTTGATGCATAGGGGCTAAACCTGGGGTACCTAGCCATTTGGATCATAATGTCTCAAATTCACTGGTAGCATTTCTTTATTTAGTTTTTATTTATTTTATGCACTTATATAGTACTACTATATTCTGCAGTGCTTTACAGACATTAACATCAGGCTGTCTCCAATGGGGCTCACAATCTAAGAGACCTATCAGTATGTCTTTGGAGTGTGGGTAAAAATGGAGTACCCGGAGGAAACCCACATAAACACTGGTAGACACCAGCGCTAACCACTGAGCCACCGTACTGCCCAATAAAGATACAGAGCAATAAAGGTACAGTAGCCTAATTATATTTATCTTTTCACATTGACAGATCCCAATATATTTTACATAGCCAATAATGCATATGGAGGGTGTTAACTTAGGAGAGACTGGATATATAGAATTAATGAGTCTAGTATCCTTCTAAATTGAGGAAATTCCAACCATATGCAATATACCTATAGGATGCAGCTTACACCTGATACCTATCTCATGAAGAATTTGTGGAGTTCTATATACCCTGCATTATAAGTATAAATGAGATAAGCAATCTGGTTCACTGAAGGACAGTCCATTCATCAGCTTCTGTAGGGTCAGTATCCCCCTCCCATTTCAGTTGCATCTGCAGTGAGAATGTATCCAAAAATGTTTTGATAGTAAATTTTTATATACTGTATGCAGAATAGCATTCCCTATTGAGTCACCCACTAATGTCACAACTGTGAAATGTGAGACCTGCATATCTCTATTAGATGCCTCTGTACTGAAAGCATGTAGAAGTTGGAGATACTGATAAAAGTGGGAGTGTGATACAGCAACCTCTAGTTGTATTTGACTGAACTTTTACAGTTCATCCTTATTCAATATATACCGTAGGTCATTTTTTTAAAATCTCTTTAGACCCCTAAATCCACCAAACCATCTAGAAAATAACAGCTCTGGAAGCCATGGTGAATCCCACATACTGTAGATGTTGTATAGAGAGTGAATTATTTTATTCAGAAAATATCTTGCAATTTCCACCATAGTTTTTCTCTAAGTAAAACAGTGGGTAGGTCACTTCCATGAGTATAAAACCGCTTGGATTCAAGAGCCTCAAATAAATATGGAGCGTAAAGATAGTGCTTACCACTAGAATTGATCTCCACCTCATTCTCCCAGCCCTGAAGATGTTGTAGTTGTGAAGCCAAAAAATAAAGATGTGGACTGGTCCTTCCTCGTATTTCGCATATTATTAGGTGTCAATTTCAATGCGCACCTGCGCACCTGACATTTTTGTAGTGTTGATCACGAATATTCAAATTGCTAATTTTTATCGCGAATATCGGCACTTCGGGAATTCGCAAATATTTAGAATATAGTGATATATATTCGTCATTTCGAATATTTCAGATTTTATTTTAAATCCGTACACATGATCCCTCCCTGCTTCTAGCTGGTGAAATAATGACTGGAGATAACTAATTCAAGAATATATGGCGAATATTAGCCCAAGTATTTGCGAAATATCGCGAATTCGAATATTGCCCCTGCCGCTCATCACATTTTAGTAAGCATTCTGTATTAAGAATGCTATTATTTTTCCTTATAACCATGTTATAAAGGAAAATAATAAAATCCACAGAACACCTAACTGTATTTAAATCACAGTATATATAATCCATGTCTGTGTATTCAATAGTAGGTACTTGCTACTTTCAAGTTTAAATGGGAGCAGTGCTGCAGAAACAGTGATGGAGTGGTATAGCTCTACCTACTTCTGGTCCTGGAGCTACTTCTAGAATTGAGCAAAGCGAAACATTTGATGCCGAATTTGATCCGGAGTTTACGAAAACTTCGACTCACGACAAATCAGATTTTTCTTATGCTTAGTCATAACGAATTGGGTTTTCCTAAAAAGGTTTCACACATTACAAAGTTAAAGAAAGAAGCCCGGGAACGCAAGATCACCCATAATGCTATGCAGCCATCCCTTGTGATTTCACAGCTCTAAAAAAACCTCATCCTGCGCTGTCTACGCCATTGGCCTGTGAGCTGAGCATATGGAGAGATGTGGCAATTGCTTGTGCGCTAGGGACAGTGTTGCTGAAAATGATTAATGGAAGCATAATGGAGAGGCAGAGTGCATGGACAGTACAAGGAGAGTGCAGGGAGATTTATGCTACATAAGTTTTATTTATTTATTCCTACATGTGCTTATTCCTACATCAGCCATAAATGTAATTCAAGCTTTGTGCCAACCAATACCGTCCAGTATGCACCCCTAAGGGGGGCCAGGTCTTAATGATGACTTACCTCATCTTTTGCTGGCTTTACTTCTTCCAAATCATCCTTCAAAGTCTCCATCTCCTAAAAAAGTCAGCAAGATGCAGAGGGAGGAGCTAGATGTTCTTGATCAAATATTCTCATCTATATTAGATGATATGGAAAAGAAAGGGCTCCCACCTGTAGGGCACTGGGGTTGGAAAAGCTGGTATACTAGAGCTAATTATTATTTAGTGTTTACTGTCAAATAGCCTACAGGAGACTGCAGGCAAGAACAGCAATAATATGCATATTGTCCCCCCACCTAACCAGCCAAACCCCATACCAGCAACAGCCCCTGTTTAAAGGTGCAGTGCAGACAATGAACAATGATGAAGGACTATACAGTGCAGGCTAATTGGCTATGTGGTTCTTCAATGCATCATGTTCACAACCTATACACAGCACGTCTGCTCCTTGTGGCCATGCCCTAAGCACAGTGGCCTGGCTATACCTGATTTATTTTTGGCTAACTTCTGGACCGTTGCCGAGTCATATTTTTAAACCTTCGCTCATTTCTATACAGTATATTAAAGGGCATCTGTCAGCAGATTTGTACCATTGAAACTGGATGACCTGTTAAATGTGCGCTTGGCAGCTGAAGACATCTGTATTGGTCCCATGTTCATATATGCCAGTATTGCTGAGAAAATTGTGTTTCAATATATGCAAATGAGCCTTTAGGAGCAACAGGGACGTTGCCATTACTCCTAGAGGCTCAGCTCTCTCTGCAACTGCCACGCCCTCTCCACTTTCATTGACAGGGCTAGGGGTTATGACATTCTCACTGCCAGGCACAGTCAATCAAAGTGCAGAGGGTTTGGCAGTTGCTGAGCCTCTAGGTGTAAAAACAACGCTCCTATTGCTCCTAGAGGTTCATTTGCATATTTTAAAACTTCATTTTTCTCAGCAATGCTGGCACATATTACCATGGGACCAACTTAGATGCCTTCAGCTGCCAAGTGCAGCTGCAAAAGGTTAACCAGTTTTATAGGTAGAAATCTGCTGACAGATGCCCTTTAACAAAGCTTTCCACAATCTGTGGTCCCACATTTAGCTCTTGGCCTTCTTACTTGTGCCTCAACAGCTGTAATTTTCAGCTTCAGATACTATTATGCACTGATAGAATTAGGGATCTTAAAACAATTTATCAGTGTGCTCATCTTATACATCTTATGGAATGGTGTTCACCAAAATGGCGCTTTAACACAGGAAAGAGTTTGAATTGAGTGGTGGTCAAGGATATGCCACTCCATACAAAGTCTAAGGGACTTATGGAAACTGATTAACGTAGCTACCAAAATGCCAGCTGTCAGCACAGTAGGCCCTAACTGAACTCAACCCGCCTTCCCTGCCTACTTGCAGCGCAAATGGCAAGTCTGCAATTGGTTGATGTTCCCTTTACCGCTTAAGTGCAAGGCAGACAGACAGACACGGAACGCAACCACACAGAGAGGGGAAATAGAGAATAAGGTCAAAAGCCAGGAGGACAATATGGTACAAAATCGGAGGATGGAGGGTAGTCAAAATAGTCAGAACTAGACAGGTATTGTGGTACAGAATCACAAGACAGAGAGAGGTCAAAAGGCAAACCAAGGTTAATATAATAATATAATTCAAATCCACAACAAACACTATCTGAAGCACAGAAAGGGCGTGAAACATATAACTACAAGAGTGTGTTGACAGTAGAGGATTTAAATAGAATGCTGAGTCCCTGAATCAGAACCTGACACTGTAGGTGCAGTGACTCAGCAGCCCCTTGCAACAGAACACCATAATCTAAATGATAAGCAGGCTGAGATGTCACTGAGCCTGCTAAATGAAATACACACCCACATTTAGTCACAAATCTACCCCAGTGTACATGCGCTGTGGGGAGGAGGTGAACGAGCTCTTCGTTGTAATGAGCATGTCACCAGGGCTGCACATTATGGGGCATGGCCTGTTCGCGCATCTGGCGTGGCTGTGCCAGAGTCCCAGACCGTAGCGCTGGACCCCGGACGGGTTAAGCCTCATTCACACATCCATATCCATGCTCAAATCCGTGAGCAGGTGGTCAGTGATGGATCTGTGAAGGATCTATGTTGGCGCCGTGTGTCCTGTTTTTTGCTGTCCGTGTTGCATCCGGGTTTCACTGACACCGAACAGCTGAAAAATAATTTTCAAAGCATTTCATCTTAATGATCCGTGAAACACGGATGCAACACAGATGGCATAGACTATAATGGACGTGATGGATCCGTGAACACGGATAAAATAGAGCATGCATCCGTGCTAAAAACACTGACCTATGGACCCTGCTTAATCACTGATTCATTAAAATGAATGGGGACGTGTGCTGTCCGTGGAGAACACTTATAGCACTCGTCTGTGAAACACTGACGTGTAAATGAGGCTTAAGTTGGTGACACTGGCAAGGTTATTTTTGCTAATTCAGTCAACTCTACTCAGTCGTCAATAACGATTATATTTCAGTATTTCAAACACAGGAAATCACAGCCCAAATAAGCACAAGAAAATTATAAAGAAATGTCAGAAAGAGGTGACCCTGCATGGGCTTTTAAAAATGTTTTCTACATCTAGTAAAAGTCACTTCACAGTAAAGTGCCAGAACATACAATTAGTTGGATGCAAATTTTTATTGTTTTAGCCAATTCTTTTCCCTTGTCAAGATAACAGATGACTTGCATTCAATATTCATCTAATCTAAACAGCTGAAGGCTGTACCATGATTCATGAATTCAGAAAAGGCTGCCGGGGCAAGAAAGTAAAACTTGTTTTATTAATTCTGTCACACCACAGGCCCCTTTAGATAAAAAATACATTATTTGTAGGCTTTTGTATTACAAATTTTATCAATATTAATTTTTTTTTGCATTATGATCAGAACCATTGTAATGACTTTAGCTCTTATTGTTTAAATGTCCAGGCTCAGTTTTTTCTGAAAGAAACAAATTGTCATTGCTTTAAAATAACTAATTAATCAAATCAAGGTCATTAATTTTCCTTTTATGTAATACTTGCTTTAGAAAGTTTATAATAACTTTTTCGTTTCTTAAGTGTACAAGCTTATTTATATATTAGGAAACCACGTAAAATCCCCTAATAAATAAATTATTGAAATTGTCTATTTAGCAGTGGATTTCATCCATTAATGGAACAGAATAGCAACATTCCCGCAACATGTCCTATCTTTGGACACAACATGGCGAACAGTGCGCATGTTTTGAAGAACCGCAGAGAAGCAACATGCTCCGCCATATTTAATCTCTATACTCCCCACTGTCTTGCCTCTTCATGCTCCCCCTGTCTTGTCTTTCTCTTAAACCACCAGTGTTTTGTCTCTGTTCTCCGAGCCAGTGTTGTCTCTTTGTTCTCTACCCTGAGTTGTCTCTCTCTCTCCCTTCCTCTGTTGTTCTCTCTCTGGGGTCCCCTGTGTTGTCTGTACTCCTCTATGTGTTCTGTGACTATGTTCCCCAAGTTTTGTGCTTAAGGTACAACTTAAATTTTTTTTTTAGAGAACTAATACATGAGTGTGAACACTACAATGTGTATGTAACAGCAGCTGCTGTGCACCGCTGTTCTCCTGGGCACCGTGTTGAGCAGTGGTATGCTGCCTGTGTTTCCCCATTCACCGCTGCAGTCCTGGGCTCTGTCCTTGCAGGTACTGTTTGTTCTGGGATCCGCTCCACAGTTTCCTTTCAGCCTTGGCCACAGCATGCCTGCTGCTTCTTCCCTGCAGCACTTCCTTAGGGCCGTTGTGTAACTTCCTGTGCTTTATGGCTTAGATCATGTGACCTCTCTGACCAATCCTAGCCTTCCTGTGTGTATATAAGTGGCTTAGCCCCATCCCAGATGCCTGAGTGTCGAGGTATTTGTGTCTTGCAAAGGTTGCTAATTTCTCTGCTTGTGTTCCTGTGTACCTGACCCATGCTTGTGTTTCTGGACTTCGCCACCTGTTTAATCCCTGCCTGCTTGCCTTGACTCTCCTGTTGCCGATCTGGACTGTCTGTCTTGTACCTGTGCTGCCTGCCTCGACCAATTGCTTGTTTGACTTCGCCTCTGCCTCATCCTTCGGTCCTGGTTACGACTCAGCCTGCTGTCTACGTATGTACCTCTGGTACCTTGCTCTGGTACCTCCTGGTCCACCTGGACTAGCTGCCTTGTGTGCCAATCCTTCTCAAGAGGTAGCAACCTTGTGTTCCTCTCTGTAAAGCCTATCCCCACCATCAGGGGTACTGTCAAGAACAAGGGGTTCACGTAGTCAACGGCCTTAGAGGAAGTTGAACGTGTGGCACAGTGGGTTCACACTCGCTGGTTCGTGACAGTGTATATCATTACTAAATGTACAGTATATCTGTATGTAGTCTAGTAAATTAATGGTGTCTCTTTAGTATGTTTCTATATGAGAAAAAAAAAAAAAAAACACACCAAGATGGAGTTGTTAGAATTTAATGTGTGAATGTAATGATGATATACAGGTAAAACTCGAAAAATTGGAATATCGTGCAAAAGTCCATTTATTTCAGTAATGCAAATTAAAAGTAATGGTATTAATGCAGCTTAAAATTTGTATTTTGTGAAAAGGTTCAATATTCTAGGCTCAAAGTGTTACAATCTAGTCAGTTAATTAATCCATACCCCCTGAGAAAAGTGTTCCTCAAAATTGTGACTTTGGTGTTTTATAAGCTGTAAGCCATAATCATCCAAATTATAACAAATAAAGGCTTGAAATATTTCGCTTTGCAAGTAATGAGTCTATCACATATGTTACAGCTCACAGAATATAGGAATAAACTCCCAGTAGGAGACACAAACCAAAAATCACTGAAAAGAAAACCCTAAAATGTAACTTTTACTGGATACAATTAAAAACTAAATATATCAATCTCCAAAACTGCCACATATATGTGTACACAATACATCAACATTAGGGATGAGCGAACTCGAACTGTATAGTTCGGGTTCGTACCGAATTTTGGGGTGTCCGTGACACGGACCCGAACCCGGACATTTTCGTAAAAGTCCGGGTTCGGGTTCGGTGTTCGTCGCTTTCTTCGCGCTTTTGTGACGCTTTCTTGGCGCTTTTTGAAAGGCTGCAAAGCAGCCAATCAACAAGCGTCATACTACTTGCCCCAAGAGGCCATCACAGCCATGCCTACTATTGGCATGGCTGTGATTGGCCAGAGCACCATGTGACCCAGCCTCTATTTAAGCTGGAGTCACATAGCGCCGCCCGTCACTCTGCTCTGATTAGCGTAGGGAGAGGTTGCGGCTGCGACAGTAGGGCGAGATTAGGCAGATTAACTCCTCCAAAGGACTTGATTAACTGATCGATCTGCAGCTGTGGATCATTGAGCTGCTGATCCTCAATTGCTCACTGTTTTTAGGCTGCACAGACCGTTTGTCAGTCTCATTTTTCTGGGGTGATCGGCGGCCATTTTGTGTCTTGTGGTGCGCCAGCACAAGCTGCGACCAAGTGCATTTAACCCTCAATGGTGTGGTTGTTTTTTGGCTAAAGCCTACATCAGGGTGAAGCTGTCACACCAAGTGCATTTAACCAGCAATAGTCTGTTCATTTTTTGGCCATATACAAAATCAGGGGCAAGCTGCGCCTGTCACCAAGTGCATTTAACCCTCAATGGTGTGGTTGTTTTTTGGCTAAAGCCTACATCAGGGTGAAGCTGTCACACCAAGTGCATTTAACCAGCAATAGTCTGTTCATTTTTTGGCCATATACAAAATCAGGGGCAAGCTGCGCCTGTCACCAAGTGCATTTAACCCTCAATGGTGTGGTTGTTTTTTGGCTAAAGCCTACATCAGGGTGAAGCTGTCACACCAAGTGCATTTAACCAGCAATAGTCTGTTCATTTTTTGGCCATATACAAAATCAGGGGCAAGCTGCGCCTGTCACCAAGTGCATTTAACCCTCAATGGTGTGGTTGTTTTTTGGCTAAAGCCTACATCAGGGTGAAGCTGTCACACCAAGTGCATTTAACCAGCAATAGTCTGTTCATTTTTTGGCCATATCCCAGTCTAATTCTGTCACTAAATCCATACCGGTCACCCAGCGCCTAAATACTAGGCCTCAAATTTATATCCAGCTAAATCTGTCCCTAGTGCTGTAGCTGGGCGAGTTATTTAGTGTCCGTTCAAGCACATTTCTTGTTCTGGGTTGAAATACAATTCCCAATTTAGCAATTTCATAATTTAGTGGTTCCTGCTATATCAGAGCTCTTTGAAATCTATCCCAAAAAGGGTATATAATATTGAAGGTGCACATAGGGTCATTCAGAGTAACTTCACACACACCCGCTACTGTGTATTTCCAAGTCTAATTCTGTCACTAAATCCATACCGGTGACCCAGCGCCTAAATACTAGGCCTCAAATTTAATTCCCTCTAAATCTCTCGTTACCCACCGCTGTACTGTTGTTGCTGGGCAAGATATTTAGTGTCCGTCAAAGCACATTTTTTGTTCTGGGTTGAAGTACAATTCCCAATTTAGCAATTTCATAATTTAGTGGTTTCTGCTATATCAGAGCTATTTGAAATCTATCCCAAAAAGGGTATATAATATTGAAGGTGCACATAGGGTCATTCAGAATAACTTCACACACACCCGCTACTGTGTATTTCCAAGTCTAATTCTGTCACTAAACCCATACCTGTCACCCAGCGCCTAAATACTAGGCCTCAAATTTAAATCCCTCTAAATCTCTCGTTACCGTTGTCCTGTTGTAGCTGGGAAAGTTATTTAGTGCCCGTCAAAGCACATTTTTTGTTCTGGGTTGAAGTACAATTCCCAATTTAGCAATTTCATAATTTAGTGGTTCCTGCTATATCAGAGCTATTTGAAATCTATCCCAAAAAGGGTATATAATATTGAAGGTGCACATAGGGTCATTCAGAATAACTTCACACACACCCGCTACTGTGTATTTCCAAGTCTAATTCTGTCACTAAATCCATACCGGTGACCCAGCGCCTAAATACTAGGCCTCAAATTTAATTCCCTCTAAATCTCTCGTTACCCACCGCTGTACTGTTGTTGCTGGGCAAGATATTTAGTGTCCGTCAAAGCACATTTTTTGTTCTGGGTTGAAGTACAATTCCCAATTTAGCAATTTCATAATTTAGTGGTTTCTGCTATATCAGAGCTATTTGAAATCTATCCCTAAAAGGGTATATAATATTGAAGGTGCACATAGGGTCATTCAGAATAACTTCACACACACCCGCTACTGTGTATTTCCAAGTCTAATTCTGTCACTAAACCCATACCTGTCACCCAGCGCCTAAATACTAGGCCTCAAATTTAAATCCCTCTAAATCTCTCGTTACCGTTGTCCTGTTGTAGCTGGGAAAGTTATTTAGTGCCCGTCAAAGCACATTTTTTGTTCTGGGTTGAAGTACAATTCCCAATTTAGCAATTTCATAATTTAGTGGTTCCTGCTATATCAGAGCTATTTGAAATCTATCCCAAAAAGGGTATATAATATTGAAGGTGCACATAGGGTCATTCAGAATAACTTCACACACACGCTTCTGTGCATTTCCAAGTCTAATTCTGTCACTAAATCCATACCGGTGACCCAGCGCCTAAATACTAGGCCTCAAATTTAATTCCCTCTAAATCTCTCGTTACCCACCGCTGTACTGTTGTTGCTGGGCAAGATATTTAGTGTCCGTCAAAGCACATTTTTTGTTCTGGGTTGAAGTACAATTCCCAATTTAGCAATTTCATAATTTAGTGGTTTCTGCTATATCAGAGCTATTTGAAATCTATCCCTAAAAGGGTATATAATATTGAAGGTGCACATAGGGTCATTCAGAATAACTTCACACACACCCGCTACTGTGTATTTCCAAGTCTAATTCTGTCACTAAATCCATACCGGTGACCCAGCGCCTAAATACTAGGCCTCAAATTTAATTCCCTCTAAATCTCTCGTTACCCACCGGTGTACTGTTGTTGCTGGGCAAGATATTTAGTGTCCGTCAAAGCACATTTTTTGTTCTGGGTTGAAGTACAATTCCCAATTTAGCAATTTCATAATTTAGTGGTTTCTGCTATATCAGAGCTATTTGAAATCTATCCCTAAAAGGGTATATAATATTGAAGGTGCACATAGGGTCATTCAGAATAACTTCACACACACCCGCTACTGTGTATTTCCAAGTCTAATTCTGTCACTAAACCCATACCTGTCACCCAGCGCCTAAATACTAGGCCTCAAATTTAAATCCCTCTAAATCTCTCGTTACCGTTGTCCTGTTGTAGCTGGGAAAGTTATTTAGTGCCCGTCAAAGCACATTTTTTGTTCTGGGTTGAAGTACAATTCCCAATTTAGCAATTTCATAATTTAGTGGTTCCTGCTATATCAGAGCTATTTGAAATCTATCCCAAAAAGGGTATATAATATTGAAGGTGCACATAGGGTCATTCAGAATAACTTCACACACACGCTTCTGTGCATTTCCAAGTCTAATTCTGTCACTAAATCCATACCGGTGACCCAGCGCCTAAATACTAGGCCTCAAATTTAATTCCCTCTAAATCTCTCGTTACCCACCGCTGTACTGTTGTTGCTGGGCAAGATATTTAGTGTCCGTCAAAGCACATTTTTTGTTCTGGGTTGAAGTACAATTCCCAATTTAGCAATTTCATAATTTAGTGGTTTCTGCTATATCAGAGCTATTTGAAATCTATCCCTAAAAGGGTATATAATATTGAAGGTGCACATAGGGTCATTCAGAATAACTTCACACACACCCGCTACTGTGTATTTCCAAGTCTAATTCTGTCACTAAATCCATACCGGTGACCCAGCGCCTAAATACTAGGCCTCAAATTTAATTCCCTCTAAATCTCTCGTTACCCACCGGTGTACTGTTGTTGCTGGGCAAGATATTTAGTGTCCGTCAAAGCACATTTTTTGTTCTGGGTTGAAGTACAATTCCCAATTTAGCAATTTCATAATTTAGTGGTTTCTGCTATATCAGAGCTATTTGAAATCTATCCCTAAAAGGGTATATAATATTGAAGGTGCACATAGGGTCATTCAGAATAACTTCACACACACACGCTTCTGTGCATTTCCAAGTCTAATTCTGTCACTAAATCCATACCGGTCACCCAGCGCCTAAATACTAGGCCTCAAATTTAAATCCCTCTAAATCTCTCGTTACCGTTGTCCTGTTGTAGCTGGGAAAGTTATTTAGTGCCCGTCAAAGCACATTTTTTGTTCTGGGTTGAAGTACAATTCCCAATTTAGCAATTTCATAATTTAGTGGTTCCTGCTATATCAGAGCTATTTGAAATCTATCCCAAAAAGGGTATATAATATTGAAGGTGCACATAGGGTCATTCAGAATAACTTCACACACACGCTTCTGTGCATTTCCAAGTCTAATTCTGTCACTAAATCCATACCGGTGACCCAGCGCCTAAATACTAGGCCTCAAATTTAATTCCCTCTAAATCTCTCGTTACCCACCGCTGTACTGTTGTTGCTGGGCAAGATATTTAGTGTCCGTCAAAGCACATTTTTTGTTCTGGGTTGAAGTACAATTCCCAATTTAGCAATTTCATAATTTAGTGGTTTCTGCTATATCAGAGCTATTTGAAATCTATCCCTAAAAGGGTATATAATATTGAAGGTGCACATAGGGTCATTCAGAATAACTTCACACACACCCGCTACTGTGTATTTCCAAGTCTAATTCTGTCACTAAATCCATACCGGTGACCCAGCGCCTAAATACTAGGCCTCAAATTTAATTCCCTCTAAATCTCTCGTTACCCACCGGTGTACTGTTGTTGCTGGGCAAGATATTTAGTGTCCGTCAAAGCACATTTTTTGTTCTGGGTTGAAGTACAATTCCCAATTTAGCAATTTCATAATTTAGTGGTTTCTGCTATATCAGAGCTATTTGAAATCTATCCCTAAAAGGGTATATAATATTGAAGGTGCACATAGGGTCATTCAGAATAACTTCACACACACACGCTTCTGTGCATTTCCAAGTCTAATTCTGTCACTAAATCCATACCGGTCACCCAGCGCCTAAATACTAGGCCTCAAATTTATATCCCGCTGAATTTGAATACAATACATTGGGCCAAATAATATATTTGTTGTTGTGGTGAACCATAACAATGAGAAAAACATCTAGTAAGGGACGCGGACGTGGACATGGTCGTGGTGGTGTTAGTGGACCCTCTGGTGCTGGGAGAGGACGTGGCCGTTCTGCCACATCCACACGTCCTAGTGTACCAACTACCTCAGGTCCCAGTAGCCGCCAGAATTTACAGCGATATATGGTGGGGCCCAATGCCGTTCTAAGGATGGTAAGGCCTGAGCAGGTACAGGCATTAGTCAATTGGGTGGCCGACAGTGGATCCAGCACGTTCACATTATCTCCCACCCAGTCTTCTGCAGAAAGCGCACAGATGGCGCCTGAAAACCAACCCCATCAGTCTGTCACATCACCCCCATGCATACCAGGGAAACTGTCTCAGCCTCAAGTTATGCAGCAGTCTCTTATGCTGTTTGAAGACTCCGCTGGCAGGGTTTCCCAAGGGCATCCACCTAGCCCTTCCCCAGCGGTGAAAGACATAGAATGCACTGACGCACAACCACTTATGTTTCCTGATGATGAGGACATGGGAATACCACCTCAGCATGTCTCTGATGATGACGAAACACAGGTGCCAACTGCTGCGTCTTTCTGCAGTGTGCAGACTGAACAGGAGGTCAGGGATCAAGACTGGGTGGAAGACGATGCAGGGGACGATGAGGTCCTAGACCCCACATGGAATGAAGGTCGTGCCACTGACTTTCACAGTTCGGAGGAAGAGGCAGTGGTGAGACCGAGCCAACAGCGTAGCAAAAGAGGGAGCAGTGGGCAAAAGCAGAACACCCGCCGCCAAGAGACTCCGCCTGCTACTGACCGCCGCCATCTGGGACCGAGCACCCCAAAGGCAGCTTCAAGGAGTTCCCTGGCATGGCACTTCTTCAAACAATGTGCTGACGACAAGACCCGAGTGGTTTGCACGCTGTGCCATCAGAGCCTGAAGCGAGGCATTAACGTTCTGAACCTGAGCACAACCTGCATGACCAGGCACCTGCATGCAAAGCATGAACTGCAGTGGAGTAAACACCTTAAAACCAAGGAAGTCACTCAGGCTCCCCCTGCTACCTCTTCTGCTGCTGCCGCCTCGGCCTATTCTGCTGCTGCCGCCTCGGCCTCTTCCTCCGCCTCTGGAGGAACGTTGGCACCTGCCGCCCAGCAAACAGGGGATGTACCACCAACACCACCACCACCACCTCCGTCACCAAGCGTCTCAACCATGTCACACGCCAGCGTTCAGCTCTCCATCTCACAAACATTTGATAGAAAGCGTAAATTCCCACCTAGCCACCCTCGATCCCTGGCCCTGAATGCCAGCATTTCTAAACTACTGGCCTATGAAATGCTGTCATTTAGGCTGGTGGACACAGACAGCTTCAAACAGCTCATGTCGCTTGCTGTCCCACAGTATGTTGTTCCCAGCCGGCACTACTTCTCCAAGAGAGCCGTGCCTTCCCTGCACAACCAAGTATCCGATAAAATCAAGTGTGCACTGCGCAACGCCATCTGTAGCAAGGTCCACCTAACCACAGATACGTGGACCAGTAAGCACGGCCAGGGACGCTATATCTCCCTAACTGCACACTGGGTAAATGTAGTGGCAGCTGGGCCCCAGGCGGAGAGCTGTTTGGCGCACGTCCTTCCGCCGCCAAGGATCGCAGGGCAACATTCTTTGCCTCCTGTTGCCACCTCCTCCTTCTCGGCTTCCTCCTCCTCTTCTTCCACCTGCTCATCCAGTCAGCCACACACCTTCACCACCAACTTCAGCACAGCCCGGGGTAAACGTCAGCAGGCCATTCTGAAACTCATATGTTTGGGGGACAGGCCCCACACCGCACAGGAGTTGTGGCGGGGTATAGAACAACAGACCGACGAGTGGTTGCTGCCGGTGAGCCTCAAGCCCGGCCTGGTGGTGTGTGATAATGGGCGAAATCTCGTTGCAGCTCTGGGACTAGCCAATTTGACGCACATCCCTTGCTTGGCGCATGTGCTGAATTTGGTGGTGCAGAAGTTCATTCACAACTACCCCGACATGTCAGAGCTGCTGCATAAAGTGCGGGCCGTCTGTTCGCGCTTCCGGCGTTCACATCCTGCTGCTGCTCGCCTGTCTGCGCTACAGCGTAACTTCGGCCTTCCCGCTCACCGCCTCATATGCGACGTGCCCACCAGGTGGAACTCCACCTTGCACATGCTGGACAGACTGTGCGAGCAGCAGCAGGCCATAGTGGAGTTTCAGCTGCAGCACGCACGGGTCAGTCGCACTACAGAACAGCACCACTTCACCACCAATGACTGGGCCTCCATGCGAGACCTGTGTGCCCTGTTGCGCTGTTTCGAGTACTCCACCAACATGGCCAGTGGCGATGACACCGTTATCAGCGTTACAATACCACTTCTATGTCTCCTTGAGAAAACACTTAGGGCGATGATGGAAGAGGAGGTGGCCCAGGAGGAGGAGGAGGAGGAGGAGGAAGAGGGGTCATTTTTAGCACTTTCAGGCCAGTCTCTTCGAAGTGACTCAGAGGGAGGTTTTTGGCAACAGCAGAGGCCAGGTACAAATGTGGCCAGCCAGGGCCCACTACTGGAGGACGAGGAGGACGAGGATGAGGAGGAGGTGGAGGAGGATGAGGATGAAGCATGGTCACAGCGGGGTGGCACCCAACGCAGCTCGGGTCCATCACTGGTGCGTGGCTGGGGGGAAAGGCAGGACGATGACGATACGCCTCCCACAGAGGACAGCTTGTCCTTATCCCTGGGCAGCCTGGCACACATGAGCGACTACATGCTGCAGTGCCTGCGCAACGACAGCAGAGTTGCCCACATTTTAACCTGTGCGGACTACTGGGTTGCCACCCTGCTGGATCCACGCTACAAAGACAATGTGCCCACCTTACTTCCTGCACTGGAGCGTGATAGGAAGATGCGCGAGTACAAGCGCACGTTGGTAGACACGCTACTGAGAGCATTCCCAAATGTCACAGGGGAACAAGTGGAAGCCCAAGGCCAAGGCAGAGGAGGAGCAAGAGGTCGCCAAGGCAGCTGTGTCACGGCCAGCTCCTCTGAGGGCAGGGTTAGCATGGCAGAGATGTGGAAAACTTTTGTCAACACGCCACAGCTAACTGCACCACCACCTGATACGCAACGTGTTAGCAGGAGGCAACATTTCACTAACATGGTGGAACAGTACGTGTGCACACCCCTCCACGTACTGACTGATGGTTCGGCCCCATTCAACTTCTGGGTCTCTAAATTGTCCACGTGGCCAGAGCTAGCCTTTTATGCCTTGGAGGTGCTGGCCTGCCCGGCAGCCAGCGTTTTGTCTGAACGTGTATTCAGCACGGCAGGGGGCGTCATTACAGACAAACGCAGCCGCCTGTCTACAGCCAATGTGGACAAGCTGACGTTCATAAAAATGAACCAGGCATGGATCCCACAGGACCTGTCCGTCCCTTGTCCAGATTAGACATTAACTACCTCCCCATAACCATATATTATTGGACTCCAGGGCACTTCCTCATTCAATCCTATTTTTATTTTCATTTTACCATTATATTGCGAGGCTACCCAAAGTTGAATGAACCTCTCCTCTGCCTGTGTGCTAGGCCTAAATATATGCCAATGGACTGTTGCAGTGGTGGGTGACGTGAAGCCTCATTCTCTGCTATGACATGCAGACTGATTCTCTGCTGACATGAAGCCAGATCCTCTGTTACGGGAGCTCTCTCCTCTGCCTGGGTGCTGGGCCTAAATTTATGACAATTGACTGTTGCAGTGGTGGGTGACGTGAAGCCTGATTCTCTGCTATGATATGAAGACTGATTCTCTGCTGACATGAAGCCAGATTGTCTGTTACGGGACCTTTCTCCTCTGCCTGGGTTCTGGGCCTAAATTTATGAAAATTGACTGTTGCAGTGGTGGGTGACGTGAAGCCTGATTCTCTGCTATGATATGAAGACTGATTCTCTGCTGACATGAAGCCAGATTGTCTGTTACGGGACCTTTCTCCTCTGCCTGGGTTCTGGGCCTAAATTTATGAAAATTGACTCTTACAGTGGTGGGTGACGTGAAGCCTGATTCTCTGCTATGATATGAAGACTGATTCTCTGCTGACATGAAGCCAGATTCTCTGTTACGGGACCTCTCTCCTCTGCCTGGGTGCTGGGCCTAAATTTATGACAATGGACTGTTGCAGTGGTGGCTGACGTGAAGCCTGATTCTCTGCTATGACATGCAGACTGATTCTCTGCTGTCATGAAGCCAGATTGTCTGTTACGGGACCTCTCTGCTCTGCCTGTGTGCTAGGCCTAAATATATGCCAATGGACTGTTGCAGTGGTGGCTGACGTGAAGCCTCATTCTCTGCTATGACATGCAGACTAATTCTCTGCTGACATGAAGCCAGATTGTCTGTTACGGGACCTCTCTCCTCTGCCTGGGTGCTGGGCCTAAATTTATGACAATGGACTGTTGCAGTGGTGGCTGACGTGAAGCCTGATTCTCTGCTATGACATGCAGACTAATTCTCTGCTGACATGAAGCCAGATTGTCTGTTACGGGACCTCTCTCCTCTGCCTGGGTGCTGGGCCTAAATATATGCCAATGGACTGTTGCAGTGGTGGCTGACGTGAAGCCTCATTCTCTGCTATGACATGCAGACTAATTCTCTGCTGTCATGAAGCCAGATTGTCTGTTACGGGACCTCTCTGCTCTGCCTGTGTGCTAGGCCTAAATATATGCCAATGGACTGTTGCAGTGGTGGGTGACGTGAAGCCTCATTCTCTGCTATGACATGCAGACTGATTCTCTGCTGACATGAAGACAGATTCTCTGTTACGGGACCTCCCTCCTCTGCCTGGGTGCTGGGCCTAAATATATGCCAATGGACTGTTGCAGTGGTGGGTGACGTGAAGCCTCATTCTCTGCTATGACATGCAGACTGATTCTCTGCTGACATGAAGCCAGATTGTCTGTTACGGGACCTCTCTGCTCTGCCTGTGTGCTAGGCCTAAATATATGCCAATGGACTGTTGCAGTGGTGGGTGACGTGAAGCCTCATTCTCTGCTATGACATGCAGACTGATTCTCTGCTGACATGAAGCCAGATCCTCTGTTACGGGAGCTCTCTCCTCTGCCTGGGTGCTGGGCCTAAATTTATGACAATTGACTGTTGCAGTGGTGGGTGACGTGAAGCCTGATTCTCTGCTATGATATGAAGACTGATTCTCTGCTGACATGAAGCCAGATTGTCTGTTACGGGACCTTTCTCCTCTGCCTGGGTTCTGGGCCTAAATTTATGAAAATTGACTCTTACAGTGGTGGGTGACGTGAAGCCTGATTCTCTGCTATGATATGAAGACTGATTCTCTGCTGACATGAAGCCAGATTCTCTGTTACGGGACCTCTCTCCTCTGCCTGGGTGCTGGGTAGTGTTGAGCGCGAATATTCGAAAAGCAAATTTTTTTCGCGAATATCGCAACTTCGCGATTTCGCGAATATTTCGAATATAGTGCTATATATTCGTAAAAACGAATATTCGTTTTTTGTTTCCCCCCCCCCCCCCCACAAAATTACAGTACACATATAATTGATTGTTTCCCAAAGGTCCAACAGCTCAGATCTTACTCACATTGCCTAGAAAGTGATTGAGGCGCGAATCTTCGTAAGGCGATTTTATTAGCGCACATGCGAATATCGGCACGTCCCAGAACAGAGGCAAAGGGCTTTGCATTCATACATTAGTGAATTGAGTTGCGAATCTTCGTAAGGCGATTTTATTAGCGCACATGCGAATATCTACACTTGTCCCAGAACAGAGGCAAAGGGCTTTGCATTCATACATTAGTGATTGAATTGAGCTGCGAATCTTCGTAAGGCGATTTTATTAACGCAAATGCAAATATCTACACTTGTCCCCAGAACAGAGAGGCAAAGGCCTGTGCATTCATATAGTATAGCACCATATTCGCGAATACGTAGAACTTCGTAAAATTCGATTTACGAATATTCGTATTTTTTATTTTACTTTCCACCTTACAGATTACATTGATCTGTACTCTGTCAACTACTGTCATCACCCCCCACTGTATCTCGATTGATTCCCAAAAGTCTCACATTCCCTAGAAAGTGATTGAGGTGCGAATCTTCGTAAGGCGATTTTATTAGCGCACATGCGAATATCTACACTTGTCCCAGAACAGAGGCAAAGGGCATTGCATTCATACATTAGTGATTGAATTGAGTTGCGAATCTTCGTAAGGCGATTTCATTAGCGCACATGTGAATTTTGCATAGCATATGTATTATGCGATAATTCGAATTATCGCATATGCGAAATAATAACGAATTTGAATAATCGCGAATATTTTACGAATATTCTTTCGAATATTCACAAAATTTCGCGAATTCGAATATGGGACATGCCGCTCAACACTAGTGCTGGGCCTAAATTTATGACAATGGACTGTTGCAGTGGTGGGTGACGTGAAGCCTGATTCTCTGCTATGACATGCAGACTGATTCTCTGCTGACATGAAGCCAGATTGTCTGTTACGGGACCTCTCTCCTCTGCCTGGGTGCTGGGCCTAAATATATGCCAATGGACTGTTGCAGTGGTGGCTGACGTGAAGCCTCATTCTCTGCTATGACATGCAGACTAATTCTCTGCTGACATGAAGACAGATTCTCTGTTACGGGACCTCTCTCCTCTGCCTGGGTGCCGGGGCCTAAATATCTGAGAATGGACTGTTCCAGTGGTGGCTGACGTGAAGCCTCATTCTCTGCTATGACATGCAGACTAATTCTCTGCTGACATGAAGACAGATTCTCTGTTACGGGACCTCCCTCCTCTGCCTGGGTGCTGGGCCTAAATATATGCCAATGGACTGTTGCAGTGGTGGCTGACGTGAAGCCTCATTCTCTGCTATGACATGCAGACTAATTCTCTGCTGACATGAAGACAGATTCTCTGTTACGGGACCTCCCTCCTCTGCCTGGGTGCTGGGCCTAAATATATGCCAATGGACTGTTGCAGTGGTGGCTGACGTGAAGCCTCATTCTCTGCTATGACATGCAGACTGATTCTCTGCTGACATGAAGCCAGATTCTCTGTTACGGGACCTCTCTCCTCTGCCTGTGTGTGTGCTGGGCCTAAATATATGCCAATGGACTGTTGCAGTGGTGGCTGACGTGAAGCCTCATTCTCTGCTATGACATGCAGACTGATTCTCTGCTGACATGAAGCCAGATTCTCTGTTACGGGACCTCTCTCCTCTGCCTGTGTGTGTGCTGGGCCTAAATATATGCCAATGGACTGTTGCAGTGGTGGCTGACGTGAAGCCTCATTCTCTGCTATGACATGCAGACTAATTCTCTGCTGACATGAAGACAGATTCTCTGTTACGGGACCTCCCTCCTCTGCCTGGGTGCTGGGCCTAAATATATGCCAATGGACTGTTGCAGTGGTGGCTGACGTGAAGCCTCATTCTCTGCTATGACATGCAGACTGATTCTCTGCTGACATGAAGCCAGATTCTCTGTTACGGGACCTCTCTCCTCTGCCTGTGTGTGTGCTGGGCCTAAATATATGCCAATGGACTGTTGCAGTGGTGGCTGACGTGAAGCCTCATTCTCTGCTATGACATGCAGACTGATTCTCTGCTGACATGAAGCCAGATTCTCTGTTACGGGACCTCTCTCCTCTGCCTGTGTGTGTGCTGGGCCTAAATATATGCCAATGGACTGTTGCAGTGGTGGCTGACGTGAAGCCTCATTCTCTGCTATGACATGCAGACTAATTCTCTGCTGACATGAAGACAGATTCTCTGTTACGGGACCTCCCTCCTCTGCCTGGGTGCTGGGCCTAAATATATGCCAATGGACTGTTGCAGTGGTGGCTGACGTGAAGCCTCATTCTCTGCTATGACATGCAGACTAATTCTCTGCTGACATGAAGACAGATTCTCTGTTACGGGACCTCTCTCCTCTGCCTGGGTGCCGGGGCCTAAATATCTGAGAATGGACTGTTCCAGTGGTGGGTGACGGGAAGCCAGATTCTCTGCTATGGAACCTCTCTCCAATTGATTTTGGTTAATTTTTATTTATTTAATTTTTATTTTAATTCATTTCCCTATCCACATTTGTTTGCAGGGGATTTACCTACATGTTGCTGCCTTTTGCAGCCCTCTAGCTCTTTCCTGGGCTGTTTTACAGCCTTTTTAGTGCCGAAAAGTTCGGGTCCCCATTGACTTCAATGGGGTTCGGGTTCGGGACGAAGTTCGGATCGGGTTCGGATCCCGAACCCGAACATTTCCGGGATGTTCGGCCGAACTTCTCGAACCCGAACATCCAGGTGTTCGCTCAACTCTAATCAACATCAAAAATATATATCCTGAGCCCACACAATGGATTGATGTGCAGGCACAATTAAACTGTACTAAAATGTAGCAACAGTGACCCACACCTGTATTGCACACGCAATACGCACATATCACATTGCCGATTTTCGCAATCAAGAAAATAATCGCAAATTCTCTAATTTGCTAATATATGATGAATATTCTCTCAGATATTAGCAAAATATTGTGAATTTGAATATTGCCCCTGCTGATCATCACTAGATATATGTGAGTGAATACAATATTACAGGAAAGGTTGTTTCTTAGGTTAAACTGTACAATTGAAAGGAGGCTGTTGTCTAAGAAATACAGATTTTTAAGAATTTATAGGAAAATAATGTAAGCCATATATTGTATTGGTATCCTGTATGTATGTAAGGTTTTTAGTAACTTTCTGTCAGTTAGTGTCTATACTTGTCTTCTCAAAGCCAGTATGAGCAGGTACTGTCTATCTGGACAAAGGTATGGTATATTAACATATCAAAGGCAGCAAACAGTTTTTGACTAGCTAAAGAATGTGTGACAGTTGTCCAGTAGGTGGTACAATGACTGGTGGGACAGGAAAATGCTGGTAAATCCCAATATTCTAGCTGCTTCTATCAATATTCAAGAGTAAACCAGAAATTGCTAGAAAACCATAGGGAACAACCAATTCATATATGTCCAAGCCATATTCTACAAGATTCTAGAACTGGTTGTTAAGCATATAAAACACTGTGATTAGAGACCCAGAGAAGGAAGAAAGAGGAAGGAAGGAGGAAGAGAGACAAGAGGAAGAAGAGAGAGGAAAGAGAAGAACAGGAGAGAGCACAGGCAGAGAAAAAGTGACATAGAAGCTGAAAACTGGAAGGGCTAGATAAAGGACTGGTTGAGAGACCTAAACAGATCTATGTCTGGTAGCTACTGTATACTGTAGAGTGAGAGCAATTTGTTGTTTAGGTACCAAATGGTATTGGGAATAACTTTATATGGTAGTTTTATAGTTTAAGTCATTGTAACTATTATTTTGTAAAAGACTCTCTGTTTGAAATATTGATTTCTTTGTTGTTCAACTATATCTCCATATATATACTCATCAATAATACTAATTGTAATACCAATATTTCCACACAGCACATTATACCTATGTTTCATAACCTCATTAATAATCTTGTGTCTCATTTATTATACCCAACTTAAAGAATAAGACTCAGTAAGAGGGTAAACTATATATAATATATATTTATATATAATCATTTCTTACACTAATACCATGTTGGGCTGCCTCTAGCATGGATACAAGATGATATATGGCTGGGTATGGAGGCATACAGGTTCTATATGGCATCCTGCAGCAGATTTATAGATCCTGCACACTGCTGAAGATGACGTCTCAGCTGATCCCATAAATAATTGATTAGTGATAGATCTGGCAACAAGACAGGCCAACGAAGTATGCAACCCTTGCTATGTGAGGGTGAGCACTACACTGCAGAACAATGGCAGTTAGAAGCCCTGCCAAGAGAGGAAACACATGTAGGCGCAGAATGTCCAACACATATCGCTGAGCTGTCACTTTTTCTTGTACCACTTCTAGGGATGACAACTGTCCTATGCAATGGCTCTCCGATCATCACACCAGCAGTTGGGGCAGTGTGTTGCTCCACAGCAATGATATGTTTGAAGCACTCAACATAAGCCTCCATAAATCCAAATGCAACAGAATCTGGATTTGATGTTAAATTCCGTAGCTATCCAGTTTTCTCATTCATGACAACATTGCAAATAAAGGTAACGTGGTTGGTCAATAGCAGGACATGCAATTGGTGCCATGACACAAAATGTCCTTCGGTTAAGCACCTGGAAATGGTCTGGGCAGAGGCAGGAGTGTGTAAAGAGGCTGTGACTTGTGTCTGAATAGTGCAAAACGAAACTGTGGGTAATGTTAGTGCTAGTCTGTGTAATTCAAGAGAAAAAGAATACCGAGACAAAAGTCGCACATCTATAAAAGTATCAAATTTATTGGAGACACAACAAAGATTGAGTTAAAAACATTATATACAATGAATCTGGGCCATGTGAACAAATCATGTAACATGCCCTACCTGACTCACCACAACACCATAAGCAAACCCCCACACATACAAATGAACAGAGAAGTATAATGCATGCAATCCATCAACAATTAAATGAGTGGAAAGCTAAATACTTATCATTAAAGATGACATGGTGGAGGTATGCATGGTGGTCAGGAAACAAGCCCAACGCATATCGCCAGGCTCTGCTGGTGCCTGTTTCTGAGTGCCACAATAGATCCTTATATACACACATAACAATTACTAATAATATTCAGAACATCACCTGTGTTAAGGCGGCAAGGGAGGAGGGGGAGTTGGGGGATCCGACAACCCTCCATACAGGTGGTCAATGAACAGGGGGGAGAAGAGAGGGAGGAGAGAGGAGGCAGCTCAATACGTCCCATGTGTGCTGCAAACAAACGGCAGCCATAATTCGCTGGCGTCAGCCTGAGTAGTGGCCAAGGGTGATGCGCATCTATGTGCGCTGCCGAATCAGCGCGTCCTGCGTTCCAACACCCAGAAGCAGCAGGGTGCGCATGCTCGCAGGGCACAACCTGCGTATCAAATACCGGAAGTACTCTGGAATGGATGGAATCGGCACCAGCGCATATAGAGAGGAGGCTCTGCGGACAAAGCGACATAGCAGCAACATGAAAGAAAGAAAGAAGTTTATAGAAAACAAGGAAAAGAGAATCACATTATTAAGTCTAACCTGAATTGAATATATTAATACAAAAATATGCAGCAGTGGACCGTAGCATTACTACTGCCCTTAACTATTCAATGTATAAAGGGCTCTATAATTAGAAAGATAACCCCATAATAGCGCACCATCTACCCACATGCTCAGTCCAATGTTGCATATGGAACTAAAATATATATATATATATATATGTTGGTAAGGCTGATTAGTCAGCCTGCATTTGTGGGAGGGGCGGAGGCTCTTCATATACGAGCCACACCCTCACTCACAGGTGTGTGTTTTCAGGTGCACAGCTGCTGCTGGTTGCCATTAGCACACTAGCTTCTCTGGTGGTAGGAGTCTTTCTTTGCAGCATGGAGCTTGTTATTTTGCTCTCTGCTACCGTAGCATGCACGCGCCATACTACGTAAGTAGGTTGGGCCGGGGCCGTCTCTCCAGGCCGGTCGGATCCGACTTTGCTAGTGAACGGGAGGCTTCGCCTCAGAATCTGCTACCTCAGGTTTGCTCGTTTGGGCCTAAATACTTCCATTTGCTTTTCATTTTTGTTTGTTGGTAATAGGAGTTGGTTCCTATAAATCTTACAAGTTTCACTTTGCTTTGTTCGTCTCGTATGAAAAGTTTCTTTACAGCAATCCGGCTGAAGTAAGAGTTACCCGGGCTGCACGTGACGTCATGTTTGGAGATCGGACGCAGTGTTTATTGTTTAGGCCTTTTGCTGTAGCTGTTCCTTGCCATGTGTCTCCCCCCCGCTACCACCATCTTTAAACTTCATGTATTTCACTTTTGTAAGCCGTGTACCGGGGTGGGCTCCCCAGGATACAGCAAAGTCACAGACATGGAAGCAACACTGACACCAGCTTTATATGCAAGAATATAAACTTTACTTCGGAAACAGTATTAACACAAGTACAAACAGTATAAGTAATACCCCAGGCCCACAGTCACCGTCCCTGTCCGAGGGACAGGTCTAGCCTGCTGGCGTACACAGCAGAGCCTACAAGTCGCACTGTGCCGCTATAGAAGACACACCTAACCGGTGGCAGATGCAGCAGAGCCTGCAAGTCAATTGCTGCAGTCCAGTACAGTAAGGCCTAACAAAGCTATAACCCTATCTAACTAGCGCATACAAGGCCTAGGCTAGTCTCTGTTACTTTAGGCGCCAAACAGTAAAGTACAATTGGTAATCAGGTGTACTGACCTGCGTCCGTTCTGGGCCCTAGGATGCCGCTTACCCGGGATGGCCACCAAGCTCTCAGCAACCGTGCGGCCTTGCTTGATGCTAAGGTTTTCTGTCCATACACTGGAACTGGTCTTCCTGGGACAACCTCTCTTTCAAAGTGCTGGATCCAGAAAGGGGACAGCAGATACTCTCCTTCCCTTGATTTCCATTCACTGCCGGACATCCGCAAGCCAGGATGGAATCGGATTCAGCCCCTCACAGCACAATCCTTCCACCATGTCAGATCAACACTTACTGGTTCACCCAGAAGCATGCTGACTGTGCTGCAAAACAGCGGCCTCTAGTGCCCGGAATGCCAAATGACAGCTCCAGTACAATTTAAACATAAATATACAGGCAGAGCTTATCCACAATCTCATACTTTCATGCTCCGCTGTTATCCTGAGCGGCATTTACACTTTCGGCTTTTATTTCATGTCTTATGCTGCATCCGCACGTCTTCACTGTACTGCACTTTTCTACTCTTGGTTCGTGTTCACTCAGATTGGTCTCACATTCAAGCTGCACTCACCTGTTGGCTGTTACATCTCATTCCGTCCCCAGCCGACAGCCGGATCCGTATTACATGCCTGTTATTACATGTTGTATACTCGGCTTACAGCCATAGCTGCTGCTGTTACTCCGTTTTCATGCTCTGGACGCACCACCCTGGTGTTCCCACCTTGCTCCACTCACAACCAGAGCTGTGTTTATACAAATTTTCATGCTCTGCTTATACCCAAAGTTGTGTGCACACTTCTACTGCTACACCAGGTTGTATACCCCACTCACCAAAGCCGCTTTCCATGTCTGCGGTCACATCAAGTTAATATTCCGTTCACATCCAAAGCTGCGTCCGCATGTCTGCTTTTCACATCTTGTCCTATACTCCTTTCACTACTAGAGCTGCGTCCACATGTCTGCTTTCGCATCACGTCAATACTCTGATCACTTTCAGGTTGCATTTATACATCTGCTTTATACCATGCTTTTCATGCGCTACCCATACTCAAAGCTGCGCCTATACCATGTTTTTAGGTACCACTCACATCCAAAGCTGCATTCACCCATTTGTTGTTACATCATGTGTTGTACTCTGCTCCCACTCAAAGCTGCATTCTCCTGTTTATTGCTACATCATGGTTTTGCTCAATCTCACCGGGGCAGTCTGCACCCACCGCTCTGGTACCTCTCTCCTGACAAACATAACTGCGTTCTTTTCAGGCTTACGTTACCTTCCTCGGTGGTCTGTTACATTCCATAGGCCTAGTTTCTGTTTAATCCTGGTTCGTATTCACTCAGATTGGTCTCCTTTTACTTCTGGTTCGTATTCACTCAGATTGGTCTCCTGCCCCAGTTCACCAAACAGCTCCTCAGCGGAGGTCAGTGGGCCGATAGGAGTACGTTTCCTGCTATGTTTTCACAAGCTGTTCATTAGTTTGTCACGATAAGAGACTTCTCTTAGCGAACTTGCAATGCCCCAGGCATTTCATGTTTACGTTTATGGTTCGCGGTGGTTAGTGTTTTATGTATGCACGTGCTTCGGATTACTAATGTCTATATTTTTAACGCCTGTTGGCAGTCATGTTCCTTAGGCCACCTTCTAGCCAATCCAATCATTCAAGTCGCTTTATATGCCATCAGGTCCGGCTTACGTTTTAATTACTTATCGTCACCGCAACGTCATCCCTCTGGCTTCGGGGGCCCTATGACCGATCCGGCCTCATGGCTCTAGGGGCCCCTTGACCGCTTTTCATGTTTTGTTTGTTAAGGGTACGACATGGTTGTAGGCTGGTTAGTGTCCCAGGTTTCTGTTGGAGGTTATGCGAGTCCATGTCTTTGTCTTTCTAGGTTATCGAGTCCCGGTTGCTTACTAAACCCGTTGGGTTAAGGCCCAATCTTTTCCCCAGCCGTCCTTAATTCTAAGGTTCACATCCCAGCGGCTGCCCGGCCCCATGGGCCCCTGGTGGTTGCTTCAGCCCCATGGCTTCAGGGGTCTGACCAATGGTTGTCCACCTGTGCAGCTATGCTTTGAATGACTCATATCTTTACCTGCTTGCCAGCTTATGTTATTAATTTTAGTTAATGTCCGTTATTATCTCCATTTTCTGTCACGTTTCCCTTCGTCTTTTCAGGTCATGCAGTTGAACTATTGGGGTCACCTTCCACGTCGGTCAGGTCTCGTTCCTAACGATATTTCGCCTTGCATGTTATTCAGGCCACGTAGTTTATCTTGGGTATCGCCTGCCATATCGGTCAGGCTCATGGTTTAATTCACGTGCACCTCATTCATGTCACTTTTCATAGTTATAATTCTTAAAAAAAAAAAAAAAAAAAAAAACTCGGCCCCATGGCTTCGGGGGCCCGACGACTGCTTCGGCCCCATGGCTTCGGGGGCCCGACGACCTGCTTCGGCCCCATGGCTTCGGGGGCCCGACGACCTGCTTCGGCCCCATGGCTTCGGGGGCCCGACGACCTGCTTCGGCCCCATGGCTTCGGGGGCCTGACGACCTGCTTCGGCCCCATGGCTTCGGGGGCCCGACGACCTGCTTCGGCCCCATGGCTTCGGGGGCCCGACGACCTGCTTCGGCCCCATGGCTTCGGGGGCCCGACGACCTGCTTCGGCCCCATGGCTTCGGGGGCCCGACGACCTGCTTCGGCCCCATGGCTTCGGGGGCCCGATGACTGTTTTCAAACCTGCTGGGCTGATTGCCTGGTTGGTTGTCCATCTGTGCATCAAGGCTGATTTGGCCCCTATGTATCGCACACATACCTGCTTCCCAAATTTCCTAATAATCCATGTTGATCGCTCCTTGTTGATCCATGGCTTCGGGGGCCCGACGACTGCTTCGGCCCCATGGCTTCGGGGGCCCGACGACTGCTTCGGCCCCATGGCTTCGGGAGCCCGACTACCTGCTTCGGCCCCATGGCTTCGGGGGCCCGACGACCTGCTTCGGCCCCATGGCTTCGGGGGCCCGACGACCTGCTTCGGCCCCATGGCTTCGGGGGCCCGACGACCTGCTTCGGCCCCATGGCTTCGGGGGCCCGACTACCTGCTTCGGCCCCATGGCTTCGGGGGCCCGACACCTGCTTCGGCCCCATGGCTTCGGGGGCCCGACGACTGTTTTCAAACCTGCTGGGCTCATTGCCTGGTTGGTTGTCCATCTGTGCATCTAGGCTGATTTGGCCCCTATGTATCGCATACATACCTGCTTCCCTAATTTCCTAATAATCCATGTTGATCGCTCATTTTATGTTTTGACCGCAAATTGGTCCGGTTCGCCCTACAGCATTATTGTCATGTCTTACGCAGATATTTCGTCTTTCTTTAATTGTTCATGCTTTCGTTCAGGTCCTGCCAGAGGAAGAACAAGTAGGGCAATTCGCTCTAGCATTTCAGTCTCTGATCGTAGTCGATCATATCTTGTCAACCAGGTCCCCGCGCAAAGTCTTTGCCTTTTTACCACGACCAGGAATTCATTTTCGCCAGTAGCTTCATTGCATTGCATTCCCTCACTCATGGGAGGGCATAGACAGAATCTTGTATATTATGGCTTCATAGCTTCTTGCCCCACTAACCTCCGACTCCCTACAACCACGGTGAATCGGATTTTGGACAAGGTCCAGCATTTTCTCACGGTAGAAGATTCAGATAGTAGGTCGGTCTTCACGCCTCAAGCGTTAAAACAATTCTCAGGGGCGCACAGTAGAACAAAGCGCGGATAGCTGTTGTCTGGGTAACTATTCAAGGATTCTCTTCCTATCTACATGGTTCTTTTTGGCCCTCATTCCTGCATAGTCTAGGCAGTTAGGCTTTGGTCCCATGATCTTCTGACGCTAGGGCATTGCCAGTACTCACACTAGAACCAAACTTTACAAGTTTCAGTTGGTTTTATGATCCATTTCACAACGTATTCTCGGTCCTCCATTCCGCTTTGGTGCAGTATCCGCAATATTGAGCATCATGTTTCTGGCCTTGTCATCCACAAGATGGGTTGTAGGTTTCCTACTGGTCTTGCCTCACATACCCTGAATGTTCGCTCTAGATCCCGGATGCCTTGCAGTTGGCTTGGGGATTAGTTTGTACATGCCATTCAAATTCCTTTTCTATCCTACTTTGCTTGGTTTTTGCCCACTTATAGGCCTACCCACGATCATGGCTTAGGGCACACAACAAGCCATTTAGTCAGGTCAGCTAAAACACGCCTAGCTGGGTTAGGTTGTTCCTGTTGTTTTCTCCCTAGGGTTCTTCGGATACCTCTTGGCCGTAGCCATGACCACAAATATATATATATATATATATATATATATATATATATATATATACAATAATCAAGAATTTACAAATCTGTCCCTTCACTGTCCAACAAATATATAAACATAAACCTGATTAAGTAAGTTCTCCTTTGTGTTATTTATGCTTTTAAATTCTATATAATTTCAATCTTCTGTTTTAATTATTTTAATTTGTGTTTTACTTTAGTATTTAATGTTTAAGACAATTTTTTTATATTATTTTTTTATATTTTATTAATCTTTATTTATTTTTTATATTATATTATATTTTTAATATTTTTTTTATGTTAGTGCCAGTCTGGGCCATCTGCAGCCTGCTTACCATGTGTGCACGCCTTCACATAATCACTGTTACAAGACTTTTGAACAGAGTGCTGCTGAGGCTCTGGGGTCTCAGCTGGGCTAGGTTGAGGGGCCACAAGGCTGGGAGATAGCCTGGAATTTGGGGAACTCGCATTTGCTACAGCCTAGAGGCTGCTGGACTATTGGGCTGAAAAAACCGCACCTGAAACAGTGTGAACTGTGATGTATGGGTGAGTCAGAGAGATACGTCATATTTGTTTAGTTAGTGCCTAGACCGGCAGGTGTTTCTTTTGCTTTGTTTGTGCTGGTGTGTGAAGACTGCCAAATAAATGCAGTGTTTGGACCTCAAACCTGGTGTACGTGAAGACGTCTGTGAGCACGAACCCCTGAGAGAGAGTGATCCCTGACAATATATACACTCACCTAAAGAATTTTTAGGAACACCATACTAATACGGTGTTGGACCCCCTTTTGCCTTCAGAACTGCCTTAATTCTACGTGGCATTGATTGAACAAGGTGCTGATAGCATTCTTTAGAAATGTTGGCCCATATTGATAGGATAGCATCTTTCAGTTGAAGGAGATTTGAGGGATGCACATCCAGAGCACGAAGCTCCCGTTCCACCGCATCCCAAAGATGCTCTATTGGGTTCAGATCTGGTGACTGTGGGGGCCTTTTTAGTACAGTGAACTCATTGTCATGTTTAAGAAACCAATTGGAAATGTTTCGAGCTTTGTGACATGTTGCATTATCCTGCTGGAAGTAGCCATCAGAGCATGGGTACATGGTGGTCATGAAGAGATGGACATGGTCAGAAACAATGCTCAGGTAGGGTAGCCCGTGGCATTTAAACGATGGCCAATTGGCACTAAGGGGCCTAAAGTGTGCCCAGAAAACATCCCCCACACCATTACACCACCACCACCAGCCTGCACAGTGGTAACAAGGCATGATGGATACATGTTCCCATTCTGTTTACGCCAAATTCGGACTCTACCATTTGAATGTCTCAACAGAAATCGAGACTCATCAGACCAGGCAACATTTTTCCAGTCTTCAACAGTCCAATTTTGGTGAGCTCGTGCAAATTGTAGCCTCTTTTTCCTATTTGTAGTGGAGATGAGTGGTACCCGGTGGGGTCTTCTGCTGTTGTAGCCCAACCCGCCTCAAGGTTGTGCGTGTTGTGGCTTCACAAATGCTTTGCTGCATACCTCGGTTGTAACAAGTGGTTATTTCAGTCAACGTTGCTCCTTTATCAGCTTGAATCAGTCGGCCCATTCTCCTCTGACCTCTAGCATCAACAAGGCATTTTCGCCCACAGGACTGCCGCATACTGGATGTTTTTCCCTTTTCACATCATTCTTTGTAAACCCTAGAAATGGTTGTGCGTGAAAATCACAGTAACTGAGCAGATGAAATACTTAGACTGGCCTGTCTGGCACCAACAACCATGCCACGATCAAAATTGCTTAAATCACCTTTCTTTCCCATTCTGACATTCAGTTTGGAGTTCAGGAGATTGTCTTGACCAGGACCACAACCCTACATGCATTGAAGCAACTGCCATGTGATTGGTTGACTAGATAATCGCATTAATGAGAAATAGAACAGGTGTTCCTAATAATTCTTTAGGTGAGTGTATATACATATATAGTAAAGGAAACCACTGGCAGCACCACCCTAAAAAAGTATAAAGGGAAACGGGTGCAATATCCGAGTACGGTAACAGGTGCTTACCCACTTGTAGAGAGCGAAAAAAATCGGACTGCACTCCAAAGCGTATCTTCAATCAAAAAGTGTGTTTTTAATCACCCACACTTTTAATTATCACACTTTTTGATTGAAGATACGCTTTGGAGTGCAGTCCGATTTTTTTTTTGCTCTATAGATATATATATATATATACTTAGCAAATGACGAGGCAGCACTTCCAGCTTTAGGTGAACGGGTGAAGACCCCAAACTTTAATCCAAGCAACGTTTCGGCCTGCTCAATGAGGCCTTTATCAAGCTACATAACAGTGCATATGACAAGGTATATATACCCACAATTCAATACAAGTCAATTACAATCAGTGGTTACACGTGTCTTCAATCAAGTCACATGATCTCTAACTATATCGTCACATGACATCAGTGTGTGATAAACATTACAAATATACTCCAACCAGAGAGTACAAAAGTTACAAAAGTGATCATAGTAATATTAAGAACCGTGTGTACACATATATTTATATACCTCTATTTTGTTTAAATAAAATACGTGTCCATTCCGTGCATGGCTACATAAAGTGAACACTGTGCATAAGTGCTAGGTGCATATAGAGTTAAAATCATCTGTTATTGTTGCAGCTGTACCATATCACAAATGAAAAACAACAGGAAGGAGCTCACCACACTTGGACCCATAGAACCGGCCAAAATTGGCGTCCCCCCGTCGGCGGTGCGCATGCGCCGGGCCAGGCGTCTCTGGCCACGCCCCCGACGCCGCCGTGCTCCGACATGATAGCTCCATGGACCGCAGCGTCATCCAATGTAACGCACCGTAAGAGCAGCAGCAGCGAGGGGAGGGGGGCCAGGTCATGTGACTCGGCATCAGTCGCACCGCAAGCGGAGGCGTGTTGAGTAACCATAGTGATGTATACTGTGTTTAGACATACGGACGATCGCAGAGACGCCAGGACGTATTCATGTGCACATAGTCTAAATATCCGTGCAGCTTAGAATACGTGGGATCGGCCCAGGGGGAAGGCAATCAAACTCAGCCAATTAGCCAAAAGCGATTGCATCATCCCCAGTGGCCACCACTAATATACCTTCATTACATGTGGTTACAATGGGACATACCCCTCCCATCTACCTACACATAAGACAATAGTGTGTATATAAAGCCACCAGCTCCCAGGTGTGTGGCTAGTGAAATGACATACACCGTCTCAACAAATTAAACCGCTGTAAAAACATCAGTAGACATAATGTGCATCATGCAACCCATCCAGGCACTCAGCCACCGTCCCGCATGTCTCCACACGATGGTCACTTTTGCGTTCATATATCCAAGGTCCATAGGCGGCTCCATCCAGTACATAGACAAAGGTTCATCAGGCTCTCCAGATTAATCTAGAATTAATATGTATCAATATACAATAGTTGTATTTACAAGAAAGCAAGCACTGTTATGTATCCCCCACACCAGACAGAATAGTCGAGGACCCCCACGTTAGTAAGTACTGTACACATTTATTACCCACATAGTTCCCATCTACATTCAGCATTGAGGCCATCAGGCTTCAATGTGTGTAACCTATGAATCCACATGATCTCACGCTGTTTTAGTAATCTTTCCCTGTTACCTCCCCTTTTAAGTGGGGGGATATCATCTATCACTCTAAATTTGAGGTCCCTCTCTCTGTGTCCAGCCTCAACAAAGTGCTTCGGCACAGGGAGATCTCTCCTCTTTTGACGGATCGAATATCTGTGATAGTTCATTCTGGTCTTGACATCACAAATGGTTTCCCCTACATAAAAGAGGTTGCAGGGGCAAGACAGAAGATAGATCACAAATGAACTATCACAGGTCAAGAAATGTCGTATTTCAAATTGCGTCTTCAGTATTGGGTGTGTGAATTTCTCCCCTTTTAACATATAATTACAGTTGACACAGCCTAAACACGGGTAACATCCATATTTTTTACGACCGATATAGGTCTGAACAGGGGGGCCTTACCTCCAACCACTTCTGCTTTAACTAGCTTGTCCCTCAGGCTGTCAGCTCTCCTGTACGACATCAGAGGGGGCACGGCAAAATCCTTAACCTTTTTAAAGTTACTACTGAGTATCGCCCAGTGTTTTTTAATGGCTCCTGCTATCTGATAGCTGCCCTCACTTTTTGATTGAAGATACGCATTGGAGTGCAGTCCGATTTTTTTTTTTGCTCTATATATATATATATATATATATATATATATATATATTTCTCAGTTATTGAAGAAATAACAGGGCAGAAGGGAGGGGAGAAACTCAGTATTAGATGCCCATGGTTTCCAGATGTCAGCCAGTCACTGACTGCCAAGTATTTATATTTCAGCATGTCCAATTATAGTAAAGCTCTAATTCCTAAATGGTTAAAGCCATATTTTATTTAGAGGGGTTGGCCACTTTCTGCTTATTGTTGACCATCATGTAATGTCAGATGACAATATGGTACTTACTAATATAACCTTTGTTGAATTTCTGCACAGTTTTCTATATTTCATAAGGTATGCCCCTTTGTTTACAAAGTCATTTCTGCTGTCCACATAGAGGTCCTGTCCATAAAATGGCTGCTGATGGAGGGTCATGTGACTAGTCAAATCCATTCCATGCAATGCCACCTCCATTCAAATAAATTGCACATACACTAAACTCCCAACAGAACTAGTGCTGTTGGCAGGTGCAGCGTGTTTTAATGGTGAAGGCATTACGTCACATGCGGGTGATTTACCTGGTCACATGACCCTCCACCAACAGCCATTTTCTGGACAGGACCTCTGCGTGGATAGCAGAAAAGACTTTGTAAACAAGGAGGACACCTTATAAAAGATCGAAAAGATAGAAAATTGTGCAAAATTCCAACAAGGACTATATGAGTAAGTGCCATATAGTCATCTCACAAACACATTGGTCAACAATAATCAGAACATGGCCAACCCCTTTAAGCCCCTTGAAGTAAGGTTTAACTTCTACACTTTAACCATTTGCAAACTGCCCAATAAACATAAATGTCCAGGAGGTGTTCTTGAACATCCTTAAAGAGTGAAGAACTAAACAGATACCGTGCAGCTGCAGGAGTAGAAAGCTCACTGTCAGTGGCAGCTGTGCTTCCTATAGAGAAGGCAGGGATATGCAAACCAGAAAGTGTCAATCCAGCACCAGAATAACTGGAAAGCTACAGTGTGATATAGTCAGCACAGTGATCATCAAATCACAATTTTACAGACCCTGCTGCAGGTGAGGAAATACAGACCAGGTACCTATCACCTAGATAGCAACCAGACCAGGCTTACTCTAAGCCTATATATCCACAAATGCCAGCTTATAGTTGTTAGTCAGAAGTAAAAGAGAAGGGTATCAGCAAGATAGATCAGCAAGATGGTTTTAATTGCCACTCATTCAGTCACCATACCTCATCATCTGGGACAGAGATTACACTTTGTATCAACTACTGCTGGATTTACTACAAGTTATATTGTGCACTAAAGAGAGAGAGTAAAGAGAGATTGTTATACTTTTACATTTCATGTCATAAAAATAGGTAGAAGAAAAAGGGGGTGCACGGCGGCACTTGTTAGATGGCAACCCGTTTGTCCTACCGCTTAGTTGAGCTACTCCAATTGTGCCGCAGTTAACTCACGGATCAGTGATGAATTAGGTCCTTGGTAATGATCGTGCTGCACACGGGTAGGGGTCCGACCTACGGTTCCCTATAGTCAGCTGACTACATCGGGCCCAGTGAGACTACTGAAATTATATCAGGAAATCCAGGGGTGGATACTATCTATTTCCTCCACCCTCTTTCACGGGTTATCAAGCTCATTTGAGCAGTATCAGGTCTCAGAGCTTGTAACCTGTTTTTGCAGGACGCACATGTCACATCATGTGTGCATCCTGTTATATTTAATTGCCCAGCTCCCCGCTGTTTCCCCTGATGAGTCTTACTCTCATCTGTAAGTGAAACATGCATGTAGGGATGTTCTAGGAGAGGGCTAATTAGGGTCTCCAATTCCAGGGTTAGGTTCCGGATGGGGCACCCTTGTCTTAGTGCGTGTGCCGTGTTTAGGCCTAAGAGCTAGTGTAGGACCCCGCTAGGGTAAGTATAGGGAACCGTAGGTTGGACCCCTACCCGTGTGCAGCACGATCATTACCAAGAACCTAATTCATCACTGATCCGTGAGGTAACTGCGGCACAATTGGAGTCGCTCAACTAAGCGATAGGACAAACGGGTTACCATCTAACGAGTGTCACTGTGCACCCCCTTTTTCTTCTACCTATTTTTATGACATGTATGCTTCAACTCCGTTTGGAGTCACCCATCATTCTAATGCTATTTGATATGTGATATCATTGAAGCTATACATAGATATACTCATCTAAGGGACTATTTTCGAAGAGTAATAATTAAAAGTTACGTTTTAATATCTAGTAAATTTGATCACTTATTTCCGGTATTTCTCAACAATGCAGGTGGTCCTCTAAACATATCATATACTCTATTTTTTACTTTTACATTTCAGCCTGTCTCTTTAAACTACCTTTCCACTGCACCGATCCCCAGGAAGCAAAGGTCTGAGGGAGTGTACCATGACTCATTAAGGTCGCTACCACTCCCATCCTCTTTACTGGCTTGTCAGGGGCTCGCTGCATAGGCTGAAATGGATGGACTTCTTTCAGCCTTACAAAGTGTAATATTGTGTAGTAAAAAACAAAACAACAAAAGATAATGTGCCTGGTCAGGATGGGGGGTACATTGCTAAGGTTTGAACTGGTTAATTACATATTGATTGGTTTGTTGCAAAGCAAATCATGAAAACTGTGAATTGTACGGTACTTCTTAACAGCTTGTAATCTACGTTCAGTTAGTTAACAAATTCTGTATGTATTTCTCCTAGTTTTATTTGCAAAGCTAAGAAGAGAACCAGGATGCAACATTTCATCTAGTAACTCCGGGTCATTAGTTAAGACCGTTCTGGGAGTATAAAAAGATTTGACAAACCATGGCAGCTTGCTGTGCAGGCCATCATGTAGTGACTGTTCTTAGAATGCAGAAAGCCATCGACTATGTCAACCTGCTGTGTATTCTGTATAGAGCTATTCCATATAGTGAGATCGATACACTATATATTATATTTTTGATCCTGCCCATCTTATAGAACTAGGTATAGGTTTCATAACATCATCTCACAACAGTTTGTGCATCCTCCAATAACCAACATTATTTTTTCAATTAGATAACAACACAGAAAACAATAAAATAGAAAGATCTAAAGAAACAATAACACAATATTGCACATTACAGGGAAACAAGCGTTTTACATTTATTTTCTTGAGTGATATTTATCCTGTACAATAAAAAGAAAATATTGAAAAATGACTTTACTGAACCCTGGAGCAAAGCTGCAGTTGATGACTTCACACAGTGTTCTCGAGGAATTACAGAAATGTTATTGTGAATTATCCTTCTGTTATGAGAAACATTATTTTAAAGTTGAATTATGTGTTTCTAATTCTCACCTCAAAATCTGAACATAAAAGTAAAAAAAAAGACATTGAAATAAGAGCTAGCATGGTTGCTTGGATTCCTTGCTACTTGTGTTATTGCTTGCCACCTAGTTTTGACATTCTTATTTTCTCTTCCTATGCTAGCCGCCAGCAGGGTTTGTGAACCTTTACATAAGATAACAGCAAGATGCTCTGGCTCAGCTCCAAGTAATTATTCAAGAAGTGTAGATGCGTTAATGGCAACTAACATCTGCTTTGTATCGAAAACAATGGAAAAATAATAATCAGTGAGATATTTGACAGTTATGAACCTTTCATAATGCTGAACTTACACTGCTTTGGAAGATCTATTATGACATAGCTTATCCAAACGTCTGGAAGCCAGTGTCGTATGAAAGTGTGTGAGCCATGTGTAGTATTTATGGTGCTGCTTAGGGGTGGTATTTGTTAAAAAATGACCTGTGCCCCGTACCAGCTACAATAGTCCTGATACACTTTATATGCAGGGCCGTCTTTACCAAGGGGCAAAAGGGGCAGCTGCCCTGGGCCCAGTTGCTCCTGGGGGGCCCAAGGCAGCTGCCTCTTGAGCCCTGCTAGCTACTGCCCCGGGTGTCAGGCTGTCGGCTACACAGGCATCATGATCGTACTGTGTTAATGATCTTAATTCTAGGACCTTAATGAGTTTTGATCTAGGACCTTAATGACATCATTACCATGTGACCAGTAACCTAGCAATTACTGGTCACATGGCTATGAGGTCATCACAGGTCCTACTGAGTGTTGCAGAAACTGTGGAGCTTTTTTGTGTAAAGATTACATCAGAAAAAGGTGACAGGGGCTGTTATGTTAATATACTGTAAACTACTGTATAGTGGGGTGCTGTATACTGTGTGGTGGGCTGTATATTGTGTGGTGGGCTGTATATTGTGTGGTGGGCTACATATTGTGTAATGGGATGTATATTGTGTGGTGGGCTGTATACTGTGGGGGGGTGGCCTGTATACTGTGTGGGGGCCTGTATACTGTGTGGTGGGCTGTATACTGTGTGGTGGGCTGTATACTGTGGGGGGTCTGTATAGTGGGGGGGAGTGCTATACTGCTGTACTGTATAGTGTGGGGGGCTGTATACTGTGGGTGCGGTATAGTGTGGAGTGCTATACTGCTGTACTGTATAGTGTGGGGGGCTGTATACTGTGGGTGCGGTATAGTGTGGAGTGCTATACTACTGTACTGTATAGTGTGGGGGGCTGTATCGTGTATAGTTTGGGGTGCTGTATACTGTGAGGTGTTGTATACCGTGAGGTGCTGTATACTGTGGGGTGCTGTATACTGTGGGCTGCTATACTGCTCTACTATATACTGTGGGGTACTGTATAGTGTGGGAATCTAAACTGCATACTGTGTGGTGCTGTATACTATAGGGTGCTATACTGCATACTGTGGGGTGCTGGGGTGCACTGTAACAGTAGGGTGAGCCGAGCCCTGGTCTCCTTCCTGCAGAGCGGTGCCCACTTCCAGCCCAGAGCACCGATCCTGAGCCGCTGGAGTCTTCAGAACTGGAAGTATTTACAGTCATTCACTGGACTCTACCAGATGTGTGGATTTTTTGTGTGTGTGTTGTGGTGGAGGTCGTGATTGCATGCTAAGGTGTGGGAAGGCGGGATCCAGGGGGCCCAAGTAAATTTTTGCCCAGGGTCCAATCAATATTAAAGACGGCCCTGTTTATATGGAGTAATAAAATATATCTGAGGGGCACATCCTCATTGCCACTTATAATCTCAGTTCACTCCGGACTAAGTCCCTCTTTAGCATAGTCTTGGTAAGTAACCTAAAAAGAGTGACCCCTGATGGCCAAAAAATCTATCCCTTAAAGTTTATTTTTATTTTTTATAATTGCCTATTTATCTAATGCCTGCAGTCTGCATTCTGAAACATAAAATACATACTTATATGTTTCCTGCCACTCTGGTTCTCTGTGCTGCTTCCACTATGTCCATGTTCTGCTCTTCAGAGTGTTTACATCCGATACTGCATGGGCATGGTGACATGCTCCACTGCAGACCATGACTGGCTCCAGTGTTGATGTGCTGCTTAATTTTGGCCTCTCTTTTGTTCATTCACTTTGCATAACTATTAACACTTCTAGTTTTGAAAGCATTCTTATTTTTCAGCATTTCTCTACATCTGCCTAAAACATTTTACATTCCTTACTTTCTCTCTCTCAATAAATATATAAAGCTTTTGTGATGGTCCTCCATTCTGGATCATAGCTGCCACAGCTTCTAACTAGTGTTGCTCACAAATATTCGAATTGTAAATTTTTATCGGCACTTTGAGAATTCGCAAATATTTAGAATATAGTGATATATATTTGTAATTTTGAATATTCGAGATTTTTTTTTAATCAGTACACATGATCCCTCCCTGCTTCTAGCTTGTGGGCCAATGAGAAGGCTGCAATAGGTTTGACTTTAGGAGTAGCGTTGATTGCAAATTTTCGTAATGCAAATTTTTTATTGCCAATTTTTCAATTGCTGATTTCCACAATCAAGCAAATATCACAAATTCGAATCCTTTGGTTTAGTACAAGTGCCTGTACACTCATAAATTGACTTTTGGTGTGTGAAATAATGCCCTTATTTTAAAGGTCAATCATGGTGACAGTATATTGGTGACAGTTCCACCTTTTTGAAAACAATATTATTGTATCATATACCAGTATTAGGTAATAGGAGTCCTTTCCTCTTCTGGGATTTGTTTCTGACTAAAAATGAGAGGACTAATTAACAAAATTCACTTGTTTAACAAAGGGTACAATTTGATGGAAATCTGTGCAGATTTTTAGATGTAATAGTCTTATTTCTATTTGTGTTCAAATCCCCATACCATACACTATGCAACATTGAGAGAGACCTAAGCAAGTAGCAAAGAGCATCAATCTACTACTTATTGCCAAAGAATCATTAGACAGCACTGGTCATATAACCATATGTATGTGCTACTATCCATAAGTGCCGCATGTTCAATACCAATAAAACAACATGCCCTTAGGTCCATAGTCATAGACCTCTGCTAAGACATGACACATGTAAACTTCCTATTATACCATCTGTAATAATTTGGCATTGTAAAGTGTAATTGTCATTATTACTCTATACTTTTACAGAGTCTATTGTATTTTTCTGTTCATATTTCCCTCATCCAAACAACTTGTCATCAAACTTTGCTATATGAACGTCAGTTTTGAATTGCAGTGGTTTACAATTACCAGTACATTGTAGCAAGCTTGAGTAGTAATATAAATATGTTCATCAAGCTTATACAGAGAAAAAGGTAAATAAAAACTTTCTATGACATTATCACCTTTTATTTTGAGTAACCTCCTCTTGCATACTGTGCAGGCCTAGCATTATTTATTGTAGCTCCATTTTGGCCCTGTCGGAGGTTGAAATAATAGCAAAAAAAGAATACTTTGCTAATTTTATTCATTCATTCATTTTTCAAAATGTTAAAATAGTCATTCTACTAAGGCCTCATGCACACGGCCGTTGTTTTGGTCCGCATCCGAGCCACAGTTTTGGCGGCTCGGATACGGACCCATTCACTTAAATGGGGCTGCAAAAGATGCAGACAGCACTCCGTGTGCTGTCCGCATCCGTTTCTCCATTCCGTGGTCCACAAAAAAAATGTAACCTGTCCTATTCTTTCCCCGCTTTGCGGACAAGAATAGGCAGTTATATTAAGGGCTATCCATGCCGTTCCGCAAATTGCGGAATGCACACGGACGCCATCCGTGTTTTGCAGATCCGCGATTTGCGGACCGCAAAACACACAATGGTTGTGTGCATGTAGCCTAAGGCATAATATAATTTGCAGTCTAAATGCATTTACTTTTTAAAGGTAAAATCACTTGACATAGACTTCCATTATATAAAAAAATACATGAGGAACAGATGTGTTCTTCTTGACTCAACATATCTCTAGATGTGCAGTGTTAGATGACCAACTTTGAAAAAAAAATTGTGATGCTCTATTACAGGCATGGCCAACCTGTGGCTCTCTAGCTGCTGTAAAACTACAATTCCCACCATGCCCTGCTGTAGGCTGATAGCAGTTGGCAGTCTGGGCATGCTGGGAGTTGTAGTTTTGCAACATCTGGAGAGCCTCAGGTTGGCCATCCCTGCTCTATTACAAGATGTCTATGCTTTGGGAATCTATATGTGGCCCTCAGTGGTTGTGATTTGAACTGCAGCCTACAAAGGGTTTTCCTAACATATCTTAATATTGTATTGGATTTTTTATGAGAATTTTAAGTCTTTAACCACTTCCAGACCAGGCCATTTACCCCCCTTTCTGACCAAGCCTAATTTTAAGAATTTGACATGTGACTTTTAAAGATGAGCGAATCAGTTCGTAAAAAAACAGGTTTGTTCTGAACTGAATTATTTTGGATATTGGATGAACCTGAACCTTTTCAGGTGAGCGCCATTTTACTGCACATGTCAGCAGGAAAAAAGTACTAGGGAGGAAGAAGAAGGGAGCGCACATGACCCTCAGAGGAAGTGGGGGGGAGGGCTTGCCCTGATTGGCATACAGGCCAACAAACAACCTACATGAGCCAATTAGTGCTGCAGCAGGCAGGGAGGTGCCCTAGCAGAAGGAGCAGAACTTCATACTGTGCTGGACTGTGCTGTGAATGAGGGCGCATGGGTCTTACAGTGTCTGCCTGAAAAAAACATCTTAGGGAGTCAGGGACAGTCAGAATTCGCAATCAAGCTTATATTATACTACAAGGGATATTGAGGGGAAAGGCTAGAATTATAAAGAGGAATTGTGCATGTTCAATAGGGAAAGGCATGGAAAGCTGTCAGCCAGGGAGTAAGAAGTAAGGAGCTGAGGCTGGGTGTGCCTCCTAGCAAACTGCAAAAGCAGCTGTCTGCAAGGACATATATTTTAATAGTGTTGAGCGAATTGAAGTTGTCGAAGTGGAATTCCACACAGTTGGAATTTTATTTCTTTTTTGGGGTTGATTAATTTAATTAATTCAGCGATGATCACTACAACAATACACAGTGTGGTGCACAAAATTATCTATGAGTGATATCATCCATATTTCTTTCTTCACACGGTTCCACATATTTTTGGGGGTTGTTCATTTTAATGAAATCAGCATCTCACCTACAGTATTAGTACACTAATACACAGGGTGTAAGTTATCTAAGAGTGATTAAGTGATGTTACGCATCAGATTTCATTCATCCATTTTCCTTCTATTTCTTTCCAAATTTTTTGTAGGGTTTTTCAATTTAATTAAACCACCATATAGGTGACCACTAAACAAAAACACTGGGAAGTGCACCAAATTATATGAGAGTAATAACGTGATAGTAAGGGCCAGGCCTTAACCATCCATTTCTGTTTATTTCTTTCTCCACATGATTCCAAATTTATTTGGGGGTTGTTCAATTTAAATAAACCAGCATATACTGTAGGTGATCAATACACTAATACACAGGGTAAGTGCACCAAATTATCTGTGAGTGGTAACGTGATATTAAGCATAAGGCATCAATCATCCACTTCAGTCTAATAAAAGCGTCAGAAAAGGTGAGGACTCCGATCACGATATTTCTCCACAAGGTGGACACTCAAAACAACAGCCATGTGCAAAATCTGCAGGCTTAAAATAAACCGTGGCCGTTCAAACACAATAACAGGTACCTATTGCAACACATGAGGCAGCGTCACTGGATAATTTGGGAAATATAACTAGCCAGCATTCCCAATCAGAACAAGTCTGTAGTGATGGATGAACATCGGCCAGGACGATTCGCAAACCGCTCATTCTCGGCGGACCCCATAGAATTTAATGTCAGGCGAACCTGAAAAACCTTCAGGTCATATTTGAAGCCACCAAATACTTACTAAAAGTGCACAAATAGTCCCACAACATGGATAGTGACATACCAAAGGGGGATCAATGGCAAAAATTCCAACAAAAATATGTATTTTATTTAGGGGCCATTTTTATGCGTCTTAAAGGGAAACTCTAAAAAATGTGCCCTTCTGGAGCCTAGAAAAATGTTATTTTAGGCCACGGGAGTACAGGCCCCAAAAATTAGGCATTAACCTAACAGAAAACAACTAGTGATTATGTGGCTGGAGGTACATTAGGTGGTCACTGAAGAACAATTTTAATGTAGGCCAGTGGGGTACAGGCCCCCCAAATTAGGCATTCACCTAACAGAAAAAAAACGAGTGATTATGTGGCTGGAGGTACGTTAGGTGGTCACTGAATAACAATTTTACTGTAGGTCAGTGGAGTACAGGCCCCAAAAATTAGGCATTCACCTGACAGAAAAGAACAAGTGATTATGTGGCTGGAGGTACATTAGGTGGTCACTGAAGAACAATTTTAATGTAGGCCAGTGGGGTACAGGCCCCCCAAATTAGGCATTCACCTAACAGAAAAAAACAAGTGATTATGTGGCTGGAGGTACGTTAGGTGGTCACTGAATAACAATTTTACTGTAGGCCAGTACAGGCCCCAAAAATTAGGCATTCACCGGACAGAAAAGAACAAGTGATTATGTGGCTAAAGGTACATTAGGCGGTCACTGGATAACAATTTTACTGTAGACCAGTACAGGCCCCCAAAAATAGGCATTCACCTGACAGAAAAGAACAAGTGAATATGTGGCTGGAGGTATATTAGACGATCACTGGATAACTATTTTACTGTAGGCCAGTACAGGATTAAAAAAATAGGCATTCACCTGATAGAAAAGAACAAGTGATTATGTGGTTGGAGGTACATTAGGTGATCACTGAATAACAATTTTACTGTAGGCCAGTGGAGTACAGGCCCCAAAAATTAGGCATTCACCTGACAGAAAAGAACAAGTGATTATGTGGCTGGAGGTACATTAGGCAGTCACTGGATAACTATTTTACTGTAGGCCAGTACAGGCCTCAAAAATTAGGCATTAACCTGACAGAAAAGAACAAGTGATTATATGGCTGGAGGTTCATTAGGTGGTCACTGGATAACAATTGTACTGTAGGCCAGTGGAGTACAGGCCCCAAAAGGTAGGCATTCATCTGACAGAAAAGGCCTTTTATGTCGCTGCATATACATAAGACAAATATACATAAGACAAGGAACATTCTTTGTTCTGTGTGGTGGCGGATATGTTTGGGCTGGCATGAGGAAATTCAAATACACATGGTCATCACAGGTGTTGAATTCCTCTGAGATCCATGCCTCATTCGTTTTTAGAAATGAGTTAGTCCACACTGTTGAGAGCTAGGCAAGTGTGCTTATCAGTCACTATCCCCCCTGCTGCGCTGAACGTCCTTTCAGAAAGGACACTCAACGAGGGGCAAGCCAAGAGTTCCATGGCAAATTATTCAATGGTCAAGCCTGCACACCCAGTAGTCCAGGGGTTCCTCACTTCTCAGAGCATCAATATCGGACGATAACCCGATGTAGTCAGACACCTGTCTGTCTAGGCATTCCCTGAGGCTGGATACGGAGGGCAACTCTTGATGGGTTGGGTGCAAGAATGATCTCATATCCGAAGTGACCAACACATCTTCAAACCGCCCTCTTCTTGCAGGCGCGGTAGGATTGGTGCCAGCACCTGTTTCGCTGTGGGTGGAAATTCTTCTGCAACAGCATAATGCAGCATCTCTTGCAGTAAAGCCTGGAAATGCTGCATTCTGACAGCCCTCTGTGATGCTGGTAACATGTCCGCCATTTTGTGTTTGCAGCGGGGGTTTAAGTACATTGCCACCCAGTACTGGCCCTTGCCCTTTATGCTTTTTATACGGGGGTCCTTCTTCAAACACTGGAGCATAAAGGCCCCAATTTGCACTAAATTGGAAGCGGTGGAGCTTCCCCAGGAGAATGTCGTCCTTGATCTCCTCCCCCCAGCCAGGGACAACACCAGGTCTCCCCGAAAAGTTTAAAGTCCCCCTCAAAGCCTGCTCCTCCTCCTCCCCCCAGCCACCATCCACCTCTGGCTCCTCTTCAGACTCCTGCTGACTTGACTCAGATGGAGTAGCCCCCCCTGGGAATTTGTTCAGCATTGCGACTTCCTCATCTTTCAGCTCCTGCTCCTCGACAGCTTGATCAATGAAACAATGCAATGCATGCTCCAGAAAGAAGGTGTAAGTTACGATGTCACTGATGGTGCCCTGGCTGTGACTGACCAGTTTGGTGATCTCATCAAATGGCTGCCGAAGTCTGCATGCATCGCGCATGAGCAGCCACTGGCACGGTGAAAGGAAACCAAGCTTCCCAGAACCTGTCCTTCTGCAGAGTTCATATACGTAGTCATTAACGGCACGTTGCTGCTGGATCAGCCTATCAAGAATATACAAGGAGTTCCAGCACGTCGGGCAGTCACAAATCAGATGTCTGACGGACAGGTGGTGTTGCCGCTGAACGTCAGCAAGGCGAGCCATGGCTGTGTAAGATCTTCTAACATGGCAAGAGATTTTCCTGGCCTGCCGCCAGACGTCCTGGACCCCGAAATATTTGGCAACGAATCACTGCACAACTAAGTTCAGGACGTGTGCCATGCACGTGCCGTGTGTCATTTTGCCCTATTTCAGCGCGCTCATCAGATTGGCATCGTTGTCGCACACCACCAACTGTCAAATTGAGCGGGGTTAGCCACTGATCAGCCTTTTACCGCAGAGCTGAAAGCAGTGCAGGACTGATGTGGCTCTTGGCTTCCAGGTACAACAGCCGCAGCACAGCATGGCAACGTCTCACCTGGCAAGTCGAATAGGTTCTGGGAAGATTGGGGGGTGCAGCTGAAGAGGTGGCAGCAGTGGAAAAGGAGGAGTCAGCCGAGGAGAAGACGGAGGATGGAGTAGGAGGAGGAGAAGAAGAGGCAAGCCTGCATGCAAATCCACAGGGGTGCTAGGGGTTACCGTATTTTTCGCCCTATAAGACGCACCGGCCCATAAGACGCACCTAGGTTTTTGAGGAGGAAAACAAGGGAAAAAAAATTGTTAGCCAAAAGGTGTGCTTTTGGTGGGTTTTGAACTAATGGTGGTCTGTGGATGACACTGTTATGGGGGATCTGTGGATGATGCACTGTTATGGAGGTCTGTGGATGACACACTGTTATGGGGATCTGTGGGTGACACTGTTATGGGGGATCTGTGGGTGACACTGTTATGAGGGATCTGTGGGTGACACTGTTATGGGGGATCTGTGGGTGACACTGTTGTGAGGATCTCTGGATGGCTCTTATTGGGGTCTCTGTTTGGCACTGTTATGGGGATCTGTGGATGACACTGTTATGGGGGGACTGTGGATGACACATATATAGCATCTAAAGCTATGTGTCATCCACAGATCCCCTCCATAACAGTGTCCCTGTAGTGTGAATGACCCCCAATACAGAGGGTGGGGGTCGCATCTGCTTTTATAATGACAGCGGGGCCCGTGCAGTGACTGTATTCTACTACACGGGCCCAGCTCACTGCATATATTCGTATCTGTAATTGTTAATGTATAAAAATTCTGGGTAATCAGCGGCTGTATTACGTACAAGCGCTCGGTAGCAGAGAGGAGGAAGGAGGCAGGCCGGGAGGACGGGCGCTGGCAGTGTGAGTCACTACGTCATGCGCCTGCGCCACCTGCTTCATTCATAAAGTGGGCGGCGCAGGCACGTGATGTAGTGACTCACGCTGCCAGCGCCGGTCCTCCCGGCCTGCCTCCTTGCTCCTCTCTGCTACAGAGCGCTTGTAAGTAATACAGCCGCTGATTACCCAGAATTTTTATACATTAACAATTACAGATACGATTATATACAGTGAGCGGGGCCCATGTAGTAGAATACAGTCACTGTATGGGCCCCGCTGTCATTATAAAAGCAGATACTGGCCCCCAGCCCCTCCTCCCTCTCAGCTGATACACCCGCCGTGCAGCATCGGCAAAATGCAGCATTCGCCCCATAAGACGCATTGCTATTTTCCCCCCACTTTTGGGGGGGGGGAGTGCGTCTTATAGGGCGAAAAATACTGTACATGCTTGACGACTGTCAGAAGGTTCATCCAGTGGGCAGGTATATCACACCCATTGCAAATAGTTGTTCCAATAACACTTGTCCCTCTATATACCTGTGGTATTATAGCAGAACCGCACACAACTGCTGCACAATACAAATGCACTATATACTTTCTATGTTAGAAAGTATATTATAGGTATATTACACCTCAATCCTTTTTTGGTGGGGCAACAGGTATATCACTTTAGTTGCAATTAGCTATTCTAATAGCGTTTGCCCCTCTATATAGCTGCGGTATCACAGCAGAACCGCACACAACTGCTGCACAATACAAATGCACTATAATATACTTTCTATGTTAGTGTATCACACCCCTCAGATATCACACCTATCGATAGCACACCTATACCAGTCCTTAAAAGGACTTTTGTGGCCCTATTAGCTAGTGTTTGGTGTCCCTAACAGTCTGTCCCTGCTCCACAAAGCAACCTCTCCCTACACTGGCAAAACATAGAATGTAAAATGGCTGCCAGATCAGGTTCTGTTAAAGGGTGGGGATGTGCTGAAACGTCTCAATTGGCTGTCCTGTCCCACCTGATGTGTGCGTCATGGGTCAAAGTTCGGCGCAATGCAAAAGAATTTGGCGCCGGCGGACATCGGACATCGCCATATGTTCGCATGTTCGGCGAATCCTCCAGAGACATTACAGCCTATGTGACTGATATCAGCCGCTCCTCTTATAACGCTCCAGTACTGATATAACCTCCAGAGACATTACATCCTATGTGACTGATATCAGCCACTCCTCTTATAACGCTCCAGTGCTGTTTTAACCTCCAGAGACATTACATCCTATGTGACTGATATCAGCCGCTCCTCTTATAACGCTCCAGTGCTGATATAACCTCCAGAGACATTACATCATATGTGACTGATATCGTTCACTCCTCTTATAACGCTACAGCGCTGATATAACCTCCAGAGACATCACATCCTATGTGACCGATATCAGATGCTCCTCTTATTACGCTCCTGTGCTGATATAACCTCCAGAGACATCACATCCTATGTGACCGATATCAGATGCTCCTCTTATAACGCTCCAGTGCTGATATAACCTCCAGAGGGCAGGGGGAGATGTCAGAAGGTGAGATGGTTGGTGGGCAAGGATCTGTGATGGGGCAAGGGACACAGGGGGACACTAGAGTTGCAGGAGCTCTATAAGGTCAGGTGGGCACAGAATTGCACTTGAACACAGGTGATAGCAGGGGCGGGCTGGGCCGGAGGGCAATTGCCCCCCAGACCGCCCATCTTTAACAAAAATAATTTTTATTTTTTATTCTTCAGGGCCGCACCGCCGAACACCACAGGCGGCGCTGCCCTGTATATAATTGCGGCGGCGGTGGTGGCGGCTGTGTGCTGTGGGGCAGGGGAGGGAGAGGCGTGTCCCTCCCCTGTTCTTCTGATAGGCCGCAGACAGTAATGCCTGCAGCCTATCAGAGGCCGGCTCAGGCAGTGCGACGACGTCATTATCATCGCGCCGCCTGTGTCGGGCAGCACACAGCAGGGACACAGGCCGGAAGAGGCCTGCATCGCTGCTGATGGAGGCAAGTATTAGTGTTTTTTTGTTTTGTTTTTCTTTGCGGGGGGAGCTGGCACTATGTGGGGGGGGGGGGCTGGCACTATGGCTATGAGGGAGCTGGCACTATGGGGGGATCTGGCACTATAGGTGGCTAGCACTATAGGGGGGCTGGCACTATAGGGGGGCTGGCACTATAGGGGGGCTGGCACTATGGGGGAGTTAGCACTATGGGGGGCTGGCACTATAAGGGGGTTGACACTATGGGGGAGCTGTCACTTTGGGGGGGAGCTGGCACTATGGGGGGGCTGGCACTATAACCTCCTCTTATAACCTCTGGCACGCCGCTTTGTCCTCAACCTCCTTGAGTTGGTCCTCAAGAGGAACTACTTCCTCTTTGGCAACACCTATTTCTTGAATTAACCACCTTCGATACAGACTCCTACTGTGGTATGGGACCTGTGCACCTTTGATACAGACTCTTACTGTGGTATAGGACCTGTGTACCACATGATTACAACATAGCATCAGCTGATTTGGTCACGTGATCTGTCTACCAGGATCATCTGACCTTGATACGCCCCCCAAGCAACGTAGCCGAGAGCTCCAAACACGTGTATTTAGCGTCTCGGTGAAGACATCCTGCTCTCCACTCTCTGGAAGGTGCCCGTGCAGACACGTGAGTAAGCAATTCTGCTGACACACCAATGGACACTGCAAACAATACGAAGTGGTAAGAGTCTCACTGAGACAATTCAATAAGCTTGGAAACTATTCATCAGACTATATTGGGCGGCCTATGAGAACAGTGATGCTTACCTATGTGTTACAGCCGGATACCGCTTTTATTGCCACGGTTGTATACATTGGATTCCGTATATTATGAGGGCATTAGACCTCTGAACACCCTTTAAATTGTCACTTAGTGACTTTTATTTATTGTCTATATTTATATTTTTATTATATAATATCTTTTGAACTATTATTAAGTTGTAAATCATGTATATTGAGTACTATAGCTGGAATATTTATTCATACTCCTGATTTTGAATAAACAGTCACTTTTCTCTAGAAGGTGGTGTGCCTGCTCTTTTCCCTGTTACATTCTCTTATCTTTAACTGGGTGGGTGACCCAGTGAACAGTGAATCCACCGTTACCATTCCATCTAGGTGTTGAGCCTTGATGTTTTTTGCATTATTATGCTACTTTTTCCTGTATTTGGGGCGCACATAGTAACCCCAGTTACAGGGGGAATACAGCCCGCCCACCATACTGTACAACCTCACCAGGCTTACTGCAGAGCTGATCTAGGTCTTGGAAAACTTGCCAGCTTCTGCAGTCTCCCAACCCATGGGGCCATGATTGCTTTGGCAACAACAGGAAGCAGCACAGTGCTTGCTGGGCTGCATACACAGGGCTCCTTCAGCACTGTTTATACAGTGATCTAGAAAGCAGGGACACCAAGGAATGGTCCCTGCCTACTCTATGGGGTGCCCTGCTGTCACTGACAGCGGGCCTCCTGCTCAGTAGCTGCTTGATTATTGTGCAACTGCGATCTCTGAATGGACATTCCAGAATCTTTATTAACAGATAAGTTATGAACTCTCGAACATTACATGTCCTGCCATTGACAGCCAGCCATCTTCGAATGTAGTGTTGTCGTGAATAAGAAACCTGGACCACTACGGACTGGAACTGTAAAATTTCACACAACAGGTCAACAATATGTGCAATATGTGTTTCTTCTCATGCCAGGGCCTCCTAATCGCATTTTTCAGCTGGATAATCCCTGCTCATACACAGCAAGGGTGTCACGGACGGTGTACAGGAAACAAGGCAAAGCAACATGTATAAACGACTCGCTGGATCCAAAAACTAAGGAACCAAGGGAGACCCCTGCAGAAGACCTGGCACTTTCCCTGGCTGCTCAGCCTATGCAAAGATCCGAATGGTGGAGGTTTGCATATCCACGAACCTTGACTATAAAGCCCTGAGCACCCTACAATAGTGAGGGGACACGACCACCGGCTCCCTACACAGGATACGGAGGGAGTCAGGGTCACCTGGGATCCAGCAAACAGATAATAACAGATAAAGGTACAACACTTAGCTTTGAAGCAAACAGGAGGACAGAGTCAGCATGCACACACACTCCAGGAAGTAGTATAAGCCGCCCAGAAAAGCCTTCTGGGGAAGAATTTAAAGGGAAGCAATTAGTCCAACACATGACAGCTGAGAGAGGCTGACGAGAGGAGGAGCTGAATACCACAACACAGAAACTCAAGGAGGAGGTTCTGAAAGGCCTCTGTCAGAGCTTCTCAGCTGTCTGGTTGTGACAGTACCCCTCCCTCTACGAGTGGACTCCGGACACTCAGAACCCACCTTCTCAGGATGGGACCTATGGAAAGCCCTGATGAGACGAGAGGCCTTAATGTCCAGTCACTGGGACCCACATCCTCTCCTCAGGACCATACCCCTCCCACTGAACAAGGTACTGAAGAGAACCGCGGACAAGACGAGAATCCACAATCCTAGAGACCTGAAATTCAAGATTACCATCAACCATAATCGGAGGAGGAGGCAAAGGCGAGGGTACAATGGGTTGAACATAAGGTTTCAATAAGGACTTATGAAAAACATTATGGATCTTCCAAGTCTGAGGAAGATCAAGACGGTATGCAACAGGATTGATGACAGACAGGATTTTGTAAGGCCCAATAAACCTAGGACCCAACTTCCAGGAGGGAACCTTCAATTTGATATTCTTGGTAGACAACCACACCAGATCAACAACATTCAGGTCCGGACCAAGCATACGTCTCTTATCAGCCACACGCTTATATCTCTCACTCATGCTCTTTAGATTATCTTGAATCTTTTGCCAAATAGATGACAAAGACGAGGAGAATCTGTCCTCATCAGGTAAACCAGAAGACCCCTCTCCCGAGAAAGTCCCAAACTGTGGATGAAACCCATATGCACCAAAAAATGGTGACTTATCAGAGGACTCCTGACGACGGTTATTTAAAGCAAACTCAGCAAGGGACAAAAAAGAACACCAATCCTCTTGATTCTCCTGCCACAAAACAACGCAGATATGTCTCCAGATTCTGATTGACGCGCTCTGTCTGGCCATTCGACTGCGGGTGGAAAGCAGAAGAGAATGACAACCGAACCCCCAAGCGAGAACAGAAAGCCTTCCAGAATCTGGAAACAAACTGCGTGCCCCTATCAGAGACTATGTCTGAAGGAATACCGTGCAATTTGACAATGTGATCAACAAATGCCTGCACCAGCGTCTTAGCATTGGGCAAACCAGGAAAAGGGATGAAATGCACCATTTTGCTAAAACGGTCCACCACCACCAGAATCACAGTCTTCCCCGAGGAACGAGGCAGGTCCGTTATGAAGTCCATGGACAGATGTGTCCAAGGACGGGAAGGAATGGGTAAGGGAAGGAGAGGACCTGATGGCCGTGAATGAGGGACTTTGGCACGAGCGCAAGTCTCGCAGGCTGCCACAAAACCCTCAACCGACTTACGAAGCGCAGGCCACCAGAATCTCCGAGCGATGAGATCCAGTGTGGCTCTTACCCCCGGGTGCCCAGCAAGGACCGTATCGCGGTGTTCTTTAAAAATCTTGTGTCTTAAAGCGAGAGGCACAAACAACCTCCCAGGAGGACAAAGATCAGGAGCCTCTGACTGGGCTGCCTGCACCTCTGCCTCCAATTCAGGAAAAAGAGCAGAGACCACCACACCTTCAGCCAAAATGGGACCCGGGTCTTCAAAATTCCCGCCTCCCGGAAAACAACGTGACAGGGCATCTGCCTTCACATTCTTAACTCCAGGGCGGAACGTGACAACAAAATTAAACCTAGAAAAGAACAACGACCATCTGGCCTGTCTCGGGTTCAGACGCTTGGCTGACTCCAAGTAGGCCAGATTTTTATGGTCAGTAAATACGGTAATAGGGTGTCTGGCTCCCTCTAGCCAATGCGCCATTCCTCAAAAGCCAACTTGATGGCCAACAATTCCCTATCTCCCACATCGTAATTTCTCTCTGCGGAGGAGAGTTTTCTTGAGAAAAAGGCACACGGTCGCCATTTGGCAGGAGAGGAACCCTGAGACAAGACCGCCCCCACACCCACCTCAGAAGCATCAACCTCAACTATGAAGGGTAAAGAAACATCAGGTTGCACCAAGATGGGAGCGGAAGCAAAACTCTCCTTGATATCAGAAAAAGCCTTACGCGCCTCTACTGACCAAGAAGAAAAATCTACCCCCTTTCTGGTCATATCAGTGAGTGGTTTAACAATAGAAGAATAATTCAAAATGAACTTCCTGTAATAATTGGCAAAGCCCAAAAAATGCATCAGTGCCTTCTGATTCTCAGGAAGCTCCCACTCAAGCACAGCGCGGACCTTCTCGGGGTCCATGCGAAAACCAGAAGCGGAGAGAAGAAACCCCAGAAATTGAATTTCTGGAACCGCAAACACACATTTTTCCAGTTTCGCATATAATTTATTCTCCCGCAGGATGAGCAAGACCTGACGTAAATGTTCCTTACGAGTTTTGAAATCGGGAGAAAAAATCAAAATGTCATCCAAATACACCAATACAAATTTTCCCATCAAATGATAAAAAATGCTGTTCACGAAATGCTGAAAAACGGCTGGGGCATTCATCAAACCAAAAGGCATAACCAAATTTTCAAAATGGCCCTCAGGGGTATTGAAGGCCGTCTTCCATTCGTCCCCTTCTCTGACCCTGACCAGGTTGTATGCCCCTCTTAAATCTAATTTGGAAAAGACTTTAGCCCCAACAACCTGGTTAAATAGGTCCGGGATCAGAGGAAGCGGATAAGGGTCACGAATTGTGATATTGTTCAGCTCCCTGAAATCCAGACAAGGTCTTAAAGAACCATCTTTTTTCTTAACAAAGAAAAAACCAGCGGCAACAGGTGACTTCGAGGGTCGTATGTGTCCTTTTCTCAGACTCTCAGAGATATAAGCACGCATAGCGATCCTCTCAGGTTGGGAAAGATTGTATAAACGAGATTTAGGCAGCTTGGCGTCTGGGATGAGATTAATAGGGCAATCGTACTCCCTGTGTGGGGGCAAATCCTGAACTCCACTCTCAGAGAAGACATCCGAAAATTCAGAGAGAAAAGATGGTACAGTCTTAGTAGCAACCTCAGAAACAGATGTCATGAGGCAATTCTCTCTGCAAAAGTCACTCCAACCATTTATTTGCCTCGCTTGCCAATCAATGGTGGGGTTATGCTTAGTGAGCCAGGGCAGCCCCAACACCAGAGGGGTGGGTAAACCGCTAAGGACGAAACATGACACATCCTCAACATGAGCATCACCCACAATTAAACGGATATTGTGAACTATGCCCTTTAATGATTTTTGAGAAAGTGGAGCGGAATCGATAGCAAAAACAGGAATATCCTTTTTCAAAGTGCGCACCTGGAAACCATGAGTTATCGCAAATTGATTATCAATGAGATTAACCGCTGCTCCACTATCCACAAAAATCTCACAAAAAATGCTCTTGCTCTCTAGCGCCACCCTATCCGGCAGGACAAAACGGGAACTACAAGCAAATGGAAAACCTTCAATTTCCGCCTCAACCCTGCCAATAGTAACAGACGGAACATTTTTAAAATATTTTTTCCTGTTTGTTTCTTTATTACTCCCAGAAAACTGCCTGAATCTCCTAGAGGGACAAATATTTGCCAAATGATTTATACCTCCACAACAAAAACAAACCCTCCCATGCGAGCTGAATCTTCTATTGTCAGAAGCAATCAACCCCAGCTGCATGGGCTCCTGCTCAGAAGGGGCTGACGGCGACTGAGACCCCTGCGCACAGAGCGGGACCGCTGCACTGTCCTGGGACTGCATATGATAGGAAGGAGACATCTCTCCTCTCTCTCTAAGACGCCTGTCAATACGAACGGCCTGAGACATAGCAGAGTCCAAAGAAATAGGCCTCTCATGAAAGGCAAATGCATCTTTCAATCCCTCTGAAAGACCATGGCAAAATTGACTTCGGAGCGCAGCATCATTCCAACCAGTATCAACTGCCCATCTCCGAAATTCTGAGCAGTATATTTCTGCGGATTGTTTACCCTGGCATAATAGACGTAGTCTAGACTCAGCCAGAGCAATACGATCCGGATCATCATATATCTGACCCAGGGCTAAAAAGAATTCATCCACTGAACGGAGAGGCCGTGCCCCCTCCGGCAGCGAAAAGGCCCAGGACTGAGCGTTACCTCTGAGCAGCGATATAATGATCCCCACCCTCCGTTCCTCATCACCAGAGGAGTGGGGAAGAAGGCGAAAATGGAGTTTGCAAGCCTCTCTAAAACGCACAAAATTCTCACTACCCCCGGAGAACGTATCCGGGAGCGAGATCTTAGGCTCAGAACAAACTCCATGAACGCAAGCTGAACCGGTCACTTGAAGCTGAGAAAAAGTCTTGCGGAGATCAGCTACCTCCAATGAAAGACCCTGGAAGCGTTCAGCCAAAAGTGAAACCGGATCCATGCTTGAGACGGTTATGGCGGCTTATAATGTCACGGACGGTGTACAGGAAACAAGGCAAAGCAACATGTATAAACGACTCGCTGGATCCAAAAACTAAGGAACCAAGGGAGACCCCTGCAGAAGACCTGGCACTTTCCCTGGCTGCTCAGCCTATGCAAAGATCCGAATGGTGGAGGTTTGCATATCCACGAACCTTGACTATAAAGCCCTGAGCACCCTACAATAGTGAGGGGACACGACCACCGGCTCCCTACACAGGATACGGAGGGAGTCAGGGTCACCTGGGATCCAGCAAACAGATAATAACAGATAAAGGTACAACACTTAGCTTTGAAGCAAACAGGAGGACAGAGTCAGCATGCACACACACTCCAGGAAGTAGTATAAGCCGCCCAGAAAAGCCTTCTGGGGAAGAATTTAAAGGGAAGCAATTAGTCCAACACATGACAGCTGAGAGAGGCTGACGAGAGGAGGAGCTGAATACCACAACACAGAAACTCAAGGAGGAGGTTCTGAAAGGCCTCTGTCAGAGCTTCTCAGCTGTCTGGTTGTGACAAAGGGTTTCCCAGGAATGTCTCTGCCAAATTGTAACACTTCCTAGGCCTGCTCTGTAGAGGATTTATGGGACCAGCTGGGAACCCAGATTTGGCTTCTACAGGCCCAGCTGCAACAATGTGCCGCAGGATGCCATACCAAGCCTGTATGCCTCCATTCCCAACTGTATCCCATCTTGTATCCAGTCTAGAGGTGGCCCAACATAGTACTAGAGCCTCAATTCAGTTGTAAAGTTTTCCCCAATAAACATATTCTTTTGTTCTAATTTTGCAATCACATAAATTAATATTATGGGCACACAGAGTTTCATTTGATTCCAACAATTTCTTCCTGGTGCATTTTTTTAAAATCAATTAGTGTAGTTACTAAACAGACACGTCAGGGAAAGTTGTTTGTCTTCTTTAATGTGTTTTTTGCCTGCCAAGTATTAAAAAGCTACTGGTCAGCATTTTAATTTAAACACAAAAAACATAAATCTGTCATATTAGTCTGAGAGCTATTGGTCACTGTGTCTGCTATTGTCATTGCTTTCTCAGAATGCATTACCTTCTTTTCCTAGCCACTATTTCTATACACCTCAGACATATTGCACAATGGAAGCCTCTAGATAATAAGTGCAAAGCAAGCAATGTCTCCCAGTCTGTGGAGGCATCATGCTTGATTACGAAGGACACAACAGGGCATAGATTTTATCTAGTTAAGTAGTGACAGGTAGCATCGGAGAATAACATTTTGCAGATGCACTCTGCATAGTACAATGTAAATCATTCTAGGCACTGACAGAGCCATCAATTCTAAATGCATCACTAGATACAAGAAGTCAGCAGGTTTATTGTTTTCCAGCATTACTTCTAGACAAAGATTGAATGTTATACCTTGGATAGCAATACTGAATGACAGATGTTTTTCATATGCGCTATGTGGTGTGTGGACTTTTATTGTGACAAGGGTTGGGACATGCTTGCCTTATGCAATGGTATAAGTAAGACAAAAATACGGACCTTTGGATTATGTTTAGTTCTTTTATTCTTTTTTTCTTATTCTTCAGAAACCGGAAATATCCCTTCATATAGCATGATGGAAGGCAAGGTGCTGAAAAGTGGCCTAAAGTGGATGGAGACTAAAAAGTGTATGTTCCCCTTATGAACAGCATTTTACATTTTTTATATAGCTGCTGCACAATCTACATAAAATATTGAATTACTTTGTAAACATGCGGGATTTTAAGTTCTGCTGGCTAATATTGGAAATTTGCAACAATTTTGAAGACAGACTAATCTAAGCTTCAAAAATACAGTAGCACTGCTAATCTAACACATATTTCTTCAAAAATAGATTTTCTAAACTGATTTATGCCCAAACCAAAATTGAACTTTGATTTGAGCATAAATCAGTTTAGAAGATTATTTAGCAGAGCTCAGAAGGGGACTGAAGGCTGAGTTTTTAGATGGCCAGTCTGATGGATTTATTTCACAGTAGCATTCCACAGCTGCTATGTACTGTGAAACACAAAATAATAATAATAATAATAATAATAATAATCTTTATTTATATAGCACCACCATAAATCGCAGCACTTTAGAGGGTGCATGTACAAATCAAAATTTTCATTGAGGGATCAGACTAATAATAAACAACTGAAATGCTAGCCATGAGGGCCGTGCTCACAAAGCTTACAATCTATGAGGAAATGGGGGTGAAACAAGAGGTAAAATTGTTTTATAAAGTGGATTAGCCGCCATCTTTGTACTAAGCAGAGTAGTGGGGACAGAGCTGCATGAGCTGGTGTGTTGAATGTGGGGATAACTGTCAGAAGGAGGTGATCAGTTTTGAAGAATAAAAGGCGGGAGAGTGGGGAAGAGCCAGTTTAGGGAACGTGATAAGCCTAACCTAAAAATATATGTTTTTAGAGCATGTTTAAAGCTAAAGAAGTTGGGAATTAACCTGATTGTCCGGACACTGCATCCAATAGAGCTGGTACGACTTAAGAAAAGTCATTAAGATGCATATCAAAGGTTCAATTATTGAAGATATTAATCTTAGATCATTGGCAGAATGGAGAACATGAGTAGGGTGGTAGACAGAAATGAGGGATTGTATGTATGGAGGTACAGCACTGTGGCAAGTTTTTTGGGTGAAAGTTTGAACTGTATTCTGTGGTAGATGGGAAACCCGTGAGGTGACTGGCACAGGGTAGAGACTTCAGTGTAGCAGTTGGACAGAAAGATGAGCCTGGCTTCTGCATTTAGGACAAAATGCAAGGGGGAGAGTTTAGTAAGAAAAATAACAATTGGTAATGAATTACAGAAGTCCAGACAAGTATAACTATAAATCAAAGCAACACATTTTTTTGGGCTGTTTCCACAGTGACAAAAAGGCAGCTTCTGGAGATGTTCTTGAGGTGAAGACAACATAAGTAGGGATGAGCGAACCGTACAGAATTTTGGGGTGTCCGTGACACGGACCCGAACCTGAACATTTTCGTAAAAGTCTGGCTTCGGTGTTCGTCGCTTTCTTGGCGCTTTTTGAAAGGCTGAAAGGCAATCAACAAGCGTCATACTACTTGCCCCAAGAGGCCATCACAGCCATGCCTACTATTGGCATGGCTGTGATTGGCCAGTGCAGCATGTGACCCAGCCTCTATTTAAGCTGGAGTCACGTAGCGCCGCACGTCACTCTGCTCTGATCAGTGTAGGGAGAGGTTGCAGCTGCTGTTAGGGCGAGATTAGGCAGTGATTAACTCATCAAAAACACTTAATTCAGTGATCGATCTACAGCTGTGGATCATTGAACTGCTGCTATTAAATTGCTCACTGTTTTTAGGCTGCCCAGAGCGTTTTTATGTCACTTTTTTCTGAGGTGATCGGCGGCCATTTTGTGTCTTGTTGTGCACCAGCACAAGCTGCCACCAAGTCCATTTAATCATCAATAGTGGGGTTATTTTTTTGCTATATCCTACATCAGGGGCTTGGCTGTGCTTGCTATTTTATTGAGGGGTGAAATACAATTGCCAAAATAGCAGTACCTTAAATCTGGTGTTTCAGCTGTGGCTAGCCAATTGTAATACTGTCTGCTGTCTGGCAAAGGATATATTTTAGTTCTGGGTTGAAATACAATTCCCAACTTAGCAATTCCCTAAATCAGTGGTTTCTGATGTATCAGGCCAACTTTAAATCTATCCATAAAAGGGTATATTGGATTGAAGGTGCGGATAGTGTCATTCTCAATAACTTCACACGCTACCGTGCATTTCCAAGTCTAATTCTGTCTGTAAACGTATACCTGTCATCCAGCGCCTAAATAATAGGCCTACAATTTATATTCAGCGAAATCTGTCGTTACTGCTGTGGCTGGTCAAGTTATTTAGTGTCCGCCAAAGCACAGTTTTTCTTCTGGGTTGAAATACAATTCCCAACTTAGCAATTCCCTAAATCAGTGGTTTCTGCTGTATCAGGCCTACATTAAATCTATCCATAAAAGGGTATATTAGATTGAAGGTGCGGATAGGGTCATTCTCAATAACTTCACACGCTACCGTGCATTTCCAAGTCTAATTCTGTCCGTAAACGTATACCTGTCATCCAGCGCCTAAATATAAGGCCTACAATTTATATTCAGCTAAATCTGTCATTATTGCTGTGGCTGGTCAAGTTATTTGGTGTCCGTTAAAGCACAGTTTTTGTTCTGGGTTGAAATACAATTCCCAACTTAGCAATTCCCTAAATTAGTGGTTTCTGCTGTATCAGGCCTACTTTAAATCTATCCATAAAAGGGTATATTAGATTGAAGGTGCGGATAGGGTCATTCTCAATAACTTCACACGCTACCGTGCATTTCCAAGTCTAATTCTGTCCGTAAACGTATACCTGTCATCCAGGGCCTAAATACTAGGCCTACAATTTATATTCAGCTAAATCTGTCATTATTGCTGTGGCTGGTCAAGTTATTTGGTGTCCGTTAAAGCACAGTTTTTGTTCTGGGTTGAAATACAATTCCCAACTTAGCAATTCCCTAAATTAGTAGTTTCTGCTGTATCAGGCCAACTTTAAATCTATCCATAAAAGGGTATATTAGATTGAAGGTGCGGATAGGGTCATTCTCAATAACTTCACAAGCTACCGTGCAGTTCCAAGTCTAATTCTGTCCGTAAACGTATACCTGTCATCCAGGGCCTAAATACTAGGCCTACAATTTATATTCAGCTAAATCTGTTGTTACTGCTGTGCCTGTATTAGTGTAATACGGTACCTAAATAGATAGCCAGATAGAGTTAGGTGTCTGTAAAAAAGGGCTGAATTAGAATTCAATACATTGGGCCAAATAATTTTTTCTTATTGTGGTGAACAGTAACAATTAAGAAAACATCTAGTAAGGGACGCGGACGCGGACATGGTCGTGGTAGTGTTAGTGGACCCTCTGGTGCTGGGAGAGGACGTGGCCGTTCTGCCACAGCCACACGTCCTAGTGAACCAACTACCTCAGGTCCCAGTAGCCGCCAGAATTTACAGCGATATTTGGTGGGGCCCAATGCCGTTCTAAGGATGGTAAGGCCTGAGCAGGTACAGGCATTAGTCAGTTGGGTGGCCGACAGTGGATCCAGCACGTTCACATTATCTCCCACCCAGTCTTCTGCAGAAAGCGCACAGATGGTGCCTGAAAACCAAGCCCATCAGTCTGTCACATCACCCCCATGCATATCAGGGAAACTGTCTGAGCCTTAAGTTATGCAGCAGTCTCTTATGCTGTTTGAAGACTCCACCTAGCCCTTCCCCAGCGGTGGAAGACATAGAATGCACTGACGAACAACCACTTATGTTTCCTGATGATGAGGACATGGGAATACCACCTCAGCACGTCTCTGATGATGATGAAACACAAGTGCCAACTGCTGCGTCTTTCTGCAGTGTGCAGACTGAACAGGAGGTCAGGGAGGAAGACTGGGTGGAAGACGATGCAGGGGACGATGAGGTCCTAGACCCCACATGGAATGAAGGTCGTGCCACTGACTTTCACAGTTCAGAGGAAGAGGCAGTGGTGAGACCGAGCCAACAGCGTAGCAAAAGAGGGAGCAGTGGGCAAAAGCAGAACACCCGCCGCCAAGAGACTCCGCCTGCTACTGACCGCCGCCATCTGGGATCGAGCACCCCAAAGTCAGCTTCAAGGAGTTCCCTGGCATGGCACTTCTTCAAACAATGTGCTGACGACAAGACCCGAGTGGTTTGCACGCTGTGCCATCAGAGCCTGAAGCGAGGCATTAACGTTCTGAACCTTAGCACAACCTGCATGACCAGGCACCTGCATGCAAAGCATGAACTGCAGTGGAGTAAACACCTTAAAAACAAGGAACTCACTCAGGCTCCCACTGCTACCTCATCTGCTGCTGCCGCCTCGGCCTCTTCCTCCGCCTCCGCCTCTGGAGGAATGTTGGCACCTGCCGCCCAGCAAACAGGGGATGTACCACCAACACCACCACCTCTGTCACCAAGCATCTCAACCATGTCACACGGCAGCGTTCAGCTCTCCATCTCATAAACATTTGAGAGAAAGCGTAAATTCCCACCTAGCCACCCTCGATCCCTGGCCCTGAATGCCAGCATTTCTAAACTACTGGCCTATGAAATGCTGTCATTAAGGCTGGTGGACACAGACAGCTTTAAACAGCTCATGTCACTTGCTGTCCCACAGTATGTTGTTCCCAGCCGCCACTTCTTCTCCAAGAGAGCCGTGCCTTTCCTGCACAACCAAGTATCCGATAAAATCAAGTGTGCACTGCGCAACGCCATCTGTGGCAAGGTCCACCTAACCACAGATACGTGGACCAGTAAGCACGGCCAGGGACGCTATATCTCCCTAACTGCACACTGGGTAAATGTAGTGGCGGCTGGGCCCCAGGCGGAGAGCTGTTTGGCGCACGTCCTTCTGCCGCCAAGGATCGCAGGGCAACATTCTCTGCCTCCTGTTGCCTCCTCCTCCTACTCGGCTTCCTCCTCCTCTTCTTCCACCTGCTCATCCAGTCAGCCACACACCTTCACCACCAACTTCAGCACAGCCCGGGGTAAACGTCAGCAGGCCATTCTGAAACTCATATGTTTGGGGGACAGGCCCCACACCGCACAGGAGTTGTGGCGGGGTATAGAACAACAGACCGACGAGTGGTTGCTGCCGGTGAGCCTCAAGCCCGGCCTGGTGGTGTGCGATAATGGGCAAAATCTCGTTGCGGCTTGATGCACATCCCTTGCCTGGCGCATGTGCTGAATTTGGTGGTGCAGAAGTTCATTCACAATTATCCCGACATGTCAGAGCTGCTGCATAAAGTGCGGGCCATCTGTTCGCGCTTCCGGCGTTCACAAATCACATCCTGCCGCTGCTCGCCTGTCTGCGCTACAGCGTAACTTCGGCCTTCCCTCTCACCTCCTCATTTGCGACGTGCCCACCAGGTGGAACTCCACCTTGCACATGCTGGACAGACTGTGCGAGCAGCAGCAGGCCATAGTGGAGTTTCAGCTGCAGCACTCACGGGTCAGTCGCACTGCGGAACAGCACAACTTCACCACCAATGAATGGGCCTCCATGCGAGACCTGTGTGCCCTGTTGCGCTGTTTCGAGTACTCCACCAACATGGCCACTGGCGATGAAGCCGTTATCAGCGTTACAATACCACTTCTATGTCTCCTTGAGAAAACACTTAGGGCGATGATGGAAGAGGAGGTGGCCCAGGAGGAGGAGGAGGAGGAGGAAGAGGGGTCATTTTTAGCACTTTCAGGCCAGTCTCTTCGAAGTGACTCAGAGGGAGGTTTTTGGCAACAGCAGAGGCCAGGTACAAATGTGGCCAGCCAGGGCCCACTACTGGAGGACGAGGAGAACGAGGATGAGGAGGAGGTAGAGGAGGATGAGGATGAAGCATGTTCACAGCAGGGTGGCACCCAACGCAGCTCGGGCCCATCACTGGTGTGTGGCTGGGGGGAAACGCAGGACGATGACGATACGCCTCCCACAGAGGACAGCTTGTCCTTACCTCTGGGCAACCTGGCACACATGAGCGACTACATGCTGCAGTGCCTGCGCAATGACAGCAGAGTTGCCCACATTTTAATGTGTGCGGACTACTGGGTTGCCACCCTGCTGGATCCAAGGTACAAAGACAATGTGCCCACCTCACTTCCTGCACTGGAGCGTGATAGGAAGATGCGCGAGTACAAGCGCACGTTGGTAGACGCACTACTAGAGAGCATTTCCAAATGTCACAGGGGAACAAGTGGAAGCCCAAGGCGAAGGCAGAGGAGCAAGAGGTCGCCAAGGCAGCTGTGTCACGGCCAGCTCCTCTGAGGGCAGGGTTAGCATGGCAGAGATGTGGAAAAGTTTTGTCACCACGCCACAGCTAACTGCACCACCACCTGATACGGAACATGTTAGCAGGAGGCAACATTTCACTAACATGGTGGAACAGTACGTGTGCACACTCCTCCACGTACTGACTGATGGTTCGGCCCCATTCAACTTCTGGGTCTCCAAATTGTCCACGTGGCCAGAGCTAGCCTTTTATGCCTTGGAGGTGCTGGCCTGCCCGGCGGCCAGCGTTTTGTCTGAACGTGTAATCAGCACGGCAGGGGGCGTCATTACAGACAAACGCAGCCGCCTGTCTACAGCCAAAGTGGACAAGCTGACGTTCATAAAAATGAACCAGGCATGGATCCCACAGGACCTGTCCATCCCTTGTGCAGATTAGAAATTAACTACCTCCCCTTAACCATATATTATTGTACTCCAGGGCACTTCCTCATTCATTCCTATTTTTATTTTCATTTTACCATTATATTGCGGGGCAACCCAAAGTTGAATGAACCTCTCCTCTGTCTGGGTGCCGGGGCCTAAAAATATCTGACAGTGGCCTGTTCCAGTGTTGGGTGACGTGAAGCATGATTCTCTGCTATGACATGAAGCCTGAATCTCTGCTATGGGACCTCTCTCCTCTGTCTGGGTGCCGGGGCCTAAATATATGACAATGGACTGTTCCAGTTTTGGCTGACGTGAAGCCTGATTCACTGCTATGACATGAAGACTGATTCTCTGCCGACATGAAGCCTGAATCTCTGTTATGGGACCTCTCTCCTCTGTCTGGGTGCCGGGGCATAAATATATGACAATGGACTGTTCCAGTTTTGGCTGACATGAAGCCTGATTCTCTGCTATGACATGAAGACTGATTCTCTGCTGACATGAAGCTTGAATCTCTGTTATGGGACCTCCCTCCTCTGTCTGGGTGCCGGGGCCTAAATATATGACAATGGACTGTTCCAGTTTTGGCTGACGTGAAGCCTGATTCTCTGCTATGACATGAAGACCGATTCTCTGCTGACATGAAGACTGAATCTCTGTTATGGGACCTCTCTCCTCTGTCTGGGTGCCGGGGCCTAAATATATGACAATGGACTGTTCCAGTTTTGGCTGACGTGAAGCCTGATTCTCTGCTATGACATGAAGACCGATTCTCTGCTGACATGAAGCCTGAATCTCTGTTATGGGACCTCTCTCCTCTGTCTGGGTGCCGGGGCCTAAATATATGACAATGGACTGTTCCAGTTTTGGCTGACGTGAAGCCTGATTCTCTGCTATGACATGAAGACTGATTCTCTGCTGACATGAAGCCTGAATCTCTGTTATGGGACCTCTCTCCTCTGTCTGGGTGCCGGGGCCTAAATATATGACAATGGACTGTTCCAGTTTTGGCTGACATGAAGCCTGATTCTCTGCTATGACATGAAGACTGATTCTCTGCTGACATGAAGCTTGAATCTCTGTTATGGGACCTCCCTCCTCTGTCTGGGTGCCGGGGCCTAAATATATGACAATTGACTGTTCCAGTTTTGGCTAACGTGAAGCCTGATTCTCTGCTATGACATGAAGACCGATTCTCTGCTGACATGAAGCCTGAATCTCTGTTATGGGACCTCTCTCCTCTGTCTGGGTGCCGGGGCCTAAATATATGACAATGGACTGTTCCAGTTTTGGCTGACGTGAAGCCTGATTCTCTGCTATGACATGAAGCCTGATTCTCTGTTATGGGACCTCTCTCCTCTGTCTGGGTGCCGGGGCCTAAATATATGACAATGGACTGTTCCAGTTTTGGCTGACGTGAAGCCTGATTCTCTGTTATGACATGAAGACTGATTCTCTGCTGACATGAAGCCTGAAACTCTGTTATGGGACCTCTCTCCTCTGTTTGGGTGCCGGGGTCTTAATATCTGACAGTGGCCTGTTCCAGTGGTGGGTGACATGAAGCCTAATTCTCTGCTATGGGACCTCTCTCCAATGATATTGGTTAATTTTTATTTATTTTATTTTTATTTTTATTCATTTCCCTATCCACATTTGTTTGCAGGGGATTTAACTACATTTTGCTGCCTTTTGCAGCCCTCTAGCCCTTTCCTGGGCTGTTTTACAGCCTTTTTAGTGCCGAAAAGTTCGGGTCCCCATTGACTTCGATGGGTTTCGAGTTCGGGTCGGGTTCGGATCCCGAACCCGAACATTTCCGGGAAGTTCGGCCGAACTTCTCGAACCCGAACATCCAGGTGTTCGCTCAACTCTATTAGGAACACCATACTAATACGGTGTTGGACCCCCTTTTGCCTTCAGAACTGCCTTAATTCTACGTGGCCTTGATTCAACAAGGTGCTGATAGCATTCTTTAGAAATGTTGGCCCATATTGATAGGATAGCATATTGCAGTTGATGGAGATTTGAGGGATGAAAATCCAGGGCCCGAAGCTCCCGTTCCACCACATCCCAAAGATGCTCTATTGGGTTGAGATCTGGTGACTGTGGGGGCCATTTTAGTACAGTTAACACATTGTCATGTTCAAGAAACCAATTTGAAATTATTCAAGCTTTGTGACATGGTGCATTATCCTCCTGGAAGTAGCCATCAGAGGATGGGTACATGGTGGTCATGAAGGGATGGACATGGTCAGAAACAATGCTCAGGTAGGCGTGGCATTTAAACGATGTGCAATTGGCACTAAGGGGACTAAAGTGTGCCCAGAAAACATCCCCCACACCATTACACCACCACCACCAGCCTGCACATGTCACGGATGGTGTAGCAGAAAACAAGAAGTTACAAATAAGGATCCGACTGGCTTGATCCAAAACTAAGGAACAAAAGGGTAAGCCCTATTAAAGCCCTGAAGCTCTCCCTGTCTTCTCAGCCCATGCAAAGATCTCTGTGATAGAAAGTTGCATGTCCACGTACCTAGACTGAGTGACACCTGCAAACCCTATAATAGTGAGGGGACACAACCACCGGCTCCCGGCACTTAATGCGGAAGGAGTCAGGGTCACCTAGAATCAAGACAACAGGAAAACAACAAATACAGACATAGACTTATCTGAAGAAGCAGCTGTAGCAACTCCAAGCTGAGAACCCAATCCAGGAAGTAGTATAAACCGCAAAGTGAGGAAGTATGGGAGGAGATATATAGGGAGGCAATCACTGCTAATAGATGACAGCTGGGAGAGGGAGGAGAGATATCAAAGTGAAAGCTAAACAAAAGAACATCATACAGGAGGTACTGAAGAACGTCTATCAGAACTTCTCAGAGATCTGGCGGTGACAGTACCCCTCCCTCTACGAGTGAACTCCGTACACTCAGAGCCCACTTTCTCTGGATGGAACCTATGGAATGCCCTGAGAAGACGAGTGGCCTTAATGTCCACCACTGGAACCCACATCCTCTCCTCAGGACCATAACCCTCCCAATGAACAAGGTACTGAAGAGAACCGCGGACAATACGAGAGTCCACAATCCTAGAGACCTGAAATTCAAGATTACCATCAACCACAATCGGAAGAGGAGGCAAAGAGGAGGGTACAATGGGTTGGACATAAGGTTTTAATAGGGACTTGTGGAAAACATTATGGATCTTCCAAGTCTTAGGAAGATCAAGACGGTAGGCAACGGGATTGATGACGGACAAGATTTTGTAAGGCCCAATAAACTTAGGACCCAACTTCCAGGAGGGAACCTTCAATTTGATATTCTTAGTAGACAACCACACCAGATCACCAACATTCAGGTCCGGACCAGGCACATGTCTCTTATCCGCCACACACTTATATCTCTCACTCATGCTCTTTAGATTATCCTGAATCTTTTGCCAAATAGATGACAAAGACGAGGAGAATCTCTCCTCATCAGGTAAACCAGAAGCCCCCTCTCCAGAGAATGTCCCAAACTGCAGATGAAACTTATATGCACCAAAAAAATGGTGACTTATCAGAGGACTCCTTACAACAGTTATTTAAAGCAAACTCAGCAAGAGAGAGAAAAGAACACCAATCCTCCTGATTCTCCGATACACAAAACAGCGCAGATATGTCTCCAGATTCTGATTGACACGCTCTGTCTGGCCATTCGACTGCGGGTGGAAAGCAGAAGAGAATGACAACCAAACCCCCAAGCACGAACAGAAAGCCTTCCAGAATCTGGAAACAAACTGCGTGCCCCTATAAGAGACTATTTCTGAAGGGATACCATGCATTATGACAATGTGATCAATAAATGTCTGCGCCAGCGTATTAGCATTGGGCAAGCCAGGAAAAGGAACAAAATGCGCCATTTTGCTAAAACGGTCCACCACCACCAGAATCACAGTCTTCCCCAAGGAACGAGGCAGGTCCGTAATGAAATCCATGGACAGATGTGCCCAAGGACGGGAAGGAATGGGTAACGGAAGGAGAGGAACCGATGGCCGTGAATGAGGGACTTTGGCACGAGCGCAGGTCTCGCAGGCTGCCACAAAAAACTCAACCGACTAACGAAGAGCCGGCCACCAGAATCTCAGAGCAATGAGATCCAGTGTGGCTCTACCCCTCGGGTGCCCAGCAAGGACAGTATCGTGGTGCTCCTTAAAATCCTTGTGTCGTAAAGCGAGAGGCACAAACAACCTCCCAGGAGGACAAAGATCAGGATCCTCTGCATGGGCTGCCTGAACCTCTGCCTCCAATTCAGGATAAAGAGCAGACACAACAACCCCTTCAGCCAAAATGGGACCCGGGTCTACAAAGTTCCCCCCTCCTGGAAAACAACGTGACAGGGCATCCGCCTTCACATTCTTAACCCCAGGGCGGAACGTGACAACAAAATTAAACCTTGAAAAGAACAAAGACCATCTGACCTATCTCGGGTTCAGATGCTTGGCTGACTCCAAGTAAGCCAGATTCTTATAGTCGGTAAACACGGCAATAACGTGTTTGGCTCCCTCTAGCCAATGGCGCCATTCCTCAAAAGCTAACTTGATGGCCAACAACTCCCTATCTCCCACATCGTAATTTCTCTCTGCAGAGGAGAGTTTCTTCGAGAAAAAGGCACACGGTCGCCATTTGGCAGGAGAGGGACCCTGAGACAAGACCGCACCCACACCCACCTCAGAAGCGTCCACCTCAACCATGAAGGGCAGTGAGATATTAGGTTGTACCAAGATGGGAGCGGAATCAAAACTCTCCTTGATACTAGAAAAGGCCTTACGCGCCTCTACCGACCAGGAGGAAAAATCTACCCCCTTTCTAGTCATATCAGTGAGTGGTTTAACAACAGTGGAATGATTCAAAATGAACTTCCTGTAATAATTGGCAAAGCCCAAATAGCGCATCAGCGCCTTCTGATTCTCAGGAAGCTCCCACTCAAGCACAGCGTGGACCTTCTCGGGGTCCATGCGAAAACCAGAAGCGGAGAGATGAAACCCCAGAAATTGAATTTCTGGAACCACAAACACACATTTTTCCAGTTTAGCGTACAATTTATTCTCCCGCAGAATGAGCAAGACCTGACGTAGGTGGTCCTTATGAGATTTGAAATCAGGAGAAAAAATCTAAATGTCATCTAGATACACTAATACAAATTTCCCATTGAATGATAAAAAATGCTGTTCACAAAATGCTGGAAGACGGCTGGAGCATTCATCAAACCAAAAGGCATAACCAAATTCTCAAAATGGCCCTCAGGAGTATTGAAGGCCGACTTCCATTCGTATCCTTCTCTGACCCTGACCAGGTTGTATGCCCCTCTTAAATCCAACTTGGAAAAAACTTTAGCCCCAACAATCTGGTTAAACAGGTCCGGGATCAGAGGAAGCGGATAAGGGTCCCGAATTGTGAAACTGTTCAGCTCCCTGAAATCCAGACATAGTCTTAAAGCACCATCTTTTTTCTTAACAAAGAAAAAACCAGCGGCAACAGGTGACTTCGAGGGTCGTATGTGTCCCTTTCTCAGGCTCTCAGAGATATAAGAACGCATAGCAACCCTTTCAGGTTGAGAAAGATTGTATAAACGAGATTTAGGCAGCTTGGCGCCTGGGATGAGATTAATAGGGCAATCGTACTCCCTGTGAGGGGGCAGCTCCTGAACAGGACTCTCAGAAAACACATCTGAAAATTCAGAGAGAAAAGATGGTACAGTCTTGTTGGAAACCTCTGAAACAGATGTCGAGAGGCAATTCTCTCTGCAAAAGTCACTCCAACCATTTATTTGCCTCGCTTGCCAATAAATGGTGGGGTTATGTTTAGTGAGCCAGTGTAGCCCCAATACTAGAGGAGTAGGTAACCCGCTTAGGACGAAACATGACACATCCTCAACATGAGCATCACTCACAATCAAACGGATATTGTGAACTATGCCTTTTAACGATTTTTGAGAAAGTGGAGCGGAATCAATATCAAAAACAGGTATGTCCTTTCCGAAAGTGCACACCTGGAAACCATGTGTTATAGCAGATTGATTATCAATGAGACCACCCCACTGTCCTTGGACTGAGTATGACAGGAAGGAGTGATCTCTCGTCTCTCTCCAAGACGCCTGTCAATACGAACAGCCCGAGACATGGCAGATTCCAAGGAGGTAGGTCTCTCATGAAAGGCAAATGCATCTTCAATCCCTCTGAAAGACCATGGCAAAATTGACTTCGGAGTGCAGCATCATTCCAACCAGTATAAGCTGCCCATCTCCGAAATTCTGAACAGTATATCTCTGCGGACTGTTTACCCTGGCATAAAAGATGCAGTTTAGATCCGGATCATCATATATCTGACCCAGGGCTACAAAAAATTAATCCACTGAACGGAGGGGCCGTGCCCCCACCGGCAGCAAAAAGGCCCAGGACTGAGCGTTATCCCTGAGCAGTGAGATGATGATCCCTACCCTCTGCTCCTCATCACCAGAGGAATGGGGAACTAGGTGAAAATTGAGTTTGAAAGCCTCTGTAAAACAAACAAAATTCTCACTACGCCCAGAAAACGTATCCGGAAGCGAGATTTTAGGCTCAGAACAAATTCCATGAACGCAAGCATAAACGGTCACCTGAAACTGAGAGACAGTTTTACAGAGATCTGCTACCTCCAGTGAAAGACCCTGCATGTGGTCAATCAAGGCTGAAACCGGATTCATGCTTAAGACGGTATTGGCGGGTTATAATGTCACGGATGGTGTAGCAGAAAACAAGAAGTTACAAATAAGGATCCAACTGGCTTGATCCAAAACTAAGGAACAAAAGGGTAAGCCCTATTAAAGCCCTGAAGCTCTCCCTGTCTTCTCAGCACATGCAATGATCTCTGTGATAGAAAGTTGCATGTCCACGTACCTAGACTGAGTGACACCTGCAAACCCTATAATAGTGAGGGGACACGACCACCGACTCCCTGCACTTAATACGGAGGGAGTCAGGGTCACCTAGAATCAAGCCAACAGGAAAACAATAAATACAGATATAGACTTATCTGAAGAAGCAGCTGTAGCAGCTCCAAGCTGAGAACCCAATCCAGGAAGTAGTATAAACCGCAAAGTGAGGCAGTATGGGAGGAGATATATAGGGAGGCAATCACTGCTAATAGATGACAGCTGGGAGAGAGAGGAGAGATGTCAAAGTGAAAGCAAAACAAAAGAACATAATACAGGAGGTACTGAAGAACGTCTATCAGAACTTTTCAGAGATCTGGCGGTGACAGTACAGTGGTAACAAGGCATGATGGATACATGTCCTCATTCTGTTTACGCCAAATTCAGACTCTACCACTTGAATGTCTCAACAGAAATCGAGACTCATCAGACCAGGCAACATTTTTCCAGTCTTCAACAGTCCAACTTTGGTGAGCTTGTGCAAATTGTAGCCTCTTTTTCCTATTTGTAGTGGAGATGAGTGGTACCCGGTGGGGTCCTCTGCTGTTGTAGCCCATCTTTCTTTCCCATTCTGACATTCAGTTTGGAGTTCAGGAGATTGTCTTGACCAGGACCACAACCCTACATGCATTGAAGCAACTGCCATGTGATTGGTTGACTAGATAATCGCATTAATGAGAAATAGAATAGGTGTTCCTAATAATTCTTTAGGTGAGTGTATATATATATATATATATTAAAGATACTAGTACTTACAGTATGTGTGCAATTTGAGCACTGGATTTAGAAACTGTAAATGGTGGGTATACAATATTTCTCACGGCGACATTGGTCTCGACATGAATTCAATCTTGTCTTGATTGTTTTTACTGTTTACAAAAATAAAAAAAGGGAAATTAATATAACATTGATTAATATATTATTTAATAGAACCCTAAAAAAAAGTTTCTAACCCACATCACATACAGCATGCAGAAGCTGAAAGCAAACTTTAACACTTAGGCCTCATGCACACGGCAGTATTTTTTCACGGTCCGCAAAACGGGGTTCCGTTGTTCCGTGATCCGTGTCCGTTTTTTCTTCCGTGTGTCTTCCGTGATTTTTGGAGGATCACCAGACATGAAGGAAAGTAAAAAAAAGAAAAGTTGTTTTGGTGTCCACCTGGACGCGAGGAGCCAAACGGATCCGTCCTGACTTACAATGCAAGTCAATGGGAACGAATCCGTTTGACGTTGACACAATATGGTGCAATTGCAAATGGATCCGTCCCCCATTGACTTTCAATGTAAAGTCAGGAGTCCCTATCAGAGTTTTCTCCAATCCGATGGTATATTTTAACTTGAAGCGTCCCCATCACAATGGGAACGCCTCTATGTTAGAATATACCATCGGATCTGAGTTACATCGTGAAAACTCAGATCCAACAGTATATTCTAACACAGAGGCGTTCTTATGGTGATAGGGACGCTTCAAGTTAGAATATACTAAGAACTGTGGACATAACTGCCCCCTGCTGCCTGGCAGCATCCGATCTCTTACAGGGGGCTGTGATCCGCACAATGAATCCCCCAGGGCCATTTTAAGTTCCCAGTCTGCCCCTGTGTGGGGCTGTGGTAATGGAGACTGCATATAGGTGCTGCTGCTCATTATCTACTTTCTTCCCCACTATGTACTTCATGTCTCCTAATGAACTCCATTCCTATATAGAGATGTCGCAAACATAAAATTTTCAGTTCGCGAACGGCGAACGCGAATTTCCGCAAATGTTCGCGAACGGGCGAACCGGGCGAATCGCCATAGACTTCAATAGGCAGGCGAATTTTAAAACCCACAGGGACTATTTCTAGCCACAGTAGTGATGGAAAAGTTGTTTCAAGGGGACTAACACCTGGACTGTGGCATGCCGAAGGGGGATCCATGTCAAAACTCCCATGGAAAATTACATAGTTGACGCAGAGTTGGGTTTTAATCCATAAAGGGCATAAATCACCTAACAATGCAATTTTTTTTTGAACAACGTGCTTTAAAACATCCAGTGTGTGTATACGATCAGGTATGATGTTGTATCGATCAGGTAGTGTAAGGGTTACGCTCACTTCACAGACATTGACAGACCAAACTCCCCTTTTAATGCACCGCAAACTACTGCAAACAGTCCATTTGCCCAACTGCAAACTCCCCGTTTGCACAAGGTTGGATACCAAGCTAGCCATGTCCCATTGATGACATTAAAGGTTTCTTCCTCCACCCAGCCACGTACAACACCAATGGTCCCCGAAAGGTGAATTGAATTGATTTTTTGAACGGGGAGATGGTTAAAAAAAACGCTGGCTCCCTCCCCTTTGTTTGAATCCACGGTCACTACGTCTGCGCCGTGCAATTTACTCTCACACTTGATATGAGTGTTATTTTCTGTAGTTCTCTTCTCATCAGTTTAATCCCTGTTACGTCCCCAATCTGGGGTCCATTTAATGAATTGATTTTTCGAACGGTAGATAATTTAAAAAAAGCTGGCTCCCTTCCCTTTGTTTGAATCCACGGTCACTACGTCTGCGCCGTGCAATTTACTCTCACACCCGATATGAGTGTTATTTTCTGTAGTTCTCTTCTCATCAGTTTAATCCCAGTTACGTCCCCAATCTGGGGTCCATTTATTTAATTGATTTTTCGAATGGGGAGATGGTTAAAAAAACGCTGGCTCCCTCCCCTTTGTTTTAATCCACGGTCACTGCGTCTGCACCGTGCAATTTACTGTCACACCCGATATGAGTGGTATTTTCTGTAGTACTATTCTCATCAGTTTAATCCCTGTTACGTCCCCTATCAGGACGTGTATTGAATGGATTTTAGACAACCGCAAACAGTTGTCAAAAGTTGACAAACTCCTTGCAGAAATGTGATTTATCTGTGTGCGTCCTTCTTGTTACTTCCAATTTGGGGCACTGCGCGTGCGCCGTGCAATGTACTCTGCCACACGGTATGAGTTGTGTGTTAACTAGTACTATTCTTATCCGTTTAATCCCTGTTACGTCCCCTATCCGGGGACTTGTGTTGAATTGATTTTAGGAACTGGGAGGTGGAAAAAGTTGCTTGGTCGGTCCTCTTACTCCCAAGTTGGAGCACTGCGCGTGCACAGAGCAATGTGCTGTGACACCCTATATGAGTGGTGTCTTAACTAGTACTATTCCTATCAGTTTAATCCCTGTTACGTCCCATATCAGGGATTGCCTTTTGTGAAAAAAAATTTAGGCAGGGTACCTTTGACTGCCTTCACAGTAACAGATCAAACTCTGATACACCAAACTGAATTGATTTTAGGAACCGGGAGATGGAAAAAGCAGCTTGGTCGGTCCTCTTACTCCCAAGTTGGGGCACTGCGCGTGCTCGGAGCAATGTGCTGTGACACCCTATATGAGTCTTTCTTTCTTTTTAAAATCTTTTTATTGATTTTATAACAAAGATAAGGGTATACATACAGAAGTGCAGTTAAGCAGATTCTACAGAAGTATACAAGCGAATCAGCACAAAATGATGAAAAGCAATTTAGACAAAGGTATAAAGCAGTTTAGACAAAGGTACAATTTTAGTGCGTTTAATGCAGCCTGGCAGACTGTGGTGGAAGGTTCACGCAGAAATACAAAAACTGTTATTACCATTAGACTTAAACTTTGCAACCTGTTATCTAATGGCTACCTGTCAGTGGACGAGGAGGCCGTGTTAACCAGTCCTCACGAGGCTGGAGCATGCCTGGGGCGAGGTCTTATTTAGGACTCCTATGTGTCTGAGTAGATAACATAAGATCTTACGTCGCCCCTTTATTATAAAGGTAACCTTCGTCTGGCCGAAGCGAGATGCCAGGGGGATGCACTCAGCCTCAGACAATAATAGTTATCAAGTAGGGGGGAACAATAAAGGGGGGGTTTAACCGGTGAATAGGAGGGGGGAAGGGGAGGGGGGGTTAGGGGGAACCAGGCGGGAAGACACGCATTAACCACCAGTATAAGAGCGGGAATCTGAACCACATTGATTTAATGTTATAAGATAAAGGCCAACCGAGAGCTAGCTGGAGTGACCAGGCATCCTTCCAAAGCAGCGTGTCAAATTTGGTGTCAGGCGTCTCTGGTAAAAAATTGCTCTGAGCCAGAGATAGATCATGAAATGGTCACCTGTGGGTGAGAACTAAGAGAGAAAGTGTCCAGTTCTTTAATCTGATGAGTGGTGATATAGTCGATATTATCTCTCCAAGGGGACCAGATTTTCAGGTACTTATGATGCGAGCGTGTTTCCCAGTGCGACAGCTCTTCTAGTCTGGCTAAAGCTTCTACTTTGCCTTTCCACTGGGATATTGACGGTGGGGTAGTGGACTTCCAATTATGAGCAATTAGAAGTCTGGCTGCTGCCAGGAGGATATTCAAAAGTGACTTTTTAAGGCTGGCTAGAGGGTGTGTAAGTAGAGACAGGAGGGCTATCTTGGGGCAGGTAGGGAGTGAATCTTTGTTTAATCCCAGTATGACTCTAATTAAGTAAAAGATTTTATCCCAATCCGTCTGAATATATGGGCATGACCACCAAATGTGTAGGAAGGAGCCTTTCTCAACTAGGCATCTCCAACATCTGTCAGAAGAGTTACTATACATCAGACTCAGTCTTACTGGGGTTAAATACCACCTGGTAAGTACTTTGTATGCATTCTCTTGTATTGTGACACATCTTGAAGACAGTCTAGGAGCGCTCAACAAGGTATTCTTATCCTCCGCCGAGAATTTTAAGTTTAAATCCCTTTCCCATTCCTTTAAGAAATATAAGGAGGGGGGGAGTTCTAGTAGTTGCAAATTCTTAGAGATAGTGGAGATTGTTTTTGTAGGGTAGAGAGTTTGTGAGACTAGTTTTTCAAACCAGGATATTGTTGAATTTGTTCCCATTTTCTTAATGATAGGGTTCACAGAATTCTTCAGACAAGAGTATTGCACCTGACTAAGATTGAGTATTTGGAACTTCTTTATTATGTTTGTAGCACTCAGAAGGGTACCTTCACTATCTAGTAGTTCCTCCATAGGAAGTGTGGAGTTTCGTATTTGTGTAGGTAAGATCTTAAAACTCTCTGCGTTTATACTAAGGCAATCTTTGATGTTCATGAGGGGGGATGGGAAGGGCATACAGTGACTTCTCACTTCTGGGATGCTCCATATTGACAGAGTGGTTGATATGAGTGGATTATCTGTGATCCGGGATGTGGCTTTCCCGGTTTCAGACATTATTAGAGGTCTGATCGGGCAACCTATCAATTTCTCTTCCAGGGGGATCCAGAGCTTGTGTTTAGGCTGTCTCAATAGGTCAATAATCCTATTAATGTGTACCGCTCTGTGGTATCTTGTGATGGAAGGGAAACAAATTCCACCTTTGACAAAGGGCAGCAGTAAAATCTTGTTAGATATTCTGGGTTTTTTATTTCCCCAGACGTAGGATGAACAAATCTTCCTAAATGAATTGAAAAAGCTACTAGGTAGTTTTATTGGTAGGACTTGTAGTAAGTAGGTGATTTTAGGCACTATAAGGGAATTAAAAATATTGCGCCTACCTAACCAGGAAATGAAGGAGGGAGACCACGAGATTAAAATATCAGGTATTGCTCTGAGCAGCGGTGGAAAATTAGCCTCAAATAAATTAGTTAAGTCAGGTGTGATATTTATGCCCAGGAATTTTATGTGAGACTGCGTCCATACAAATGGGGAGTTTGCTTTGAGCTTCTTCAAAACACTGGGTGGAAGATTTATGTTCATGGCCTCGGACTTTGACAGGTTGATTTTGAAGTTGGCAAGGAAGCCAAATTCTGTGAACACTTTGATGATGGTTGGAAATGCCTGTAAGGGATTAGACACTAGCAACAAAAGGTCGTCTGCATAGGCTGCTTGCTTGATCTCTAAGCCTCCACAGTCCAACCCCCTTATCTCTTTCGACTGTCTGATAAACTGTAGAAGTGGTTCAATTGTGAGAATAAAAAGGATTAGAGAGAGAGGGCAGCCTTGTCTAGTCCCATTATTAATTTGGAACGGGTGAGAGAGAATATCATTGACTCTTAAATTTGCGCTGGGTGAGCCATACATTGAGAAAATGGCAGTTATGAAGCGCTCGGGAAATCCAAACTTGGCTAAGGTGTTTTTAATGAATGCCCAGGCCACCCGGTCGAATGCTTTCTCCGCATCTGTTCCCAAAACCACCAAAGGAGTCCCGGCCTTTTTTGCCAAGGCTATGGTATTGATTACTTTGTAAGTGTTATCTTTGCTTTCTCGGTTAGGCACAAACCCAGTTTGGTCAGGGTGCACTAGATCCTGCAATAACGGTTTTATCCTATTAGCTAGAAATCTTGCGTAAATCTTTATGTCCAGATTTAACAAATAGATGGGTCTATAGCTTGAGCATAGACCGGGGTCCTTCCGTGGCTTCGGGATTAGGGTGACATGGGCATTCACAGCTTGCGGTAAAAACGCCTTGCCTGAGAGGGCAGCGTTGAATGAGTTGAGTAAGTGTGGCATTAACGTGTCTTTAAAAAAGATGTAGTATATTAAAGGAAGGCCGTCAGGTCCTGGGGCTTTGCCTTTCGCCATTTGTTTTAAGGTGGCTGAAATTTCGGAGGGTAAAATTGGGGTGCATAGCTCAGAGGCCTGAGTAGGTGACAGCGAGGGAAGTGAGAGGTTGTCTAAGTAGGCTGTCGTTCGGGCTGCCTTTTCTGCACGGGTGTTTTCGGAGTCAGATTTATCTATGTTATATAGCGCCGAATAGAATTCGTGAAAGGCGTTTGCAATTTCTAAATCATCTTCCACTAGATCTTTCCTGTCATTTCGGACGGCCGAGATCCTAGATTTCCTTTTACGTTGTCTTATGAATTTGGTAGGTTTGTTGCCATGGGCGAAAAACTTTTGCTTTAGGGCCATGTATAGTTTTGCTGATTGTTTATTTAAAAGTCCTTTAAGCTCATCTCTAATTGAGGCCAGTTCTATTAAATGGTGGTCAGAGCGGGACCTTTTGTGGGCAATTTCTAACTTGGATAATTTGTCATAAAGCTTGGCTGTTTTAGCGCGTCTTAACTTGTTAATGTGTGAGGCTGTGGAGATAAGCTCGCCCCTAATAACTGTTTTATGTGCTTCCCAAATTATATGTGGAGATAGCTCGTCTGACTTATTCACCGTGAAATATTCTATCAACTTTTCCTTTATCTTTTCGCTGACCTTTGTGTCATCTAGCAAAGTCTCGTTCAACCTCCAAATAAAGGTCTTGGGACGAGTGTTAGTTAATTTCAAGGTGATGAAGATTGGGGCATGATCAGAGTGGACCATGTTGCCAATATGCGTTTGAGCGCATAAGTGTATGTGGGATATAGGCACTAGGATATAATCTATTCTATGATAGGAGTTATGAGGAGCTGAGAAAAAGGTAAAATCTTTTTCCCGGGGGTTGTTCACTCGCCACGCATCTATGAGGTTGCTATTGTGTATAAGTTTCTTTATGCAATTGAGGGTTTTAAAAGGGACGGAGGATTTCCCTGATGAGGTGTCAAGATGTGGGTTGAGGGCAACATTAAAATCCCCGGCTATGATTACTATGCCTTCTCTGAAGTCTTCGAATTTTTGCCAAGTTTTTTCAAACCAAATTTTCTGGGCCTCATTGGGTGCGTAAAAATTGGCGAACGTATATATTTGGGAGTTAATAGTACCTTTTATTAAGATAAATCGACCGTTTGGGTCTGTTAGTGTGTCAGTCATGTTAAAATCAAGTTGTTTATGAAAGCCTACACTAACACCAAGTCTGTTCGAGTGTGGGGAAGAGCTATGATACCATTGGTTGTAATATGACCTGGAGAGATTAGGGATACGATTGTTTTTAAAATGTGTTTCTTGTAATAGTATAACTTTGGATTTTTCTTTGTGTAGGTAGTGTAAAATCTGACCTCTCTTACATGGATTTTGTAGACCTTTAACATTGTATGATGCAATGTGGATGTTGGTATTCGAGGTGAGGGAGAGCAAAACTTACATGTCGTCGGATGCCTGGTTCGACTCCATTTCTGATGGCTGATGGAGCGGTTGGTGGTGACAATAGTACAGATGAAATGCTTTTGTGGGGGGGTGGGAAGGAGCTAGAAAATAGAGGAAATAACGTCAATACATAGAATAAACTTAATATGAACGGACCTCTGCTGTAAGAGGAAACTTGGGATTTCATTCTCCCAAAGTAGGACCAATACAGGTCCGTACTTCTAGTCCAAGATAGAAGTACTCTGCCCTGAGAACAGTACAGGGCCAGCATATGAGGCATTAACAGTAAACACATAGGTGAGATGAAGAGGTGAGTGTTATTATGAAAATTACTAAAGTAATAGCAGTCACCCAAAGCTACCCGCTAGATCATAGAGGGTGCATATGAAAATCTCAATGGAAACCCAGACGTAGCGAAGCAAGATCGCCAGCCGCCCAGACCCGGTCCCCATCTGGAACTGGGACCAAATAAGAGGTTCTACTGTTGGGGGTCTGCGCGGCCGGCAATCCAGTCACCGCGCCCGGCTCCAAAGAGGGGGCAATGAAAGTTGAAGTAAGTCCACAGTGAAACTCGAGATGCCCATTCAGTCTTCGTCAGGAATGATGCGTCTGGGGGTCAGTTTTCCATGCTTCTTTTTGGACTTTGTGGACTTGCCGTTTCCGACTAATTCCCATGCGGTGGGAGGCAGGATATCTTGTGGTATGGAAATATCATTTGTGGCAGACCAGTCTGGAATGTCTACATCTTGTATCTCCAGTGCTTCAAGTATGTCCGGGAGGTCCTTTGGTGATCTCAGGATAAATTTCTTTTCTTTCCATGTGATCAGCATTCCGAATGGGAAGAGCCATCTAAAGGCGATGCGTCTGTGTCTTAGATGATCCGTGAGTGGCTTCAGGGCCCGTCTTTTATTTAGAGTGGCTGGGGCAAGATCTTGGAAGAGAAGGATTGGGGCGCCTTCATATGTAATGTTCTCACTTTCTCTGGCTTTTTTCATAATAAGATCTTTCTGTGCGAAGTTTAGCAACTTGCAGATGATGTCTCTAGGAGGGTCACCCGGTTTTGGTTTGGGGCGGAGGGCACGGTGGGCTCTTTCAAAGCTTCATTGCTTCATTGGCTACCGACTCTGGGACACCTCTAATGCGGATGTTGTTTCTTCTTCCTCTATTGTCTTGATCTTCAATGTAATCGTAGAGGTAATTTATGTGACTTTGATAGACTGAGAGGATGGCAGAGTTCTTGTTTGTGTAATCTGCTACAGCTGTTTGAGAGGACTCTAAGGCATCGACTCTCTGACCCACTTGTCTCATTTCCCGTTTTATTTCGGATAGTTCTTCTAAGACGGGGTTTAAGGCTTTAGTTAAGGCTTGAGAGATGAAGGATCTGGAAATAGGTAACTCAGATGACGTCTCAAAGGATTCTTCCTCCTCGCTCTCCCTATCAGGAAGAGGAGCTAGCTGTTTCTGTGAGTAATTTTTAGAAGCGGATGAATGGATCCCTTGGCTTGAAGTGTTCTTCTTCATCATAAAGCGATCTAAATCGGATTGAGAAAGAGATGGTGCCTTTGCTTGTTTCTGAGAGTCCTGTTCCGCCCCCCTGTACCTGCCCACTTTTACCATAAGTGCGATTGATCTTGCCTTAAATGCGAATTATGTTCACCACTTCATCATAGGTTAAAAGAACATCACTCTATTGAGTACATGGTTGGTGGAAGGATTTAAAGTCAGGAACAGGTTCAGTTATACCATGATGTGAATAGAAGTGATGCAATCCACAAAGTCTAGCGTTGTGTCAGAAAAAAAAATTGGGCTACTGTCCCTTTAAATTGAGATGTTAACGGTTAGTAAAGCACCCGAGTAAGCTCTTGAGCGTGTTTGTGGGTTCAGGGGTAAATGATCTTGTGCTTGAGCTAGATTGATTAGCACTGTGTCAGAAGGTGGGGCCAGCAAAGACCAGAACGCTGTGGCCACTTATAGTGATCAGCAGGGGTGTAGCTTCAGCGACAGTCACTGTTTTAAAGCTGCTGTAGCCTCTGGACTGTTGTTGGGACTTCAGAAGCTGCAGGGATGATAGGTGCAATGGAGCTACAGTCTGGGTGTAAGTAGAGGACTCACCCGTTCCTGTGTTTCTTGTAAGGCTATGATCTTCTTCCTCAGCGTTTCTCCTGGACCTTCAGCTGGACTGTGACTCTGGACTGCAGCCGGAGGTCTGGATCTTCAGTAAGCTGCCTGCAGTGTGGCCGCGGCGTTCCTCCTCTCTCGTCGATCCGGTATGGGTAAGTGCGCCGTCAGTCTCTGGGCCGTCTGCTGCCGCTAAGCATCCTGCGTGTCCCTGCGCCGTGAGGTGGCGTTAGGGGATTATGACTTTAGTCCGCGGTCTTAGGCCAGGACTGGGCCGCAATGTCCAGCGCTGTTGCAGGGACTTGCTTCACCCCGGGTGTAGCTGCGGTGGCAACCAGACGCTGTTTTAGTCCTCCAGGTATGTGGACTGTGAATGGGGGATCCCGCCAGGGTATATTATTATAGACTCACCGCTCCTGGGAGTTAGTCGGCTGGTCCGTTCCCCGCTGGCTTTAGCAGGCCGCGACCACTAACTCAGCTTCAGGCCGTATTAGAACAAACTCGCCGGCGGTAGTCCTGTAGTTGTGGCTTCTCTTTGTCCCCCGGTATTATCACTTCTTTGAGAGGATCTCCTCCTAGATGTTATTTGGGGAGGATATTCTTTAGGCAGCCGGCTGCCCGACTCACGCGGTTAAGGCCTTGGTAGGCCGCAACTTGATATGTCCTCCCGGCTTAAGTCGTGAGTCCGATGGACGGATATTTATGCCCTGCTAAAGTGGGTCTGTTGCAGGATAGCGTTTAAAAACGCTTTTGGGTTAATTTAATGGCTGGATGCCTTTAGATTCTCTTGTTAGAGCAGGAGCTGCAGTTCAGTGCGTCCTCTCTCTTCTGCGGTTAGCTCCGCCCCTATATGAGTGGTTTCTTAACTAGTAATATTCCTATCAGTTTAATCCCTGTTACGTCCCCTATCCGACGTGTATTCGACGTGTGTCGAATTGATTAACCATTACGACATCCTGAAATAATTTAGTTCTGAGCTTTGTACTTGCTTTGTATTGGAATTGATGGGGATTTTTTAAATTGTCTGCATTATTTCTAATAAATTATTAGGAGACTTTATTATGATTTTTTTTATTTTATGTATTAAAAACCCATACAACTTAAAAATAAAAATAAAATAAAAAATTATGTTTTTTCTATGAAAAATTCATCCAGCCGATCGCTTTTGGTCTGATCATAATGAAGCAACGGCCTTATCATCTGGGGTGTGGCAACATTGCCAACACACTCATAGAGGTGATGATCGCTTCATTGTGATACGCAAGCCCCTTCACCACAACAAGGTAACGATCACGAAGGGGAATTGACACTTGTATGTGCCTTTATTTTTTTTTGTTTTGTTTTTGCAGCCACAGTGCAGCACCAGAGACAGAAAAGGTATGTACACATGCCTGAAAAACAATGGTATTATTGCAGCCGCTGTTGTAGTAGCGGCCAGAAAAATTTATGTTTTCCAGGCAGAAAGGTGACTAAAACATTACGGCTTGAACCCTAGTTGGTGGCGGAGAATTCACAAAAGTCATCCGGTATGCAGACATTAAATACAGCAGCGTGGGGACCATTTTGAGGCAAAGGCATGTCATCAGGCCTTTTGTTAGTCAAACGTATCCCCCACTGTCAGTCCCTTCGGGATCCATGCCTCATTCATCTTAATGAAGAAGAGGTAATCAACACTTTTTTGACCGAGGCGACTTCTCTTGTCAGTGACAATGCCTCCTGCTGCACTGAATGTCCTTTCTGACAGGACACTTGAAGCGGGGCAGGCCAGAAGTTCTATCGCAAACTGGGATAGCTCAGACCACAGTCGACATCTCAAGTTAAGGTGAGGTAGTCTGCTACCTGTCGGTCGAGTCGTTCTCTAAGGCTGGATCCCGAAGGGCTGTGGCGATGTGTAGGACTGAAAAAGCTCTGCATTTCCTCCATCAACAACACATCTGTAAAGCGTCCTGTCCTTGCCGCCGTGGTCGTGGTAGGAGGAGGATTACTTTCACCTCTTCCCCAGTTAGATTCCCGTTGTGCTGTGACATCTCCCTTATAAGCTGTGTAAAGCATATTTTTTAGTTTGGTTTTGAACTGCTGCATCCTTTCCGACTTTCAGTAATTTGGTAACATTTATGCCACTTTCTTCTTATACCGTTCCTCGTCCTCACTGATGTCATTGACGGTCTGTTCTTCCACCCAGCCACGTACAACACCACGGGTCCCAGATAGGTGACAACAACGAGCACCCTGGGTTGCCTGCTGTGGTTGGTCTTCCTCCTCCTCAAAGCCACATTCCTCCTCTGACTCCTCTTCCTCATACTCCTCTTCCAGCGTTGCCACAGGTCCTGCAAGCGATGATGGCAAGGCTGTTTCTGGTGGTGATGGTGACCACAACTCTTCCTCTTCCCGCTCATCTACAGCCTGATCCAGCACTCTTCGCAGGGCACGCTCCAGGAAGAAAACAAATGGGATGAGGTCGCTGAGGTGCGACTGACTAGGTTTGTCACCTCCTCAAAAGGACGCATGAGCCTACAGGCATTGCGCATGAGCGTCCAGTAACGTGGAAAAAAACATTCCCAGCTCTGCAGAGGCTGTCCTAGCACCCCGGTCATACAAATACTTGTTGACGGCTTTTTCTTGTTGGAGCAGGTGGTCGAACATTAGGAGTGTTGAATTCCAACGTGTTGGGCTGTCGCAAATCAAGCGCCTCACTGGCATGTTGTTTCGCCGCTGAATATCGGAAAAGTGCGCCATGGCCGTGTAGGATCGCCTTAAATGGCCACACACCTTCCTGGCCTGCTTGAGGACGTCCTGTAAGCCTGGGTACTTAGACACAAAGCGTTGTATGATGAGATTCAACACATGTGCCATGCACGGCACATGTGACAACTTGCTCAAATTCAATGCCACTTTGTCACACACCACTTTGCCGATCTCCAGTTGGTGCGGGGTCAGCCACTGATCCACCTGTGCGTTCAGGGCGGACAGGAGTGCTGGTCCGGTGTGGCTCTCTGCTTTCAGGCAAGTCAACCCCAAGACAGCATGACACTGTCGTATCCGGGATGTGGAATAGCCCCTGGGGAGCTGGAGGGATTCAGTTGATGTGCAGCCAGACGTCGCAGCAGAAGAGGACTCAGCCGAGGAAGTTATCGAAGAGGATAGAGTAGGAGGAGTAGAAGAGGTGGCAGTAGGCCTGCCTGCAAGTCGTGGCGATGTCACCAACTCCGCTGCAGAGCCACGCATTCCATGCTTGTCAGCCGTCAGCAGGTTGACCCAATGCACAGCGTACGTGATATACCTGCCCTGACCGTGCTTTGCAGTCAGATGGACCCTTGCCCCAAAACTGTATGCCAGAGATGCCATGACTTCCTTTTCAATAATAGAGTAGAGGTTTGGGATTGCCTTTTTTGAAAAAAAAAATTTGTCCGGGTTCCTTCCACTGTGGTGTTCCAATAGCGACAAATTTTTTGAAGGCCTCAGACTCCACCAGCTGGTATGGTAAAAGCTGGCGGGCTAAGAGTTCCGTCAAGCCAGCTGTTAGACGCCGGGCAAGGGGGTGACTCTGTGACATTGGCTTCTTACGCTCAAACATTTCCTTGACAGACACCTGACTGTGGGACTGCTGAAGGTGAGAGGCGGAGTGGCAGGTGGTTGAGAGGGGGCAAGGAGGACAGCAGTGGTTGACATGGCTGAAGATGCTGGACCAGGAGGAGGATGGTGACTTTGAGTTTGTGTGCTGCTTGTACTCATGTGTTGATCCCATTGGCGTTTGTGATGTGAGATCATGTGCCTTCGCAAAGCAGTTGTACCGAGGTGGGTGTTGGACTTCCCACGACTTTTGCACAGGTTGCAAATGGCATTGCTGTTATCAGAGGCAGACACACAAAAAAAATGCCACACTGCTGAGTTTTGCAATGACGCCATTCTGGTGGTGGCAACAGCATGCGTTGATTGGCGTGCTGTCTGGCTGACCCCGGGTGCCGATACACGCTGTCTGACTGTGCCACTAGCTCCTTGCGATGACCTCCCCCTGCTTCCAACTTGTCTCCTCCTTCTATCTGTCTCCCCTTCAGAACTTTCCCCCTCTTCTTCTCTTCGAGCAGGCACCCACGTGGCATCCACGGACACATCATCATCATCAACCACTTCACTTGTATCTGACACCTCAGCAAAGGAAGCAGCAGCAGGCACAACATCATCATCATCATCACACTGTACGTCCATGTGTGTAATCCTGCCTGACTGAGACATATCCCTGTTATCTACATCCTCTGGCAATAATGGTTGCGCATCACTAATTTCATCCAACTGATGTGTAAATAACTCCTCTGACGGATCAAGTGAAGCGGCTGTGGTGGTGGTGGTGGTGGTGGCGGCGGCGGGCGGGAGAGTGGTAACTTGAGAGCAGGTGACCGAAGCTGAGCTGGAGGAGGATGGTGTGTCAAGGTTCTTAGCGGAAGCTGTTGAAGATTGGGTGTCCTGTGTAAGCCAGTCAACTATGTCCTCAGAATTTTTCGGGTTCAGGGTACGTGGCCTCTGAACACTGGGCATTATTCCATCACAGCACCATGACCACGAAGGCCCCTGCTGGGTGGCCTGCCTCTGCCTGTCATTTTTTTTTAGATAAGTGATACTATGCTTGCAAGGTACTGTGCCACCCTTTATAAGTGGTGGGCAGTGGGCACAGTACAGTCTGTGTGGGCCTGACACAGACATGCTTGCAACTGCGATTTTATCACAGAGAAAAAATAAATTGACTTTAGTTTTATCTGCAAGGTATTGTGACACCCTGTAACGGTATGAGTGGTGGCCTGGCTGGTGGCCACAGTACAGTCTGTGGGCCAGACACTCACTGGCTTGCAACTGCGATTATATTTTTTACAGAGAAAAAATTAATTGACTTTAGTTTTATCTGCAAGGTATTGTGACACCCTGTAACGGTATGAGTGGTGGCCTGGCCAGTGGCCACAGTACAGTCTGTGGGCCAGACACTCACTGGCTTGCAACTGCGATTATATTTATTACAGAGAAAAAATTAATTGACTTTAGTTTTATCTGCAAGGTATTGTGACACCCTGTAACGGTATGAGTGGTGGCCTGGCCAGTGGCCACAGTACGGTCTGTGGGCCAGACACTCACTGGCTTGCAACTGCGATTATATTTATTACAGAGAAATAATAAATTGACTTTAGTTTTATCTGCAAGGTATTGTGACACCCTGTAATGGTATGAGTGGTGGCCTGGCCAGTGGCCACAGTACAGTCTTTGGGCCAGACACTCACTGGCTTGCAACTGCGATTATATTTATTACAGAGAAAAAATAAATTGACTTTAGTTTTATCTGCAAGGTATTGTCACACCCTGTAACGGTATGAGTGGTGGCCTGGCCAGTGGCCACAGTACAGTCTGAGTGGGCCAGACACTCACTGGCTTGCAACTGCGATTATATTTATTACAGAGAAAAACATTAATTGACTTTAGTTTTATCTGCAAGGTATTGTGACACCCTGTAACGGTATGAGTGGTGACCTGGTCAGTGGCCACAGTACAGTCTGTGGGCCAGACACTCACTGGCTTGCAACTGCGATTATATTTATTACAGAGAAAAAAATAAATTGACTTTAGTTTTATCTGCAAGGTATTGTGACACCCTGTAACGGTATGAGTGGTGGCCTGGCCAGTGGCCACAGTAGAGGCTGTGGGCCAGACACTCACTGGATTACAACTGCGATTATATTTATTACAGAGAAAAAATAAATTGACTTTAGTTTTATCTGCAAGGTATTGTGACACCCTGTAACGGTATGAGTGGTGGCCTGGCCAGTGGCCACAGTACAGTCTGTGTGGGCCAGACACTCACTGGCTTGCAACTGCGATTATATTTATTACAGAGAAAAAATAAATTGACTTTAGTTTTATCTGCAAGGTATTGTGACACCCTGTATGAATGGTGTGCGCACAGTACAGTCTGTGAGCCTGCAGGCTCTTACTGATTGGCATCTGCGATTATATTTAAAAAATAATAATATATTGACTTTTTTTTTATCTGCAAGGTACTGTGACACCCTATATGAGTGGTGTGCAGGCAACTGCAATAAATATATATATATATATATATATATATATATATCCATAACAAAGGTCAGGCAGCACTCCTTAATATGCAGCTGAAGCTGTAGCGGTGCCCGCAGTGATCCCTCGATCCAGGACCAGTGATATAACACAGAAAAATCCTGCGGCACTCCTTAAAGTAGAAAAATGTGCAATTTATTCACACATGTCAGCAAAGACAACGTTTCGGTTCTCTCACAGAACCTTTTTCAAGTCAAGTGAACATTAAAAGTGCATATGTGCATATATAAATACATCATCACATGGTGACTAATTAATTCAACAGCCAATGCAATAGCGGTGCACTCCCCTTAGGGGTAAGCTACAATTCATGTGATCAATTCCAAATGTTAACATGGATACCAATCTATCCTAAATGCATGTAGGTGAGATTTTAAAAACATATAATTCATTGAAATCCTCATCAATGCGTACAGGTGCATATAATAAAGTGAACAGTGCAATTAAAATCATGACTGTAATACCTTCTCAGAGCAAGTTATGGAGAGAAATATAGGAAAAGGCGTCTTCACTTGTATGGAGGCTCGCGCCACTCTTCCGCGTCTGCTACTCCCCACTGCGCATGTGTCAATCCTTCTTCCCTCGTGACGCCGTACATAACCACCCTGCGTCACGTCTGGGCGGAGTCCCATATGATGACGCTCGATCGGCCGCGTCAGCACCATCCCCGCACGCGCTGCGTGCGACATTGAGCTGCGCCAGTCGCACCGAGCCCCATCACTGGTCTGTAGCCGCCATTTTAAATTAGGGCACTCATCTGGGCAAAATATTACACCTCTGTTTTTCCATAGTTCTTCTCCAAACTTATAATCCGATATGGGCAACAGTCAAAATAACAATTTAAACAATGCCTACAAGCAATTAAGCCACATGTTTAACATGAACATATCCGTAGCTTCTATTAATTCACTATATACAGTATGCAATGCACATCAAATCACAGGGCTGTGAACATGAGATTAACTGACCATTTCTCCTGTTACCCTAAATTCAACGTTTAACCCTTTTGGTTTCAAAGTATCTAACCGAAAGATCCACCTGAGCTCGGTTTTCTTTAATATATTTAATCGATCCCCTCCTCTCACCAAAGGTTTAACGTGGTCAATGACCATAAATCTCAAGTCACTCTCCTATGCGATGGACATTATGTTGCTCAATATTGAGTTTTCACAGAAGGAAATGCTGGTATTAAAGAGCAAATTGCAGGACATTGAACAACAGCTTAAAGTAACAGTATCTATTAATGAAACAGAGGTGTTCTTGGATAAGCAACGGTCTTTTTTGGAAAAAATGCGAAAAGATCTTGAGGAAGTTAAAAGGTCTAAGTGGCATAGAGACCAAAATGATTATATGTCTGGGCAAGTCTATATTTGGGAGCAACCTTGGCATACTGATCGGGGTCCGCAGCCAAAAAAGATGCCGAAACGGAACAAAGATACAAATAAATGGGTGAGAAACAACGATGCAAATGATGATTTCAACTCTAGCCAGCCTGGAACTTTTTTAGGCCCACGGGTCGCTACGGGAGTTGCCCCACAAGACGGGGAGGTGTCCGATACAGGAGATCTGGGAAAAACCAGGGCACAGAGATTAATGAGGACCAACAACTCCAGACAGATGAATATAACAAAGAAGAAGTAGAGTCAAATGTGGTGATAAATATTTCATCTTATTCATTGACTGATTGTGAATTGAAAGTTCTGAACAAGGGACTATCATTTTGTCCACAGGCTAAACCTGATTGGTTCCAGTTGGAACTGGACTTGAACCGCCTCTTCAGGAATTTAAAACTGAGGGTGTGGTTCGACTCTAGTTCCCCTGGTGCCATGAACACTAATGAGGCTGATTATTCTGATGATCAATTGACGTTACAACAGTTTGGTTTGCATTTAAAAAGTGATTTCTTTCCTCTTGTCAACTCGCATGCCCTAGAGTGCTTTATAGAGGCGGTCAAAAGAGATGTTGCCATATTAAGAAAAAGAACCCAAGGTGAAATTTTCACTAAACCAAATATCACGGTACAGGAAATGTCTGCGCTTGAGAGTTTGTCCAGTAACCCCGATCTCACCATCAAGTCTGCAGACAAGGGTGGTGGGATCGTGGTTATGGACACCTCTCGGTATATACAGGAAATACAAAGGCAATCGGGTGAACCTGGTGTCTATGAACCATTGGTCAGGGACCCCAGATTCGATATTGCCAGGAAAATTGATGCACATTTAACAGCCGCAGTACAGGATGGGACCATTGATAAACAACTTAAAGAGTTTTTGGTGGTGAAGTCTCCGGTTACACCCACTATATATGTATTGCCAAAGATACATAAAAGGTTGGTCGACCCTCCGGGACGGCCAATAATTTCGGGCAGGAATTTGATTCTGTCGAATATAAATGTTTTTTGGGATAAAATACTTAGGGAGTATGCTATGGGTGCTAAATCATACATTAGGGACACCGGAGACTTCATCACCAAGATTAAAGGAACGAGGGTTCCGAAAGGGGTGATTTTGGCATCTTTTGACATAGTGTCATTGTACACTTCTATTAACCATGAAAAGGGCCTGTCGGCTGTGGCTGAGATGTTACAACATTCTGATTATTCCGCCCCAGCACGACAGTTTGTATTGACATTGATGGAGCTGTCTTTGAGGAACAATTATTTTGTGTTCCAGGGACAGTTTTATTTGCAAACGATGGGCGCGGCGATGGGGTCCAACGCCGCGCCCACCTATGCAAATATTTTTGTGCGGTCATTTGAGGAACGTCTTGTCTATGTATCTCCCCACTTCAATCAAGTTTTGACGTGGTGGAGGTACATAGACGATATTTTCCTCATTTGGGGTGGCACTATGGATCAGCTGATGGACTTTCACGTATTTTTGAACTCTCTAGATAGGGAGATCCAATTTACGTTAACGGCATCGGCTGACCGTGTGCAGTACCTAGATACACAGGTATATATTGAGGATGATCAGTTGCATATGGATTTGAATATTAAATCCACGGATAAGAATACATTATTGCATTTTACAAGTGGCCACCCACGGAGGATGGTGGACTCTTTGCCGTTCAGTCAGTTACTCCGGGTACGGAGAATAGTTGATAAGGAAGAGAACATGAATTTGGCAATGAACAAGATGGAACAAGCTTTTGTTGATAGGGGGTACCCTAGAAGGCTAGTGAAAAAACATGCGGATAGAGCAAGAGAAACTTCAAGAGAGGAGCTGTTGGCCCCCAAACAGAGACAGGCGAACGATAGATTGCCTTTTATATCATCATACAATGAGTTGAGTCCTAATATTGAAAAGATAGTGAGGCGCCATTGGGGGCTACTGAGTAGTGGACACCCGAATATTGCAGCCTTTAAGAATCCGCCTATGATGGCATATAAAAGAGCAGGGAACATTAGGGACAAGGTTGTACACTCCAGAGTACCTGAAAAGGGACAATTAAGACAGACGTTTTTTAAGACAAGGCGCACGGGCTCCTTCCCGTGTCTGGGATGTGTGAACTGTAAACTGATGGTGAAAGGATCAGGGTTTACGCATCCAGACACGGGAGAGATCTTTAACATAAGGCATTATCTCACCTGTGATTCATCATGGGTGATATATGTATTATGGTGTCCTTGCAAAAGGCTATATGTCGGTGAAACGACATGTGATTTAAAGACCAGGTTGAATAACCATAGATAGTCCATCAGGAGTAAAAGAACTGATTTGCCTGTATCGAAACATTTTGTGGAAAAAAATCACAAGGAGAGTGACTTGAGATTTATGGTCATTGACCACGTTAAACCTTTGGTGAGAGGAGGGGATCGATTAAATATATTAAAGAAAACCGAGCTCAGGTGGATCTTTCGGTTAGATACTTTGAAACCAAAAGGGTTAAACGTTGAATTTAGGGTAACAGGAGAAATGGTCAGTTAATCTCAAGTTCACAGCCCTGTGATTTGATGTGCATTGCATACTGTATATAGTGAATTAATAGAAGCTACGGATATGTTCATGTTAAACATGTGGCTTAATTGCTTGTAGGCATTGTTTAAATTGTTATTTTGACTGTTGCCCATATCGGATTATAAGTTTGGAGAAGAACTATGGAAAAACAGAGGTGTAATATTTTGCCCAGATGAGTGCCCTAATTTAAAATGGCGGCTACAGACCAGTGATGGGGCTCGGTGCGACTGGCGCAGCTCAATGTCGCACGCAGCGCGTGCGGGGATGGTGCTGACGCGGCCGATCGAGCGTCATCATATGGGACTCCGCCCAGACGTGACGCAGGGTGGTTATGTACGGCGTCACGAGGGAAGAAGGATTGACACATGCGCAGTGGGGAGTAGCAGACGCGGAAGAGTGGCGCGAGCCTCCATACAAGTGAAGACGCCTTTTCCTATATTTCTCTCCATAACTTGCTCTGAGAAGGTATTACAGTCATGATTTTAATTGCACTGTTCACTTTATTATATGCACCTGTACGCATTGATGAGGATTTCAATGAATTATATGTTTTTAAAATCTCACCTACATGCATTTAGGATAGATTGGTATCCATGTTAACATTTGGAATTGATCACATGAATTGTAGCTTACCCCTAAGGGGAGTGCACCGCTATTGCATTGGCTGTTGAATTAATTAGTCACCATGTGATGATGTATTTATATATGCACATATGCACTTTTAATGTTCACTTGACTTGAAAAAGGTTCTGTGAGAGAACCGAAACGTTGTCTTTGCTGACATGTGTGAATAAATTGCACATTTTTCTACTTTAAGGAGTGCCGCGGATTTTTCTGTGTTATATATATATATATATATATATATAAAAGCAGACTGATGTACCAGCCCTAAAAAGGGCTTTTTGAGGTGTTGTCAGGACGCTGTCCTTACAGCAGATGAGTCTGTGGACACAGAACACTGCCCTAGCTATCGATTTCCCTATTAAATCAGCAGCAGCTACACTGTCCCTCCTCTCACTAAGAAAGCAGCTTCCGAATAAATCTAAAATAGATGCTGTCCAGGAGGTGGGAGTGTCTGGGAGGGAGGGTCTGCTGCTGATTGGCTGGAATGTGTCTGCTGACTGTGAGGTACAGGGTCTGATGATGTATAGGACCGAACCTCGCATATGTTCGACCGCCGTGGCGAACGCGAACAAGCCATGTTCGCCGTGAACTGTTCGCCGGCGAATAGTTCGGGACATCACTATTCCTACAGAGATTCATCTGAAGATCATATTAAACTGTAGTTAGGATCATAATTCCTGAAGAGTAAGAGAGGAAGATGGTGCAGGTCTTTAACTTGTCCCCCTGTGTAATTAGGACAGGTTTTGTGTGCACTTGTAGGATGGCGGCCATTTAAGTTCTCCTAATGATTGCTCCCCAGACAAAACGAGCCATTATAAATAATGAAAGGTATTTGGTAATATATTTATAATGAAGTAATATTTAAGTATTTTCATTTTCTTAATTCCTGTAGAACCCCTTTAAGTGTATTTTCACCAGAAATTTCATGGAGAATTTGGCATGGATTCCACTTCACAGTCTGCATGTAATACATGCTCTATCATTTGTAAGATTTTGTGGTGAAATTGTATGCAAGTACTTGGGGTGTGTGCCAGGAATGTTTTGTTGTCCAATTCCAGCCATACTTTTTTGCTGTTCGCAAATTTCTTTACAGCTGTATGAAGTGCAATGGGCCCACTGGCCAAGCCCGGGGGATCCTTTGCCCCTCGGGAGATTTCTATGAAATATGTCCCTCTAATAGAGAAAGTAAACATGACGCCAGCTGCACAAGGCTCCCTTTGTAGATGGAAATGTTGGTAGTGTAGGATTGCCAGATGTAGGATTGCCAGAGTGGTGCATTGTGGCCTACAGTCTCTGTAGATATTGTATACACGTGTCACGGTGTTCTTACCGGGATATCTGTGGATCCCAGACGTGGTGTGGTCCGAAGCAGTGCAAAAGGGGTAGGTGAACTAGGATAGGGAATAGGTAGAATAAATGAAATCCAGACTTTTTAGTAACAGTTCAACCATTGGTTTTACTTGACATAAATTGGTAATCCAAACAGCTTCCAAATGATATCTTGTTCATCAGCAGCTATTGGCTTAACCTTGGCAGGCAAATACTTCTCTGCAACAATCTCAGCTCTGCTATGCTAGCTGGAGTAGATAGGAACTCTTCCTCTTCTGCTGTAACTTAGGTTAGCTGTAGTCTGTCTCTTACTTTAATCCTAGGAACTTCTTGTGCTGGCATTGGAGTACCTCAAGCTCTAGCTTCAGCTTGGATGAAGGCAATGCAAGCCCAGGAGGGGACAAGCAACCATGTAGACTTCAGAGGAAGGGCCTCTGGGCCTTGAATAGCAGGCAGTGATCTGCTAGCCAGCACACAACCTCTCCCTAAGGAGGGTGGACTAGACACTGCTTAGCGACTAACTAAACTCCTCCCTCTGTAAAGAGGGCTGGAAAGAACCAGAAGGTTCCTCTCCAGGAAACCAACCCTGCCAATGTTGCTGCAATCTGCTGGTAGACCAGGCAACCACATGAATATAACCAGTTACATGAACAAATATAGACATTAGTAGGAGATGACATATAATACATTAAATAATATACATTATCACACAGGAGATGGTAGCAAGGTGCCAAAAAGAAGTGGTAATGGCACTCCGGGACATTACATTAGGAGTTATCTAAAAACAGGTAATCTAAATGTCTCATACTTATACCTAAAGAGTTTGGCTTTACTTTAAATTGCAGGGTTGTGCTGGACCACCATAGTATCACAGGATCCTCTAGGGCTAATCATCTGCCACTAGAGTCTATTTCTTTGATTTAAAACCTTATAGACTTTACTGATGATATAGGGGTTGGGCCTCAAGAATAATTTCTTCCATTGGGCCCAAGAAATCCCAATCCAATATTGTTATATTGTGAATAAATGAAAATGTGTCTATATACATTATAGCCAACCAATATTAAATACCTTAAAATAAATCGTATTTTATACATTCAAGAGAATTTGCCCTAGGTAGATCAGCTGCATGGAACTCATAACCCTATGGGTCTTTTACTATTCCTAGCAGTCCAAATGCAATCTTGCTGTAAGTTCGTATCTGTCTAAAGGAATATGTCAAGTTATGTCCAGCTTGTATTTTCAACAGACTTTCCCATTGTAAGTCTTTATTCTTTGTGAGTACTGTTTCTCACGATATCACTCTCCTCTTCCCTGGGGTCAGAACAGTAATGAAAATACTAAACTTTAGAGCACACATGCCACACATTTTTATTTTGTGATAGATTACTCAACTAAACTACGATTAAACTTTTGTTATTTACATCCATGGAAGACAGGAGGAATTAAAATAAAAGTAACTTGGGGCAAGGTGGGACAATGAATATCCTTGATGACATTTTAGTTCAGCTTTTAAAATTTACTTTAATGTTGACTTTTAGAATTTATACCTAATCGACTACCTGTAGGTGTTAATAATTTCTCCTAATAATAAATACTGTCTAACTCCTCGTCAAATACTTATATTGTCACAACTCCAAACTTCGTACAATAACTAGTAAATTATCTCTGGGCATTATAACTCATCAAAGTTAATAAGTTAATTTTAAAAAACAGGCAATTTTATGGTTTTATCAACCATTAGTAATTTCTTCCTTCTGAATAACTACATTCCTAATTATTTACCCAGTCATCCTTAAAAGACCTTGCTAATAAATTATTCCTGATTAGCAATTTTACCCTTCAGCTAACAGACGTACTGTATACAATGAGATGTCATGTTTAAGCAGAATGAATAAATTATTACATGCATGCCCCTCGTGTCTTGTAGTTTGCATAGTTTTGAAGCATAGTTCCATAACTATACTTTAGTTTTTCTTCATGTATAGTAAAAAAAAAAAAGTTACATCAAAATAATCTAACTTCTAAAATGATTATTAGTATAAATAAGTAGAAACATATGATGGAGGTAACTAGACAGAGATCTTAAAGTTATGTGATCAGTTAGAAATATTCATTTTTCAATTGATTCACTCCCACAAGTATTGCAGAATTTCATCACAAGTATTTGCATCATTTATTAAATTGATCACTTTGCATCATTTATTAAAATGACTTTCTAAATAATCTTCATTCAAAATCCATCAGCCCTCCTGCTTTCTCCTGTTAGATATAGGAATAGATCTCACACTCAGCATGTATTACTGGGAGGCATATGTCCACATGACAAAGGTTAGAAACTAGGAGCAGGTTTCAAATTGAATATCCAAATAAAAGAAAGAATGCAAACTGAAACTTAGGTGGAGATTTGTCAAAACTGGTCTAACGGAAAACTAGCTTAGTGGCACATTGCAACTAATCAGATTCCACCTTTTATTCCTTTGGGAAATGAAAGGATCAATGTCATTGGTTTCTATAGGCAACAAAGCCTATTATCCTTTTTAGCATTTTTCATAAATCTCCCACTTAGGGTGGGCTCGCACTAGCATTATGCCATTCCGTTATAGGTTCAGTTTTTAACGGAAAACAATTGAAGGGCCAGACGGCATGCAAAACAGAAGCCTTTAAGAGGCATTTCATGAGGGGGGCGGAGCTAGCGCCTGAGGAAGATGGTGGTGTGTGTCTGAGCTCCGTCTGACTTACAGTGCTTTATCGCAGCCTACGCTAGCTATACCGACCAGATCATGGTCAAAATAGGCAACCCGAGACAGGGAGACACCCCGCAGCACCAGAAGCAATCTGTTACCTCCGGGGATATGGATAAGTTCATCAAAAAAGCGGCGGCTGTACACGTCGCTAAAGAAACTAAAATGGCGCCCGCGGCTGCACCCGAAGACGAGTACATGAACTCAGAGGGAAGAGACAGCGATTCAGAAGAAACGGGTGGACGTCAAAACCTCCCCATATCCAGGAAATACCTGAAGTCGGTCCTCACCAAAGCCCTGGAACCACTGGTGAGTGAAGTCACTTCCATGAGACAAGATATTAAACATATTGGGGGTAGAGTAGAGGATCTGGAGATGGCGCACCACGCTGCGTTAGACTTCCAGGCGGCGGCTTCTACGAGCTTACAAATGGTTCAAACCCACCTGAACAGCGTCTATGCGGCCTTGGAAGATCAAGAGAACCGAGGCAGGAGGAACAACCTGAGGTTCCGAGGCCTGCCTGAATCGATCATAGCCTCAGAAATACCGGAGGCAATGAAGGCCTTGTGTGAGCAACTGCTAGGCCCCGACAATCCCAGCCCGATCATAGAAAGAGCGCACAGGGCCCTCAGACCAAAACCGAAACCGGCTGAACCGCCGAGAGATATAATATGCCGGTTCCTAAACTTCCAAGATAAAGAAGCTATGCTGGAGTGCGCCAGGAAGAAATCTGAAGTCCTATTCAGGGATTATCGCATTCATGTGTACCAGGACTTGGCACCGATCACACTGAAAAAACATAAGGTACTTAAACCCCTGACAGAGTGGCTTATTCAAAGGAAAATCACCTATAGATGGACCTTCCCCTTTGGCATTTCGTTTTTATACAACGGGAGCAGGATCACAATCAGAACCCACGCTGACCTGGATCAAATGTTCCAACATTTAGAAATTCCTAATATGGAAATTGAAAACTGGGACTTAATCCAAGATGTCGCATCCTTGCCAGAAGTTCCAAAGCCACAGCTTTTTGAAGCCAGGAGGACCCCTAAATCCCAGCGCCAGAGAAAGAAAACCAACTCCATTACTCCGCGACGCCTCTCCACGGACTCTTTCTGATCCATCTGGAGTCTACTATGTGTGATGATCTCTACATCTGTTCTATGCTTCCTGACAGTGATTGAAGGAATGTTTGATCTCTCTTGCTTATAAGTATAAGTATACTGGTTTCAACAACCGAATGTATTATCTCTATTTGCTTGCCTGATTGCCCCCTCTTCAACCTAGTTCCTCCGATCGCCCAACACACTTATACCTTTATCAACGTATATGTTCCTAATAAGAAACAAATTCCCTGGCTAAAAAACATTTTAGAGAAAGTGAACAATTTTGGGGAAGGAACTTTGGTGATGGGAGGAGACTTCAATCTAGTAATGAATCCTCTTTTGGATTCTTCTTCTGGCAAATCCGCACATTCCCAGTCAGCGGTACGTTCCCTGACTTCGAAGTTATGGAGAGCTCATCTTATTGATGTTTGGCGAACGTTTCATCCAGACACTAAAGACTACTCCTTTCACTCAACAGTTCATGACTCATATCAGCGTCTGGACTACCTTTTTGTTTCTAAAAACCACCTGCAATACTGCAAAGACGCAAAAATAGGCAACATCCTACTATCCGATCACTCCCCTATTTACCTGACCCTCACTCCTCCAAGAAAAAATAAAACCCCTAAACCTTGGAGGTTGAATGAGCAATTACTAGGTAATCCTGAAGCCAGATCAAAAATTGAGACAGTCCTTAGAGATTATTTTGACCTAAACGCCTCATCAGAAATCTCTGCTCAGACCCTTTGGGATGCTCACAAGACGGTCGTTAGAGGCCAATGTATTAGCATCGGAACTTATCTTAAAAAATCAAGGAACAAACAAATAGATGAACTACATGTGAATATCACTAAACTAGAACAAACACATAAAATCTCCCTACTCGAGACCCACCTAGAAGAGTTAAATGGGTATAGACGCTCTCTTAAAGATATTCTTAACTCTCTCTCAGCAAAGTACTACCTCAACTCACAACACAAGATCTTTGCCCACGGGAACAAGGCTTCGAGATTTGTGATGAGCAGGGTCAAAGGGAGGAGGTCAAGCAACTTTGTCCACAAACTTACATCTGGGTCAGGCTCTTATACCTTTGACTCAGAACAAATCGCATCGCAATTTAGAGATTTTTATGAGTCCCTATACAACATAGACACCCACTCCTCCCCCCTTACCTCCTCTGAACCCTCACCTCCTCTTTCTGCCTACTTAGAGATGCTACACCTTCCTACTCTGACTGAGGAAAATAGAGCGATGCTAGCTTCCCCTTTCACACCAAAGGAACTTCTAGAAGTTATACGTAGCTCCCCCAAAGGGAAAAGCCCAGGCCCAGATGGCCTACCTATATCATATTACTCAACATTTCATGATACCCTTATTCCTCATCTAATTCCTCTCTTTAACCAAACATTATCCAATACCCCTCTATCTAGTGACATGACCAAAGCACACATTGTGCTAATCCCCAAAGAGGGCAAGGACCCAACACTTTGCCCTAGCTATAGGCCTATCTCTCTCCTTAACATTGACCTTAAACTACTAGCTAAATTACTGGCAAATCGTCTAGCTTTGATCTTGCCTTCTCTGATCCACAGAGATCAAACTGGCTTTGTTAGGGGGAGAGAGGGCAAGGATAACACTGCTAGAGTCCTTAATATCCTCTTTCACGCGAAGAAGAAATCCTTGCCTTTAGTCCTTCTCAGCACAGATGCTGAGAAAGCTTTAGACAGGGTTAAATGGTCATTTATGCATACGGTTCTCTCTGCGCAAAGATTCCCGACCCCTTTCCTCTCAGCCATAGAAGCCATGTACTCAAAGGCCTCCGCCTCCATTTCGGTCAACAATATTATTTCTTCCCCTTTTCTTATTAGAAATGGTACTAGACAGGGCTGTCCCCTTTCCCCCCTTCTTTTTGTTTTAACCATGGAACCCCTTCTGCAAACCATCAGATCCGATAGAGACATTAGAGGGGTAGATCTGGGGGATCAGGAACATAAGACGGCACCCTTTGCCGACGATTTACTGTTGATGATCAGTAACCCTGCTGTTGCTCTTTCCAAGATTTATCACCATTTAGAGGTGTTTGGTAAATTGTCCAATTTCAAAGTTAACCATGGTAAATCCCTAATTATTCAAATCGGCCTCTCCCGCTGCTTAGCAAAACGATTAGAAAAAGAATCACCTTTTAATTGGTCAAGTCCCCACTTAACGTACTTAGGGGTTAAAATTAGCAACGATCCTTCCCAGCTGTTTGCTTTAAATTATTCACCCCTCTTGAGCCATATCTCTACGTCCCTTAAAAATTTGGACTTGCCATTCCTATCTTGGTTTGGCAGAAAAAATGTACTCACTTCCCTGGTTTTACCTAAACTGACCTATCTAATTCAGGTACTCCCTATCCCTATCCCTTCCTCATACTACACTTCTCTTCGTTCACTATTTAGCGCTTTTATCTGGATGGGGAAGAAAGCTCGTCTTTCGTATACCACCTTAAACAGACCCAAAGTCTCGGGAGGAATTGCCCTTCCAGACCCGGAACTATACGGGAAAGCTGTCCTGCTGGCCAGAGCTTTGGACTGGTTGAGAGCCCCCTCTCACAAATCCTGGGTCCGTATGGAACAGTCATTAATTAATTCATCCTTTCAAGCGCTTCTGTTAGGGTACAAATGTCTTCCCCCCCTTCCTTCAGAAGCAACCCCTATAATTAAGGCCACTTACAATGCTTGGAAATGGTTCCAATCTACCTACCTCCATGTTCCCTTTCCCTCGCCTCTTCTACGGGTAGGGGATATTCTACGTACTGCTCCTAAAGTATTACAAGATAGCATGCCCACACATTCCAGAGATTCTGACATTAGTTTGAGGGACCTACTCATTGACAACATTCCTTTTTCATTGAATAAATTGAGAGAGAGTCTTGCAATCCCTCCCTCCTGTACTGTTAATAACCCAATATACTTTATTAATACATACCTGTCCCTACACATTTCAGTGGGAGAGTTAATAAGACCTCTAACATGGTTTGAGAGCCTGATTGATAACTCATTAGGTCCCACAAAGACCATATCGCAGTTATACAGTCGATTTAGATCCCATACTTCTAATGTTTTACCTTCTTTCATTGGCCTATGGGAGAAAGAACTAAACCGAACCTTTACCAACAAAGAAATTGCCACTATCCTGCTATCTCCGCATAAGTCATCTAGATGCGTCCGTATCCAAGAGAACAGTTATAAAATTATGACTAGATGGTACAAAACTCCGGATATTGTCTCCAGATACTCGGTATCAGGTTGTGATAGATGCTGGAGATGTCGGTCAGACAGGGGCTCCTTTACTCACATATGGTGGAGATGCCCTAGACTCTTTAGGTGGTGGGAGAAAGTTTTTCAGTTAGCTAACCACATTTGTGGAGCAGATCTAATGACTTCTCCTGAAATAGCACTCCTGAACGTCTTTCCGTCCGGACAGAAGATTACTAACATAGTTCTTTTTAAGCACTTGATAGCAGCTGCCAGATTTCTCATCCCGAGACTCTGGCTCTCTACTGAAACCCCTTCCATTGACCAATGGCTTCTAAAAGTAGATCAAATCCATAGATTTGAAGAAATCTCCTCTTGGGAATTAAGGAACTTTGAAAGTTTTATGGGAGTGTGGAAGGAGTGGAAGACGTTCAGAAGCCTCAATGACCTGTCTCAATTCCATCTTTAGTCTGAAATTCTCGGGTCTTTCGAGTTGAAATCACCATTTCCTCCTAACATGATCTCTTTGACCCAAATGAGCTTTACAAGCTTCGCATCCTTTCTCTGTACGAGTCATATACCTTCCGCACCCATACCAACCCACTCACGATTACTATGTTATCCAGCACTGTTCAAGATATTTTTTGACTGATATGTAATCTCATAATGATACTGCCATTATGGCCTGCCAATGTATACTGTGACACAATTGTTACTTGTGTCTGTTTTCTTTAACTGCGAGGTTGCAACCTCCATTTGTTACATCTCTTTGATTTCAATAAAGTACTTTGAAAATAAAAAAAAAAAAAAAAAAAGAGGCATTTCATTTTGCTCTGTCCTAATAGAAGTCTATTGGCATGCATAACAGATCTGTCTGATTTCTGTTATGCAGGATGGAAACAAAGTTCTGTCGACAGGACTTTTTTCCGTCCTGCATAACGGAAACCATTCGTATCCGTTATGATTGCCTATAGACTTCTATTAGGATGGAGCAAAATGGAATGCCTCTTAAAGGCTTCCATTTTGCATTCTGTTTTGTCATTCTGTTATATTCTGTTATAAATGGAACCTATAGCGGAATAGCATAACGCTAGTGCAAACCCACCCTTAATGCTTTTTTTTTTTAACTCAAGGTAACCATTAACATATGTAAAAATCATGCTTTCAATGTCAAGATTATCCATAACCATTAAACATAAACTGTAATAAAAATCTCATGAAGAATACTAGTAGTGTGCAAGAAGGTGATCCCTATTGGCAGAGCCTAATTTCAAAACACTCAAAAACCCTATTAAACATAAAATATCCAAATAAAAAAATCTGGTTATTTTGAATTCAGAATAAAAATATATTGCCTTCCAACCTGATGTGCTTTTGACACCATAAAGACCAAACAAGTATTTTTCTTGCAGATTCATTGTCCTCCATACATAAAAACAAAATGCTAAAAAGCATTGGTGTTGCTCTGGATTAAGATTACATCTAACTTTTTGAAAGGCAAACTTCATCTCATTGATATCTGTGGGCTATGCTAACCCTTTTAAAACAAAAAGGTTTTATACATTGTGGCCCACTGGACCTTATTTATCAAAACAGTCTAACAAACAACAGCTGGTATTGCACATAGCAAGAAATCAAAGCTCCTCTTAAATTTTTGCTCTGTTAAGATAGAGGCTGCACTGTAATTGGTTACTACTTGAAACAGAATATCTTCATAAGATACATTATGTTAACATTGTAGTTCCCTGGAGCAGGGGTACTTTGAAGTCTGGAGTGGTCACTTTGTAATTGTTTGTGCTGAGTTTTTACACTCCCCCCCTCCCATTAGAAGGTTCTAGTATAGCTAGAACTGGTATATAAGGAGAGCAGTCAGAGCCCCTAGTGTTCTGCAGTTAGGGACCAGTGCTGGAAGGGGGAGACTTATGCCAGTCTGTATTAGTCACGAGAAGAAGATTCTGAGATGGTAATACTGAGCCACAGATCATGGGTCACCAGTAGAGTTGAGCGAACACCTGGATGTTCGGGTTCGAGAAGTTCGGCCGAACATCCCGGAAATGTTCGGGTTCGGGATCCGAACCCGATCCGAACTTCGTCCCGAACCCGAACCCCATTGAAGTCAATGGGGACCCGAACTTTTCGGCACTAAAACGGCTGTAAAACAGCCCAGGAAAGGGCTAGAGGGCTGCAAAAGGCAGCAACATGTAGGTAAATCCCCTGCAAACAAATGTGGATAGGGAAATTAATTAAAATAAAAATTAAATAAATAAAAATTAACCAAAATCAATTGGAGAGAGGTTCCATAGCAGAGAATCTGGCTTCCCGTCACCCACCACTGGAACAGTCCATTCTCAGATATTTAGGCCCCGGCACCCAGGCAGAGGAGAGAGGTCCCGTAACAGACAATCTGGCTTCATGTCAGCAGAGAATCAGTCTTCATGTCATAGCAGAGAATCAGGCTTCACGTCACCCACCACTGTAAGAGTCCATTTTCATAAATTTAGGCCCAGCACCCAGGCAGAGGAGAGAGGTCCCGTAACAGAGGATCTGGCTTCATGTCAGCAGAGAATCAGTCTGCATGTCATAGCAGAGAATCAGGCTTCACGTCAGCCACCACTGCAACAGTCCATTGTCATAAATTTAGGCCCAGCACCCAGGCAGAGGAGAGAGGTCCCGTAACAGAGGATCTGGCTTCATGTCAGCAGAGAATCAGTCTGCATGTCATAGCAGAGAATCAGGCTTCACGTCAGCCACCACTGCAACAGTCCATTGTCATAAATTTAGGCCCAGCACCCAGGCAGAGGAGAGAGGTCCCGTAACAGACAATCTGGCTTCATGTCAGCAGAGAATTAGTCTGCATGTCATAGCAGAGAATGAGGCTTCACGTCAGCCACCACTGCAACAGTCCATTGGCATATATTTAGGCCTAGCACACAGGCAGAGGAGAGAGGTCCCGTAACAGACAATCTGGCTTCATGTCAGCAGAGAATCAGTCTGCATGTCATAGCAGAGAATGAGGCTTCACGTCACCCACCACTGCAACAGTCCTTTGGCATATATTTAGGCCTAGCACACAGGCAGAGCAGAGAGGTCCCGTAACAGACAATCTGGCTTCATGACAGCAGAGAATCAGTCTGCATGTCATAGCAGAGAATGAGGCTTCACGTCACCCACCACTGCAACAGTCCATTGGCATATATTTAGGCCTAGCACACAGGCAGAGCAGAGAGGTCCCGTAACAGACAATCTGGCTTCATGTCAGCAGAGAATCAGTCTGCATGTCATAGCAGAGAATGAGGCTTCACGTCACCCACCACTGCAACAGTCCATTGGCATATATTTAGGCCTAGCACACAGGCAGAGCAGAGAGGTCCCGTAACAGACAATCTGGCTTCATGACAGCAGAGAATCAGTCTGCATGTCATAGCAGAGAATGAGGCTTCACGTCACCCACCACTGCAACAGTCCATTGGCATATATTTAGGCCTAGCACACAGGCAGAGCAGAGAGGTCCCGTAACAGACAATCTGGCTTCATGTCAGCAGAGAATCAGTCTGCATGTCATAGCAGAGAATGAGGCTTCACGTCACCCACCACTGCAACAGTCCATTGGCATATATTTAGGCCTAGCACACAGGCAGAGCAGAGAGGTCCCGTAACAGACAATCTGGCTTCATGACAGCAGAGAATCAGTCTGCATGTCATAGCAGAGAATGAGGCTTCACGTCACCCACCACTGCAACAGTCCATTGGCATATATTTAGGCCTAGCACACAGGCAGAGCAGAGAGGTCCCGTAACAGACGATCTGGCTTCATGTCAGCAGAGAATCAGTCTGCATGTCATAGCAGAGAATGAGGCTTCACGTCACCCACCACTGCAACAGTCCATTGGCATATATTTAGGCCTAGCACACAGGCAGAGCAGAGAGGTCCCGTAACAGACAATCTGGCTTCATGACAGCAGAGAATCAGTCTGCATGTCATAGCAGAGAATGAGGCTTCACGTCACCCACCATGTCCGACCATGTCCACGACCATGTCCACGTCCGCGTCCCTTACTAGATGTTTTTCTCATTGTTATGGTTCACCACAACAACAAATATATTATTTGGCCCAATGTATTGTATTCAAATTCAGCGGGATATAAATTTGAGGCCTAGTATTTAGGCGCTGGGTGACCGGTATGGATATAGTGACAGAATTAGACTTGGAAATGCACAGAAGCGTGTGTGTGTGAAGTTATTCTGAATGACCCAATGTGCACCTTGAATATTATATACCCTTTTAGGGATAGATTTCAAATAGCTCTGATATAGCAGAAACCACTAAATTATGAAATTGTTAAATTGGGAATTGTATTTAAACCCAGAACAAAAAATGTGCTTTGACGGACACTAAATAACTTTCCCAGCCACAACAGGACAGCGTTAACGAGAGATTTAGCAGGATATAAATTTGAGGCCTAGTATTTAGGCGCTGGGTGACAGGTATGGGTTTAGTGACAGAATTAGACTTAGAAATACACAGTAGCGGGTGTGTGTGAAGTTATTCTGAATGACCCAATGTGCACCTTGAATATTATATACCCTTTTAGGGATAGATTTCAAATAGCTCTGATATAGCAGAAACCACTAAATTATGAAATTGCTAAATTGGGAATTGTATTTCAACCCAGAACAAAAAATGTGCCTTGACGGACACTAAATAACTTTCCCAGCCACAACAGGACAGCGTTAACGAGAGATTTAGCAGGATATAAATTTGAGGCCTAGTATTTAGGCGCTGGGTGACAGGTATGGGTTTAGTGACAGAATTAGACTTGGAAATACACAGTAGCGGGTGTGTGTGAAGTTATTCTGAATGACCCAATGTGCACCTTGAATATTATATACCCTTTTAGGGATAGATTTCAAATAGCTCTGATATAGCAGAAACCACTAAATTATGAAATTGCTAAATTGGGAATTGTATTTCAACCCAGAACAAAAAATGTGCTTTGACGGACACTAAATAACTTTCCCAGCCACAACAGGACAGCGTTAACGAGAGATTTAGCAGGATATAAATTTGAGGCCTAGTATTTAGGCGCTGGGTGACAGGTATGGGTTTAGTGACAGAATTAGACTTGGAAATACACAGTAGCGGGTGTGTGTGAAGTTATTCTGAATGACCCAATGTGCACCTTGAATATTATATACCCTTTTAGGGATAGATTTCAAATAGCTCTGATATAGCAGAAACCACTAAATTATGAAATTGCTAAATTGGGAATTGTATTTCAACCCAGAACAAAAAATGTGCTTTGACGGACACTAAATAACTTTCCCAGCCACAACAGGACAGCGGTAACGAGAGATTTAGCAGGATATAAATTTGAGGCCTAGTATTTAGGCGCTGGGTGACAGGTATGGGTTTAGTGACAGAATTAGACTTGGAAATACACAGTAGCGGGTGTGTGTGAAGTTATTCTGAATGACCCAATGTGCACCTTGAATATTATATACCCTTTTAGGGATAGATTTCAAATAGCTCTGATATAGCAGAAACCACTAAATTATGAAATTGCTAAATTGGGAATTGTATTTCAACCCAGAACAAAAAATGTGCTTTGACGGACACTAAATAACTTTCCCAGCCACAACAGGACAGCGTTAACGAGAGATTTAGCAGGATATAAATTTGAGGCCTAGTATTTAGGCGCTGGGTGACAGGTATGGGTTTAGTGACAGAATTAGACTTGGAAATACACAGTAGCGGGTGTGTGTGAAGTTATTCTGAATGACCCAATGTGCACCTTGAATATTATATACCCTTTTAGGGATAGATTTCAAATAGCTCTGATATAGCAGAAACCACTAAATTATGAAATTGCTAAATTGGGAATTGTATTTCAACCCAGAACAAAAAATGTGCTTTGACGGACACTAAATAACTTTCCCAGCCACAACAGGACAGCGGTAACGAGAGATTTAGCAGGATATAAATTTGAGGCCTAGTATTTAGGCGCTGGGTGACAGGTATGGGTTTAGTGACAGAATTAGACTTGGAAATACACAGTAGCGGGTGTGTGTGAAGTTATTCTGAATGACCCAATGTGCACCTTGAATATTATATACCCTTTTAGGGATAGATTTCAAATAGCTCTGATATAGCAGAAACCACTAAATTATGAAATTGCTAAATTGGGAATTGTATTTCAACCCAGAACAAAAAATGTGCTTTGACGGACACTAAATAACTTTCCCAGCCACAACAGGACAGCGGTAACGAGAGATTTAGCAGGATATAAATTTGAGGCCTAGTATTTAGGCGCTGGGTGACAGGTATGGGTTTAGTGACAGAATTAGACTTGGAAATACACAGTAGCGGGTGTGTGTGAAGTTATTCTGAATGACCCAATGTGCACCTTGAATATTATATACCCTTTTAGGGATAGATTTCAAATAGCTCTGATATAGCAGAAACCACTAAATTATGAAATTGCTAAATTGGGAATTGTATTTCAACCCAGAACAAAAAATGTGCTTTGACGGACACTAAATAACTTTCCCAGCCACAACAGGACAGCGGTAACGAGAGATTTAGCGGGATATAAATTTGAGGCCTAGTATTTAGGCGCTGGGTGACCGGTATGGATTTACTAACAGAATTGGACTTGGAAATGCACAGTAGCGTGTGTGTGAAGTTATTCTGAATGACCCTATGTGCACCTTGAATATTATATACCCTTTTAGGGATAGATTTCAAATAGCTCTGATATAGCAGAAACCACTAAATTATGAAATTGCTAAATTGGGAATTGTATTTCAACCCTGAACAAAAAATGTGCTTTGACGGACACTAAATAACTTGCCCAGCCACAACAGTACAGCGGTAACGACAGATTTAGCGGGATATAAATTTGAGGCCTAGTATTTAGGCGCTGGGTGACCGGTATGGATTTAGTGACAGAATTAGACTGGGATATGGCCAAAAAATAACTACACTATTGCTGGTTAAATGCACTTGGTGACGGGCGCAGCTTGCCCCTGATGTAGTATATGGACAAAAAATGAACAGACTATTGCTGGTTAAATGCACTTGGTGTCACAGCTTGACCAACCACACTACTGAGGGTTAAAAGCACTTGGTGACGGGCGCAGCTTGCCCCTGATGTAGTATATGGCCAAAAAATGAACAGACTATTGCTGGTTAAATGCACTTGGTGACGGGCGCAGCTTGCCCCTGATTTAGTATATGGCCAAAAAATGAACAGACTATTGCTGGTTAAATGCACTTGGTGTGATAGCTTGACCAACCACACTACTGAGGGTTAAATGCACTTGGTGACGGGCGCAGCTTGCCCCTGATGTAGTATATGGCCAAAAAATAAACAGACTATTGCTGGTTAAATGCACTTGGTGTGACAGCTTCACCCTGATGTAGGCTTTAGCCAAAAAACAACCACACCATTGAGGGTTAAATGCACTTGGTGACAGGCACAGCTTGCCCCTGATGTAGTATATGGCCAAAAAACAACCACACCATTGAGGGTTAAATGCACTTGGTGACAGGCGCAGCTTGCCCCTGATTTAGTATATGGCCAAAAAATGAACAGACTATTGCTGGTTAAATGCACTTTGTGTGACAGCTTCACCCTGATGTAGGCTTTAGCCAAAAAACAACCACACCATTGAGGGTTAAATGCACTTGGTCGCAGCTTGGATGCACTTGGTCGCAGCACCGCACAAGACACAAAATGGCCGCCGATCACCCCAGAAAAAAGTGACTGACAAACGGTCTGGGCAGCCTAAAAACAGTGAGTGAGCATTTGAATTTCAGCAGCTCAATGATGCACAGCTGCAGATCGATCGATTAATCAAGTGAAGTCCTTTGGAGGAGTTAATCTGCCTAATCTCGCCCTACTGTCGCATCCGCAACCTCTCCCTACGCTAATCAGAGCAGAGTGACGGGCGGCGCTATGTGACTCCAGCTTAAATAGAGGCTGGGTCACATGGTGCTCTGGCCAATCACAGCCATGCCAATAGTAGGCATGGCTGTGACGGCCTCTTGGGGCAAGTAGTATGACGCTTGTTGATTGGCTGCTTTGCAGCCTTTCAAAAAGCGCCAAGAAAGCGTCACAAAAGCGCCAAGAAAGCGACGAACACCGAACCCGAACCCGGACTTTTACGAAAATGTCCGGGTTCGGGTCCGTGTCACGGACACCCCAAAATTCGGTACGAACCCGAACTATACAGTTCGAGTTCGCTCATCCCTAGTCACCAGCCCTGTGACCAAAAAGAGAGAAGCCAGCCATATGCCTCACCTGTATTGTTTTGTACCTGAATTCCTCCAGTAAAGAAGCACACTGGTTAACTGCAGACCCTGACTCTCTGGACTTATTTCCCATTAGGACGCACCATGCCTTAACATCCCTTCTGGAGAGCAGCAACATGTGGTAACACCTCTACTGTGTTTCGGGGGACCCAAAGTAGCAATGGGGCCAACCCAAACCCGACCACTATCATTTTATGAACCTTGACTTGTGTGTTCAGTTCTCTGTAAGAAGATGAATGCTTTGGCTAAGAACACAACACATTCACGCTTCTGATCATGAAAAGATCTGCATCTCCCCATACACAACTAAACTACTGTGATCATTGCACCAGATTGTGGAATTAATCTAGGTATATCATTTCTGGCCCATAAGATAAACATTTTATCCTCCTTCACTATTTATCCCAAATGGTGTTTGTTCACGCAGGAAAGGACAATACTGTTTTTAACAAATACTATTCAAATGTGTGTGGCTACAGAAGGTAGGGCAATTCTGAGGATTATTTATCAGGCTATAATTGGGCTGCAGACACAATTTCCATCTTTTTTTTAAAGCTGATGGTCTACATTTTTAAACAAGACCAAGATCATGGCACTAGCCATGATACAGCATGACTTACAGCCTTTAGAAATGGGTCCCAGTTAAAGCTGTATATACCTTCAGCTTTCACTTCTGATCAAGTTTCCAAAGTCTGCATCTCTCCATGTAGCTCACCTAATATTGTGACCTTTGTCTTGTTTAAAGCTTAGATAGTCAAATTTCAAGAGCGGGCTCACATCTGTAGCTGCTTCCAAGCCCAAGATATTAAGGGCTAAAGTAGCCCTACCCCTTCAGCTGGCTATGATCACAGCCAGCCTTGAGGAGGAGAGGGGGCCCATTGAGGGATGTGCTGCCAGGTTGTAGGCAGAGAGAAGAGAAGCTGATATTTTTCTCTCCTTGTGTAACTGTACATGACAACAGGGAGGAGGGTAAGATTGACTACTGTGCATGTTTTATATCCTTCTCTCCCCCATTAATAAGATAGCATAAAATAGGTGTCCCTCAAAAAAAAGTTATATAATACATTGTATATACCTCAAATTGGTTCCTATGAAAACTACAACATAGGCCTCATGCACACGGCCGTTGCCAGGCCAGGGCCGTATTGCGACCCGCAAACAGCGGGTCCGCAATATGCGGGCACCGGCCGTGTGCTCCCTGCATCACGTATGCAGACCCATTAACTTGAATGGGCCCGCAATCCGGAGCTGCAGTGCGGATTGGAGGCACGGAACCCCACAGAAGCACATGTTCTATTTTTTTGCACTGCGGACGGATCACAGACCCATTCAAGTTGAATGGGTCTCGATCCATCCCAGCCGATGCGCGGACGTTGCCTGTGCATTAAGGATGGCAAATTGCGGTCCCCAAGGCACAGAATGGCTGCACAATGGCATGAGGCCTTATCCTGCAAAACCTGAAGGTCTCATGCAGCCACATTTAAGAAAAAAACCTTATGACTCATGGAACACAAAGAGAGAGAAATGTTACTCGCTAAAGTCAATTATGTCACTCAGGGTTTAAAATGTACTTCAGATACACGAGTTGTGTGCCAGCTATATTTAGTTCAGATATAAAAAAAAGTGACATTTTAGGTATAGTTTTTCCAATTTTAATGTGATGGGATGGTTAAAGAGTTTTTCCACAATTTTATCCGGGGTGCTTATTCTATTTTTCTGTTTACAGTAACGTTATCATACAGGGCATTCTAAAATTAGTTTTTTAAAGCACCATTAACCCCTTCAGGACCATTTTTCACCTTAAGAACCAGGCCATTTTTTGAAAATCTGACATGTCTCACTTTATGTGGTGATAACTTTAAAATGCTTTTACTTATCCAGGCCATTCTGAGATTGTTTTCTCATCACATATTGTACTTCATGACAGTGGTAAATTTGAGTCAAAATATTTAATTTGTATTTATTAAAAAAATAACAAATTTACCCAAAATTTTAAAAAATCCGCAATTTTTTTAAATGTCTATTTCTCTTCTTTTAAAACAGACAGTGATACCTCAGAAAATAGTTAATAATTTAAATTTACCATATGTCTACTTCATGTTTGGATCATTTTGTAAATGTCATTTTTTGGGGATGTTAGAAGGCTTAGAAATTTTGAAGCAAATCTTAAAATGTTTAAGAAAATTTCCAAAACCCAATTTTTGAGGACTAGTTCAGGTCTGAAGTCACTTTGTGAGGCTTACATAATAAAAAAAACACACATAAATGGCCCCATTTTAGAAACTACACCACACATAACCAGACATTATTTTAGTGTCTCTATATTCTGAAAGCCATAGTTTTATTTTATTTTTTGGGTGACTGTCTTTTTTTCAGTATGAGATGACGGTACTATTTTAAAGTGCATATCACTTGGCTTTTTTGACACCGTTTTTTTTTTTTTTTATGCTGTTCACCGGAGGGGTTAGGTCATGTGATATTTTAATAGACCTGGTTGTTATGGACATGGCGATACCTAATATGTCAACGTTTTAATTTTTTTCACTTTTAACACAATAAAAGCATTTTTTTTTTAAATATTTCATGTATTAGTGTCTCAATATTCTGAGAGCCATAGTTTTTTTTATTTATGTTTTATGTAGGGGCTCATTTTCTGCAGGATGAGGTGACAGTTTGATTGTTACTATTTTGGGGGCCATATGCCTTTCTAATTGCATGGTGGTGTAAGGTGACAAGCAAAATGGTTGTTTTAGCACAATTTTATTTTAAAAAAATTCTACGGCGTTAAGGTGAGGGGGTGCATCAGGTCGTTACGGACGCGGCAATACCCAATATGTATTTTCTTTCAATTTTTTTTTACAATTTTATGTGTTTCGTTTTGGGAAAATTTTATTTTTTTTTTTACTTGAAACTTTGTTTTTTTCTAATTATGAAAAACTCTTTTTTTTACTTTTTATTTTTGTCCCACTGTTACTTCAACTTCTGGGGTATGATCCTCTCTGCAATGCATGACAATACAACCTATATTGTAATGCATTAGTTGTCAGCTTTTATGCTGACAGCCTGCCTGTGAGACCCAGAAAATGAATTGGTACAGAACTGGTCCAGATCTGTTCCGCAAAAAAACAGAACAGATCAGGAAAGAAGCAACGGACGTGTGAATGGACCCTTAGTATGTGAACTGTGCTCTGTGAATTGCATGCTCCCTGTGTCTATTTAGGGTTAATGCTTCCTTGAACTTGTTTGAATATCAGGTGGTCAGATGCCTTAGTCACCCTGATATGTAGACCTGTGTGCAATATGCCTGGGAGCTCAGTCTGTTTTCAGGAATGCTGAGTGCAGGGTGCTTGCTTTCCTGACCTGTGTCTTTGATACTCTACCCTGACATGTGTGGTCAGCCTGGTTATTCATTAATGTATTTTTTTTATCTTGATCTGTCTGTGAACACTATGCTCCTTGTATTCTTGTTCCGCATGGATTCCAGGCATGTTTGTATATCTGTGTTTGAATGCCATGCTCCCTGTCATGCATGGGTTCCAGGTATGTTTGCATGTCTGTTTGTGTACGCCATGCTCCCTGTTCTGCATGGGTTCCAGACATGCTTGTATTTCTCTGATAATGTTCTGATCTGTCTATGTTCACTGTGCTCTGTGTTTACTGAGTTTTATGGGTTCCTGGCCACGTGGCTCTTTTTGTGATCCTGTATTCTGGTTTTCTGTCTGAACAGTGACCTATATTGTATGTCTGGAATGGTGGTGCCTTGCACCAGCGTCTCTGTTTCCTTTTAGGTCAGTTGCCAAATGAACCGGGACCATCCCAGGAGGTAGCGTTCCGGTTTCCTCCCTGCAGTGAAGACCAAATACCTGTATAGGTGTTAAAGGGTGAAAACTAGGGGCGCACTGGAATAACGCCCTTAGGGTCTGGCCCAAAGTCAAACCGGTCACTTGGCACAGTGGTTACACTTGTGCCCTGATCTGCCTGATCCTTATAGCTTGCTCAGCTATGAAACCTGCTGTCCTTCTAAGGCCTCTTTCACACTTGCGTTGTCCGGATCCGGTGTGTACTCCACTTGCCGGAATTACACGCCGGATCAGGAAAAACGCAAGTGTACTGAAAGCATTTGAAGACGGATCCGTCTTCAAAATGCGTTCAGTGTTACTATGGCAGCCAGGACGCTATTAAAGTCATGGTTGCCATAGTAGTAGTGGGGAGTGGGGGAGCGGCATACTTACAGTCCGTGCGGCTCCCGGGGCGCTCCAGAGTGACGTCAGAGCGCCCCATGCAGCATGGATGACGTGCCATGCGATCACGTCATCCATGCGTGTGGGGCGCCCTGATGTCACTCTGGAGCGCCCCGGGAGCCGCACGGACAGTAAGTATACTGCTCCCCCGCTCCCCACTACACTTTACCATGGCTGCCTGGACTTTAACGTCCCGGCAGCCATGGTAACCATTCAGAAAAAGCTAAACGTCGGATCTGGCAATGCGCCAAAACGACGTTTAGCTTAAGGCCGGATCCGGATCAATGCCTTTCAATGGGCATTAATTCCGGATCCGGCCTTGCGGCAAGTCTTCAGGATTTTTGGCCGGAGCAAAAAGCGCAGCATGCTGCGGTATTTTCTCCGGCCAAAAAACGTTCCGTTCCAGAACTGAAGACATCCTGATGCATCCTGAACGGATTTCACTCTATTCAGAATGCATTAGGAATAAAACTGATCAGGATTCTTCCGGCATAGAGCCCCGACGACGGAACTCTATGCCGGAAGAAAAGAACGCAAGTGTGAAAGAGCCCTTAGTTCTTTTCTGGCCTGGTTTATTCTTATTGCTTGTGTTTGGTACTTTTGTTTAATAAAACATTTTCGCTTTCTCTGGATCATGTTGTCTGTTCTGTGTACACTTCTGATATGTTCAGTTTTCCTGGACCGTTGTACATGACAGGGTGTTTTTCTTCTACAACAGTCTTTTCCCCATCACTGTTTAGGGGGTCGTGTCTTTTCTCAGGAAGCATGTCCTTTCTGCTGCAGCTCTTTCCCTGTAACTTCATAGCTTCTAACAATAGATTCAGCTGGTGGCAGTTGAAGATTGCAAATAAACATGTCTGTCCACCTCAGTTATGAGAACAAACAGCAGGTGATGCTGTATGGATAGATTGTATTGAATAACTCAGTGACTATACTACATTTTTAAATAAATGCTAAAATTTGGAATACTTTTGTGGGAAAATCCCATTAATGGAATATTCCAACATATTCCAAATATTTGTTACGTGTAATTGTTTATCAATTGTTATCAATACAATTAATTTCATTGCATTGTTGTTTACTTGGCCAGGTACCACCTCACTACACCCTGAATTTACTAAATTATTATGTTAACCCATCAAGATGTGATCATAACAAAGCTACACAAAATACAAATATGGCATTTATTGATATACATAAAATATTGAAAAAAAAATTGCAGTACACAAGAAATCCATGCTTATATTTAGAATTTTTAGATACAGGGTTAAAATGCAGTTTTCCATTTCTAAAAACAAAAAACAAAACAGGTATAATTGCCATTCATTGGGGCTTCTCTCATTGTGAACATGTCTATAGGGCATCATTTCTCCATTGGGACTTGCTGCAGTTTTGTGCATTATGTACTTTACATATCCCATTAAAACTAATTGCTATTTAGTCTGCAAAGTGATTAGAATCCAAAGTTTTTCTTAAAGTATTCTATTACTTGGCTAATTTGTTTAACTGAATAAAACGTGTGCTTCAAACTTTAAAAGCATAAGAACATTTCTATAACAAATCTAGTAAATCAATAGCACTTGGTATTCTGTAAGAAATCCCCCTTAAAGGCTATGAAAGGTATGGATATTCTCCACATCTAGGTGCCTTAGGTCGGTCAATACAGGATTATTATTCCTTTCACATGCTTCATAAAGCTGTTGCAGACAGATGTATGAAATCTCCTTTGGGGATAGCATTTTACTACAGTGTTAACATGCAGCCTTTAAACACAAGGGCCAGAGAAGCAAACATGCTTATTTATGAGGATCCACAACTGGTCCAGACTCAGTTTTTCTGGAACTATAGAGGAACAGCTGCATAAGGAGGTTACTAGATTAGACCTAAATTCTGAAATAGCAGCTCTGATATCTCTTGCTTAAAATGAGAAAAAAAAATTACAGATACATAACACAATATATTGTATAGGAAGCCAAATACTGCCTGACAAGTCATATTGAAATGATATAATATACTTAGTTTGCAGATTTTGAAAGAATATTTATTACTTAGGGTACTTTCACACTTACGTTGTGAGGATCCGGCAGGCAGTTTCGTCGCCGGAACTGCTTGCCGGATCTGAAAATCCATATGCAAACGGTTATCATTTGTAGACGGCTCCGGATGCGGATTCATCTGACAAATGCATTGAAATACCGGATCCGTCTCTCCGGTGTCATCTGGAAAAACGGATCCGGTATTTATTATTTTCACATTTTTAAAGGTCTGCACATGCGCAGACCGGATCTGTCAGTGCGGCAATTTTAATTCTGGATCTACATGCTGGATCTGCATGCTGCAGTATTTTTTCCAGGCAAATAACGTAAGAGGGACTGAAATGATGCATCCTGATGCATACTGAATGGAATGCTCTCCATTCAGAATGCATTAGGATTAAACTGATCAGTTTCTTCCTAGTATTGAGCCCCTAGGACCGAACTCAATAATGGAAAAGAATAACGCTAGTGTGAAAGTACCCTTGTACTGTACTGATCCTGAGTTAAGGGTCTGAGATATCATCAATAATGAAACTGTATGCGCAGTACCCCAGAGGACTACTGAAACAGGTACATTTGCAACTAGATAGTTCAATTAGCATTTATGTTAATGCACTTTTTATAAGCAATATTTGTAATCGAAGAGCTGAAATGAGAACTCAATTTACTTTTTGTGCCCAACCCAGCAGGAGGAGACTGCTAAATTAGGAGCTAGTGTATCTGGTCTAGACAGGCTAAGAGATATTCTGCATGAGCCTGTGCAGAAGGGGGACCTGCTGCAAGGAATATCCATCCTTGCATGCCAACCAGTGCAATCAATATTCATAATATTAAATTAATATTTATAATAATAATCTTTATTTATTTAGCGCCAACATATCCCACAGCGGTTTAAAAGCCAGGGGTTCATGTACAAACAATCATAAATAACGTAGCAACAGACAAGTAAATAGTTACAGCAAGAGGAATGAGGACCCTGCTCACAAGAGCTTACAATCTATGAGAGGATGGGATGACTCAAAAGGTAGAAGTTTTGTACAATGGCCCAGCCATCTTGGGGAAAATAGGGGAGCAGATATAAAGATGCATGAGCTGGTCAGCAGCCGATATTTGAAGTGCTTCTGGGTGCAGTGGAGAGTTTGGTGGAGATTCAGGTTCAGGAAATGATAAATGGGCTATATATAGAGAGGAGTTAGATCAGGGGATATGATAGGCCACCGTAAAAAGATGTGTTTTTGGAGAGTGCCTAAAACTGTGTATATTGGGAGTCAACCTAATTTCATGGGGTAGGGCATTCCAGAGAACTGGTACAGCTAGGGAGAAGTCTTGGAGCAGGGAGTGAGAGGTTCAGATTATGGTGGAAGTCAGTCATAAGTCATTGGCTCAACGGAGAGCAAGGATAAGGTGGAGGACAGAGATGAGGGAAGAGATATAGGAGGGGTGCAGCACTATGGAAAAAATTGTGGGTGAGGACAAGCAGTTTGAATTGGATGCTATACTGTACAGGCAACTAGTGCAATGACTGGCACAGAGTGGAGGCATCGGAGTAGCAGTTGGACAGATAAGTGACCCTGGCCAACTAGATTGGAGAGGAGAAAGTCTGGTGGAGGGGGGGGGGGCAATTAATAGTGAGTTATGGTATGGCAACAAGCCTGCTAGTGGAAAGGCTACATTGCCTCTACGTTAACCATGCTTTTACCATAGATTAGCTATCTGGAGGATCTGCCCTGGTTTATTTGGAAAGTAGTTTGGATCTGATAGAAACTCAGAGTGAGCAATCCCACTTGCGGTTATCCAATGTTTAGTTCTGAAAGTATTGTATATGTATCCTGTTCCTGTATCCTAAACTGAATATTATTATTGCCTTTGTTAAGAACTGCTTAAAGGTAATGTGCCATCAGAAAATGATCTGCTGTTTAAATCACTTTTTATGTTTAACACATTTGTAATTAATTTTTGATTATATTATTTTTCATTTCCCATGTCACTTTTTATATTTAAACTAAAATCGAAAATCCTGCAGTTTTTGAACTGGCCACTTTGTCTAATAATTGGTGCCACTTCTTGGTTTGTGGTTTGTACAGATTACTTTACTGCAGTTAACTCATTCTAACCCTGCCTGTAAAGATATCTGTGTATAGATAAGAAAGGATCCACAATTCTCAATAGGAGATAGTCAAAGCTTATCTATTTTTTCCTTGTGCAATGACCTCTGCACAGGTCACAGAGCATTCCTAGAAAACTCTCCCATGTAAATCAATAGGGTACACTCCTGACCATTGTGTTTATGGCCCATGGGGCTGCCATTTATATACCTATGTTTAGTTAACACATTACTGCATCATACCTTTTCGTTCAAAGAAATATTATTGCAAAAATTGCATTGCTATACCCATATTAATGAATGCATTACTGCATCATTCCATGTTGTTCAAAGATATTTTACTGAACAATTTGCATTCTTATACACATTAGTAAACACATTACTGCAACAGACTTTGTAGAACGCATTACTGCATCACATAATTGTTTTTTAAGACATTTTGCAGCAAAAATGGCATTGTTATATCTGTTATTGAACACATTCTATTACTGCAATGTAATGTGTAGTTCAAAAACATTTACTGCAAAAATGGAATTGTTATTAGTGATGACCGGCATAGGTAATATTAGTTTTCACGATATTTTGTGAATTTTTCACATAATATTAGCAATAAATTCACGAATTCTAGAATTCGCAATCTCCAGTCATTATTTTTACGATTGCGCAAATCAGCACTATTGATGAACCTTTTTTTTTTTTTTTTTTTTTTTTTTTTTGCACAATACATGCAACTTCACATTTTATCAGGTCTGAGTAGGTGCACTAAGTATTGTTGTGACATCACAGCACTGTGTCTAACAGAGACACTAATCCCTATCACAGGACAGTAATTCCTATCACACTACCTAACACCCTGCACTAGAACCTATGAGCTACACTATATCACTATCTAACCTACACTGACTCCCACTAACTATCTCTATTATATATATCAGCTAACTATCTAATGTAATTAAATAAGGATCCAGATGAGTCTGCAAAGCACAGAGCACAGCAATGTCACTGCTCTCTCTCTCTCTCTCTCTCTCTCTCTCAGAACTGCAAAAAGACAGCAGAAATTGGCTGCCGGGGACTTTCTTATATAATAAAGAGGTAGGCAACTTTCCTATTGGTTGCTAAGGATGTTGCTAAGCTCTGACAAAGATATTGCAGCCTTCTTATTGGCCCACAAGCAAGAAGCAGTAGTACTGATGAAAAAAATAAAAATAAATAGAATATTCGCGATTACGAATATATAGAACTATATACTAGATTTTCGCGAATTCTCAAAGTGACGATATTCACAATAAAAATTCTCAATTAGAAAATTTGCGATCAACACTATTTGTTATACCCTTGTTACAGAATTCATTCTATTACAGCAATATACCATGTAGTTCAAACACATTGTACTGCAAAACTATTTTATTACCAAAGTACATTTTCAATATCAGTGTGCAGAGTGCTTGTAAAAGGGGAGGGAAATTTAATTGTGCCTCTATCTTTAAATTATCCTTGCAATTTTGCTAGTGCCATTCAGTTATCTACGTACCAAACCCATTGCTTTTCATTTATAGGAAACCTGTGACTTTTTATGTTTTTATACCTCATAGTAAAACATCTGGAAAACAGAAGAGTTAAAAACTAAAGACCTATGCCTCGTCCTCCAAGAGTCAGAATGTGGGTAGTAGCAGAAGTAGCAGCAGCAGCCATCCAGCCAGTAGTAGTAGTAGGCTTCTGAAAGGCACACATTATTTTTGAGGACAAAGAAGAGATTGTGGACTGGATGACTTACTCCTTATCTCATAGAGACCTTTGAGCCAGGGGTTACAGCATTCCTCCTTTCTACCCCAGAAAAGCCTTTCAGTTATATCCTCACAAAAGTAGGGATGAGCGAACTCGAACTGTATAGTTCGGGTTCGTACCGAATTTTGGGGTGTCCGTGACACGGACCCGAACCCGGACATTTTCGTAAAAGTCCGGGTTCGGGTTCGGTGTTCGTCGCTTTCTTGGCGCTTTTGTGACGCTTTCTTGGCGCTTTTTGAAAGGCTGCAAAGCAGCCAATCAACAAGCGTCATACTACTTGCCCCAAGAGGCCATCACAGCCATGCCTACTATTGGCATGGCTGTGATTGGCCAGAGCACCATGTGACCCAGCCTCTATTTAAGCTGGAGTCACATAGCGCCGCCCGTCACTCTGCTCTGATTAGCGTAGGGAGAGGTTGCGGCTGCGACAGTAGGGCGAGATTAGGCAGATTAACTCCTCCAAAGGACTTGATTAACTGATCGATCTGCAGCTGTGGATCATTGAGCTGCTGATCCTCAATTGCTCACTGTTTTTAGGCTGCCCAGACCGTTTGTCAGTCACATTTTTCTGGGGTGATCGGCGGCCATTTTGTGTCTTGTGGTGCGCCAGCACAAGCTGCGACCAAGTGCATTTAACCCTCAATGGTGTGGTTGTTTTTTGGCTAAAGCCTACATCAGGGTGAAGCTGTCACACCAAGTGCATTTAACCAGCAATAGTCTGTTCATTTTTTGGCCATATACAAAATCAGGGGCAAGCTGCGCCTGTCACCAAGTGCATTTAACCCTCAATGGTGTGGTTGTTTTTTGGCTAAAGCCTACATCAGGGTGAAGCTGTCACACCAAGTGCATTTAACCAGCAATAGTCTGTTCATTTTTTGGCCATATACAAAATCAGGGGCAAGCTGCGCCTGTCACCAAGTGCATTTAACCCTCAATGGTGTGGTTGTTTTTTGGCTAAAGCCTACATCAGGGTGAAGCTGTCACACCAAGTGCATTTAACCAGCAATAGTCTGTTCATTTTTTGGCCATATACAAAATCAGGGGCAAGCTGCGCCTGTCACCAAGTGCATTTAACCCTCAATGGTGTGGTTGTTTTTTGGCTAAAGCCTACATCAGGGTGAAGCTGTCACACCAAGTGCATTTAACCAGCAATAGTCTGTTCATTTTTTGGCCATATACAAAATCAGGGGCAAGCTGCGCCTGTCACCAAGTGCATTTAACCCTCAATGGTGTGGTTGTTTTCTGGCTAAAGCCTACATCAGGGTGAAGCTGTCACACCAAGTGCATTTAACCAGCAATAGTCTGTTTATTTTTTGGCCATATACTACATCAGGGGCAAGCTGCGCCCGTCACCAAGTGCATTTAACCCTCAGTAGTGTGGTTGGTCAAGCTGTGACACCAAGTGCATTTAACCAGCAATAGTCTGTTCATTTTTTGGCCATATACTACATCAGGGGCAAGCTGCGCCCGTCACCAAGTGCATTTAACCAGCAATAGTGTGGTTATTTTTTGGCCATATCCCAGTCTAATTCTGTCACTAAATCCATACCGGTCACCCAGCGCCTAAATACTAGGCCTCAAATTTATATCCCGCTAAATCTCTCGTTACCGCTGTCCTGTTGTAGCTGGGAAAGTTATTTAGTGTCCGTCAAAGCACATTTTTTGTTCTGGGTTGAAGTACAATTCCCAATTTAGCAATTTCATAATTTAGTGGTTTCTGCTATATCAGAGCTATTTGAAATCTATCCCTAAAAGGGTATATAATATTCAAGGTGCACATTGGGTCATTCAGAATAACTTCACACACACCCGCTACTGTGTATTTTCAAGTCTAATTCTGTCACTAAACCCATACCTGTCACCCAGCGCCTAAATACTAGGCCTCAAATTTATATCCTGCTAAATCTCTCGTTACCGCTGTCCTGTTGTAGCTGGGAAAGTTATTTAGTGTCCGTCAAAGCACATTTTTTGTTCTGGGTTGAAGTACAATTCCCAATTTAGCAATTTCATAATTTAGTGGTTTCTGCTATATCAGAGCTATTTGAAATCTATCCCTAAAAGGGTATATAATATTCAAGGTGCACATTGGGTCATTCAGAATAACTTCACACACACCCGCTACTGTGTATTTCCAAGTCTAATTCTGTCACTAAACCCATACCTGTCACCCAGCGCCTAAATACTAGGCCTCAAATTTATATCCTGCTAAATCTCTCGTTACCGCTGTACTGTTGTTGCTTGGAAAGATATTTAGTGTCCGTCAAAGCACATTTTTTGTTCTGGGTTGAAATACAATTCCCAATTTAGCAATTTCATAATTTAGTGGTTCCTGCTATATCAGAGCTATTTGAAATCTATCCCAAAAAGGGTATATAATATTCAAGGTGCACATAGGGTCATTCAGAATAACTTCACACACACCCTCTACTGTGTATTTCCAAGTCTAATTCTGTCACTAAACCCATACCTGTCACCCAGCGCCTAAATACTAGGCCTCAAATTTATATCCTGCTAAATCTCTCGTTACCGCTGTACTGTTGTTGCTGGGCAAGATATTTAGTGTCCGTCAAAGCACATTTTTTGTTCTGGGTTGAAATACAATTCCCAATTTAGCAATTTCATAATTTAGTGGTTCCTGCTATATCAGAGCTATTTGAAATCTATCCCAAAAAGGGTATATAATATTCAAGGTGCACATAGGGTCATTCAGAATAACTTCACACACACGCTTCTGTGCATTTCCAAGTCTAATTCTGTCACTAAATCCATACCGGTCACCCAGCGCCTAAATACTAGGCCTCAAATTTATATCCCGCTGAATTTGAATACAATACATTGGGCCAAATAATATATTTGTTGTTGTGGTGAACCATAACAATGAGAAAAACATCTAGTAAGGGACGCGGACGTGGACATGGTCGTGGTGGTGTTAGTGGACCCTCTGGTGCTGGGAGAGGACGTGGCCGTTCTGCCACATCCACACGTCCTAGTGTACCAACTACCTCAGGTCCCAGTAGCCGCCAGAATTTACAGCGATATATGGTGGGGCCCAATGCCGTTCTAAGGATGGTAAGGCCTGAGCAGGTACAGGCATTAGTCAATTGGGTGGCCGACAGTGGATCCAGCACGTTCACATTATCTCCCACCCAGTCTTCTGCAGAAAGCGCACAGATGGCGCCTGAAAACCAACCCCATCAGTCTGTCACATCACCCCCATGCATACCAGGGAAACTGTCTCAGCCTCAAGTTATGCAGCAGTCTCTTATGCTGTTTGAAGACTCCGCTGGCAGGGTTTCCCAAGGGCATCCACCTAGCCCTTCCCCAGCGGTGAAAGACATAGAATGCACTGACGCACAACCACTTATGTTTCCTGATGATGAGGACATGGGAATACCACCTCAGCATGTCTCTGATGATGACGAAACACAGGTGCCAACTGCTGCGTCTTTCTGCAGTGTGCAGACTGAACAGGAGGTCAGGGATCAAGACTGGGTGGAAGACGATGCAGGGGACGATGAGGTCCTAGACCCCACATGGAATGAAGGTCGTGCCACTGACTTTCACAGTTCGGAGGAAGAGGCAGTGGTGAGACCGAGCCAACAGCGTAGCAAAAGAGGGAGCAGTGGGCAAAAGCAGAACACCCGCCGCCAAGAGACTCCGCCTGCTACTGACCGCCGCCATCTGGGACCGAGCACCCCAAAGGCAGCTTCAAGGAGTTCCCTGGCATGGCACTTCTTCAAACAATGTGCTGACGACAAGACCCGAGTGGTTTGCACGCTTTGCCATCAGAGCCTGAAGCGAGGCATTAACGTTCTGAACCTGAGCACAACCTGCATGACCAGGCACCTGCATGCAAAGCATGAACTGCAGTGGAGTAAACACCTTAAAACCAAGGAAGTCACTCAGGCTCCCCCTGCTACCTCTTCTGCTGCTGCCGCCTCGGCCTATTCTGCTGCTGCCGCCTCGGCCTCTTCCTCCGCCTCTGGAGGAACGTTGGCACCTGCCGCCCAGCAAACAGGGGATGTACCACCAACACCACCACCACCACCTCCGTCACCAAGCGTCTCAACCATGTCACACGCCAGCGTTCAGCTCTCCATCTCACAAACATTTGATAGAAAGCGTAAATTCCCACCTAGCCACCCTCGATCCCTGGCCCTGAATGCCAGCATTTCTAAACTACTGGCCTATGAAATGCTGTCATTTAGGCTGGTGGACACAGACAGCTTCAAACAGCTCATGTCGCTTGCTGTCCCACAGTATGTTGTTCCCAGCCGGCACTACTTCTCCAAGAGAGCCGTGCCTTCCCTGCACAACCAAGTATCCGATAAAATCAAGTGTGCACTGCGCAACGCCATCTGTAGCAAGGTCCACCTAACCACAGATACGTGGACCAGTAAGCACGGCCAGGGACGCTATATCTCCCTAACTGCACACTGGGTAAATGTAGTGGCAGCTGGGCCCCAGGCGGAGAGCTGTTTGGCGCACGTCCTTCCGCCGCCAAGGATCGCAGGGCAACATTCTTTGCCTCCTGTTGCCACCTCCTCCTTCTCGGCTTCCTCCTCCTCTTCTTCCACCTGCTCATCCAGTCAGCCACACACCTTCACCACCAACTTCAGCACAGCCCGGGGTAAACGTCAGCAGGCCATTCTGAAACTCATATGTTTGGGGGACAGGCCCCACACCGCACAGGAGTTGTGGCGGGGTATTGAACAACAGACCGACGAGTGGTTGCTGCCGGTGAGCCTCAAGCCCGGCCTGGTGGTGTGTGATAATGGGCGAAATCTCGTTGCAGCTCTGGGACTAGCCAATTTGACGCACATCCCTTGCTTGGCGCATGTGCTGAATTTGGTGGTGCAGAAGTTCATTCACAACTACCCCGACATGTCAGAGCTGCTGCATAAAGTGCGGGCCGTCTGTTCGCGCTTCCGGCGTTCACATCCTGCCGCTGCTCGCCTGTCTGCGCTACAGCGTAACTTCGGCCTTCCCGCTCACCGCCTCATATGCGACGTGCCCACCAGGTGGAACTCCACCTTGCACATGCTGGACAGACTGTGCGAGCAGCAGCAGGCCATAGTGGAGTTTCAGCTGCAGCACGCACGGGTCAGTCGCACTACAGAACAGCACCACTTCACCACCAATGACTGGGCCTCCATGCGAGACCTGTGTGCCCTGTTGCGCTGTTTCGAGTACTCCACCAACATGGCCAGTGGCGATGACACCGTTATCAGCGTTACAATACCACTTCTATGTCTCCTTGAGAAAACACTTAGGGCGATGATGGAAGAGGAGGTGGCCCAGGAGGAGGAGGAGGAGGAGGAAGAGGGGTCATTTTTAGCACTTTCAGGCCAGTCTCTTCGAAGTGACTCAGAGGGAGGTTTTTGGCAACAGCAGAGGCCAGGTACAAATGTGGCCAGCCAGGGCCCACTACTGGAGGACGAGGAGGACGAGGATGAGGAGGAGGTGGAGGAGGATGAGGATGAAGCATGGTCACAGCGGGGTGGCACCCAACGCAGCTCGGGTCCATCACTGGTGCGTGGCTGGGGGGAAAGGCAGGACGATGACGATACGCCTCCCACAGAGGACAGCTTGTCCTTACCCCTGGGCAGCCTGGCACACATGAGCGACTACATGCTGCAGTGCCTGCGCAACGACAGCAGAGTTGCCCACATTTTAACCTGTGCGGACTACTGGGTTGCCACCCTGCTGGATCCACGCTACAAAGACAATGTGCCCACCTTACTTCCTGCACTGGAGCGTGATAGGAAGATGCGCGAGTACAAGCGCACGTTGGTAGACGCGCTACTGAGAGCATTCCCAAATGTCACAGGGGAACAAGTGGAAGCCCAAGGCCAAGGCAGAGGAGGAGCAAGAGGTCGCCAAGGCAGCTGTGTCACGGCCAGCTCCTCTGAGGGCAGGGTTAGCATGGCAGAGATGTGGAAAACTTTTGTCAACACGCCACAGCTAACTGCACCACCACCTGATACGCAACGTGTTAGCAGGAGGCAACATTTCACTAACATGGTGGAACAGTACGTGTGCACACCCCTCCACGTACTGACTGATGGTTCGGCCCCATTCAACTTCTGGGTCTCTAAATTGTCCACGTGGCCAGAGCTAGCCTTTTATGCCTTGGAGGTGCTGGCCTGCCCGGCAGCCAGCGTTTTGTCTGAACGTGTATTCAGCACGGCAGGGGGCGTCATTACAGACAAACGCAGCCGCCTGTCTACAGCCAATGTGGACAAGCTGACGTTCATAAAAATGAACCAGGCATGGATCCCACAGGACCTGTCCGTCCCTTGTCCAGATTAGACATTAACTACCTCCCCATAACCATATATTATTGGACTCCAGGGCACTTCCTCATTCAATCCTATTTTTATTTTCATTTTACCATTATATTGCAAGGCTACCCAAAGTTGAATGAACCTCTCCTCTGCCTGTGTGCTAGGCCTAAATATATGCCAATGGATTGTTGCAGTGGTGGCTGACGTGAAGCCTCATTCTCTGCTATGACATGCAGACTGATTCTCTGGTGACATGAAGCCAGATTGTCTGTTACGGGACCTCTCTCCTCTGCCTGGGTGCTGGGCCTGAATTTATGACAATGGACTGTTGCAGTGGTGGCTGACGTGAAGCCTGATTCTCTGCTATGACATGCAGACTGATTCTCTGCTGACATGAAGCCAGATCCTCTGTTACGGGACCTCTCTCCTCTGCCTGGGTGCTGGGCCTAAATTTATGAAAATGGACTGTTGCAGTGGTGGGTGACGTGAAGCCTCATTCTCTGCTATGACATGCAGACTGATTCTCTGCTGACATGAAGCCAGATTGTCTGTTACGGGACCTCTCTCCTCTGCCTGGGTGCTGGGCCTAAATATCTGACAATGGACTGTTGCATTGGTGGCTGACGTGAAGCCTGATTCTCTGCTATGATATGAAGACTGATTCTCTGCTGACATGAAGCCAGATTGTCTGTTACGGGACCTCTCTCCTCTGCCTGTGTGCTAGGCCTAAATATATGCCAATGGATTGTTGCAGTGGTGGCTGACGTGAAGCCTGATTCTCTGCTATGACATGCAGACTGATTCTCTGGTGACATGAAGCCAGATCCTCTGTTACGGGACCTCTCTCCTCTGCCTGGGTGCTGGGCCTAAATTTATGAAAATGGACTGTTGCAGTGGTGGGTGACGTGAAGCCTGATTCTCTGCTATGACATGCAGACTGATTCTCTGGTGACATGAAGCCAGATCCTCTGTTACGGGACCTCTCTCCTCTGCCTGGGTGCTGGGCCTAAATTTATGAAAATGGACTGTTGCAGTGGTGGGTGACGTGAAGCCTCATTCTCTGCTATGACATGCAGACTGATTCTCTGCTGACATGAAGCCAGATTGTCTGTTACGGGACCTCTCTCCTCTGCCTGGGTGCTGGGCCTGAATTTATGACAATGGACTGTTGCAGTGGTGGCTGACGTGAAGCCTGATTCTCTGCTATGATATGAAGACTGATTCTCTGCTGACATGAAGCCAGATTGTCTGTTACGGGACCTCTCTCCTCTGCCTGGGTGCCGGGGCCTAAATATCTGAGAATGGACTGTTCCAGTGGTGGGTAACGGGAAGCCAGATTCTCTGCTATGATATGAAGACTGATTCTCTGCTGACATGAAGCCAGATTGTCTGTTACGGGACCTCTCTCCTCTGCCTGGGTGCTGGGCCTAAATTTATGAAAATGGACTCTTACAGTGGTGGGTGACGTGAAGCCTGATTCTCTGCTATGACATGAAGACTGATTCTCTGCTGACATGAAGCCAGATTGTCTGTTACGGGACCTCTCTCCTCTGCCTGGGTGCCGGGGCCTAAATATCTGAGAATGGACTGTTCCAGTGGTGGGTGACGGGAAGCCAGATTCTCTGCTATGGAACCTCTCTCCAATTGATTTTGGTTAATTTTTATTTATTTAATTTTTATTTTAATTAATTTCCCTATCCACATTTGTTTGCAGGGGATTTACCTACATGTTGCTGCCTTTTGCAGCCCTCTAGCCCTTTCCTGGGCTGTTTTACAGCCGTTTTAGTGCCGAAAAGTTCGGGTCCCCATTGACTTCAATGGGGTTCGGGACGAAGTTCGGATCGGGTTCGGATCCCGAACCCGAACATTTCCGGGATGTTCGGCCGAACTTCTCGAACCCGAACATCCAGGTGTTCGCTCAACTCTACACAAAAGTCATCAACAGGGAGACTTTCTGCATTTGGACTGCTATGAGGAGGAGTTTCAGGTGAAGTAATGGGACCCCATGCATAGCTGTGTTTATGGTGGTGGTGGTAATATTACCACTTGTAGCCACAGTGGTGGCCGGGCTGTATCCACCGACATCGCTGTTTACAGCAATGCCGATGGATTAACCCCTTCTATGCCACGGTCAGCGCTGACCGCGACATAGAAGTGGTTTGCGGCAGATGAAGGAGCGCATCGGGTCCCTGCGCTGCTGTGGCATGGGACCCGATGTGTGACAAGGCAGCCCGATGCCATGCAGAGACTGCCCAATGCCTTGCACAGCATTGGGAGCTGCCTTCTATGGGTGCCGATGAGATCCAGCCTGAGGCTGGGTTTCCTAGGCAACCTGTTAGTGCATTACAGGTAATGCATTACAATACAGATGCACTGTATTGCATTGCAAAGGGGATCAGACCCCCAAAAGTTGAAGTCCCAGAGTGGGACAAAAATAGAGTAAAAAAAAAGTCAAAAAAAGTGTTTAAAAAAAATAAAATAAAGTTTTAAGTTAAAAAAATGAAAAAAACGCCCCTTGTCCATGATTTTTTTTTTTTTTTTTTTTTATATTTCAAATATTTTATTTTCGTATAAAGAAAATACAGTGTAAACAAACACCAACAGTGGCGTGAATCGGTACCGGACACAAAAGAAGGCATAAGCATTACAGAGTCATGCAGATTTAGGAAAGAAAGCATTGACATTTCAATGGTTGATGATTCATAACAAAGAATATCATTCCTGGTAAGATAGTACTAGCACAAAGCGAGCAAGGTATAATCTGGCTATCCATTATGGACCAATTAGAGGTAATGTCGTAAATTATGGGTAAAGGGCCCCTAAATTATTTGTTAACTCCTAACCCAAGGGAGGGAACTGGTGGGACACAAGGTAAATTGATTAACCCCTCTAGTCTGATGATGGGGGGGGAGATGGGAACCTGTATTTTGTCCATAGAGCCCATCTTTTCACGAAAGCTATATGTGTCCGCGATTCCCATGATGCCAGTTCCTCGAACCGATAGATTTGGTCCACCTTAAGCCTCCATTGTTCTAATGTAGGTATATTCGTTTGTAACCAAAATTTGGGAAACAGAAGGCGTGCCGCCAATAAGAGTTGCTTGAAGAGGAAGGAGGGAGAAGGTGCAGAGTGATCATTGGGATTGGTGAAAAAGGAAAGCAGTGCACCAAATGGGGAGATAGCTACGTTCGAGGAACATATGTGATTGCTTGTTTGAAAGATCTCCTTCCACCAATTGTTTATAGGGGGGCATAACCACCAAATATGGAGGAAGGTGCCAACTTCTTCATGGCATCTCCAACATTTATTAGAGGAGGGTCTAGTGAAGCGTGCTGACTTTACTGGCGTAATATACCATTGTGACATAATTTTGTAGCCATTCTCCTGAGCCCTGACACACCTGGACGACTTATGAGGGGATTCAAATAGTGTAGGTAGGATTTGGAAAGGGAGGTCCAAGCCTGTTTCCTTCTCCCAGTGACGGATAAAGGCCGGTTTGAAAATTAGTGGGGGGGATCTCAGTTTATTATAGATGAGTGAGATTGGCTTTTTCGGGGGATTCGGATTAGCTACTAAAGCTTCAAACCAGTTGAGAGGCCGTAATAGATCACCATTGGCGTTGTTTTTACGAATGAAAGCCATAATAAGTGGGATGAGAGTGAGGTCACATGGTTGCGGGTTTAAGATAGCTTTGATAGAGTCAGGCAAGGGTATTAGGCATTGGGGCTCCAGAAAACATGAGATTGGCACCGACGCTGACCTGATTGATTTAGAAAAGGTGTTACGAGGTCCCGAGGAGGCAGAGCCTATAATGTCACTGATTGTGAGAAGAGGAGAAGGAAAGGGGACCGAACAGTGGGAGCGGTTCCACCATTTCCAGGCCTCAATAGTAGCCCTAATTATTGGGTATGATTGTAGACTAAAGGGGGAGGGATACGATAGCCCAAGCATGCAGCACGAGCTGGCATGCCAATAATGCTTTGTTCCAAAGCCACCCAAGACTTGTTATTTGTGTTCCTCAACCAGTCGATGACTCTAGACATTAGTATGGCCATCCCATATAGTTCAGGGTCTGGGAGACCAATTCCGCCTGTCGTGCGAGAGCGAGACAGGAAGGAATAGAAGAGTCTAGCTTTCCTGCCATTCCATACAAATGAGCTGAATCTTTGCTTTAGGGAAGCATAGTAAGATCTTGGGACGGGAATTGGGAGGACTTGTTGGAGGTAAGTAAGACGAGGAATAATAAGGGAAGAAAGGAGATTTTTCCTACCAAACCATGAGAGGGTCAGAGCTGATTTGTTAAGTTTATCCAGGGCCGTGAATAAGGAGGATTTTAGGGGAGTGAAATTGAGTGAGAAAAGATCAGAAACGTTTGGGCTGATTTTTACTCCTAAATAGGTGATAGTCGGGGAGGACCAATTAAATGGGGAATTCTCCAGGATAATTTGAGTTGCGGGGATAGGCCAGTGCTTAATATGATAGATTTATTTTCATTAATCTTAAAGTCAGAGACTTCACTGTAACTTTTTAGATGTTCCTGGATCAAAGGCAGGGAGACTCTGGGATTGGTGGTCATGATCATGACATCATCTGCAAAGGCAGCAATTTTATGGCATCTGCCCCCCAAAAATACTCCCTCAATCCCAGAGTCTGCCCTAAGTTTCGCCAGAAGGGGTTCCATTGCTAAAATGAATAAGAGGGGAGATAAGGGACATCCCTGCCGAGTACCATTGTGGATTGGAAAGGGAGGGGAGAGATCACCATTGACCATGACATGTGCAGTAGCCTGTTCGTACATAGCAAATACTGCTTGAATATATGGACCAGGCAGGCCGAAGTACTCTAAAACATGACGTAAGTAATTCCAATTAATGCGATCGAACGCTTTTTCAGCGTCGGTGCTAAGCAAAACTAGAGGAGAGGAGGTGTGTTTGGCATGGCAGAGTACATTGATGACTCTGGCAGTGTTGTCTCTGCCCTCTCTGTTTCGTACAAAGCCTACCTGGTCCACATGCACCAAAAGAGGAAGAAGGACAGCCAAGCGATTGGCCAAAAGTTTCGCTATGAGTTTAAGATCAATGTTAAGTAGAGAAATAGGCCTATAGTTAGCACAAAGCTTGGAGTCCTTTCCCTCTTTAGGAATCAGAGCTATATGGGCAATGGTCATGTCTCTGGATAAGGGGGTGTTCAGCAAGGTTTGATTACATACAGTAAGCAGGTGAGGCAAGAGTTGTTCCTTAAATGTTTTGTAATAGGAGGCGGGCAGGCCATCCGGCCCTGGACTCTTACCCTGGGGCATTTGAGCTAAAGCAGTAGATAACTCATCGATGGTGAATGGGACCTCCAAAGATCGTTTTTGAGCTGAGGACAGTTTGGGACAGGATGTGGAGTCCAGGAATGAATTGACTAATGAGGAATGGGCTGAAGGGGGGAAGGAGGGGGGAATATTGTATAGGGTATTATAAAAATCTCTAAATTGAGCAGCTATCTTTGATGAAGCGAAAATTGGTTCACCTTTTGGAGAGGAAAGTTGGTGTATATAATTGTCCGCCCTTCTGGCTTTGATTCTGCTTATTACAAATTTGGTGGCTTTGTCTCCATGTGCAAAGAATTTGTATTGGGAGTTAAGGTAATATTTTGCAGAGTTGTTCTGCAATAGGGCTCTCAGCTCGGCTCTGGATTTGGAAAGTTCCTGGAGTTGGGCTTCTGATAGGGATTTTTTGTGGGTAGTTTCTAGTTTATTTATCCTGGAGAGGAGCCTATTAATATTGCCCTCTCTTAGCTTTTTCAGGTGGGAACCAATGCTAATGAACTCTCCTCTAATAAAAGGTTTATGAGCGTCCCATACGACTTGGGGGGATAGCTCAGGAAGGGAATTTAGTTTAAAGTATTCGTCTAATAATGCGGCTACTTTTTTTGTGGAGTCGGAGTTACCTAGGATGGATTCATTCAGTCTCCAGTTAAAACTTTTGGGTTTTCTCATGGGCGAGGCAATACTGAGATATATAGGCGCATGGTCTGACAGATGTATAGACCCAATATTGGCCTTTTGGCATAATTGTAGATGTTCTTTGGAGATGAAGAGATAATCTATGCGGTGATATGAACAATGAACATGCGAGTAAAATGTGTAGTCTAGGGTGTTAGGATAGAAGGAACGCCAGACATCCACTAAATGGAAGTCCCAAAAAATGTTCCTAATAGATTTTAAGGAGCGTCTAGAATGTGGGGTTTTATGCGAGGAGGAGTCTATCTGAGGATCGAGGGCTACGTTAAGATCACCTCCCAATACGACTATACCTTCCTTAAAAGAGGAGATTGTTTGAGCAATGGAAGAGAGCCATCTTGCTTGATTAGTGTTAGGGACATACAGGTTAATAAAAGAATACACTTGAGGACCTATGTGACCTTTAACCATAATAAATCTACCCTCTGGGTCCTGGAGGTGGGTAATGGGTTTGAAAGGTATTTTCCTCTTAAATCCAATGCTTACTCCTCCGGATGAGGCGGTGGCCCCTCCACAATGGAACCATAGGAGGTACTGAGAGAATTCCATATTGGGGTAATGATTGAACCTGAAGTGTGTCTCCTGGAGAAGCAGCACATCCGCACCCTCCTTACGCAGAATGGAGAAAATCTGGCTTCTCTTTGAGGGTGAGTTGAAGCCCTTCACATTGTAGGAAGCTACTTGTATGTCAGCCATGATCAATTGATATTAAAGGCAAAGGAATGTAAAGTGTGCTGGTCCCCCAGGAAAAAACACTCACGATCATGGAAAGCTCCACCCTGCCCGAAGGAGAAGTCGGATCCCCATCAACCTGCATGTCCCTCAGAGAAACCAAGGAAGGCTGTGCCAGGTACCTGAAATGAAACAACGAAAAAAGGGAAACAAAGAGAACAAAACAAATAGTCATAACAAAACAAAACGTGGGATCTGCCCCACTAGTGTAAAGCATGGGGGAAAGTTGGTCGAAGACCAGTGTACTTTACGTTCAGCACTTATATTTGCAACCTGGAAAGGGGTTCATATTTAAACTAGCGGCTAGCGAGACCTTCAAAGGGAGGAAAGGCAAAAGCCTAATCAAGCCAATTATGGAAAGCCTCTGGGCAAATGAGTCAGAGGTGACTCAAAAGGTAATGAGGAATTAAATGGGAGAAAGGCAAGTGAAGCATGTAATACAAAAACCTTAACTAGTGAGGGATATCTAATAACATGACTTCAAGTAGGTTATATTATGGATCTACGAGCAGTATGGGACTAATCTAAACAGACTATAGCCAAAGGACACTTATTTTAAGGAAGCAAATGCTCTGGATAGACCCAATTAAGTCCAAGAAAGGAACGTCACCCCTATCCCTGATTGAATCTGGAGAGTCGAGGGTATCAATCTTGGGCTAGTCTCTTGGGAGTCAGTTGTCGGCTCCTCTTCCCCACTTTATGAGCTTTAGGAGTATGTTGTAAGGTGAAGGTTGCCACTTCTGGAACTTCAGGTAAGGCAAAGAGATCTTGGAACTGCTCCCAGTTTTCTATTTGCAGGGGAGAGATTTGAAGATGGTCATAGACAGCGTCCAAATCTGCATAAGAGGTAGCATTGAAACGGCGGCCTCCTTGCGAAAAAGAGAGTCCAAAGGGAAAATTCCACTTATATAGGATTCTGTTAGCCCGCAGCCATTCTGTTAACGGTTCAAGGTGTTTGCGTTTCTTCAAGGTAGAGGGGGCAAGATCCTGGTATATCGACACATGAGCACCTTCAAACAATATGTCAGGTGTATTCCTGGCAGCCTCCTGTACTGCTGATTTGACCTGAAAATTCAGGAATTTGCAGATGATGTCTCTTGGGGGCTCATCCACTTTAGGCTTGGGCCGCAGCGCTCTGTGAGCTCGTTCAATCGTGATCTCCAGAGCAAATTCAGGGCCTAGGAGAGAGGAGCAGAGGGAGATAACTGCAGCCGGAATGTCACCAGGCAGAACAGATTCAGGGATCCCTCTTATACGCAAGTTGTTCCGGCGGCCCCTATTTTCCTGATCTTCTAAAGCAGTCTGCATCTCATTCAGGTAGGTGCCGCATTTTTGGAACGAGCTTGTTGTAGCCCTCTGATGCTCCAATATCTGGGCCTGGTTGGACTCGAGCATTTCAACTCTGTCACCCACTTGCCGCATATCTTGACGCATTGCGGCGACCTCACTGAGCAGGGGCTCCAGAGCCTTATGTAAGGTATTTTTCAGATAATGCCTAGTAATCGGGAGAGCCCCCCTACCTTGCAGCTCCTCTGTATCGCTATCGTCATCCGACTTGTCTTGCTGGCAGGCCTTCTGTTGTTGAACCGGCGCCATCTTAGAATCTCTAGCGACGAACGCTGCAGCCGCTTTCTTGACAAATCTGTCCATGTCTCCACCTTGAATGCTGCTCCTGTTGGAGCTTTGGTGTTCCCCTGCCTTGGGGTTGCCTATTTTGACCATTTTCAGGTGTAGGGCTGAAGATTGCTGGTGCTATGAACGCTCTGTGACACGGAGCACAGAATCAAGCGGCCATCTCAGACCGGCGCTGGCTCCGCCCCCCCTTGTCCCTGATTTTATAATAAAAAATTGAAAAAAGACACACATATTAGATATCGACGCATCCGTAACGACCGGCTCTATAAATATATCACATGATCCACCCCGTCCGATAGACACCAATAAAATTAAAAAACGGTGTAAAAAAAAGCCATTTTTGTCACCTTACATCACTAAAAGTGCAACACCAAGCGATCAAAAAGGCGTATGCCCCCCAAAAAATACCAATCTAACCGCCACCTCATCCTGTAAATAAATCACCAAAAACAATCACCAAAAAAATATAAAAACTATGGCTCTCAGACTATGGAGACACTAAAACATGATTTATTTTGTTTCAAAAATGCTTTTATTGTGTTGAATAAAAAAAATATGAAAAGTATGCATATTAGGTATCGCCGCGTCCATAACGACCTGATATATAAAAAAATCACATTATTTAACTCCTCATGCGAACACCGTAAAAAAATCTAATACAAATGGCCAATCAAAAAGCCATTTTGTCACTCTACATCACAAAAAGTGTAATAGCAAGCGATCAATCATACGCACCCAAAATAGTGCCAATCAAACCATCATCTCATCCTGCAAAAATTATACGCTACCTAAGACAATCTCTCAAAAAAAAAAAAAATATATGGCTTTAAGACTATGGAGACACTAAAACATGATTTTTTGTTTGTTTCAAAAAAATATATTTTTGTGTAAAACTTAAATAAATAATAAAGTAAACATATTAGGTATTGGCACGTCCGTAACGACTTGCTCTATAAAAATATCACATGACCTCACCCCTCAAGTGAACACAGTAAAAAAAAAAAACTGTCAAAAAAGGTTTTTGGGTCACCTTACATCACAAAAAGTGTAATACCAAGTGATCAAAAAGTCATAAGCACCCCAAAATCATACCAATCAAACCATCATCTCATCCCTCAAAAATGATACCCTAAGTAAGACACTTGGCCAAAAAATAAAAAAACTATGTCTTTCAGACTATGGAGACACTAAAACATGATTTTTTTTCTTTAAGAAATGCTGTTATTGTGTAAAACTTAAATAAAAAAATATATATATTAGATATTAAATAAAAAAAGTATATATATATTAGGTATTGCCACGTCTGTATCGACCTGCTCTATAAAAATATCACATGACCTAACCCTTCTGATAAACACCACAAAAAAAGCATGTTTGGTACCCAGACCCGAACCCGCACTACTTCACAGACATTCGGGTTTGGGATTGGTGTTGTGTAAATTTTATTATTTTCCCTTATAACATGGTTATAAAGAAAAAATAATAGCATTTTTAATACAGAATGCTAAGTAAATTAGGGATGGAGGGGTTAAAAAATAAAAATTAAACTTACCTAATCCACTTTTTCGCGAAGCCCGGCTTGTCTTCATTCTTCTTTAATGACCTGGGAGGAAAAGGACATTTGGTGACATCACTGCACTCATCACATGGTCCATCACATGATCCATCACAAGTCATGCGTGAAAATCACCCGCTCATGTGCACAGCCTCATAGAAATCAATGGGTCCGGATTCAGTGCGGGTGCAATGTGTTCACCTCACGCATTGCACCCGTGTAGAAAAATCGCCCGTGTGAAAGGGGCCTAAAGCTGAGTGGCCTTGGTATATATGAGTTATAGTAATTCATGACAAATTAATTCATAATGAATAGAATTTCTTTGTGAACTTTGTCGAAGTTGCCGAATCAAATTTTTCTAAACTTTGCTAATCTCTCATGATAATGATTGTGTGTTGGACAGGGAGCCAGATCAGGTTGGTAAGGAAGAGGTAACATACGCACAGAACTTCCCAAAATACTGCTTCTAGTATGTTCATCTCAGGAATAGTGATGAGCAGCAGAGGCTATATTCTAATTTGCAATATTTCACAAATATTTTGGCGAATATTCGTCATATATATTCTTGAATTCGCTAACTCCATTCATAATTTTTTTCAATGCGAAAAAAATCGCAATGTAAAATTCACTTACTGCGCATGCGAAAGATGGGCGTGGCCTAGTTTAGCAACTGTTTTCAAACTACCCGAAGTTTGAGTAGATTGGAAAACATGGTTGGCAGCAATTTTTGCGACAGTGAGGAAGAAATTCTGATCACTGTAAATAATTTGACATTACAGCAATGTATTTGATTACATTTCACATGCATGTCAGAACAATTGCTTTATATGCAAATAGTGTTATACAATATTCGCAATTGCAAAAATTGTCACTTGTGATGTGAATGTTTTTTCGCAATACATACAACTTCACATTTTATCAGGTCAAAGTAGATATTACTGTGACATCACAGCACAATGTCTGTAGCATGTTTGTATGGACAGCATAGAAATATCTCTCACATGCACATTGCACATCCATTTTCCTGATGCACACTATATACCCGTCACACAAAAACACAGTCTATAGATTAGAGTTTGTGTCCTGTTGGTCAGAACTCAGGAGAAGCTGTCTTTGTCTTACCATCAGTATTTGCAGGTTCATTTAGATTTACCCAGAGTGCACCACGGGGAGGCGAACCAGCTTTACACCACATACCGTACCGGTACTTCACTAGACAGGTACATCTCTGCTCATCTGGCCAATATCCGATTGCTCAGACCCCACACACATACAATCGCAATACAATCTGATCATATAATGGTAACATTAAATGTAATATTTCCCCTTCTAAGACTTAAATGCTTTTTGATTAGTGATGAGCGAGCACAAAAGTGTTCGGCTGTTCGGTCCGAACACATTGCGATATTCGTGCGCTCGGCCGAGCACCCGAGTATAATGAAAGTCGATGGGAGACAACCAGGCACCCCCTGCTCGGATTAGGGGAGGGTGCCTGGACCATAGGAAAAGGTCTGAAAGTGATGTAAACACCTCGGAAATCTATCAGGAACAGCAGGGGGATCATGTCTGGATGCATCTTGGACACTAATGTCGCTGCTGGGAACCCTGACTTCTCTACTCCACCAGAGGTAAGCGGGTGAACATCAAGGCACTTTAAATGTGTTGTTTGTAAAGTACTGAATAAAATCACAGAAATGAAGTGGCCAACATGGGGGAACTGCCCAAGCCTCAAACACTATAGCGTGTTTCTCATTGGGCGAGCAGTCCCACTGCATGTGAACCACCGAAATACCGTGGCAAGTATGGGGGAGCTGCTCAAACCCCAAACACTGTAGCGTGTTTCTCATTAGGGGAGCAGCCCCACCGCATGTGGACCGCAGCAAACGACCATCCCGAGCAAATAATGCATACAAAGGAGGACGCCAGCGCGGTCCACATGCACCACAAAAGCATCCTACACAAACCAGAGCATTGTGCGGATGAAAATACAATTATATAAATCACTGAAGAAAATGCACCAAACAGATATACCACTGACTATACTAGCTGGTCATACAAGCAGATATTAAAAGCTGAGACTTTTGCCAATATATTCCTGTCAGGAAGATATCGGAGCCCACATGCACCACATCACAGTCACTCAGCATGGCAAGGGGTCCTACCACTACTCTAACTATGGTGTGAACACGGTCTGAAGGTGATGAAATCCAGCTCACAGCCAAGCTTCTACACAACTGCATAGCAGGACAACTAATGCAATGTGAACAAAGCCAGACTGTAAGCCACACCCATATCAGACCATGTGATGGAGATTCCCAGGTGCAATTTTCTTTTTCTTTTTAAAGAATGTTCAATTGCCAGATAAAGGCACATTCAATACATATAAAACAAAATCACAGAAATGAAGTGGCCAACATGGGGGAACTGCCCAAGCCCCAAACACTGTAGCGTGTTTCTCATTGGGCGAGCAGTCCCACTGCATGTGAACCACCAAAATTCCGTGGCAAGTATGGGGGAGCTGCTCAAACCCCAAACACTGTAGCGTGTTTCTCATTAGGGGAGCAGTCCCACCGCATGTGGACCGCAGCAAACGACCATCCCGAGCAAATAATGCATACAAAGGAGGACGCCAGCGCGGTCCACATGCACCACATATGTATTGAATGTGCCTTTATCTGGCAATTGAACATTCTTTAAAAAGAAAAAGAAAATTGCACCTGGGAATCTCCATCACATGGTCTGATATGGGTGTGGCTTACAGTCTGGCTTTGTTCACATTGCATTAGTTGTCCTGCTATGCAGTTGTGTAGAAGCTTGGCTGTGAGCTGGATTTCATCACCTTCAGACCGTGTTCACACCATAGTTAGAGTAGTGGTAGGACCCCTTGCCATGCTGAGTGACCGTGACGTGGTGCATGTGGGCTCCGATATCTTCCTGACAGGAATATATTGGCAAAAGTCTCAGCTTTTAATATCTGCTTGTATGACCAGCTAGTATAGTCAGTGGTATATCTGTTTGGTGCATTTTCTTCAGTGATTTATATAAAGTACTGAATACACTGTTTTCACATGCACCTCTGCCACCACCAAAAAGGTTATATGGTTCAATCTTTCTTTTCTCGTCCTTCTCCTCCTCCATCATATCAACATGCTTTTTAGGCTGCCCTAGCTCATAATGTTTTATAGGGTTAGCGAAACCCTTGCACAGGTACCAGGGGCGACACTCATAGCCATCTCTGTGGGCACCCTTACTCTTGAAAAAGTCTATGGTGCACCAATATGCCTTACAGTTGTCCTGCCATTCATCATCGTCGGGTACGCCATGAATAGCACAGGGAGCACATTGACTGTAGGCAGGCCACTATAGCTAAATAATAAGGAACATGGAACATATACCATATTGGACTGTAGTATTCAGGGTAAATGATCATGTCGGCACTTTGCGATAAATAAGTGTGTTTGTGGTTGCAGTTTGGGCAATCAGTCTCTAAAAGGTTCGCCATCGCCTTCACTTTTTTAGAGGGTTAGCGCACCTGGAGGCCCTCATCTACATTATTTTACTGTGTTTCATTGAGCCCAGGGCCACAGCCTCTGTGTTATACATATTTTTAAGCATACAGTTGCAAGAAAAAGTATGTGAACCCTTTGGAATGATATTGATTTCTGCACAAATTGATCATAAAATGTGATCTGATCTTCATCTAAGTCACAACAACAGACAATCACAGTCTGCTTAAACTAATAACACACAAATAATTAAATGTTACCATGTTTTTATTGAACACACCATGTAAACATTCACAGTGCAGGTGGAAAAAGTATGTGAACCCCTAAACTAATGACATCTCCAAGAGCTAATTGGACTGAGGTGTTTGCCAACTGGAGTCTAATCAATGAGATGAGATTGGAGGTGTTGGTTACAGCTGCTCTGCCCTATAAAAAACACACACCAGTTCTGGGTTTGCTTTTCACAAGAAGCATTGCCTAATGTGAATGATGCCTTGCACAAAAGAGCTCTCAGAAGACCTACGATTAAGAATTGTTGACTTGCATAAAGCTGGAAAGGGTTATAAAAGTATCTCCAAAAGCCTTGCTGTTCATCAGTCCACGGTAAGACAAATTGTCTATAAATGGAGAAAGTTCAGCACTGCTGCTACTCTCCCTAGGAGTGGCCGTCCTGTAAAGATGACTGCAAGAGTACAGCGCAGACTGCTCAATGAGGTGAAGAACAATCCCAGAGTGTCAGCTAAAGACTTACAAAAGTATCTGGCAAGTGCTAACATCCCCGTTAGTGAATCTACGATACGTAAAACATTAAACAAGAATACATTTCATGGGAAGATACCACAGAGGAAGCCACTGCTGTCCAAAAACAAATTGCTGCACGTTTACAGTTTGCACAAGAGCACCTGGATGTTCCACAGCAGTACTGGCAAAATATTCTGTGGACAGATGAAACCAAAGTTGAGTTGTTTGGAAGAAATACACAACACTATGTGTAGAGAAAAATAGGCATAGCACACCAACATCAAAGCCTTATCCCAACTGTGAAGTATGCTGGTGGGGGCATCATGGTTTGGGGCTGCTTTGCTGCATCAGGGACTGGACGTATTGCTATCATCGAAGGAAAAATGAATTCCCAAGTTTATCAATACATTTTGCAGGAGAACTTAAGGCAATCTGTCCACCAGTTGAAGCTCAACAGAAGATGGGTGTTGCAAAAGGACAACGACCCAAAGCATAGAAGTAAATCAACAACAGAAAGGCTTAAACAGAAGAAAATACTCCTTCTGGAGTGGCCCAGTCAGAGTTCTGACCTCAACCCGATTGAGATGCTGTGGCATGACCTCAAGAAAACGATTCACACCAGACATCCCAAGAATACTGCTGAACTGAAACAGTTCTGTAAAGAGGAATGGTCAAGAATTTCTCCTGGCACTTCTGATCTGCAACTACAGGAAACGTTTGGTTGAACTTATTGCTGCCAAAGGAGGTTCAACCAGTTATTAAATCTAAGGGTTCACATACTTTTTCCACCTGCACTGTGAATATTTACATGGTGTGTTCAATAAAAACATGGTAACATTTAATTATTTGTGTGTTATTAGTTTAAGCAGACTGTGATTGTCTATTGTTGTGACTTAGATGAAGATCAGATCACATTTTATGACCAATTTGTGCAGAAATCCATATAATGCCAAAGGGTTCACATACTTTTTCTTGCAACTGTATATAACATTTCATATTAAGAAGACGCCACTTCCACATCTCATACTGGCCGCCTTCTTAATATGAAATGTTATATATGCTTAAAAGTATCTAACACCTACAGTATTGTAGGATATGTATGTGTACGCGCCAATCAATTAAAACAGGTATTTTGGATGCGCACACTTTACATAGGGGATGTAGCTCTGATAATCTCACAGACTACCATACACCATCTTCGGATGAAGTACAGTATATGTTAGTAATATGTATGAAATGCACACACAGTTGATGTGGCACAAATATTTTACTTCTCACAAAAATATACTATTTTCACATGTGGTACTGTATTTAAAACAGAGAGCAACGTGCTATGGACACTAGATTTTGAACAGATTATTTATTTTGTCGCTAGACACACTAATTTTAAATTTGACTCAGTATATGCCCCAGTAATGAACAGAATATGGACACTAGATTATGCACAGATTGTTTAGATTGGCGCAACAGACACTCTTTTCAAATGTGATAGAGTATTTGTCACATGAATCCACAGTACATGGACAGTATATTTGGCACAAAACTGTTAAATTTGTTCCAAATACTGTATATATGGTTGCAGACTAAATTCACATACACATGAGACCCAAAATACAGAAATTTGTCCCAAACAGAAATAATTCTCTGCTGAACTAGTGTATATATGTTTGTGGCCTAAACGCAGGCACAGATGTGCCCAAAAGTATTGAAATTTGTCCCAAATAGAAATAATTCTCTGCTGAACTACTGTATATATGGTTGCGGCCTAAATTCACGCAGAGATGTGACCAAAACCAATGAAATTTGTCCCAATAGAAATTATTCTCTGGTGACTAACTGTATATATATGGTTTTGGCCTAAATTCACGCAGAGAAGCCAACCAAACTAGTGATAATTTGTTCCAAATATAAATAAATCTATGCTGGATTACTGTATATATTGTTGTGGCCTAAACGCAGACACAGATGTGCCCAAAAATATTGAAATTTGTCCCAAATAGAAATAATTCTCTGCTGAACTACTGTATATATGGTTGCGGCCTAAACGCAGACACACATGTGATACTGTATATATGGTTGCGGCCTAAACGCAGACACAGATGTGACCAAAACTAGAGAAATTTGTCAGAAATATAAATAAATCTAGGCTGAATTACTGTATATAACGGTTGTGCCCTAAATTCACACACAGATAAAACCCACACTAGGGATTTTTGTCCCAAATTGAAAGAATTCTCTGCTGAATTACTGTATATAGGGTTGCAGTGTAAATTCACGTACAGAAGTCACTCAAACTAGGGATATTTGTCCCAAATAGAAAGAATTCTCTGCTGAATAACTGTGTATATGGTTGCTGCCTAAATTCACGCACAGATGTGACCAAAACTAGTGAAATTTGTACGAAATATAAATAAATCTATGCTGAATTACTGTATATAGCGGTTGCGGACTAAATTTACACACAGATGAAACCAAAACTAGGGATATTTGTCCCAAATATAAATAATTCTCTGCTGAACTACTGTATATATGTTTGGAACCTAAACGCAGACACATATGTGCACAAAAGTATTGAAATTTGTCTCAAATAGAAATAATTATCTGCTGAACTACTGTATATATGGTTGCAGCCCAAACGCAGCTCAGGGGTACGGCAATGCGTAGCCCTTGTGCGCCCAGTTATGCCAATCTATTCCTGGGCTGGTGGGAGGACACCATTGTGTTCAATTAGCCATGTCGTCAATGGGCCCCGAATATTTTATTCTGAGGTAGATACATTGACGACGTGTTTATCATATGGGATGGCACCAGTGACTCCTTTTCTGAATTTGTCACTCACCTTAATATCAACAATATAGGTCTCAGATTCACTTATGAAAGTAACAGGGACAGTATTGCCTTTTTGGATATACGCATGACCAAGCGTCAGTGCGAGCTGCATACCGAAACTTACAGAAAACCAACGGCTACCAATAGCTTGTTGCGGTGGGACAGCTATCACCCTGAGAGTTTAAAACGCGGTATCCCAAAGGGACAATATCTTAGAGTTAAAAGAAACTGTTCCTCATATGAATCTTTCCATCACCAGGCAGCCGATAGGTGTAAGAGATTCCAACAACGGGGATATCCCAATCGAGTTTTGAGAGATGTGTTTCAACACTCTAGCAAAATTGAACGCCAAGCCTTGTTAGTTAACAAGACCCAGAGTGCTAAAAAAGGGGATAACACCATCAGAATTATCGTGAACCGTCCATCACTACTGCCTACTGTCGTCTCTCCCTGACGCTGAATGATCCGAGTGCGGGGTGATGGCTCCTATATAAACTAGTACCACGTGTTCCGGACAGCCAACCAGTGCAAGGCTTATAGCTGTGGCATTACGCTGGAGGGAATTACTCACCTGAACGCTGATTGGATGCTTCAGGAGGCGCTAAACGTGCGGGGTGGAGACTCAAGCAATGCAACGAGCACACGTGGTACCCGGCCGAGTACCGCCACGAGCCCAAGCAAAGCGATGCTCGAGCTGAATTGGTACTCGGCCGAGCATGCTCGCTCATCACTATTTTTGATGTTTTGCTGAGGACATTATTTTCAATACTTGTATTTTAAAAAAATTGGGATTATATGCTTGCATCTTTATCCTGCAGTGCATGTTGGAGTGGGGATATGACAGGACCTGGGTCCAGGCTGAGAAGCAGAGGATTGTGAGGGAAATCCGTTTCAAGCTCTTAAAGGGAGTCTGTCACCTACCTGACCTTTCAAACAGGTGACATTGTTCAGTGGGGCACAAAGACTTGACACAGATGTTACCCGTGGTTAGTTCTTCTGATGCTTCAAATCACCCAAAAAGTCGTTTTCTATCATATGCTAATGAGCCGTCACAAGTGCCCAGAGGCGGAGAGTTTTCTGAAAGCGCATATCCCCGTCCTTCTGCCCACAGTAGGCAGAACACTGCACATGCCCGGGCCCGGCAGTGATGCGCGAACAGCCTATAGGGAAATATGATGTCACAGAGCCACAGGACTGGCTTGAGCTTACTGAGGGGAGGAGTTAGGCGCGAGTGAGGCGGAAGAACTTGGGCACTTTCAGAAAACTCTCCGCTTCTGGGCACTTGCGACAGCTCATTAGCATATGATAAAAATGACTTTTGGGGCGATTTGAAGCATCAGAAGAACTAACCACGGGTAACATCTGTGTCATGTCTTTGTGCCCCACTGAACAATGTCACCTGTTTGAAACCAGTCAGGTAGGGGACAGACTCCCTTTCAGGAAGTTTAATGGCAGGCACCATAGGTTGGCCATATTAAAGAAATGGTAAGATTTGAAGAGGAGAAACTCGGAGCAGATCAGCGAGATCGGTGACAGAATAATCCCAGGTACAATGCTTACATTAATTTTGTATTTCTCGCCAACACTCTGTAATGTATATATACAGCTTTGAAAATATATATTTCATCCCTTTACAAATGATTACTTATTACCTGGTTACATCATACATCTCTACCTCGCCATGAGTATATATATTTATGCACACAACGAGGTACAGATGTATGATGTAACCGGCTGATTTTGTGAGTTTCACACACACATAAATATATATGTGTGTGTGTGTATATATATACATAAACTGCCATCATCATTCTGTATTCCAGTAGAAGGCCTCGTCCATCATTACATTACATTACATACATCTCACACTTAATTTGTATTTGTTATGAATTCGGAGTTGTTTGTCTAAATTCTGAACATTGTGTGATTACAGGGGTTCCCATTCCCTCCGTCCACCGCAGGCTTTCGACAGAGGATCTGGAGGTGGTGGTGTTGTCCGCCGAGGAGGAGGAGGAGGGAGAGTAGGCCGGACCCTCCCAGCAGCAGCATGAGGCACCAGCCCCACCTGATGTTGTGGAGGTGGAAGAGGCTAGACCCTCCCAGCAGCCAGATTCTCCCCCCAGTCCTGACGAGGGTAAATATGTGCATATAGCAATATAATTCTGTATCCATGCCACTTAATCTGAATTGCAACTAATTTTCAAGGTTCGCTGCAAAGCTTTTTGCTGGGGATTTCCGCTAGCAACGGATCATATGCGGTGGAATTGCTCCCCCGGTTATAAACACCCTACAGTGTTTGGGGTTTTTGAGCATTTCCTTCCATTTAGGCCACTTTATTTTAGTGATGTTTCTGCATATAGCTGGGCCAAACTCAGCAGGACACACATCAGCATGTAAGTGGTAACGGCGTAGTATAAGGCCTATGCATAGCTCGTCCAAACTCACCAGGACAGATAGCAGCAGCATGTAAATGGTAACAGGGTTGTATAAGGTCTACATATAGCTCGGCCAAACTCAATTATATAAATATATATATAAAAACATGCCACGGCATAGCCTCCAGAAAATGTGCGTTTATTCGCCCAAAAGTGACGTTTCGGTCCACACAATGGGATCTTCCCATTATTGGGCAGACTAGATGGGCCAAATGGTTCTTATCTGCCGACACATTCTATGTTTCTATGTTTCTATGTTTCCTCTAGCAGTGACAAAAGTGAATGGTGCCAAGTACAAATACAAATACTAAATCATGTGATTATTTAAAGAAAACTATTAATAATTGAATTACAATTTATTTGTTTGATTAGTATTGTGTCTAAAAATAAAAAATCTTATTTAAAAAAAATGGCATAAATACAAGTATACATACTCTGATGAGATTAATAATTTCAATTAAACTATGTGAATTCATTATATGTGCTTAACTCATCAAAATTAAATGTAAAAAAAATTATGTCCAAAACCAATTGTGTCATTACAATATCAGGTATTCAGATTAAAAACATAATAGAGGGGGCCAAGAACTAGGCAGCATGGATCTGATATAGTGTCCCGTTTGGTTAACTGCGCATGTCAGCGCATTGCTTCTGCATTACATTAAGAAACATGATCGCATCGAAGGAGGAACACACACAGGCCGCGAGTGTCCATAGACAGGGCGTTCACATGATAAGTGCACCTGAAATTAAACGCAAGCTGAGCCACAAACGCATCCTGTCTATGCGGTCACTTGATAGCAACCATGGAAAAGAGAAGAATAACTCCCAAAATGGTGACATGGCTTCAAGAATTTTATATATACCACAGTTTATATTGCAAAGTCTCATATGCAAATTATCATTACATAGTTGTTAAGAAGTCGCATAAAATGTAAATGTATATATAGATATATACATGTGGCAATAATGCTTCATTCCCAAAACTGGATTACCACATGGGGAGCATCGGAAGTGGCTGAAAATCCTCCGTACCCTTTGCACGATGTCGCTCAACCTTATGTATGTGCGTAGGAACTTCTGTACCACAAGGTTGAGGACATGTGCGATGAAGGGCACGTGTGTTAGACTGCCAGCACTGGAGGTTGCTGCCATTGTCACAGACAACCATACCTGCCTGGAGCCTTCGGGGTGTCAGCCACTTATAGACCTGAGCCTGGAGGGCGGCCAGAACATCGGGTCCAGTGTGTCTCCGTTCCCCTAAGCTCACAAGCTGGAGCACAGCCTGCAGCGCAAGTGCCCCACACTTGTGTAGCTACGGGGACGCTTGCTGGGTGGCTCAGCAGTGGTGGAGACAGTGGATTGAGGGAAAGCAGCAGTTCTTCTCTGGACACCCCAGGGCGGCACCACAAACTGAGATGCCGCCACATCTGATGGTCCCTCCCCGGCGCCTCAGAGGGACACCCAATGGGTTGTAAAGCTGATGTATCATCCATGCCCATGTCTGATGGACTAGGCGTCCATTGCCAGATGCACCCTGTCACTGACAGCGTGATCCAGCGACAGGGATACATTCTACACAATGTGCTGGTGTAGGGCAGGGACGTCGGTCCTGGCAAATAAATGGCTGCTGGGGACACCCCATCAAGGGTTGGGCCTGCTCTAACATCTGCCGGAATGGATTGCAGTTCACAATATTGAAGGGCAGCAGATGTTGGGCGATAACCCTTGCCAGGAGCCCATTGAGTGAACGCACCTGTTGGTCCCCGGGTGCACAGGGCCACGGTGCATTCAAATGCATCGGTAGCCAACGGCTGGCGACGGACGACAGTGGAGGGTGCAGAGGTCTGTCTGCCGGTATCTGTACCTCTAGGAGAGGGAGTGGGGGAGTAGGAATGCATTCTTGGATGGGGGTGGGGTGGCTGCAGGACAGTGGCAGGAGCTGCTGTTCGCTGCACACTGCTGCTATCGCTGCTATAACTACCCTGCATCTGGTCCCACTCACTACAGTGGTTGACTCTCAGGTGCTGGGTAAGGGCAGTGGTACCTAGCCGAGCAACAGACCTCCCTCAAACAGGCGACTTACGCACTGACCTCCTGTCAGATGGGGTGGTGCTGGCTTGCACCTGTTTGGGCTCGGTGCGCACAGGTGGAGTCGGCACTTGCTGCTGCTGCCTTCTCCTGCTGCCATTACCACTGGAGTCCCTTCCACTGGGCTCCCTGGGGACCTGGTGCACCGTTTGCCTTGGGTGCCTACCTTCCTCATCAGTGCTGCTGTCACCTGACAAGTGAGGTGGCACCCATTCTAAGTCACCCTCCACTTCATCCTCTGTAATATCAGTCCCAAGGTTGACCAGTGGTTGACTGAGGGGAACAGCAGACGTGGAGCCCCTGACCTGGCTCCGCTGTCCCCTCGCTGATGCCTGAGTCTGACTAGGTGCGGGGGTTCTGTGGCTAAAATTACCCGCACCAGTTGGAAGGCATGTCACTGCGGTACTGACGGGTGGTACCCCCTCCTCCTCCTCCACCCCTTCCAAAAGGTCCTGAGCATCCGGACCAAGCTCTAGCTCACTCTCCTGCATTACCTCCCCAAGATGTCCTTCTCGCAGTAGCTGTCAAACTGCATCAGGGACGAGTCTTGGGGGCTGGGGCTGGTCCTGCAGGAGGCGGAGAGCTGCTGCTGCTCATACCCGGGTCAGAGGACTCTGTGCCACTGGCTTGTGTCATGAATAACACAACTGCCTCGGCATCCTGGGATGAAATGAAATCATGCATGAGGCTAACGTCCCTCCCTCCTGCGCCCGCCCCTCCGTGGGTAGAGGAGCGGCCCTGTTTTTTGTCACCGAATATCACAAAAAATGTAATAGCAAGCGATCAAAAAGTCACACGCACCCCAAAATAGTGCCAATCAAACCGTCATCTCATCCCACAGAAAATGAGTCCCTACCTAAGATAATTGCCCAAAAACTGAAACAACTATGGCTCTCAGACTATGGAGACACTAAAACATGATTTTTTTTTGTTTCAAAAATGAAATAATTGTGTAAAAAAGTATAATATAGAGCAACCAAAAATCATATGTACCCTAAACTAGTACCAACAAAACTTCCACTCTTTCCCATAGTTTCTAAAATGGCGTCACTTTTTTGGAGTTTCTACTCTAGGGGGGGGGGGGCTTCAAATGGGACATGGTGTCAAAAAACCAGTCCAGGAAAATCTGTCTTCCAAAAACCGTATGGCATTCCTTTATTAAAATGGAAACTAAGTTTTGAATACCTTGAGGGGTGAAGTTTCTTAGATGGGGTCACTTTTATGGAGTTTCTACTCTAGGGGTGCATCAGGGGGACTTCAAATGGGACATGGTGTAAAAAAAAACAGTCCAGCAAAATCTGTCTTCCAAAAAACGTATGGCATTCCTTTCCTTCTGCGCCCTGCCGTGTGCCCGTCCAGCAGTTTACGACCACATATGGGGAGTTTATGTAAACTACAGAATCAGGGCCATAAATGTTGAGTTTTGTTTGGCTGTTAACCCTTGCTTTGTAACTGGAAAAAAATATTAAAATGGAAAATCTGCCAAAAAAGTGAAATTTTGAAATTGTATCTCTATTTTCCATTAATTTTTGTGGAACACCTAAAGGGTTAACAACGTTTGTAAAATCAGTTTTGAATACCTTGAGGGGTCTAGTTTCTAGAAAGGGGTCTTTTTTGGGTGGTTTCTATTATATAAGCCTCGCAAAGTAACTTCAGACCTGAACTGGTCTTTAAAAAGTTGGTTTTTGAAAGTTTCTGAGAAATTTCTGAGAGATTTACTTCTAAGCCTTGTAACGTCCCCCAAAAAATAAAATGTCATTCCCAAAATGATCCCAACATGAAGTAGACATATGGAAAATGTTAAGTACCGTATTTTTCGCCCCATAAGACGCACTTTTTCTTCCCCCAAAATGGGGGAGAAATGCCCATGCGTCTTATGGGGCGAATGCTGCCACTTTTACATCGCAAGCTGCGATGTATGAGCAGAGCGAGGACTCGGGGAAGGACTGGGAGGAGCTGGGGGCCGGCAATAGCGGCTGGGCGGTGCATTCAGTGTAGTATAGCACCGCCCCGCCGCTCCGGTATGCTAATATAAGATCTCATATTGAAGTAATAGTTATTAAACATGCCCCCCAACTGCTATTACTACCTTACCTCCTAATCGCTGCTGTAGAATTCAGGCCAGGCGGGCGGGCGGGCGGCAGCGTAACTCGTGTCACGTGCCTGCGCCGCCTACTTTATGAATGAAGTAGGCGGCGCAGGCAAGTGACGTCAGTGAGACGCGCCGTCCGGCCGTCCTGCCTGCCTGATTTCTACAGCAGCGATTAGGATGAAAGGTAGTAATAGGAGTTGGGGGGCATGTTTAATAACTATTAATTCAATCAATATGACAACTTTATATTTTGTGCAGCGGCGGCGGGCGGGAGGAGGGGGACGGGTGGCTGGCGGTTCGGATTGCGATCTGTGGATGTCACTGTTACAGGGGGGGGGTCTGTGCATGGCACTGTTATGGGCTGGGGGGGTCTGTGGATGGCACATATATAACAGTGCCACCCACAGACCCCCCCCAGCCCATAACAGTGCCATCCACGGATCCCCCCTGTAACAGTGCCATCCACAGATCCCCCCTGTAACAGTGTCAGCCACAGACCCCCCCCCTGTAACAGTGCAAGCCACAGATCCCCCCATAACAGTGTCAGTTATCCACAGATCCCCCCATAACAGTGTCCGTCATCCACAGATCCCCCATAACAGTGTCCGTCATCCACAGATCCCCCCATAACAGTGTCCGTCATCCACAGATCCCCCCATAACAGTGTCCGTCATCCACAGATCCCCCCTATAACAGTGTCCGTCATCCACAGATCCCCCCATAACAGTGTCCGTCATCCACAGATCCCCCCCATAACAGTGTCCGTCATCCACAGATCCCCCCATAACAGTGTCCGTCATCCACAGATCCCCCCATAACAGTGTCCGTCATCCACAGATCCCCATAACAGTGTCCGTCATCCACAGATCCCCCCCCATTACAGTGTCAGTCATCCACAGATCCCCAGTAATAGTGCCATCCACAGACCACCATTAGTTCCAAACCCACTAAACACACAGCACACCTTTTGGTTAAAAATATTTTTTTTTCTTATTTTCCTCCCCAAAAACCTAGGTGCGTCTTATGGGCCGGTGCGTCTTATAGGGCGAAAAATACGGTAATAACTGAAATGTAAAAATGTAAGAATTAATATTCCTAAATGTGTATTTACATTTATTAATCAATTCCAGAAAATTGATACATCCTAAGTCATTTTGACCAAAATGTAGAATAATGAGATCTGGTAAAGCTAAGAAGAATGCTAGGGAGTTACACAAAGACCAAGCATTTCTCAATTTTGAATCAGATTGTGCAGACCAATGAATGTATATATTAAAATGTAAACCAAGGTCATATACATATTTTCTTTGAGAAGCTCTCTTTAATGCTCCATTAACGAAGTGGTTTACTACAATACAAATCTTGCAAAAACCTGTGGGACAAATGAAATTATTCTAATAACAACTCTGGTCTAATATAGATCTTGAATCTATCAGATTTCCATCTACCTAGATTTTTTTTATTAAGGATGAAGACAATCTTTGTTGCGCAGCCAAGGTGGCTGCTCCTATATTGAATGTAAGGCAGAAATATTATAGTCTTGATAGCCAAACATATGTCGACTTTTCTTTAAATTTCTTTAAATTAAAATCTATTAGGAGAATCGTCTCAGAGCATAAATAAAGGACCATTCACCTTTGGCCTACTGTTTAACCAATTTTGCATAGCCATAATAGGGCATAATCGGGTGTTATGGAGATATGGAGGGGGTGTCAATTTATCCAAGGAACTTTTTATAGTTGATCTGTTTTTGACTTTTGTATGTAAAGTTTTAAAATTATATTATCGCAAACTGAATTGGAAATATTAATTGGTGATGTACTGTCTTTATTCACAGCTGTGAAATCGCTGATCCGGAGAGCAGCGAAGAAGGCCAAAAGAAAAACAGATCGGAAAAGCAGAGTTTCTAGATCCGAAGAACATATTGAGGGTAAAATGTCATATAAGTGTAATAATTTTTTTTTGGATATTGTTTTTTTTTTTTTCTTTCTTCACAGTACATCTATTGAGACCTTTTAAGGCCTGATTCAAAATGAAATAATTTTTTACTTGTTTGGGCACCCAAAATTTTGAAAAAGAATGAGATGCGGCTAAAAATTTAGTTTATAGTATGGAAAGAGTTTTATTTACTAGACGTTTTTATTTACAAGACGTTTGAAACTTCAGGGTTATATACTGCTGTCATATTTAGTTATTAAACAAACACCCGTTTGGACAAAAAAAAAATATTTGGCAGCCTTTGCTGCAGATGTCATTGTGAAATACATCCTTTATATATTTGGGTTCTATTCAGGTACTTGAAATACAGCCATTTAGTGCACAAATCTTTAATTGCGGCCTAGTGTGGGTCAGGGCGTGTAAGATACACCCTTTATATACAGGGTTTATATTCTTCTATTATAAAACACCCTTTTTTGGGCAAAATACACCATTTTTGCGCCCTTGCAGCAAAAAATTTTGTTTATAGTATGGAAAGAGTTTTATTTACTAGACGTTTTTATTTACAAGACGTTTGAAATTCCAGGGTTATATACTGCTGTCATATTCAGTTATTAAACAAACATTCGTTTGTGCAAAAAAAAAAAATATTTGGCAGCCTTTGCTGCAGATGTCATTATGAGATACACCCTTTATATATTTGGGTTATATTCAGATATTTAAAATACAGCCATTTTGTACACAAATCTTTAATTGCAGCCTAGTGTGGGTCAGGGCGTGTGAGATACACCCTTTAAATACAGGGGTTCTATTCAGGTATTTAAAATACAGCCATTTTGGGCACAAATCTTTAATTGCAGTCTAGTATGGGTCAGAGCGTGTGAGATACACCCAATATATATACAGGGGTTTTATTCTTTCATTAATAAAACACCTTTTTTGTGCAAAATACAAAAATTCTCAGGCCTTGCAGCATCAAGACGTTTGAAATTCCAGGGTTATATACTGCTGTAATATTCAGTTATTAAACAAACACTCGTTTGTGCAAAAAAAAAAAATATTTGGCAGCCTTTGCTGCAGATGTCATTATGAGATACACCCTTTATATATTTGGGTTATATTCAGTTATTTCAAATACAGCCATTTTGGGCACAAATCTTTAATTGTCGCCTAGTGTGGGTAAGGGCATGTGAGATACACCCTTTATATACAGGGGTTTTATTCTTTTATTAATAAAACACCTTTTTTGTGCAAAAGACACAATTTTTCTTGCCTTGCAGCATCAAGACATTTGAAATTCCAGGGTTATATACTGCTGTCACATTCAGTTATTAAACAAACACTCGTTTGCGCAGAAAAAAAATATTTGGCAGCCTTTGCTGCAGATGTCATTGTGAGACACACCCTTTATATAGTTGGGTTATATTCAGTTATTTGAAATACAGCCATTTTGGGCAAACTAATTTAATTGAGGCCTAATCTGGTTCAGGGCGTGTGAGATACACCATGTACATACTGTCGTTCTATTCAACTATTAATTAAACACCCATTTAGGGCAAGATCCTAAATTCGAGAAATATTAATAAGGGACATGGCCCAGGTCGTGGTCCTGCTGGTGGAGCTCCTGTTGCAGGGGGATGATGTGTGCCTGCTACATGCACATGTGAAACTCCTTCCTCAGGTGCGAGTAGCTGACAAAACTTGCATCGGTATTTGGTCGGGCCTAATGCGGCTCTACGAATGGTGAGGCCTGAACAAGCATAGGCAATAGTAGATCGGGTTACTGACAGTGGCTTCAGTACCTTCACATTGTCTCCTACCCAGTCTCCTGCTTAAAGATCAGAGTTGGCACCTGCAGCCGATGTCCATCAGTCTTTCACCTCACCCCCTTGCAAATCAGCCAAGCAGTCTGAGCCCCAAGTCATGCAGCAGTCTCTTCTGCTTATTGATGACTCTGTTAGCAGGGTTTCCCAGAGCCATTTACCTATCCCTGCCCCAGAAGTGGAAGAGATTGAGTGCACCGTTGCCCAACTACCTATCTTTCAAGATGAGTACATGGGAGGACCATCGCAGCACGTCTTAAATGATGACGAAACACAGGTGCCAACTGATGGGGCTTTCGAAAGTGTGCAGACCAACAAAGAGGGAGCAGGGTGCAAAAGCGGAGCGGCAGTCCTCTAGACAGTACGCCTCCTACTGCCCACTGCAGCAAGGGACCGAGCAAACCAAAGCCAGCTCCAAGGAGTTCCCTAGCGTGGCAGTTCTTCAGACAATGTGCTGACGACAAGACACGAGTGGTTTGCATGCTGTGCAATCAGAGCCTGAAGTGAGGCATAAACGTTCTCAACCTGAGCACAACCTGCATGACCAGGCATTTAAGTGCTAAGCTCGAGCTGCAGTGGAGTAGACAACTCAAAAACCAAGAAAGGTCTCTGGCTGCTCCTGCTTCCTCTTCTGCTGCAGTCTCGGCCTCTTTATACACCTCTGGAGTGACAGTGCCACCTGCCACCCCACAAACAGAGGATCTTCCAGCAACACCACCACCTGGGTCATCAAGCATTTCCACAATGTCCCACGGAAGCATTCAGGTTTCCATCTCCCAAACGCTGGAGAGGAAGCGGAAGTACCCCCCTAACCACACGCGATCCCTAGCCCTAAATGCCAGCATTTCTAAATTACTGGCCTTTGAAATGCTGGTGGAGACAGATAGTTTTAAAGGCCTTATGACGGTGGCTGTCCCACAGTACGTCATGCCCAGCCGCCACTACTTTTCCAGGCGAGCCATCCCTTCCCTGCACAACCAAGTAGGGGACAAAATCAGGTGTGCACTGTGCAACGCCATCTGTGGCAAGGTGCACCTCACTACAGATACGTGGACCAGCTTTTGTCTGCAAACGCTTGTCCCCCATGTGTCTAAGGCCCCTTTCTTCTCCCCTGCAGATTGACCCACCTCCTGCCGTCTCTGCTACCACAAGCAGCAGAAGCTGTAGCAGCCAGTTCTGTATCATCAACATGATAAAGTAGTTCTGTCACGTGCTGCACAAGGCTGACCCAAATCAGCAACCGGAGACGATCCGTCTGAACACCAGGTTCAGTCCTATCTGGCTTTGTGAACTTCTGGGCAAGTAGTCTGAAATAGTGGACAGAACTAGTCCAGTTTTTTCTCTCTGTCCTGTTTTGGCCAGCCTCCAGTCTCATCTCAGAGAGGGTTTTCAAAGCAGCAGGTGGTGTCATTAAACGCAAACAAAGGTGTCCTTTGACAGTGTACAAATCTTTTTTTTTTTTTGTAAAAAAGAATGAGGCATGGATCCATGGGGATTTTTACACACCTCCAACTGAAGCCACTGAATATATTTGCCCTTGCTGACAGTGAATTCATCTACAGAGCAAGGCACTGTTTCTTGACATTAACATGTGTGTGTGTAAACCGAGGCAGGGATCTGCCCCCAATAAGGCATAATTTTTGGTCCCATCAAGCCATGGCCACACCTTCTGTCCCCGATAAGAGACTATTTTTGGAAGCTTTCTAATATGAGAAAACATAACACATACTAGGGCGCAGTGTGTTTTTAAACATGCTGTTTGTTAAAGGGGTTGTCCTATGCATAATATTCTACAGTTTTCAAACCAACACCTGGATCTGAATACTTTAGTAATTACATGTAATTAAAAATATGGCATAGACACTGAGTTATTCAATGAAATGTGTCTGCATGGCACCAGTTGCTGTTTGTTTTTTCTTATGTCTTTGCTTGGCTCACTGAGATGGCCGCATATGATTGTCATGTACTATGTGATGTCTGATTTTTTACATTGGTCATGGGATAACCTCTTTAATATTTCAAACAATGCATTTTCCCATAGCTATATATGTCAGAGTACCTGTGACGTTATTTGCTATTGCTGCCATTATGTAGAAGAGCTTACAGGGAGGGGGGGTCAAAAATTTGTAAAATATACAAAGAGATAAGGAAAATATATTTTACAAATCTAGGTCCTAGGAGACCTCAGAGTGTCATATACTAATTTTTAGGCTAATTCGAGCATATTTGATCAGTGTACAATCAAGTCAGACAAGAATCAAATTTTTATTTTATTTTTTGACTTCCTTTAGTAGTGCTTGTAATTTTCTAATTTAGCTATAAGGAAAAAGTAGGGAATTGGGGAAATTAGACTCCCATAGCTCTGTAGCACTAGTAAGAAAATACTTCCTATGTTGCCTGTAATCATTCTATCAATCAATTATTCACCACAGCCACTTTACTTTGTTCATTCAGATCGTAGAACCCAAACCTGTACCTTACCACAGGTCACGGTTTCAGCGCAATTGTTATGACCTGAGAAGAATGTTATGGAGGGGAATGATAGGAGTCTGTTGGTAAAGACTGGAAATGGCAGGCCTGCATACTATAACTATGTGATGCTAATGCAACCATTTAATTTAATCAATGCCTTCCCATTTAGGCAATAACCCAATTGATTATTCTATTCCTCTAGTGAGCTTCCTAAATAACTTAACTCATCAGGGTTTCACTGCAGGTCTTCGTATATCAGCATGTTCAAAGATCAGTCCCATGCAATTTGTGTTAGCATATCCATTGTACTGTAGATCAATGCTTGTTTAACAAATGAGATTCTAGTTTTTTCTAATTAATCTCCTACCAGGAACTGGTATGATTGCTTATGCAAATGTATTGTTGAGAAATCCGTACCAGTCACCTATTATGTATATTTATTACCCACATTTAGCATTTGTAATGCAAATAAAGTGATTATTACTGTAAGTGGTGTCACTTTAAATGGAATATATCTAAATCTGGAAGTGTGAACCCTACAGCGGGGTCACTTTGTCATTAATGGAAACAGAATGCAACATGTAATTTGCTGTGATGACAATAATTGAGGGCAGATGCTTCATGGATCACCTAAATGTAGCCAAATGCATATATAGTCTTTCATAAAGATATAGAGAAAGCAGCTGCTGCATAAAAACTCAGTCCGCAATGCAGAGGAGTTAGTGTATACCGTATTAAGACTATAAATTGGTGTGGGTGTGATTTTATTATATATAAAGCCAAATACATTATTTTGAATGCCAAACATGGAAATATTACATAATGTCAGCATGAGATGCATATATTCATGGGATTCACTTGACTGGATATTTGCAAATGCTACACTACAATTTAATATGACCGGACAATTTAATGTAATAGTTTATTTATGGTATTTATGCTCTGAGCTTTATCACTGTACAGAATGAACTAAAAAGCATTTTTAACGGTTCAATACACTGGTCCACATTTATAGTATAAACTTTTATTGCCATTATATCTAAGTGCAATTATGCATTTTGTAAACTAGTTTGCTTATTTTTAAAGGGGTTGTCCCACAAAACATATTCTACATTTTTCAAATCTCTCTGAGTAGATTCACTTAGTAGACCCCAAGAAATTATTAACAGGAAGAGAACCAACTGGTTAATAAGTCACTTTCTGTGAACACCATGCAGTGAGCTCAGAGAGACAGAAAAGGGTCAGATTCATATATACTTTGAGCATTAGGCACCTCCATGTGGTAAATATGGCAGCAACAACCTTCAATACTGAGGGAGCAATTCCAGTATCTTAGAATTAAGCATCTAGGAACTACTAGAACATGGGGAAATAACCTTTTTTGAAGCAGGAGGGAGACTGTCACTTAAAGAGAGAAGTACAAAAGCTATCAAAGGGGCTATTTTATTATATAAATCAGATATTGCTAGCTAGAACATGTAAATGATTGGACAGTGCCATCAGGAATAATCATATGAGCAGATGGCTTTTGAACAGTGGCAGCAAATGGCAGCTGGAAAGCAGGTGCAGATGGGAACTAAATGGGGCCAGGTTTATTCCTAGGATATGCCACATTTGTCGTATGAAAAAGTTGCAAACTGCATGTTTGCGACTTTTTCAACTCAACTTGCGCAACATTTTTTGTATGAAAGCCATTTATCTGCCTTCCTAGCCATTTTCCAGGAAAGGGGGCGTGGTGAGGTTGATAGCCGGGACAGAGGCCCTGCCACGTTTATCATTTACATCAGTTTTCTGGTGTAGAAAAACATTGATCTGATTTCAGATATGACAAGGCATATGCTTCATTATAAATGAGAGCAACTGGCAGCACGTCTGGATGTACCCCATAGAATGCAATGTAATTAGCCTTCTATTTCATCTGGAGAGAATCTTGTAGCTCTGGGTTAGGCTGTAAAGAAATGATTCTCTGGAAAATAAGTTTCTGAAGGTCCTCTTCCCAGTTAGGAAAAAAACTGGAGTTCCAGAGATAGTATCTAGACTCTTGGAAACACTAGGAATCCATGGTGGAACTGAGTAGCAAATTCAAATTTCTACTTTTACATCTGCAGAGTATCTCAAAATCGGAGGAGAACACTTCTCCTCTGCTGGATTCTCTGCCGGATCTCAAAACCGGTAAGGAAATGCAAATGTTAAAGTAGCCTAATGCTAAAGAAGAAGAAGCAAAATCTTTCAGTTTACATAGACAGCTCCAAATTCCTTTGACCCTGATTAGGAAAACATACATTACTAATAAATTTTGGTGGAGGCACAGGAGAAAAAGTAGGATTTGTGATTTGTGGAATCTGAGCCTAAACCCACCTAAAAACGTCATAAAGCCAGGAGAAAACATTAAGGGGTAGAAATATGTAATAGGACTAACATCCTATTCACAATATAAAGGAAAACAGTCACTGAAAAGAACAGTAAAAATGCCCTGTAAGCAAGAACTAAGAATATTTCTAAGGGGTACTATAGATCAGATATTGGTTAACAAATCTGATGTGAACTCCTAATTCTTAAGCCTGTGCAATTGTGCAACATTGCATCCAATAGGACTTATCCTAAGGTAATAGAACCAAGAGTAGGAGAACACCTGCTGGAGGTTAGCAAAGTTAGCGCAAGTGTCTTACAACATAGGTTCCGATATTTTAAGCTTGAGGAGTGGAACACTTTTGTTTCTTATGATGTGGAAATTCACGTCTTGGTCCATGTCTAGTTAAATCTAGGTTGGACAGAGGAGAGGATCATCCAGGAAGGGCTACTATGCTGTTACAAAGTTAATATTTACAGGCCAGACATAGAGGTCTTACAAGGGATAGATCACTATCATAACAATCGGAGTCAGAATAGTCAAAAGATGCATAGAATTCCTACAGCCTGCTGTGCATATGTGTGTGTCTAATCTGCAATCAAGCTCAGTGCCATCCGCCATCTTGTGAAAGCACATGGTTGCACAAGCTTACTGCACTTCACATGAATGTTGAAAACTGTTTCTCTACATTTATCTGTATTACCTCACCTGTCTAAACTGCTGTTCATCTTCTTAAAGAGACAGTACCATTTATCGCAAAACCGTAAAAAATTTCTAGACAAGGCTCTGTACACTCTTTTATGGCCGAACCAACGGACATACATCATGCCTCTGAACTGGCAGACGTACAGGGAGAAGATTCTGCATATATTACCAAACATATTGTAAGACTGAAACGTACAAAAAAAACACAGAAACTCAGGGAAACTATGAAGCCACTAGAGATGAGTTCTCCAGTAATCTGTCAGACCTCTGGGACAGAACCTCACACTGCATGTCAATTTTGTCACACTTTAATGATCAACCAGCTGAATTAAGAGACTATAAATCTCCTATTTGCTGTGTATGAATGCTACCAGCGGTTGTCTGCTAAATACTCAGCTTTATTGCAGGACTCTAATATAGAGGATTCTTCAGCAGAACTGACCAGGGCTGATGCACTAAACCAACAAAGGGATCTTGCAGTTCAAAAGGCTAAGCTTAAGGCAGAACTCTGCATTACTCAACTGCAGGAGACCAGATCTCACAGATCCACCTCAATCAAGCGCACTGCACTTTCTTCTAGATCCTCTCGCTCCAGAAGTTCTACATTAAGCGACAAGCTAATAGAGGCCCGCGCTGATGCTGAATCAAAAAAGGCACAAAGCTCTTTTACCAGAAAGCAAGCAGAGGTAGAAGCATGCAAAGTAGCGCAACAAACAGAGATGGAAGCTCAAATGGCTGCTCAACAAGCAGAGGCAGATTCACAAATAAAAATTCTGCAAATGTAAGGGTGGGGGGGGGGGGGGGGGAGCAGCTTCCCTAGCAAGGCTGAAAGTCCTTGAACAAGCAATGGGACAGAGTACTAATTCAGACTGCCTTATCCCAGCAGAACTGGAAGATCAAGTTGAATGCACCATTGAATATGTACTAAAGCATAACATTTGTAAAGATACAGAGTCATCTCTTGTACCTCCTACTAACAACACTGTTCTGACTCTCAACACAGAGGCCTCTAAGCTCTATATGCCTAAGCCTCTTCAAGTCTACAAAACAAGTACATCTACGTAGAAAACAACATTAACTCATGCCAACAACAAGGTGGTGTCCAGTGATAAGCTGCAGCTCAAGCCATAGCAGCACATGCCTTAGAGCAGGGGTGCACAACCTGCAGCCCGGGGGCCACATGTGGCCCTTGATACCATTCTGTGCGGCCCCCAACCATCTAGTAACAGACATGTATGCCTATGTCTTGTGGCTGCTCACATGTATTTTTTATGTATTTCTCAGATTAGATGGGAGTCCTGGAAGTATAACTAGACATTAATGCTACATAATGTGTGTTCAATATGCCATAAGTACAATATTTCAGTTGTTAATACACCTTTAAATTTTAATTTCGGCCCTCGTCATTGGTTCAGTCTGGCAATGTGGCCCCCAACCAGGAAACGTTGTGCACCCCTGCCTTAGAGACTACACTACAGTTAAATGTTCATGCAACATAATTTTACCCTGGTAAAGCTCACCCTACATCGCCAGAGAACTTTCACACCCAAGGGGTTCTATAAGTTATTTTGGCACCAAAGAGTGAGAGATCAAAGTTGAATGACTTTTCCAAATATATGGTACGCTGTGAGTTCATTAACGCCAGCCTCTCAAGGTTTGACTGTCCAGAGAGCTACAGGGCCCGGAGATCAACCTTCAAAGCTGCTATTGCTGATATAAACCTTACTACTAAAAAGGAACTTGATTTGCTTATAAGGTGGCTGGGGTCAGAATCTGCAGATCGTGTTAAAAGACTGAGAACAGTACATGTTGACCACCCAGATGCAGGTCTTGTTGCTGCATGGCAAGACTTCAGCAAGCCTATGGTAGCTCTGAAGCCATGGAAAGCGCTCTGTTCAAGAGACTGCAAAATTTCCCCAAAATAGGGAACAAAGACTATCGCAAGCCCCAAGATCTAAGTCACCTCCTCGTGGAGGTAGAGTTGGCAAAGACAGACCCACATCTACCTGGACAAAGCTTCCTCGACACCGCTCATGGTGTCAACCCAGTGGTGTCTAAATTGCCATATGGCTTGCATGAGAAATGGGCGCAACAGGTCTCACGGTACCAAAGAGACTATAACGTATCCTTTCCTCCCTTCTCATACTTTTGCAGGTTCATTAGTGATCAAGCCTGGACGAGAAACGATCCCAGCTTGAGCTTTAGTGAGCCCAATTTGCCTGCTTCATACTCATTAGAGATGGCCTTGCGGTTTGCATGACAGTCGCTTTGAGGTAAACTTTGCGCATTCGCGATTCGCCAAAGATGCGAACATATGGTGATGTCCACCGGCACAATATTCTTTTGCATTGCGCTGAACTTCGACCCATGACACATCCATCAGGTGGGACAGGACAGCCAATTGAGACATTTCAGCACAAGGACACACCCCCCACCCTATCAAAGAACCCGATCTGGCAGCCATTTTACATTCTGTGTTTTGCTAGTGTAGGGAGAGGTTGCTTTGTGGAGCCGGGACAGGCTGTAAGGGACACCAAACGCTAGCGATAAGGGCCGCAAAATACTTTAAAGGACTGGTATAGGTGTGCAATCAATAGGTGTGATATACTGAGGGGTGTGATATACTTATAATATACTTTCTAACATAGAAAGTATATTATACTGCATTTGTATTGTGCAGCTGTTGTGTGCAGTTGAGCTGTGATACCGCAGCTCTATAGAGGGACAAATGCTATTGGAACAAATAATTGCAACGGGTGTGATATACCGGTTGCCCCCCAAAAAATTGATTGAGGGCTGCGATACTACCTGCTTCCAAAAAATACTGGTTAAGGGGTTTAATATACATGTTCTCACCAAATATTGACTAAGGGTTGCGATATACCTGCTTCCACAAAATATTGAGTATAAGGTTCTATATAACTGTTTCCACCAAATAATGATTGAGGCCTACGCAATACCTGCTTCCACAAAATACTGATTAAGGGGGTTGATATACCTGTTTCCACAAAATAATAATTAAGGGGTTTGATATACCTGCTTCCACAAAATACCAATTGTGGGCTGCAATATAACTGCTTCAACAAAAAACAGATTGAGGACTGTGATATACCTGCTTCCACAAAATACTGATTGAGGGCTGTGATATACCTGCTTCCAAAAATACTGATTAAGGGGTTTTTATATACCTGTTTCCACAAAATACTAATTAAGGGGTTTGAGATACCTGCTTCTACAAAATACTAATTGAGGGCTGCAATATAACTGCTTCAACTAAATACTGATTTAGGACTGCGATATACCTGCTTCCACAAAATACTGATTATGGGCTGTGATATACCTGCTTCCAAAAAATACTGATTAAGGGCTGAAATATACCTGAATTCCACAAAATACTGATTAGGGGGTTTGAAATACCTGTTTCCACAAAATACGTATTAAAGGCTGCGATATACCTGCTATCACAGAATATTGCTTAAAGGGTTTGATGTACCTGCCTCCACAAAATACTGATTAAAGAGTTTGATATACCTGCTTCCACTAAATATTGATTGAGGGGTACTATATATCTGCTTCCACATAATACTGATAAAGGGGTTTGATATACCTGTTTCCACCAAATATTGATTGAGCCCTGCGATATACCTGCTTCCACAAAATACTAATTCAGGGCTGTGATATACCTGTTTCCACAAAATACTGATGAGGGGTTTGGAAACACCTGTTTCCACAAAATATTGATTAAGGGGTTTGATATACCTGCTTTCACAAAATACTGATTGAGGGATGTGATATACCTGCTTCCACAAAATACAGATTCAGGTGTTTTATATACCTACATCCACAAAATATTGATTGAGGGGTACGATATACATGCTTCCACAAAACACTGATAAAGGGGTTTGAAATACCTGTTTCCACCATATAATGATTAAGCCCTGCGATATACCTGCTTCCACAAAATACTGATTAAGGGGTTTGATATACCTGATTCTACAAAATTATAATTGAGGGCTGTGATATACCTGCTTCCACAAAATACTGATTGAGAGCTGCAATATAACTGCTTCCACAAAATACTGAATAAGGGGTTTGATATTCCTGCTTCCACAAAATATTGATTGGGGGCTGCAATATTCTTGCTTCCACAAAATACCAATTAAGGTGTTTGATATACCTGCTTCAACAAAATATTGATTAAGAGGTTTGAAATACCTGTTTCCACAAAATACTGATTAAGGGGTTTGATATACCTGCTTCCACAAAATACTGATTAAGGGGTTTGTTCTACCTGCCTCAACAAAATATTGATTAAGAGGTTTGATATACCTGCTTCAACAAAGTATTGATTAAGAGGTTTGAAATACCTGTTTCCACAAAATACTGATTAAGGGGTTTGATATACCTGCTTCCACAAAATACTGATTGAGGACTGAAAGATACCTGATTCCACAAAATACTAATTAAGGGGTTTAATATACCTGGTTCCACAAAATACTGATTGAGGGCTGCGATATACCTGCTTCCACAGAATACTGATTAAGGGGTTTGATGTACCTGCTTCCAAAAAATACTGATTAAGGTGTTTGATATACCTGCTTCCACAAAATATTGATTATGGGGTTTGATATACCTGATTCTACAAAATTATAATTGAGGGCTGTGATATACCTGCTTCCACAAAAATACTGATTGAGGGCTGCGATATACCGGCTGCCACAAAATACTGATTAAGGGGTTTGAAATACCTGCTTCCATGAAATACTGATTGAGAGCTGCAATATAACTGCTTCCACAAAATACTGAATAAGGGGTTTGATATTCCTGCTTCCACAAAATATTGATTGGGGGCTGCAGTATTCTTGCTTCCACAAAATACCGATTAAGGTGTTTGATATACCTGCTTCAACAAAATATTGATTAAGAGGTTTGAAATACCTGTTTCCACAAAATACTGATTAAGGGGTTTGATATACCTGCTTCCACAAAATACGGATTAAGGGGTTTGATCTACCTGCTTCAACAAAATATTGATTAAGAGGTTTGATATACCTGTTTCCACAAAATACTGATTATGGGGTTTGATATACCTGCTTCCACAAAATACTGATTGAGGACTGAAAGATACCTGATTCCACAAAATACTAATTAAGGGGTTTAATATACCTGGTTCCACAAAATACTGATTGAGGGCTGCGATATACCTGCTTCCACAGAATACTGATTAAGGGGTTTGATGTACCTGCTTCCAAAAAATACTGATTAAGGTGTTTGATATACCTGCTTCCACAAAATATTGATTATGGGGTACGATATACCTGCTTCCACAAAATATGAATAAAGGGGTTTGATATAAATGTTTCCACTAAATATTGATTGAGCCCTGCGAAATAACTGCTTCCACAAAATACTGATTTGGGATTTTGAAATACCTGTTTCCACAAAATACTAATTAAGGGGTTTGATATACCTGTTTCCACCAAATATTGATTGAGCCCTGTGATATACCAGCTTCCACAAATTACCGCTTAAGGGTTTCAATATGCTTGTTTTCACCAAATATTGATTGAGGCCTGCGATATACCCGCTTCCACAAAAAAATGATTAAGGGGTTTGATATACTTTCTTCCACATAATACTGATTGAGGGCTACGATATACCTGCTTCCACAAAAAAACTCATTAGCGGGTTTGATATCCCTGCTTCCACAAAATACTGATTGAGGGCTGTGATATACCTGCTTCCGCAAAATACTCATTAAGGGGTTTGATATCCCTGCTTCCACTAAATCCTGATTGAGGGCTACGATACACCTGCTTCCACAAAATACTAATTAAGGGGTTTCATCTAACTGCTTCCACAAAATACTATTTAGGGCTGCAATATACCTGCCTCCAGATAATACTGATTAAGGAATTTGATATCCCTGCTTCCACAAAATACTGATTGAGGGCAGTGATATACCTGCTTCCACAAAATACTGATTAAGGTGTTTGATATACCTGTTTCCACAAAATATTGATTAAGGCCTGCAATATACCTGCTTCTACAAAATACAGATTAAGGGTTCAATATGCCTGTTTCCACAAAATATTGATTGAGGCCTGCGATATACCTACTTCCACAAAATTCTGATTAAGGGTTTTGATACACCTGCTTCCACAAAATACTGATTGAAGGCTACAATATAACTGCTTCCACAAAATACTGATTAAAGGCAGTGATATACCTGCTTCTATAAAATACCGATTAAGGGGTATGATATTGATATACCTGCTTCGACAAAATGCTGATTAAGGGGTTTGATATTCCTCATTCCACAAAATACTGATTGAGGGCTACGAAATACCTGCTTCCAAAATATAATGATTAAGGTGTTTGATACCTGTTTCAACCAAATATTGATTGAGACCCACGATGTACCTGCTTCCACAAAATACAGATAAAAGCGTTCAATATACCTATTCTCACCAAATATTGATTGATGCCTATGATATATCTGCTTCCACAAAATACTGAATAGGGGCTTGATATACCAACTTCCACAAAATACTAAGTGAGGGCTGCTATATACCTGCTTCCTCACAATACTAACTAAAAGGTTTGATATACCTTCTTCCACAAAATACTAATTGAGGGCTACAATATACCTGCTTCAAAAAATACTGATTAAGGTGTTATATATAATTGTTTTCACCAAATATTAATTGAGGCCTGCGATATACCTGCTTCCACAAAACTCTGATAAAGGTGTTTTATATATCTGCCTCCCCAAAACACAGATTAAGGGCTGCGATATACCTGCTTTCACAAAATACTGATTGAGGGCTGTGATATACCTATTTCCACAAAATAGTGATTAGTGGGTTTGAAATACCTGTTTCCACAAAATACTGATTGAGGGCTGAGATATACCTACCTCCACAAAATACTGATTAAGGGTTTAGATATAACTGATTCCGCAAAATATTGATTAAGGGCTGCGATATAGCTGCTTCCACAGAAAACTGATTAAGGGGTTTGATGTACCTGCTTCTGCAAAATATTGATTAAGGGGTACGATATACCTGCTTCTGCAAAATATTGATTAAGGGGTACGATATACCTGCTTCCACAAAATTCTGATAAAAGGGTTTGATATACCTGTTTCTGCCAAATATTGATTAAGCCCTACGATATACCTGCTTCCACAAAATACTAATTGAGGGCTGCGATATACCTGCTTCCACAATGTACTGATTACTGGTTTTGAAATACCTGTTTCCACAAAATACTGATTGACGGGTTTAATATACCAGCTTCCACAAAATACTGATTGAGGGCTGCGATATACCTGCTTTCACAAAATATTGCTTAAGGGGTTTGTTATACCTGCTTCCAGAAAACTATGATTAAGTGGTACAATATATCTGCTTTCACAAACACTTATAAAGGGGTTTCATATACCTGTTTCCACCAAATATTGATTGAGCCCTGCGATATACAGGCTTCCACAAATTACCGATTAAGGGTTTCAATATGCTTGTTTCCACCAAATATTGATTGAGGCTTGTGATATACCTGCTTCCACAAAATACTGATGAAGGGGTTTGATATACCTGCTTCCACAAAATACTGATTGAGGACTATGATATACCTGCTTCCACAAAAAACTCATTCATGGGTTTCATGTACCTGCTTCCACAAAATACTTGTCACGGAAGGTGTACAGGAAACTAGAAGACACAAAATGAATATCCGACTCACTGGATCCAAAACTAAGGAACAAAAGGGAGAGTCCTGCATCAGACCTGGCTCTCTCCCTGACTGCTCAGCCTATACGAAAATCCCAATGGTAGATGATCGCATATCCTCGTACCTTGACTGTATAACACCTGAACACCCTATAATAGTGAGGGGACACGGCCATCGGCTCCCTACACTTGATACGGAGGGAGTCAGGGTCTCCTGGGATCCAGCAAACAGAAAAACACAAATGAATGAACAAAACTTATCTGTAGATGAATCAGAAGTGGGATCAGCATGCACACACTCCAGGAAGGAATATAAACCGCAAAGTGAAGCAGTCTGGGAAGGGATATAAAGGGATGCAATCAGTGCAACTACATGACAGCTGAGAGAGGCTAACGAGATGAGAAAATGAAAGCAAAACAAAAGGAAGCTCAAGGAGGAGGTTCTGAAAGACATCTGTCAGAGCTTCTCAGATGTCTGGTGGTGACAGTACCCCTCCTTCTACGAGTGGACTCCGGACACTCAGAGCCCACCTTATCAGGATGGGACCTATGGAAAGCCCTGATGAGACGAGTGGTCTTAATGTCCGTCACTGGGACCCACATCCTCTCCTCAGGACCATAACCCTCCCAATGAACGAGGTACTGGAGGGAACCACGGACAAACCGAGAATCCACAATCCTAAAGACCTGAAATTCAAGATTACCATCAACCACAATCGGAGGAGGAGGCAAAGACGAGGGTACAATGGGTTGGAAATAAGGTTTTAATAAGGACTTATGAAAAACATTATGGATCTTCCAAGTCTGAGGAAGATCAAGACGGTAGGCAACAGGATTGATGACGGACAAGATTTTGTAAGGCCCAATAAACTTAGGACTAGAGTTGAGCGAACACCTGGATGTTCTGGTTCGAGAAGTTCGGCCGAACTTCCCGGAAATGTTCGGGTTCGGGATCCGAACCCAACCCGAACTTCGTCCCGAACCCCATTGAAGTCAAGGGGGACCCAAACTTTTCGGCACTAAAAAGGCTGTAAAACAGCCCAGGAAAGAGCTAGAGGGCTGCAAAAGGCAGCAACATGTAGGTAAATCCCCTTGCAAACAAATGTGGATAGGGAAATAAATGAAAATAAAAATAAAATAAATAAAAATTAACCAATATCAATTGGAGAGAGGTCCCATAGCAGAGAATCTGGCTTCACGTCACCCACCACTGTAACAGTCCATTGTCAGATATTTAGTCCCAGGTACCCAGGCAGAGGAGAGAGGTCCCTTAACAGAGATTCTGGCTTCATGTCAGCAGAGAATCAGTCTGCATGTCATAGCAGAGAATCAGGCTTCACGTCACCCACCACTGTAACAGTCCATTGTCAGATATTTAGTCCCAGGCACCCAGGCAGAGGAAAGAGGTCCCGTAACAGAGAATCTGGCTTCATGTCAGCAGAGAATCAGTCTGCATGTCATAGCAGAGAATAAGGCTTCACGTCAGCCACCACTGTAACAGTCCATTGTCATATATTTAGGCCCAGGCACCCAGGCAGAGGAGAGAGGTCCCATAACAGAGAATCTGGCTTCATGTCAGCAGAGAATCAGTCTGCATGTAATCGCAGAGAATCAGGCTTCACATCACCCACCACTGTAACAGTCCATTGTCATATATTTAGGCCCAGGCACCCAGGCAGAGGAGAGAGGTCCCGTAACAGAGAATCTGGCTTCATGTCAGCAGAGAATCAGTCTGCATGTCATAGCAGAGACTCAGGCTTCACTTCAGTCACCACTGTAATAGTCCATTGTCATATATTTAGGCCCAGGCACCCAGGCAGAGGAGAGAGGTCCCATAACAGAGAATCTGGCTTCATGTCAGCAGAGAATCAGTCTGCATGTCATAGCAGAGAATCAGGCTTCACATCACCCACCACTGTAACAGTCCATTGTCATATATTTAGGCCCAGGCACCCAGGCAGAGGAGAGAGGTCCCGTAACAGAGAATCTGGCTTCATGTCAGCAGAGAATCAGTCTGCATGTCATAGCAGAGAATCAGGCTTCACGTCAGCCACCACTACAACAGTCCATTGTCATATATTTAGGCCCAGGCACCCAGGCAGAGGAGAGAGGTCCCATAACACAGAATCTGGCTTCATGTCAGCAGAGAATCAGTCTGCATGTCATAGCAGAGAATCAGGCTTCACGTCAGCCACCACTGCAACAGTCCATTGTCATATATTTAGGCCCAGGCACCCAGGCAGAGGAGAGAGGTCCCATAACACAGAATCTGGCTTCATGTCAGCAGAGAATCAGTCTGCATGTCATAGCAGAGAATCAGGCTTCACGTCACCCACCACTGTAACAGTCCATCGTCATATATTTAGGCCCCGGCACCCAGGCAGAGGAGAGAGGTACCGTAACAGAGAATCTGGCTTCATGTCAGAAGAGAATCAGTCTGCATGTCATAGCAGAGAATCAGGCTTCAGGTCAGCCACCACTGTAACAGTCCAATGTCATATATTTAGGCCCAGGCACCCAGGCACAGGAGAGAGGTCCCATAACAGAGAATCTGGCTTCATGTCAGAAGAGAATCAGTCTGCATGTCATAGCAGAGAATCAGGCTTCACGTCAGCCACCACTGTAAAAGTCCATTGTCATATATTTAGGCCCAGGCACCCAGGCAGAGGAGAGAGGTCCCTTAACAGAGAATCTGGCTTCATGTCAGCAGAGAATCAGTCTGCATGTCATAGCAGAGAATCAGGCTTCACGTCAGCCACCACTGTAACAGTCCATTGTCATATATTTAGGCCCAGGCAACTGGGCAGAGGAGAGAGTTCCCATAACAGAGAATCTGGCTTCATGTCAGCAGAGAATCAGTCTGCATGTCATAGCAGAGAATCAGGCTTCACGTCACCCACCACTATAACAGTCCATTGTCATACATTTAGGCCCAGGCACCCAGGCAGAGGAGAGAGGTCACTTAACAGAGAATCTGGCTTCATGTCAGCAGAGAATCAGTCTGCATGTCATAGCAGAGAATCAGGCTTCACGTCAGCCACCACTGTAACAGTCCATTGTCATATATTTAGGCCCAGGCACCCAGGCAGAGGGCAGAGGTCCCATAACAGAGAATCTGGCTTCATGTCAGCAGAGAATCAGTCTGCATGTCATAGCAGAGAATCAGGCTTCACGTCACCCACCACTGGAACAGTCTATTGTCATATATTTAGGCCCAGGCACCCAGGCAGTGGAGAGAGGTCCCATAACAGAGAATCTGGCTTCATGTCAGCAGAGAATTAGTCTGCATGTCATAGCAGAGAATAAGGCTTCACGTCACCCACCACTGGAACAGTCCATTGTCATATATTTAGGCCCAGGCACCCAGGCAGAGGAGAGAGGTCCCATAACACAGAATCTGGCTTCATGTCAGCAGAGAATCAGTCTGCATGTCATAGCAGAGAATCAGGCTTCACGTCACCCACCACTGTAACAGTCCATTGTCATATATTTAGGCCCCGGCACCCAGGCAGAGGAGAGAGGTACCGTAACAGAGAATCTGGCTTCATGTCAGCAGAGAATCAGTCTGCATGTCATAGCAGAGAATCAGGCTTCAGGTCAGCCACCACTGTAACAGTCCAATGTCATATATTTAGGCCCAGGCACCCAGGCAGAGGAGAGAGGTCCCATAACAGAGAATCTGGCTTCATGTCAGCAGAGAATCAGTCTGCATGTCATAGCAGAGAATCAGGCTTCACGTCACCCACCACTGTAACAGTCCATTGTCATATATTTGGGCCCAGGCACCCAGGCAGAGGAGAGAGGTCCCGTAACAGAGAATCTGGCTTCATGTCAGCAGAGAATCAGTCTGCATGTCATAGCAGAGAATCAGGCTTCACGTCAGCCACCACTACAACAGTCCATTGTCATATATTTAGGCCCAGGCACCCAGGCAGAGGAGAGAGGTCCCATAACACAGAATCTGGCTTCATGTCAGCAGAGAATCAGTCTGCATGTCATAGCAGAGAATCAGGCTTCACGTCAGCCACCACTGTAACAGTCCATTGTCATATATTTAGGCCCCGGCACCCAGGCAGAGGAGAGAGGTACCGTAACAGAGAATCTGGCTTCATGTCAGCAAAGAATCAGTCTGCATGTCATAGCAGAGAATCAGGCTTCAGGTCAGCCACCACTGTAACAGTCTAATGTCATATATTTAGGCCCAGGCACCCAGGCAGAGGAGAGAGGTCCCATAACAGAGAATCTGGCTTCATGTCAGAAGAGAATCAGTCTGCATGTCATAGCAGAGAATCAGGCTTCACGTCAGCCACCACTGTAAAAGTCCATTGTCATATATTTAGGCCCAGGCACCCAGGCAGAGGAGAGAGGTCCCTTAACAGAGAATCTGGCTTCATGTCAGCAGAGAATCAGTCTGCATGTCATAGCAGAGAATCAGGCTTCACGTCACCCACCACTGGAACAGTCCATTGTCATATATTTAGGCCCAGGCACCCAGGCAGTGGAGAGAGGTCCCATAACAGAGAATCTGGCTTCATGTCAGCAGAGAATTAGTCTGCATGTCATAGCAGAGAATCAGGCTTCACGTCACCCACCACTGGAACAGTCCATTGTCATATATTTAGGCCCAGGCACCCAGGCAGAGGAGAGAGGTCCCGTAACAGAGAACCCGGCTTCATGTCAGCAGAGAATCAGCCTGCATGTCATAGCAGAGAATCAGGCTTCACGTCAGCCAGCACTGTAACAGTCCATTGTCATATGTTTAGGCCCAGGCACCCAGGCAGAGGAGAGAGGTCCCATAACAGAGAATCTGGCTTCATGTCAGCAGAGAATCAGTCTGCATGTCATAGCAGAGAATCAGGCTTCACGTCACCCACCACTGGAACAGTCCATTGTCATATATTTTGGCCCGGGCACCCAGGCAGAGGAGAGAGGTCCCGTAACAGAGAATCTGGCTTCATGTCAGCAGAGAATCAGTCTGCATGTCATAGCAGAGATTAAGGCTTCACGTCACCCAACATTGGAACAGTCCATTGTCATATATTTAGGCCCCGGCACCCAGACAGAGGAGAGGTTCATTCAACTTTGGGTTGCCTCGCAATATAATGGTAAAATGAAAATAAAAATAGGATTGAATGATGAAGTGCCCTGGAGTACAATAATATATGGTTAAGGGGAGGTAGTTTATGTCTAATCTGCACAAGGGATGGACAGGTCCTGTGGGATCCATGCCTGGTTCATTTTTATGAACGTCAGCTTGTCCACATTGACTGTAGACAGCCGGCTGCGTTTGTCTGTAATGACGCCCCCTGCCGTGCTGAATACACGTTCAGACAAAACGCTGGCCGCCGGGCAGGCCAGCACCTCCAAGGCATAAAAGGCTAGCTCTGGCCACGTTGAAAATTTGGAGACCCAGAAGTTGAATGGGGCCGAACCATCAGTCAGTACGTGGAGGGGTGTGCACACGTACTGTTCCACCATGTTAGTGAAATGTTGCCTCCTGCTAACACGTTGCGTATCAGGTGGTGGTGCAGTGAGCTGTGGCGTGTTGACAAAAGTTTTCCACATCTCTGCCATGCTAACCCTGCCCTCAGAGGAGCTGGCCGTGACACAGCTGCCTTGGCGACCTCTTGCTCCTCCTCTGCCTTGGCCTTGGGCTTCCACTTGTTCCCCTGTGACATTTGGGAATGCTCTCAGTAGCGCGTCTACCAACGTGCGCTTGTACTCGCGCTTCTTTTTATCACGCTCCAGTGCAGGAAGTAAGGTGGGGACATTGTCTTTGTACCGTGGATCCAGCAGGGTGGCAACCCAGTAGTCTGCACACGTTAAAATGTGGGCAACTCTGCTGTCGTTGCGCGGGCAGTGCAGCATGTAGTCGCTCATGTGTGCCAGGCTGCCCAGGGGTAAGGAAAAGCTGTCCTCTGTGGGAGGCGTATCGTCATCGCCCTGCGTTTCCCCCAGCCATGCACCAGTGATGGGCCCGAGCTGCGTTGGGTGCCACCCCGCTGTGACCATCCTTCATCCTCATCCTCCTCCACCTCCTCCTCATCCTTGTCCTCCTCGTCCTCCAGTAGTGGGCCCTGGCTGGCCACATTTGTACCTGGCCTCTGCTGTTGCAAAAAACCTCCCTCTGAGTCACTTCGAAGAGACTGGCCTGAAAGTGCTAAAAATGACCCCTCTTCCTCCTCCTCCTCCTGGGCCACCTCCTCTTCCATCATCGCCCTAAGTGTTTTCTCAAGGAAACATAGAAGTGGTATTGTAACGCTGATAACGGCGTCATCGCCACTGGCCATGTTGGTGGAGTACTCGAAACAGCGCAACAGGGCACACAGGTCTCGCATGGAGGCCCAGTCATTGGTGGTGAAGTGGTGCTGTTCCGCAGTGCGACTGACCCGTGCGTGCTGCAGCTGAAACTCCACTATGGCCTGCTGCTGCTCGCACAGTCTGTCCAGCATGTGCAAGGTGGAGTTCCACCTGGTGGGCACGTCGCATATGAGGCGGTAAGCGGGAAGGCCGAAGTTACGCTGTAGCTCAGACAGACGAGCAGCGGCAGGATGTGAACGCCGGAAGCGCGAACAGACGGCCCGCACTTTATGCAGCAGCTCTGACATGTCGGGGTAGTTGTGAATGAACTTCTGCACCACCAAATTCAGCACATGCGCCAAGCAAAGGATGTGCGTTAAACCGGCTAGTCCCAGAGCTGCAACGATATTTCACCCATTATCGCACACCACCAGGCTGGGCTTGAGGCTCACCGGCAGCAACCACTCGTCGGTCTGTTGTTCTATACCATGCCACAACTCCTGTGCGGTGTGGGGCCTGTCCCCCAAACATATGAGTTTCAGAATGGCCTGCTGACGTTTACCCCGGGCTGTGCTGAAGTTGGTGGTGAAGGTGTGTGGCTGACTGGATGAGCAGGTGGAAGAAGAGGAGGAGAAAGCTGAGTAGGAGGAGGTGGCAACAGGAGGCAAAGAATGTTGCCCTGCGATCCTTGGCGGCGGAAGGACGTGCGCCAAACAGCTCTCCGCCTGAGGCCCAGCTGCCACTACATTTACCCAGTGTGCAGTTAGGGAGATATAGCGTCCCTGGCCGTGCTTACTGGTCCACGTATCTGTGGTTAGGTGGACCTTGCCACAGATGGCGTTGCGCAGTGCACACTTGATTTTATCGGATACTTGGTTGTGCAGGGAAGGCACGGCTCTCTTGGAGAAGTAGTGCCGGCTGGGAACAACATACTGTGGGACAGCAAGCGACATGAGCTGTTTGAAGCTGTCTGTGTCCACCAGCCTGAATGACAGCATTTCATAGGCCAGTAGTTTAGAAATGCTGGCATTCAGGGCCAGGGATCGAGGGTGGCTAGGTGGGAATTTATGCTTTCTCTCAAATGTTTGTGAGATGGAGAGCTGAACGCTGGCGTGTGACATGGTTGAGATGCTGGGTGACGGAGGTGGTGGTGTTGGTGGTACATCCCCTGTTTGCTGGGCGGCAGGTGCCAACGTTCCTCCAGAGGTGGAGGAAGAGGCCGAGGCGGCAGCAGCAGAAGAGGCCTAGGCGGCAGCAGCAGAAGAGGTAGCAGGGGGAGCCTGAGTGACTTCCTTGTTTTTAAGGTGTTTACTCCACTGCAGTTCATGCTTTGCATGCAGGTGCCTGGTCATGCAGGTTGTGCTAAGGTTCAGAACGTTAATGCCTCGCTTCAGGCTCTGATGGCACAGCGTGCAAACCACTCGGGTCTTGTCGTCAGCACATTGTTTGAAGTAGTGCCATGCCAGGGAACTCCTTGAAGCTGCCTTTGGGGTGCTCGGTCCCAGATGGTGGCGGTCAGTAACAGGCGGAGTCTCTTGGCGGCGGGTGTTCTGCTTTTGCCCACTGCTCCCTCTTTTGCCACGCTGTTGGCTCGTTCTCACCACTGCCTCTTCTTTCGAACTGTGAAAGTCAGTGGCACGACCTTCATTCCATGTGGGGTCTAGGACCTCATCGTCCCCTGCATCGTCTTCCACCTAGTCTTAATCCCTGACCTCGTGTTCAGTCTGCACACTGCAGAAAGACGCAGCAGTTGGCACCTGTGTTTCGTCATCATCAGAGACGTGCTGAGGTGGTATTCCCATGTCCTCATCATCAGGAAACATAAGTGGTTGTGCGTCAGTGCATTCTATGTCTTCCACCACTGGGGAAGGGCTAGGTGGATGCCCTTAAGAAACCCTGCCAGCGGAGTCTTCAAACAGCATAAGAGACTGCTGCATAACTTGAGGCTCAGACAGTTTCCCTGGTATGCATGGGGGTGATGTGACAGACTGATGGGCTTGGTTTTCAGGCGCCATCTGAGCGCTTTCTGCAGAAGACTGGGTGGGAGATAATGTGAACGTGCTGGATCCACTGTCGGCAACCCAATTGACTAATGCCTGTACCTGCTCAGGCCTTGCCATCCTTAGAACGGCATTGGGCCCCACCAAATATCGCTGTAAATTATGGCGGCTACTGGGACCTGAGGTAGTTGGTACACTAGGACGTGTGGATGTGGCAGAACGGCCACGTCCTCTCCCAGCACCAGAGGGTCCACTAACACCACCACGACCATGTCCGCGTCCGCGTCCTTTACTAGATATTTTTCTCATTGTTATCGTTCACCACCACAACAAAAATATTATTTGGCCCAATGTATTGAATTCAAATTCAGGCCTTTTTTTACAGACACCTAACACTATCTGGCTATCTATTTAGGTACCGTATTACACTAATACAGGCACAGCAGTAACCACAGATTTAGCTGACTATAAATTTTAGGCCTATTATTTAGGCGCTGGGTGACAGGTATACGTTTACAGACAGAATTAGACTGGGATATGCACAGTAGCGTGTGTGTTAAGTTGTTGAGAATGACCCTATGTGCACCTTGAATCTTATATACCCTTTTAGGGATAGATTTAAAGTAGGTCTGATACAGCAGAAACCACTAAATTAGGAAATTGCAAAATTGGGAATTGTATTTCAACCCAGAACAAAAACTGGTGCTTTGACGTACACTAAATAACTTGACCAGCTACAGCAATAATGACAGATTTGGATGAATATAAATTTGAGGCCTATTATTTAGGCGCTGGGTGACAGGTATACGTTTACGGACAGAATTAGACTGGGATATGCACAGTAGCGTGTGTGTGAAGTTATTGAGAATGACCCTACCTGCACCTTGAATCTTATATACCCTTTTAGGGATAAATTTAAAGTAGGCCTGATACAGCAGAAACCACAAATTTAGAGAATTGCTAAATTGGGAATTGTATTTCAACCCAGAACAAAAACTGTGCTTTGACGGACACTAAATAACTTGACCAGCTACAGCAATAATGACAGATTTGGATGAATATAAATTTGAGGCCTATTATTTAGGCGCTTGGTGAAAGGTATACGTTTACGGACAGAATTAGACTGGGATATGCACAGTAGCGTGTGTGTGAAGTTATTGAGAATGACCCTATCAGCACCTTGGTTCTGATATACCCTTTTAGGGATGGATTTAAAGTAGGCCCGATACAGCAGAAACCACTAATTTAGAGAATTGCTAAATTGGGAATTGTATTTCAACCCAGAACAAAAACTGTGCTTTGATGTACACTTAATAACTTGACCAGCTACAGCAATAATGACAGATTTGGATGAATATAAATTTGAGGCCTATTATTTAGGCGCTGGGTGACAGGTATACGTTTACGGACAGAATTAGACTGGGATATGCACAGTAGCGTGTGTGTGAAGTTATTGAGAATGACCCTACCTGCACCTTGAATCTTATATACCCTTTTAGGGATAAATTTAAAGTAGGCCTGATACAGCAGAAACCACTAATTTAGAGAATTGCTAAATTGGGAATTGTATTTCAACCCAGAACAAAAACTGTGCTTTGACGGACTCTAAATAACTTGACCAGCTACAGCAATAATGACAGATTTGGATGAATATAAATTTGAGGCCTATTATTTAGGCGCTGGGTGACAGGTATACGTTTACGGACAGAATTAGACTGGGATATGCACAGTAGCGTGTGTGTGAAGTTATTGAGAATGACCCTATCTGCACCTTGAATCTTATATACCCTTTTAGGGATAAATTTAAAGTAGGCCTGATACAGCAGAAACCACTAATTTAGAGAATTGCTAAATTGGGAATTGTATTTCAACCCAGAACAAAAACTGTGCTTTGACGGACACTAAATAACTTGACAAGCTACAGCAATAACCACAGATTTAGCTGACTATAAATTTGAGGCCTATTATTTAGGCGCTGGGTGACAGGTGTACGTTTACGGACAGAATTAGACTGGGATATGCACAGTAGCGTGTGTGTGAAGTTATTGAGAATGACCCTATCAGCACCTTGGTTCTTATATACCCTTTTAGGGATGGATTTAAAGTAGGCCCGATACAGCAGAAACCACTAATTTAGAGAATTGCTAAATTGGGAATTGTATTTCAACCCAGAACAAAAACTGTGCTTTGACGGACACTAAATAACTTGCCCAGCCACAGCAATAACCACAGATTTAGCTGACTATAAATTTGAGGCCTATTATTTAGGCGCTGGGTGACAGGTATACGTTTACAGTCAAAATTAGACTGGGATATGGCAAAAAAATAACCACACTATTGATGGTTAAATGCACTTGGTGTGACAGCTTCACCCTGATGTAGGATATAGCCAAAAAACAACCACACTATTGAGGGTTAAATGCACTTGGTGACAGCTTGCCCCTGATGTAGTATATGGCCAAAAAATAACCACACTATTGATGGTTAAATGCACTTGGTGTGACAGCTTCACCCTGATGTAGGATATAGTTCAAAAACAACCACACTATTGAGGGTTGAATGCACTTGGTGACAGGCTCAGCTTGCCCCTGATGTAGTATATGGCCAATAAATAAACACACTATTGAGGGTTAAATGCACTTGGTGACAGGCTCAGCTTGCCCCTGATGTAGTATATGGCCAAAAAATAACCACAATATTGATGGTTAAATGCACTTGGTGTGACAGCTTCACCCTGATGTAGCATATAGCCAAAAAACAACCACACTATTGAAGGTTAAATGCACTTGGTGACAGGCTCAGCTTGCCCCTGATGTAGTATATGGCCAAAAACTAACCACACTATTGATGGTTAAATGCACTTGGTGTGACAGCTTCACCCTGATGTAGGATATAGCCAAAAAACAACCACACTATTGAGGGATAAATGCACTTGGTGACAGCTTTCCCCTTATGTAGTATATGGCCAAAAAATAACCACACTATTGATGGTTAAATGCACTTGGTGTGACAGCTTCACCCTGATGTAGGATATAGCCAAAAAACAACCACACTGTTGAGGGTTAAATGCACTTGGTGACAGGCTCAGCTTGCCCCTGATGTAGTATATGGCCAAAAATTAACCGCACTATTGATGGTTAAATGCACTTGGTGTATTAGCTTCACCCTGATGTAGGATATAGCCAAAAAACAACCACACTATTGAGGGTTAAATGCACTTGGTGACAGGCTCAGCTTGCCCCTGATGTAGTATATGGCCAAAAATTAACCGCACTATTGATGGTTAAATGCACTTGGTGTATTAGCTTCACCCTGATGTAGGATATAGCCAAAAAACAACCACACTATTGAGGGTTAAATGCACTTGGTGACAGGCTCAGCTTGCCCCTGATGTAGTATATGGCCAAAAAATAACCACACTATTGATGGTTAAATGCACTTGGTGTGACAGCTTCACCCTGATGTAGCATATAGCCAAAAAACAACCACACTATTGAGGGTTAAATGCACTTGTTGACAGGCTCAGCTTGCCCCTGATGTAGTATATGGCCAAAAACTAACCACACTATTGATGGTTAAATGCACTTGGTGTGACAGCTTCACCCTGATGTAGGATATAGCCAAAAAACAACCACACTATTGAGGGTTAAATGCACTTGGTGACAGCTTGCCTCTGATGTAGTATATGGCCAAAAAATAACCACACTATTGATGGTTAAATGCACTTGGTGTGACAGCTTGACCCTGATGTAGGATATAGCCAAAAACAACCACACCATTGAGGGTTAAATGCACTTGGTGACAGCTTGCCCCTGATGTAGTATATGGCCAAAAAATAACCACACTATTGATGGTTAAATGCACTTGGTGTGACAGCTTCACCCTGATGTAGGATATAGCCAAAAAATAACCACACTATTGATGGTTAAATGTACTTGGTGGCAGCTTGTGCTGGCGCACCACAAGACACAAAATGGCCGCCGATCACCCCAGAAAAAAGTGAATGAAAAACGCTCTGGGCAGCCTAAAAACAGTGAGCAATTGAATATCAGCAGTTCAATGATCCACAGCTGCAGATCGATCACTAAATGAAGTCTTTTGGAGGAGTTAATCACTGCCTAATCTCGCCCTAACGTCGCAGCTGCATCCTCTCCCTATTTTGATCAGAGCAGAGTGACGTGCGGCGCTACGTGACTCCAGCTTAAAATGAGGCTGGGTCACATGCTGCACTGGCCAATCACAGCCATGCCAATAGTAGGCATGGCTGTGACGGCCTCTTGGGGCAAGTAGTATGACGCATGTTGATTGGCTGCTTTGCAGCCTTTCAAAAAGCGCCAAGAAAGCGACGAACACCGAACCCGAACCCAGACTTTTACGAAAATGTCCGGGTTCGGGTCCGTGTCACGGACACCCCAAAATTCGGTACGAACCCGAACTATACAGTTCAGGTTCGCTCATCCCTAGACACTAGCCTTCTCCTGACCGCTCTAACGGTTCTGGTCATGCTGGCATTTGACATCTTCACACTTTATGATAGGGGTCTCTGGTTTTCAGTGTTTTTCCATCTTGCTGATTTTTATTGCTGCAATCTCCGGTCTGGACTGGCCTGGAAGAGGTGATGACCCCCTACAGGAATGTAAAGGAAGAGTTTGCCTAGTCCTAACAATAATTTTGATATCTGGATCCCTCTATCCACAATGTCACTATCTATATTTTTCAAATTGCATATAATCCTGCAGTTTCAGAGGTGCACCTAGCCTTTCTGCTGCCTGAGGCGAAAACTGAAATGGCGCCCCCCCTTCCCAATGCCATTCCCTTCAGCCCATGGCCCTTCCGCTGCCCCCTTCTTTCCCCTACCTGGTGCTGCCTGAGGCGATCGCCTCACCTGACCTCATTGGTGGAGAGCCCCTGTGCAGTTTTCACTTGCCGCTACGCTTAAAAGACTGCCTGCCTGAAAAATTACATGGGCCATAAACACAATGAACAGGATGGGGGACCTCATTAACCTATATGGGACAGCTTTCTAGATATGTTCTGTGACCTGTGCAGAGGTCAGGAGTGAGCTAATAAGCTGTAATATAACCTAATATGAAGAGTGAATCATGCCTTATCTAAAGAGAGGTGTTACTTGTCATTGTAATTTTGCCTGTGGTGGTAATGCAAATAGCTACTGAAAAGTTACCTGTGCAGAACAGGAAATCAAGACTTATTATTATGTCTAGTGGCCAGTGTAAAAAATTGCAGTATTACCGGTATATGCAATTTTAATAGAATATAAAGAGTGATATGGAAACTTTTTAAAAAGCTCAGTAAAAATTCTATAATATGTTTAACACAAAAATTTGATTTTAGCAATAGGGCAATCTCTACTAGTGATGAGCGGCATAGGGAATAATACGATATTTCGCATAATATTCGCAATAAATCAGCAAATTCTAGAATTCGTGATCTCCAGTCATTATTTTTGCGATTGCGCAAATCGACACTAATGATGCGCATATTTTTTGCGCAATACATGCAACTTCACATTTTATCAGGTCTGAGTAGATATTACTGATTGGTGCACTAAGTATTGTTGTGACATCACAGGACTATGTTTGTAGCATCTATTTATGGACAGCAGAGAAACAGTAATTCCTATCACACTACCTAACGCCCTGCACTGGAACCAGCTACACTATATCAGGATATAACCTATACTGATTATCTCCCACTAACTATCTGTATTATATATATGAGCTAACTTTCTAATGTAATTGTATAAGGAATATGATCCAGATGAAAGCACAGAGCACAGCAATGGCACTGCTGTCTCTCTCAGAACTGCAAAAAAACAACAGAAAATGGCTGCTGGGGAGTTTCCTATATAGTAAGGGATAGGCAACTTTCCTATTGTTTGGTAGGGATGCTGCCAATCTCTGACAAAGATTTTGCAGCCTTCTCATTGGTCCACAAGCAAGAAGGGAGGTTACTGATGAAAAAAATTTGCAAAATCTCGAAGTGCCTATATTCGCAATAAAAATTTGCGATTATAATATATTCGCAATCAACACTATTCTCTATGGACACATTCCCTTTAAATCTTTTATATATTAATTGAAATTAAATCACCTCACGTGAGACTTTAGCTTCTGCAGAACAGACTCCTGAGATTGGGATTGAGATTCCTCATTAATGGACATTAAGTTTTGAGGATGTGGAACTTCCTTTTATAGAACTCAAAACAGCACACATACTGTAACATCCAATATCTTTATTGGTGGGTAAAGCTTTGATGTGCTTAACCAACTCTTGAAGGTCCCAGTCATCATCTGGGCCCTACTCATCACTGGAGCTTGTAAAAATAATCTAGAAACAAGTTCTTATTGGTCACACATTTTAGACATGCGTTGACATGTTTTTTTTGTCTGAAAAAATGCCTAGAGCATGCTGATGAAAAATGTAGGGAAAAAAATGCCACAAAAAAAGCAAAAACCTAAAGAAACATTTAAAAAAAATTCTAGAGCTGTTTCTACCAAAGTCACATGTTCTGTTTTACAGTGCCATTCATAAGTGGAACAAATAAGTGTTTGTTCTGGATAAAACATAATTCCTTTCTTCCTAAAATAGTGCCACTCCTTTCTTTAGACTAAGTGTGATATTGTAGTTCAGCCTAATTTACTTCAATGCAGTTGAGTTGCAAGTCCAGACACTTTCCATGAACAGACAAGTGCGGCACTATTTAAAGAAAGAAGCACCCAAGGTTTTGTAATCTTGGATAATCCATTTAAGGTTTTTTAGGCTAGTTTCACATTTGCATCAGGGAACTCGGGGCAGGTTGTTTGGGTCTGCCGGACAGACCTGCCAAAGCACCCGACTGCAGGACATGGCTAATAACCTTGTTCCTGTTATAGTTACTACTGGTAGAGAACCAAAAAACATTAAAAAAACTGAAGATATTTGCACAGCTGATCAGGAATCGTAATGCAAGAAAGTATAACATCTTAAGAAAGAAGTATCATAAAGGAAATTTGCTTCCCTAGCATCCAGTCTTGAACTGCGATATAAAAGTAAGAGAACATTAAATGTTTGCATTTCAGTGCTGTAAAATGTTTTTGATGATGGGCATATTTTGTATATAGCTATAATTTTCAGCTAAGCATATGTTTGTTGACATATTCTGTAAGACATTCATTTCAAGCCTTTTTAGATAAGGTTTTTGTTGATAATTCATTTCTATTTTTCTAACTTGAAATTCATGACACCATGCATTTTAATTTTAATAATGTCTTCTATTTTCCTTATTGATAGTGCCAGGAATCCCTAGTGGTGCATCACACACCACCAGTTGAAATCAAGCTGAGAGTATAACAGAAGAAAGAAAGAGAATGTGTCAGCAGGGAATCTCTTCCATTTTCAGATATGAGTGTACTTTCTTTGGAGTTTGTCTCAATATGATAAAAGGTTTTGACTTAACTTGAAATATCTATTATGGCTTCAACAGAGAATACCCCACAGTGCACCAACTCACAACCTGTCATTGTTCTCTGCAGTATGTTCTCAAGAGTTCTGCTGTTTGTAGAACTTAAAAACCAAATGCCAACACCTCCCAATGAGCTGCTCATTGATGTCTAATTTCCAGGACCTGCGGTTTATAAATGATATGACTGAAGGGTCCCAGAGGTTTAGTAATGAAATGCTACATTGAATTTATCTTGCTCAACTTTTCTGTGCTTACCATGCTAAAAGTTGAAGTGCTTTATGAGTAAATATAGCAGACTAAAATTGAACCTGTCATGTTGAACATGATGTCTGAGCTATGGCCGGCATGTTATAGAGCAGAGGAGCTCAGCAGATTGCCATATAGTTTTATGGGAAAATATTCATTAAAACATGAAATGTAATTATTTATATCCATGCTCATTCTGAGCTTTGAAGTCAAGGAGGTGGTCCTGTTCAGTGATTGACAGCCACCCCTCTATGACTGTGTATATAGATAACTGTCAATCACTGATAGGACCACCTCCTGGACTTCAGAATTCTCAGAATGAGCAGGAATTTAAATGAATAAATTGCAAGTTTTATTGAATCTTTTCCCACAAAGCTATATATCAATCTGCTCATCTTCTACTGCTCTATAATCTGCTGCTTGCAGATTCTCATTCTGCTTCTCATTTTCATGATGACAGGATCCCATTAGGATGTCTAAAAATCTTCAATAGCTACAGTATACCACAAGAAAAGAGGTTCAAGAGCCACACCTATGCCAAGTGAAAATACTGTATATAAGTGTGAAGAAAATTATTATATTACAATGTGGACTGAACTGAATATAACTGGACTGCACCTACAACTAGACAAACCCCAAAATTGTTAATAAAATGAATGAATACTTTATTAGAGTAAATTAAAAACATATATTAAAAATGCATAATAATGAGTTACATTGCATAAATGGGATTACATTATCTAAATATATAAATCAAGTACATGTACAAATATAAACTCTATAAGTAGTCAAAAGTACAATTTATAAGTGTATAAAGCAAGTATATCTGCAAATGTCTATAAATGATCAAAATTACAATTAATTCATTAGAACACTTATATATTTATCTACAAATAATATATCGAGATGAGCAAATGTACACTCAACATCAATAAAAAAAAACTCTAGACCAGGTATGTTCAACCTGCGGCCCCCGAGCTGTTACAAAACGACAACTCCCAGCATAGTAAGCAAAATTTTTTGACCTGGTACAGTCCAAATTATATATACCCATAATTACTATACCGTTGAATCCAGGAAGTGAATTGTCATGTTTATAAATGGCCTTGCGGTTCGCCCGACGGTTGTTTCGCGGCGAACTTTGTTTGTTCGCGATTCGCCGAACATGCGAAAATATGGCGATATTTGCATGCGCCTTATGCTTTTGCATTGTGCCAAAATTTGACCATGACACATCCATCAGGTGGGACAGGACAGCCAACTGAGACGTTTCGGCACATGGACACATCCCCACCCTATACCAGAACCCGATCTGGCAGCCATTTTTCATGCTGTGTTTTGCCAGTATAGGGAGAGGTTGCTTTGGGGAGCAGGGACAGACTGATAGAGACACCAAACGCTAGCTAATATGGCCACAAAAGTCCTTTTAAGGACCGGTATAGGTGAGGTGTGCTTTCGAAAGGAGTGATATACTGGGGGGGGGGTGATATACTTATGCTTTCCAAAATAGAAAGTATATTATAGTGCATTTGTATTGTGCAGCAGTTGTGTGAGGTCCCTCACAGCAGTTGTGCAGCTATATAGAGGGACAAACGCTATTGGAATAACTAATTGCAACTGGTGTTATATAACTGTTGCCCCCCAAAAAACTGATTGAAGGGTGTGATTTACCTACAATATACTTTCTAACATATAAAGTATATTATAGTGCATTTGTATTGTGAAGCAGTTGTATGCGGTTCTGCTGCAATACCGCAGGTATACAGTACAGACCAAAAGTTTGGACACACCTTCTCATTTAAAGAGTTTTCTTTATTTTCATGATTATGAAAATTTTAGATTCACACTGAAGGCATCAAAACTATGAATTAACACATGTGGAATTATATATATATAACAAAAAAGTGTGAAGCAACTGAAAATATGTCATATTCTAGGTTCTTCAAAGTAGCCACCTTTTGCTTTGATTACTGCTTTGCACACTCTTGGCATTCTCTTGATGAGCTTCAAGAGGTAGTCACCTAAAATGGTCTTCCAACAGTCTTGAAGGAGTTCCCAGAGATGCTTAGCACTTGTTGGCCCTTTTGCCTTCACTCTGCGGTCCAGCTCACCCCAAACCATCTCGATTGGGTTCAGGTCCGCTGACTGTGGAGGCCAGGTCATCTGGCGCAGCACCCCATCACTCTCCTTCATGGTCAAATAGCCCTTACACAGCCTGGAGGTTCAACTAAACGCAAACCGTATGGAATTGCATGCCGCTGCAAGATGCTGTGGTAGCCATGCTGGTTCAGTATGCCTTCAATTTTGAATAAATCCCCAACAGTGTCACCAGCAAAGCACCCCCACACCATCACACCTCCTCCTCCATGCTTCACTGTGGGAACCAGGCATGTAGAGTCCATCCGTTCACCTTTTCTGCGTCGCACAAAGACACGGTGGTTGGAAGCAAAGATCTCAAATTTTGACTCATCAGACCAAAGCACAGATTTCCACTGGTCTAATGTCCATTCCTTGTGTTCTTTAGCCCAAACAAGTCTCTTCTGCTTGTTGCCTGTCCTTAGCAGTGGTTTCCTAGCAGATATTCTACCATGAAGGCCTGATTCACACAGTCTCCTCTTAACAGTTGTTCTAGAGATGTGTCTGCTGCTAGAACTCTGTGTGGCATTGACCTGGTCTCTAATCTGAGCTGCTGTTAACCTGCGATTTCTGAGGCTGGTGACTCGGATGAACTTATTCTCCGCAGCAGAGGTGACTCTTGGTCTTCCTTTCCTGAGGCAGTCCGCATATGAGCCAGTTTCTTTGTAGCGCTTGATGGTTTTTGTGACTGCACTTGGGGACACTTTCAAAGTTTTCCCAATTTTTCGGACTGTCTGACCTTCATTTCTTAAAGTAATGATGGCCACTCGTTTTTCTTTACTTAGCTGCTTTTTTCTTGCCATAATAAAAATTCTAACAGTCTATTCAGTAGGACTATCAGCTGTGTATCCACCTGACTTCTCCACAACGCAACTGATGGTCCCAACCCCATTTATAAGGCAGGAAATCCCACTTATTAAACCTGACAGGGCACACCTGTGAAGTGAAAACCATTTCAGGTGACTACCTCTTGATGCTCATCAAGAGAATGCCCAGAGTGTGCAAAGCAGTAATCAAAAGGTGACTACTTTTAAGAACCTAGAATATGACATATTTTCAGTTGTTTCACACTTTTTTGTTATGTATATAATTCCACATGTGTTAATTCATAGTTTTGATGCCTTCAGTGTGAATCTACAATTGTCATAGTCATGAAAATAAAGAAAACTCTTTGAATGAGAAGGTGTGTCCAAACTTTTGGTCTGTATTGTATAAAACAACAAGCATTATTGGAACAACTATTTTTAACAGGTGTGATATACCAGTTGCCCCCAAAAAACTGCTTGAGGGGTGTGATATAACTGCTTCCACCAAATTCTGATTGCGGAGTGCGATATGCCTGCTTCCACCAAATTTTGATTCAGGGGCTCTATATATCTGTTTCCTCAAAATACTGATTGAAGGGTGCAATATACCTGCTTCTACAAAATACTGATTAAGGAGTTCTATATACCTGCTTCCACAAAATACTGATTGAGGGTTGCGATATACATGCATCTACCACAAACTGATTAAGGGGTTTTATATACCTGCTTCCACAAAATACTGATTGAGGGGTGTGATATACCTGCTTCTACAAAATACTGATTAAGGGGTTTGATATACCTGCTTCTACAAAATACTGATTGAGGGGTGTGATATACCTACTTCTACAAATTACTGATTGAGGGGTTCTATATACCTACTTCCACAAAATACTGATTGAGGTGTGCGATATTCCTGCTTCCACCAAATATTGATTGAGACCTGCGAAACCTTGTGGAGAAAAAGCATCATATAGGAGTTGCTCGAACAGAGCTACAGGCAGCCAAGCTTGGCTTAGCTCTGGCATCTTTTGGGTCCCCGCCACCGCCATTCTCCACTGTTGTTGCCTCCTCAGCAATTCCCCCCCCTTTGATCTGGCTCCCAGGTTCTGTCCAGCACACAATCGTCATCGGAGTCCTCAGAGAGAAGATATCAGGACCACACAGAGGAGAAGGGGAGCTGCTGCAGACATGGCCAGGTGAGGATAATGTTTTTTACACAACGTTATTAGAGGGGAGGGGGAGAAATGTGACATGGGGGGCTAAATGTGACAAGGGATGGAGAAATGTGACATGGGGGAGAAATGTGACATGGGGTGAAGTGTGACATAGGGTGGTGAAGTGTGACATAGGGGGGTGAAATGTGACATGGAGGGGGAGAAATATGACATGGAGGGGTGAAATGTGACATGGAGGGGGTGAAATGTGACATGGAGGGGGTGAAATGTGACATGGGGGGAGAAATGCGACATGGGGTGGTGAAATGTGACATGGGGGTGAAATGTGACATGGAGGGGGTTACATCACCCCTTCCATTTTACATCACCCCCACCGATTTCTGGTGGTGGTGGGGGCGCCAAAATGTAGTTTCGCTTGTGTTGGCAAAAATCCTCGCACCGGCCCTGGCTGTCAGCTGTGCAGGGCTGCGCACAGGCATAAGGGGCTCTGTGATGTCACGCTGTGCGCAGCCTTCATAGCACAGCAGACAGCAGGAGGATGCAGATCGCGTTGGAGGAAAGGAGCGGCGGCGTCCAGGATCAGAAAGGGTAAGTGTTTTATTTTATTTTATATTTATGAGGCTGATGGACACTTCTGGGGGCAGATGAGAGGCACTGGGGGCTGATGGAGAGGCTGCTGGGGGAGAATTATTACTGCTAGGAGGTATTATGCGGAGCTTTACTACTACTGGGGAGCTATGAGGAACATGATTACTAGTATGGGCACTATAGGGACATTATTGCTACTAATTGTGCTCTGGCAGAGAATAATTTTTATTGGTGGGATTTTGGGGAGCACTGTTACTTTGGGGGGCACCCTGGCATAGTATAAGCTTAGCACAATTATTTTGGGGGGACATTATCTTAATACTATTAATGTCTGGGCGCAGTTATTTTTTAGAGCACTGTGTGCCAAAAATTGTTGAAGGGGGCACTATCTGTGTGGTAGTAGTATTTCCAGGGGGACTGTTTCTGTAGTATAGTATTGGGGGTGTCAGGAAAGGGTGTTCAGAAGATGTGAAGATGATGGAAATGTGTGAAACTCATTTCTGTTTGTTAATCTCTGCAGAGACGGGAGATGGCTGAAAAATCATCATGGCGATCTGGTCTGAATGGAGAAGATAAAGAAAGAGAACGTCTACAACAAAGGTGACATCACTGGATGTAAGAGGTATGTGGCGCTATGTAGGAGAGGAGATGCTCCGGCTCCTCCCCCTGCCATTTGCAGAAGGAGGATTCAGAGCTGGGTGAGGATGGTCAAAGGGGGCAACAGGCCATGGACGGGTGGCAGATGGTGGGGGGAACCACAGGCCTTGAGCAGGATCTGGTGAGGAAGGAGAGCGGAGGAGCTTCCTGGCTGTAGCCTGCTGTTGTTTATTGTATAATGTGAAGCAGGCAGTGCAGCCAGAATAGATAGATGTTTTTTGTTTTTCCTCCGGGATTCATGGATGTGCCCTGGAACCCCCCGGATTGTGGTAGGACATATGGTTTCTGATTTGGTGCCGCCGAGCACTTGTTATTGCCTACCACATATATGCTTTTTGCTTAACTTTAATAATTAAATTTATTTTCATTTTGAGGTATATCTTTTCCATTCACACGTCCGCAAAATGAGTCCACATCCATTCCGCAATTTCGCAGAACGGGTGCAGACCCATTTATTTTCAATGGGGCCGGAATGTGCTGTCCGCAACCACATTTGCAGATTCAGATCTGCAATTGCGGATCTGCACTTCCGCATCCGCGCTTCCGTTTCCGCCAAAAAATAGACCATGTCCTACTCTTGTCCACAATTGCAGACAAGATTAGGCATTTTCTATTATAGTGCCGGGGATGTGCGGTCCGCAAATTGCGGAATGCACATTGCCGGTGTCCGTGTTGTCCGTGAATGGACCCTCATAGTAACATTATTAAAGTTTACGTTTTATCTTTATGTATATTCTAATGGATTGCCTTCCATGTACAATGTTATAATATACTTTCTATGTTAAAAAGTATATTATTATGCATTTGTATTGTGCGGCAGTTGTGTGCGGTTCTGCTGTGATACTGCAGGTATACAGAGGGACAAGCGTTATTGGAACAAATAATTTCTACTGTGGTGATATACCAGTCGCCCCGTAAAAAAACTGATTGAAGCGGGGTGTTATATAGCAATATACTTTCTTTATAGTGCATTTGGGTACTGTATAGTGCATTTGCACATGGGCGTACGTGAAAATTGTATTGCCGATATTTCGCATTGGAAAAAATTATGAATGGAGATCGCAAATTCAAATAATACATCTGGTATGTCACTGTCCATGTTGTGGGACTATTTGTGCACTTCTAGTAATTATTTCTTGGCTGAAAATATGAGCTGAAGATTTTCCAGGTTCGCCTGCTATTAAAATGAATGGGACCCGCCGCAAACTTGCGGTTCGCGAACATTTGATCGCGAACGTGTGAACGCGTATCGGCCTGGCCAATGTTCGTCCATCACTAATAGCCATTGTTGTGAGGATCAACAGCAAGTTAAAGGGCTGGACGCTGAATTGACGCGAACCGTCCCATAAAATGTTCGTCTATCACTACTCCACTGAAAGCCTTCTTTGGGGCTGTAAGGAGGAGCAGCAGGCGGAACGATGTTACCCCTGGCTCCCCGGCACAGTGTTGAACTCTGAAGTGACCTCCACATCATCCTGCTGCGACTGAGTGGAGGAGTGAGCCATTCAATCCACTTTCTCCTTAACTATAATGTTGCGCCTTTCCAAAACCAAATGTATCAAAAATGTGTGAAATAGGAAACAGATTTAGGCTTAAATTCATTATCACTCCCCAGATACTTTTGTTTGCTACTCTGTCTATTGGTGTAGTAAACATGTATATGCTGTTAGTCTAAATATAATCAACAAACACCCCCCAAAAAAATATAAAAAATTTGTGAAATAGGGAAACAGATTTGGGCCAAATACTTTTGTGTGATAACCTGTCTATTGGAGTAGTAATCATGTATATATACCTCTAGTTTGAATATACTCAGTCCCCAATAAAAAAAAAAAATTGATTGTGACCACAAAAATAAATCTAAACTGGTTTAGCCCTAAATTCGTTATCCCTCACAGATACTTTTGTGTGCTGGCCTGTGTATAGGTGTTGATCACCTATATGCTGGTTTAATTAAATTGAAGAAGTCCCAAAAAACATTTAAATTCCAAACGTGTAGAAATATAATTCATGGAAACGGATGACTGAGGCTTGGCGCTCTATTTCTCCTAAATGCACACAGTTAGATTGCTGTTATACCTTATTACCTTGTTACCTTAAAAGACAAAAACATGCAATGTGACAATAAACTGCAATATAGAGTACAAAATTGTATAATAATAATAACAAGTGCTACACTATAAGTGCGAGATACTTGGCAAATCGTTTTGTACAAAATTATTTGAGCCCGTCTGCCGAGCGTCAAGGCGATCTCTGTTAGACGGGTTCCTACGCTAAATTCTACCTGTTAGGTGCCATGACGTCTACCATACACTTCAGGGAGTGTAGGTTCCACGTACCTGCATTGAATACTACCTGTTAGGTGCCATGACGTCTACCATACACTTCAGGGAGTGTAGGTTCCACGTACCTGCATTGAATACTACCTGTTAGGTGCCATGACGGCTACCATACCGGTATGGTAGCCGTCATGGCACCTAACAGGTAGTATTCAATGCAGGTACGTGGAACCTACACTCCCTGAAGTGTATGGTAGCTGTCATGGCACCTAACAAATAGAATTTAGCGTATGAACCCGTCTAACAGAGATCGCCTTGACGCTCGGCAGACGAGCTCAAATAATTTTGTACAAAACGATTTGCCAAGTATCTCGCACTTATAGTGTAGCACTTGGTATTATTATGCAATTTTGTACTCTATATTGCAGTTTATTGTCGCATTGCATGTTTTTGTCTTTTAATGTTGTTCCCTACCATAGCAATGTGCTACTGTGGTTTGGTATGTGCTGACTGACCCCCTTTTTTGGCTTTACCGTGTTACTTTGTGTCTTGTATTAATTATATATACATATATATATATATATATATATATATTTCTCTCTATATATATATTTCTATATATAAATATATATATACATATATACTGGTTTAATTACAATTAACAAAAATAATAGGCGTGACGCTCAATTTTAACCTAACACACAGGTAAATTGCTGCTACACCATGGGTATTTATTGAGGGGTGCTATATACCTGTTTCTGCCAAATACTGATTAAGGGGTGCCATATACCTTCTTCCACTAAATACTGATTGAGCCGTGCTATTGCTATATACTTTCTTCCACTAAATACTGATTGAGGGCTGTGATACACCTGCTTCTACAAAATACTGATTAAGGGGTGCCATATACCTGTTTCCACCAAATACTGATTGAGGGGTGCTATATACCTTCTTCCACAAAATACTGATTGAGGGGTGCTATATACCTGTTTCCGCCAAATACTGATTAAGGGGTGCCATATACCTTCTTCCACAAAATGCTGATGGAGGGGTGCTATTGCTATATACATTTTTCCACCAAATACTGATTGATGGCTGCAATATACCTGCTTCAACAAAATACTGATTGAGGGGTGCCATATAACTGCTTCCACCAAATATTGTTTGAGGGGTGCTATATACCTGTATCTGCCAAATACTGCTCTTCTCTACAGACTTAGGCAGAGGGTCATTTAGATAATGATAGGCAGCGGAAGAGGCAGAAGTTTCCGCATGGATGGTAGGGGTTGGTCAGGTGCCTAAGTGGGAAGTAGACATGCTTCAGAAAGAAGCTGTAAGGTACGATGTCACTGATGGGGCCCTGGCTGTGACTGACCAGTTTGGTGATCTCATCAAATGGCTGCAGAAGTCTGCATGCGTCTTGCATGAGCAGCCACTGGTGCGGTGAAAAGAAACCAAGTTCCCCAGAACCTTTGCTGCCGCAGAGTTCGTACAGGTGGTATTCAATAACTAGATGTCCATAACTGTATCCCTTTCCCTGCGCACGCCATCCTTTTTTAGACCTGGCATAAGCGGGAAAAAATGCAGATTGCGGTGCTAAGAACCTTTGTTGTCCGATTCTCTTAGGTAGGGACTAATTTTTTGTGGGATGAGGTAACGGTCTGATTGGTACTATTTTCGGGGGCATACGCCTTTTTGATCACTTGCTGTTGCAATTTTTGTGATGTAATGTGACAAAAATGCCTTTTTTTATTACACAGTTTTTTTTTTTTTTACGGTGTTCACCTGAGTGGTTAGGTCATGTGATATTTTTATAGAGCTAGTTGTTACGGACATGGCGATACCTAATATGTATACTTTTTTTCATTTCTTTTCAATTTAGGACAATAAAAGCAGCTTTGAAGCCAAAAATTATCATATTTTAGTGTCTCCATGGTCTGAGAGTGATATCTTTTTTATTTTTTGACCAATTCTCTTAGGTAGGGTCTCATTTTTTGTGGCATGAGGTGATGATCTGATTGGTACTATTTTGGGGGGCATACGCCTTTTTGATCACTTGCTGTTAAAATTTTTGTGATGTAATGTGACAAAAATGGCTTAGGTCATGTGATATTTCTATAGAGCTGGTTGTTACGGAAGTAGCGATACCTAATATATTTTTTTTTATGTATTTCACTTTAGCACAATAATAGCAGTTTTGAAACAAAAAAATATGATGTTTTAGTGTCTCCATGTTCTGAGAGCTATAGTTTTTTTTTTTTTTTTTTGGGCGATTGTCTTAGGTAGGGGCTCATTTTTTGCGGGATGAGGTGACGGTTTTATTGATATAATTTTGTGGGACATATGCCTTTTTGATCGCTTGTGTTGCACTTTTTGTGATGTAAGGTTACAAAAATTGTTTTTTTACACCGTTTTTATTTAATTTTTTATGGTGTTTATTGGACAGGGTGGATCATGTGATATATTTATAGAGCCGGTCATTACGGATGGGGTGATACCTAATATGTGTGTTGTTGCTTTTTTCCTGTTTATTATTATAAAATAAGGGGAAAGGGGTGTTTTTTTTTCTTTTCTACTTTATGAATTTTATTACTTTATTAATTTATTAAAAACACTTTTTTTGTACTTTTTTTCTTTACTTTATTTATGATGTTCACTTTTGGGGGTCTGATCCCCTCTGCAATACATTACAATACATCTTGTATTGTAATGCATTGCCTGTTAGTGTATGACACTGAGCCATACACTAACAGGTTGCCTAGGAGACCCAGCCTGAGGCCGGATCTCCTCGGCACCTGTAGAAGGCAGTTCTCGATGCAGTGCAATGCACTGGGCAGCCTCTGCACGGCATTGGGCTGCCTTGTGACGCATTGGGTCCCCGCCACAGCAGCACGGGGACTCGATGCGTTCATCTCACCTGATACAAATCCCTTCTATGTCGCGGTCAGCGGTCAAAGAAGGGGTTATTTCGCCGGCATTGGCTTTTACAGAGATGCCGGCGGATACAGCAGAGGCCCGGCGACCACGGGCGGCTGGGCCCCCGCAGTGATCATGCGCGCACCGCTCCAGTGCCCAAGCAATCACTATGACATACTATTACATCAAATTGCGGGAACGCAGTGGTTCCCATGACATAGTAGTATGTCATAGGTTGGGAAGGGGTTAAATACAAGTGACAGATATTCTTTGCTTCTGAGTCTGACTGAACAGTTTCCCATTGGAAGATATACAAGCTACGTGGTCCATCTTTATAGAACTTTAGACAATGAGGTGGAGTCTGCCCTTGAGGAGACGATCCCTGACTTAGAAGTATCTCAGAGAAACCTTAGGACTGCCCAACTTTGAGATGAGATTTTAAAAGGGGTCTTAAATAATGTGGGGGGTAGTCAATGGGGCACCTCCAGAGCCAGGGGCAGACGAAAGGTATACTCACTTTGCCATGAATGGAAACTTGTACAGGGTGACTAAAATCTATGAAGAATTCGTGGAGCAGCTTGTGGTTTCCAAGCCATATAGATGCATGGTAATGGACCTGGCACATGGACATGTCTTAGGGGGGACACTTGGGGGCAGATAAGATCCTTGAAAGGGTTTTACCTAGGTTTTATTGGCCAAGGTGTTACAGAGAAATTAGGGATTATTGCCAGTCCTGCCTTATGTGTCAAGTAACCTCCCCAGTCACAAATTTCCACAGCCCTTTAATACCATTGCCTATTATTGAGGTCCCATTTGAGAGAATAGTGATTAATCTAGTAGGGCCTTTGGTGAAGTCTGCTAGGGGACACCAATATATATTAGTTGTAATGGATTCTGCCAACCAGTACCCTGAGGCAGTGCCCTTGAGAAAGGCTTCCTCCAAGGTTATTGCTAGAGAGCTGTTTCAGATTTTTTCCAGAACAGGGCTGCCTAAGCAGATCCTGACCGACCAGTGGACTCTGTTCATGTCAAGGGTAATGCAGGATCTCTGTAAAGTACTGAAAGTTACCCAGTTACGCACCTCAGTTTATCACCCACAGACAGATGGCTTGGTAGAACATTTTAACAAAACCTTGAAGGCCATGTTGAAGTAAGTAGTTGAAAAGAATGGCTAAAATTGGGATTACCTGTTGCCTTACCTACTGTTCTCAATCAGAGAGGTGCCTCAAGTGTCAACAGGGTTCTTGCCTTTTGAGTTGTTGCATGGCAGGCATCCTTGAGGGCTATTAGATATAGATCAGGAAACCTGGGAGAGTGAGGTCAGGTAATGCCCATTGTGAAGGAGCATCTGCTCCAGGCCCAAGAGGCACAAGCTAAAATATATAACAGTTTGGCCGGTCTTAGACAGTTTAGTCCAGGGGACCGGGTTCTAGTCTTAGTGCCCACAGTAGAGAGCAAATTCCTGGCAAAATTGCAAGGGCCCTATGAGATAGTTGAGAGGGTGGGCAAAGTTAGGTATCAGCCAGGTAGGAGAAAGCCCTATCAGATTTACCATATCAACTTGCTTAAGCCATGGAAAGATAGGGACCCTCCTGAGGCCCCGTGTCTGATGACCCAACCAGGCGCCACTATAGAGAATGTGAAGATTGCAGAAGCCCTGTCTCCCTCCCAAAAATACCAATAGAAAGCTCCTGTTGCTGCAGAATAGGGACTTGTTTACAGAAACCCCACGGTTAACCAATGTCGTGGAACATGAGATTATCACAGATCATTATGCGCAAGTGTAATGGGAGAATATCAATCACCAATATTATGCGAATATCGATAATTAATATTCCTAAATAGGAGGAGCCACCTGGTGATGACTCCGCCTATTTATACCTTTATATAATAACAACACAATACTTTCGCTATGCTTTACACTAATCACTAATGCTAGCTGCATGCGCCTTACTAACCCGCTACCGCTAACAAGTACACGCTACACAAAGGGTACAAATATAACGGTATTTATTTAACACACTAAGCACGCAATACACTAACAATACACAGCACTACACATATACAATACTCAAACTACACTACACGTTCCCAATTCCACCCATAAACTAACTAGACAATTCACACATACAAGTATAACAACCCACCCGCCTAGCTCTATACTGTCCCTACGGGGTTACATGAGGGTTATACAGTTTGTATACAGCAAGGGTCCAGGGACACAGCAGGGCAGAGTAGGAGAAGGTGTGCAGAGTAGGAGAAGGCGGTTAACAGGGGACTGGCGCAGCAGGGGTTAATGGATAAGGGATATCAGGGGTAACAAGGGGCAGCATGGGGTCTGGGATACAAAGGGTTAGGATTATATGGTTGGCACTGCAAGGGAGGTACAATGCCATGCCAGCGTATACTCAGCCATCTCCGGGGCCAAATGGGCCTCTCTTCCTTCAGGCAGCAGTCCTCATGTATCTCTGAATCCAGTCTGGTTGCAAGGGCCAGGCCTCTGTTCGGTTTGGGTTATTATAGCCCCAAAACAGCCCCCTCCTCCTTCCTCAGGCATGTGACATCATAGTGTGGTTTTTGATGTCTCTGGTTAGAAGGTCCCCTCACAAATGGTGCCAAAGTGTCTGATTGCTTTAGGCCTGAACAAAAGGGGACTAGATGCTAATCAGCTGTTATCCTACAGGCTATCAGCACAAGTTTTACTCTAAACAACTCTGTTGATAACAGTTGGAATTGAACCGGGGGTATGAATGGGCAGCAATAAGCCCACATACATACTGTCATACTGACATAAGTGTATATACATAGACACGTGTGCAAATACATACACACATATCTATATATACACACACCCTCGCATATATCTGGGGCATCACATACAGGGGACATGCATATGTCCCCACTTGCCATACAGGGCCAATATATACACGGTCATACAGGAAATATATACTAACTATAAGGGGACACATATATACTAATATAAGGGGGATTATAAGGGGGCACAGCTTCCAGGGACCACATATTTCCCACAGGGGCCACCATGAGCCCCTGGGGATCACCATGGGCAGACGTGCGCAGATGCTGGGCACATCTGCGCACATCACCCCATGATGCGGTGGTTAATGTATGCATATATATACCATACATGCCCGCACGTGTTTGCAGGCATGCATGGATATACACGCATACGTCTCAACCCTTCCTCAACAGCAAGTAAATTCCCGAGGCCCTTAGGGAGGTAGTTTCCAAGGAGGTGCAGAGAATGTTAAAGCTGGGGTGATTGAGGGATCTAAAAATGGGTGGTCTAGTCCCATAGTGCTAGTCCCAAGGCCCAATGAAGAGTGGCAATTCTGTAACGACTACAGCAAGTTAAACGAGGTATCCAAGGTAGATGCATACCCCATGCCCCATGTGGATGAGATTATTGAGAGACTAGGGCCAGCTCGCTATATAACTACCCTAGATCTTACCAAGGGGTATTGGCAAATTCCCTTATCTAAAGAAGCTAGAGAAAAGACTGCGTTTTCAACACCAGAAGAGCCCTTCCCGTACATTAGGAAGCCATTTGGTTTGCAAGGGGCCCCCGCCACTTTCCAGAGGGCTATGGACCAGATCTTACGGCCCACACAGGGAATATGTGGCAGCTTACTTGGATGACATAGTGATCTTCAGTCGTGATTGGGAGAGTCACCTCAGTAAAATTCAAGCCGTCCTAGAAGGCCGGTTTCACTGTAAATCCAAGTAAATGTGCCATGGGGATTGAAGAGGCAAGGTACTTGGGATACATTGTGGGAAGAGGGGTTATAATATCCCAAGTAAATAAGGTGGAAGCTATCCAAGAATGACCCCGCCTACTTAACAAGAAACAGGTTAAGGAGATTTTCCCCAAGTTTTCAGAAATAGCAGTATCCCTGACCGACCTTACAAAGGGGGAAACTCGGCCATGATCAAGTGGTCCCCCGAGTCTGAGAGGCCTTCCAGAAGCTTAAGTCAGCCCTCTGTAGACAGCCAGTCTTGATAGCTCCGGACATCTACTGAGAGTTTATAATTCAGACGGATACATCAGAGGTAGGCCTAGGGGCAGTGATGTCTCAGGTCATAAATGGGGAGGAACATCCCGTGTGTTACCTCAGCAGAAAGCTGTACCTGGCAGAGCGGAATTATTTGATAATTGAGAGAGAATGCTTTGCCATTAAGTGGGCGCTTGATTACCTCCGATACTACCTCCTGGGGAGGAAATTTAAGCTGGTATCGGATCATGCCCCTCTGAAATGGCTAAGGGAGAAAAAGGGTAACAATGCCCATGTCACCCTCTGGTTTCTGAATCTACAGGATTTTAGGTTTTCTATGGAGCCTAGGCCCAGCATTCTGCAAGGCAATGCAAATGCCTTATCTGGAGTACACTGCATGCTCACTGAAGTTGGGGGTATGGAGGGGGTATGTAGGAAGGCACAAGGGACCATCAATGATGGTAGCTATGTTTCACCAAGGTTCCTGGCCTCAGTGAAGTAAGAGCCAGTAGTTCAGTTGTGTCAGCGGCAGTAGGTGGTTGACATTTCGTATATTTAGTATAGCTGTGAATAGCTGATCTGGGACGGCTCTTACTGGGAGTAGTCATAGTGCTGGGTGGGTGACTACTCCCCACGTTCAAGGCAGGGTCTTGACTGGCCTATAAAAAACTGTCAGCAAAGTCAGGTGGTGGTGATTACATCTGACTGTGGAGCTCTGTGGAGAGCTGTGTGGGATCAGAGTCTGAGCTGGAGTTGCAGTGCCTGAAAGACTGAGGACAAAGCGAGGTCAACATACACCCCGTGGAGTTACGGTACTGTGCAAAACCATACGGGACTTTATTGTTTCTTTAACGCCTGCTGGAATAAAGCCGGTCACTGATGTTTACTGCCTTATTGTTTTGTCAAGAATAAAAGACAACCGTTGCTTTGTTTTCACCACTGAAAGGCTGCTGCTGTGTTCTTATCTAAACGCTACCATTGGGGAAGATCCCTACTACATACAGTACAGACTAAAAGTTTGGACACACCTTCTCATTCAAAGAGTTTTCTTTATTTTCATGACTATGAAAATTGTAGATTCACACTGAAGGCATCAAAACTATGAATTAACACATGCGGAATTATATACATAATAAAAAAGTGTGAAACAACTCAAAATATGTCATATTCTAGGTTCTTCAAAGTAGCCACCTTTTGCTTTGATTACTGCTTTGCACACTCTTGGCATTCTCTTGATGAGCTTCAAGAGGTAGTCACCTGAAATGGTCTTCCAACAGTCTTGAAGGAGTTCCCAGAGATGGTTAGCACTTGTTGGCCCTTTTGCCTTCACTCTGCGGTTCAGCTCACCCCAAATCATCTCGATTGGGTTCAGGTCCGGTGACTGTGGAGGCCAGGTCAACTGGCGCAGCACCCCATCACTCTCCTTCATGGTCAAATAGCCCTTACACAGCCTGGAGGTGTGTTTGGGGTCATTGTCCTGTTGAAAAATAAATGATGGTTTGTCCTGTTGAAAAATAAATGATGGTCCAACTAAACGCAAACCGGATGGAATAGCATGCCGCTGCAAGATGCTGTGGTAGCCATGCTGGTTCAGTATGCCTTCAATTTTGAATAAATCCCCAACAGTGTCACCAGCCAAGCACCCCCACACCATCACACCTCCTCATCCATGCTTCACGGTGGGAACCAGGCATGTAGAGTCCATCCGTTGACCTTTTCTGCCTCGCACTAAGACACGGTGGTTGGAACCAAAGATCTCAAATTTGGACTCATCAGACCAAAGCACAGATTTCCACTGGTCTAATGTCCGTTCCTTGTGTTCTTTAGCCCAAACAAGTCTCTTCTGCTTGTCGCCTGTCCTTAGCAGTGGTTTCCTAGCAGATATTCTACCATGAAGGCCTGATTCACACAGTATCCTCTTAACAGTTGTTCTAGAGATATGTCTGCTGCTAGAACTCTGTGTGGCATCGACCTGGTCTCTAATCTGAGCTGCTGTTAACCTGCGATTTCTGAGGCTGGTGACTCGGAGGAACATATCCTTAACAGCAGAGGTGACTCTTGGTCTTCCTTCCCTGGGGCGGTCCGCATGTGAGCCAGTTTCTTTGTAGCCCTTGATGGTTTTTGTGACTGCACTTGGGGACACTTTCAAAGTTTGACCAATTTTTCGGACTGACTGACCTTCATTTCTTAAAGTAATGATGGCCACTCATTTTTCTTTACTTAGCTGCTTTTTTCTTGCCATAATACAAATTCTAACAGTCTATTCAGTAGGACTATCAGCTGTGTATCCACCTGACTTCTCCACAACGCAACTGATGCTCCCAACCCCTTTTATAAGGCAAGAAATCCCACTTATTAAACCTGACAGGGCACACCTGTGAAGTGAAAACCATTTCAGGTGACTACCTCTTGAAGCTCATCAAGAGAATGCCAAGAGTGTGCAAAGCAGTAATCAAAGCAAAAGGTGGCTACTTTAAAGAACCTAGAATATGACATATTTTCAGTTGTTTCACACTTTTTTGTTATGTATATAATTCCACATGTGTTAATTCATAGTTTTGATGCCTTCAGAGTGAATCTACAATTTTCATAGTCATGAAAATAAAGAAAACTCTTTGAATGAGAAGGTGTGTCCAAACTTTTGGTCTGTACTGTATATATATATATATATATATATATATATATATAAAAAATATATAATAAATGGCAGCACCAACCTTGGAATATATTGGAGATTGGGTGCAAGCTCCAATGGGAATAGCGTCCCAGGATAATATCAATGAAAAACAGAGCAGCACTCCAGTAAGGTGAAAAAAAGAAAGCTGTTTATTCACCCAGTGTATTCACCCAGCTGTTTATTCACTGCAACGTTTCGACTCCAACATGAAGCCTTTCTCAAAATCGCACAATACACCATTTTAGTAGATTCAGTAACATCTGCTTTGGATTTTCCACTGCATACAATCTGCAGTAGACCTACCCTAAGACTTGAAAATTTAAGGAAAAAAATAACTATTACTTCCAGTGTGGCAGTAGATTAAATGCAATATGAAATAGTTGGCACATTTTTCTGATGACTTTTATTTTTTGTACAGTAAAGTGTGTCCACTATTCATCATTAAGAAGAACCAGGCAGCAATTTAGTTATGCCATTGTTTCATATTGTAGGCGCGGTATACTAATAACTGCTCATGCAATCAGAAGTAATGGGACTTTGTCAAACAAAATAAAGCTTGATTACAATATATTTGCTTCAGAGATGAGGCTTTCTGCTAATCATTTCAGCTTTACATTACAAATGCTGTATAATAATGCTAAGCAGCAGTTGTCCAAAATTCATTATTATCCTCCTTTATATCACAGACTTTTCTGTGTAATTTAGTTAACTCCAAGCTAAGCTAAGATAGATAGCAGCATGATATGCCACATCAAAAACCAACCTGCTGAAAAACTTTTTTGCATGCTGTGAGGGAGTTTTTCACATGTACTATATAATTTTATCTAATAATATTTTTTGTTGATATTATTATTTGTATTATTAACCCCTTAAGGACCCATGACGTACCGATACGGCATGGTTCCCGAGTCCTTAAGGACCCATGACGTACCGGTATGTCATGTATAGTTCCGATCACCAATGCCTGGCGGACGGTGATCGTAACCCGGTGCCTGCTCAAATCATTGAGCAGGCACCTTGGCTAAATGCGCAAGGGGGTCCCGTGACCCCCGTGTCGGCGATCACCGCAAACTGCAGGTCAATTCAGACCTGCTGTTTGCGGCTTTCACCTGGTGCGGCGGCGGTGGCGGTGGTGCCATCGGGTCCACATGGGGCTGTAGAGGGGACCCGATGGCCGAAAGGCAGCGCGATGCCTTCCTGAAGCATTGCGCTGCCTTCCGGTGACGAGCCTGTGAGATCCAGCCCCCTGGATCTCACAGGCTGGAAGCTGTATGAGTAATACACACAGTATTACTCATACAGCCAATGCATTCCAATACAGAAGTATTGGAATGCATTGTAAAGGATTAGACCCTCAAAAGTTCAAGTCCTAAAGTGGGACAAAAAATAAAGTGAAAAAAAAGTTACAAAAATAAAGTTTTCCCCCCAAAAAATTTAAAGTTTCAAGTAAAAAAAAGAACAAAAAAAAATGTAATTTTCCCCAAATAAAGTAAAAAATAAATTGGTAAAAAATAGGGGGGAAAAAAAGGATACATATTAGATATCGCCGCGTCCATATCGACCCACTCTATGAACATATCACATGACCTAACCCCTCAGATGAACACCGTAAAAATGAAAAATAAAAACTGTGCTAAATAAACAATTTTTTTTTTACCTTACATCACAAAAAGTACAACAGCAAGCGATACAAAAAGGTGTTTGCCCATCCAAATAGTACCAATCTAACCGTCACTCCATCCCGCATAAAATGAGCCCCTACCTGAGACAATCGTCCAAAAAAAAAAAAACTATGGCTCAGAATATAGAGACACTAAAACATCATTTTTTTAGTTTAAAAAAAGCTGTTATTGTGTAAAGCTTACATAAATAAAAAAAAGTATACATATTAGGTATCGCCGCATTCGAATCAACCGACTCTATAAAAATATTACATGACCTAACCCCTCAGATGAACACCGTAAAAAATAAAAAAAAACTGTGCTAAATAAACAATTTTTTGTCACCTTAAATCACAAAAAGTGTAATAGCAAGCGATCAAAAAGTCATATGCACCCCAAAATAGTGCCAATCAAACCATCATCTCATCCCGCAAAAAATGAGACCCTACCTAAGATAATCACCCCAAAATTTAAAAAACTATGGCTCTCAGACTATGGAAACACTAAAACATGTTTTTTTTTTGCTTCAAAAATGAAATCATTGTGTAAAACTTACTTAAATATAAAAAAAGTATACATATTAGGTATTGCCGCATCCGTATCGACCGGCTCTATAAAAAAAATCACATGACCTAACCCCTCAGAGGAACACTGTAAAAATTTTAAAATAAAAACTGTGCTAAATAAACAACTTTTTTGTCACCTTACATCACAAAAAGTGTAATAGCAAGCAATCAAAAAGTCACACGCACCCCAAAATAATGCCAATAAAACCGTCATCTAATCCCACAAAATCATATACTACCCAAGGTAATCGCCCAAAAACTGAAAAAACTATGTCTATCAGACTATGGAAACACTAAACTGTGTAAAGTAATTTACACTGATGAGGACAGTATACTACTACAGAGGGATCTGGATAGATTGGAGGCTTGGGCTGATAAGTGGCAGATGAGGTTTAACACTGACAAATGTAAAGTTATGCACATGGGAAGGAATAATGCAAGTCACCCGTGCATACTTAATGGTAAAACACTCGGTAACACTGACATGGAAAAGGATCTAGGAATTTTAATAAACAGCAAACTAAGCTGCAAAAAACAGTGTCGGGCAGCTGCTGCCAAGGCCAATAAGATGATGGGTTGCATCAGAAGGGGCATAGATGCCCATGATAAGAACATAGTCCTACCACTTTACAAATCGCTAGTCAGACCACACATGGAATACTGTGCACAGTTCTGGGCTCCTGTAAACAAGGCAGACATAGCAGAGCTGGAAAAGTTCCAGAGGAGGGCAACTAAAGTAATAACTGGAATGGGGCAACTACAGTACCCTGAAAGATTATCAAAGGGGAGATCTAATTAATATGTATAAATATATCAGGGGTCAGTACAGAGATCTATCCCATCATCTATTTATCCCCAGGACTGTGACTGTGACGAGGGGACATCCTCTGCGTCTGGAGGAAAGAAGGTTTGTACACAAACATAGAAGAGGATTCTTTACGGTAAGAGCAGTGAGACTATGGAACTCTCTGCCTGAGGAGGTGGTGATGGTGAGTACAATAAAGGAATTCAAGAGGGGCCTAGATGTATTTCTGGAGCGTAATAATATTAAAGGCTATAGCTTCTAGAGAGGGGTCGTTGATCCAGAGAGTTATTCTGATTGCCTGATTGTAATCGGGAAGGAATTTTTAATTCCCCTAAAGTGGGGAAAATTGGCTTCTACCTCACAGGTTTTTTTTTTTGCCTTTCTCTGGATCAACTTGTAGGATAACAGGCCGAACTGGATGGACAAATGTCTTTTTTCGGCCTTATGTACTATGTTGCTATGTTACTAAAACATGTATTTTTTTTGCTTCAAAAAGGAAATCATTGTGTAAAACTTACATAAATAAAAAAAAGTATACATATTAGGTATCGCAGTGTCCGTATCGACTGGCTCTATAAAAAATATCACATTACCTAACCCTTCAGATGAACACCATAAAAAATTTAAAATAAAAACTGTGCTAAATAAACCATTTTTTGTCACCTTACATCACAAAAGTGTAATAACAAGCGATCAAAAAGTCACACGCACCCCAAAATAGTGCCAATAAAACCGTCATCTCATCCCGCAAAAATCATACTCTAACCAAGGTAATCGCCCAAAAACTGAAAAAATTATGGCTCTCAGACTATGGAAACACTAAAACATGATTATTTTTTTTGCTTCAAAAAAGAAATCATTGTGTCAAACTTACATAAATAAAAAAAAGTATACATATATGGTATCGCCGCATCCGTGACAACCTGGTCTGTAAAAATATCACATGATCTAACCTGTCAGATGAATATTGTAAATAACAAAAAATAAAAATGGTGCCAAAACAGCTATTTCTTGTTATCTTGCCTTACAAAAAGTGTAATATAGAGCAACTAAAAATCATATGTACCCTGTACTAGTACCAACAATACTGCCACCCTATCCCGTAGTTTCCAAAATGGGGCCACTTTGTTGGAGTTTCTACTCTAGGGGTGCATCAGGGGGGCTTCAAAAGGGACATGGTGTAAAAAAAAACAGTCCAGCAAAATATGCCTTCCAAACACCGTATGGCATTCCTTCTGCGCCCTGCTGTGTGCCCGTACAGCTGTTTTACGACCACATATTGGGTGTTTCTGTAAACTACAGAATCAGGGCCATAAATATTGAGTTTTGTTTGGCTGTTAACCCTTGCTTTGTTACTGGGAAAAATGGATTAAAATGGAAAATTTGCCCAAAAATTTAAATTCTGACATTTCATCTTCATTTGCCAATAACTCTTGTGGAACACCTAAAGGGTTAATGGTGTTTGTAAATTCTGGTTTGAATACCTTGAGGGGTGTAGTTTCTTAGATGGGGTCACTTTTATGGAGTTTCTACTCTAGGGTTGCATCAGGGGGGCTTCAAATGGGACATGGTGTAAAAAAAAAAACAGTCCAGCAAAATCTCCCTTCCAAAAACCGTATGGCATTCCTTTTCTTCTGCGCCCTGCCGTGTGCCCGTACAGTAGTTTATGACCACATATGGGGTGTTTCTGTTTTAAGGTGACATGGAAGAGGAACTGAAGGTCATTCTCCCACTTACTCCCTCAGTAACTAGCTTAAACTGGATGCTGACAACCCCTCTCCCCCCTCAGGTGGTCATGTTTATTTCCAGTGGTGGGGCAGTGAGACCTAACCAATCCCTGCCTCACTAGCCGTTTTCAAGCATTTTCATTGGTAGCAGCGGCTGGCCGGCATCACAGTTGGAAGGAAGGAACGCTCTCCTTCCTTTCCGCTGTACGGCCGCGCGGTGTGTGTTATGTGCACTTCGGGCCTGGCGTCTCCGCTCATCTTTACTGCTACGACCTAGCAAACAATCTTCCAGGGCCCGGTTCTGGGCTGCAGCCCGGCGGTTGGGGACCTCTGGGTTAGGGTACTTGTAGCATGTCATGGCAATAGTAGAGATTGCGGTAGCAGCATAGCATGTAACGGACAAAGCAATAGATGTGTGGAGTGGTAGATGTATGCCGTAGTACTAGTAGTGAATGTGTAGCAATAATGGTAGTGGCAATAAGGTAAAAGTAAGAGGCATTAGGGGATTAGCAGCAGGGAATAGCAGCTAAGGCGATGGTGATAGCTAGAGATGAGCGAATTTTTCAGTTTGCAGAATTTCACAAAAAGATTTGATCCAAATTTATTTGTGACGAATCACGTTAAAAACTGTTATTTCCTGGCTGCAGAGAGCCTGTATAGTGGTGTAAATATTTCAAAAAGACCCACTGGACCCAGGAGGCCAATAGATATGATTCAATAGTCCTAAGACAAAAAATTCCTGTTTGTGGTCTATTTTTATTAAAACGTAACTTTTATTGCTTATTCACATACACAAAACACAAAACCAAAAATAACTCTGTTGAGAGTTATTTTAAAAAATACATATGGAGGGATTTTTAGACAAGAGGTAAGAGTGTGTGACACTCTGTCACTGTATACTATCAGTGTGAGGACTTGTATCCTTTAATGAGTGGTGTTTTATAGTCTAATATAATAATCAGGTGATTTTCCTATTTCATGACGTAAAGTCATGATTTTATTAAAGACACGGAGGCGAGTATTGCTATTCTCCTTCTTTACTCTGACCAATAGTAGCAAAGAACAAATAAAAATATTGAAACATGTCATCAGCCCCTCCCCATAGTCTCTCTATAACAGGCCACACCGCCTGCAAAACCTCCTCTTTCTTTGTAAATCCAAACCGAACAGTCCAACCGAACCGCCAACCAGGAACCGGAACAGCCTGGGAACCAAAGCGCCATCCATCCGGAAGCGAACAGGAACAACAGGAACAACCTTGAAGAACCTCCTGAAGCTGTCCACGTCACATGACCGGCTGGAACCAAACTGCCGACCCTCCGAACCAGGACGTAGACCAAAGGACACCACGGAACTGACCGATCTCAACCTGAAAAAAGGCGAAAACAGAGCCATGATAGAAGCAAATTGGTGCATCGTATTCACAAACAATTGGTTGCGACAAACCTACTCAGGAAAAAACTCATAGAGTTAAAGCAATATGCAAATGACACACAATCAAAATCATTCCAATTTTAAAACTCACATAGGGAGGGAAAACGTAGGGTGGGCAATACTCGCCTCCGTGTCTTTAATAAAATCATGACTTTACGTCATGAAATAGGAAAATCACCTGATTTTATTACAAGACCCGGAGGCTCATATTGCAAGTTCAAAGTTAAGATAAATTCTCAATAATTGACGAAAAAACGTGAGGACCTGGACGGAAGTAAAATTCCCTGAACGTGGACACTCTGGACCAGTCCGCCAGTTTCAAGATGTCCTCGAGTCTGGCGCCAGAAACCGCCAAAGAGGTAGCAGACGCCCCCCTAGCAGAATGCGCCGAAAATACAGAAGTGTCTACGCCCGCAAGCTCCATGATCCACTTCATCCACCTAGCCAGCGTGGGAGTGGTCACTGGAGCAAAAGGACGAATGGTCGAAAGGAAAAGATGCGGGAACTCACGGGACCGATGCGGAGAAGTGCGAGCCTCATACTCCTTGAGGCAGGCCACTGGGCAAAGTGAAGGTGAAGCCGGGAAAGCAGGATAAGCAACCGAACGGATGTGGGTCTTAGTCCTCCTCGAGATGTCAAAAGAGACCCCCTCCGGGGTGTACGAGCGTGCATCATAGTCCAAAGCCCGGACGTCTGAAACCCGCTTGCAGGAAATCAGACAAAAGAGAGTGACGAGCTTCGCCGACAGTTGCCGAAGGGAAAGGTCCGTATTCTGAGGCCAAGAAGATAAAAAAGAAAGGACACAAGACACATCCCAAGTGGCAGAAAATCTAGGCCTAGGAGGACGAGACATCCGAGAACCGCGCAGGAGACGACATACTAAAGGATGTTGTCCCGCAGGGGTACCATCAAACCCTTGGTGAGAGGCCGAAATAGCCGATCTGAACAGGCTGATTGTGCGGTAAGCCTTGCCCTGGTCAAATAAAGAAGAAAGGAAATGCAAGATCTCCGTCACAGGTGCCGATACGGGATCCAAGTCCCTAGCCACGCACCAGCGAGCCCAAGATCCCCAGGCTGATCTGTAAGATCTTCTGGTGCCAGGGGCCCACGCATTTTCCAAAAGGACTCTAGCTGTTCCCGAAACTCCTGGGACCTCCCAGGGTCCCCTGAAATCCGACATGCCAGCAGGCGCAGGGATCCGTCTAGGAGAAGAGGATGTAGTTGGTGATTCGGTCCTCGGAGGAGAGTCTGAGACGTCGGGAGCAGGAACGGGATCTCTATCATCATCTCCAGAAGGTGCGGAAACCATGACTGGGAGTTCCAAAATGGGACCAGCAGCACCAGATCCGCTGAAGAACGTCGCACCTGAATCAGGGTCCTGGGGATCAGCTGAAATGGAGGAAACGCGTAAAGCAGATCTCTGGACCAATCCTGCAGAAACGCGTCCACCACTTCGGCTTCCGGGTCCGGGCGCCAACTGTAAAAACGTCGTAGTTGCGAGTTGAGACGGGAAACAAACAGGTCGATGCAGCAAGGACCCCAAATTGACATTAAGGAACGGAACACCGTGGGATCCAACTGCCAGTCACTGGAATCGGAAAGATACCGAAGAGCTCCAATCCGCATGAATGTTCTGGACGCCAGGGAGATATTCCGCCAAAACAATCAACTCCTTGTCTAGACAGTAGTCCCAGAAATCCTTCGCCAGACGAGACAAGATGGTGGAGCGGGTTCCGCCCATGCCGTTGATGTACCTCACTGCCGACACGTTGTCCATGCGAAGTTGGATGCAGGATCTGGCCGTGTCTCTCGTGAAGCTCTTGATCGCAAATGATCCAGCCAACAGTTCCAGCGCATTGATATGGAATCCCGCCTCGGCCTCTGACCAACCGCCTCCGGTCGTGATCCCCTCGCAGTGAGCTCCCCAGCCCGACAGGCTGGCATCCGAATCCACCACGAAATCCGGACGATGGCCGAAGATCGCCTTGCCGTTCCAAGCACGCAGATTGTGGATCCACCAGGATAGTTCCTCCTTGGTCTCCTCGTCCAGCGAGATCCAATCCGCATAGGAAGCTCCCGCCCGAAGGTGGGAGATCTTCAGGCGCTGTAGAGCCCGGTAGTGAAGCGGGGCTGGGAAAACCGCCTGGATAGATGAGGCCAGCAGACCTATGATCCTGGCTAGATGGCGTAGAGGGATCTGGGAAGACGACCTGGCTTTGCACAACTCCTTCCGTATGGACCGAACCTTGGCTGGGGGTAGGCTGAGCGACCCTGCCGTGGCATCCACCAGAAACCCCAAGAACTCCATCACGTGAGACTGGGGTGAGGCAAGATTTCTCCTGATTGAGGAGGAAACCCAGATCTGACAGAAGATCCATGGTCCAGCGAAGATGATCCAGTAATACTGACCGATTCTGGGCCATGATCAGAATGTCGTCCAGATATACGATGAGACGAACTCCACGACTGCGTAGCCACGCCATAGCCGGACGCATCAGCTTGGTGAAACACCAGGGAGCTGAAGAGAGGCCGAATGGGAGGCACGTGAACCGCCAAATCCTGTCCTGCCAAGAGAAACAGAGAAGGTTCCTGGACGCGTCCTCTACTGGGACAGTCAGATAAGCGTCCTTCAAGTCCAGCTTGACCATCCAATCGCCCACCTGTAGGAGGTCCCGAAGGAGATGGATGCCCTCCATTTTGAAATGGCGGTATCTGACAAACGCGTTGAGGGCGCGTAAATTGATGACAGGCCGAAGTTGGCCCCCCTTTTTCGCCACTAGAAAAATATTGCTGATTATCAGGCCAGGGGACATCGGAGCCGGTTCTATGGCTCCTTTGCGGACAAGGTCCGACAGTTCTGAGTCGACCAGTACGCGGTCTTCCGCTGAGAGTATTGCCGGGTGCGGAGGTGGCATGGATAGTGGAGAGGACGTCAGCTCGATATGGAAACCCCTGACCGTGGACAGGACCCATCGGTCTGAGGTGATGCGGGACCAAGCTGGAGAAAAAAGACGTAGTCTGCCCCCTACACAAGCCTTTAAAGAATTGAAATGAGTTGGTAGACTCACCGTAGGGACGTCTAGAAGACGGATTTCCTCGATATCCTCTTGGACGCCAGGAGCTTCCTCGTGAAGGGAAGAACGAAGACTGTTCTCGTCTGTGCTCCTGGAAGGAAGACCTCTGGGAGAAGGAGCCTCGGCCCGAACCACGGGACTGAAACTGGGCACGGCCGGACAGGCGGCCCCTGAAGCTGCCGGCCCTGGTAGAGACCCTACCGTGAAAAACTCGCTTCATGGAGGACTGGGCCTTGTCTAAGGCCGTGAAAGCCCCCACAAACCTCCCTAGGTCCTTAATGAAAGGTTCTCCAAATAAAAGGCCCTGGGCCTCCTTTCCAGCCTCCGTCAGAGCTAGGTTTGACAGCTTTGGCTCAATTTTGAAGAGGATGGCCTTTCGCCTCTCTATAGCTAAGGACGTATTCATGTTCCCTGCTATGCAAATGGCTCTCTGTACCCATTCGCGCAATTCCAGCGGGTCAACTTGCTTGTTCTTGGCTTTAGCTGTCTCCGCCAGGTCAAATAGCTTAGCTAGCGGGCCAAATATGTCCAGGAGTTTATCCTGGCAGGACCTTAGCGCCGACTCCAGACCCCTACGCGGATTCCACCCGGATTTGGCAAGGAACTGCGTCATCTTGGGGTCGACCGCTGGAGTCTCGCATACCCTGTTAGGGATGACTGGTCTGGGGCATTCCGCCCTAAGCTTATTGCGAGCCTCTTTGGAAAGAGGACATCGCACTCTAGCCTCCAAATACTTGGAGACGTGCTCCAGCGGCAACCACTCAGCGGAGCGGGGGTGGTGGAGCGAATCTGGGTCGAACAATGGTTCCCCAGAGGGATCCGCCAAAGGTGCAGGCATACCTTCTGCAGCAGACATTAGGGAGCTACACCCGGGTAGGGGGTTATCATCCATGACCCCTGATGGGTCCTCCTCTGCCTCCTCAAAGGCGTCATCTAAAGCCTCCTCCTCGGAACCGATCTCAGAGTCGGAATCCAATTCCTGTAGTGCTCTAGCACTTTTCCAGTTGCGCGTGCGTTCTGCCCGACGCGTACAGGCTCTCTTGCGCGGACCAGGCGCGCCAACATTGGTGGAAACATCATCACCTTTATGAATTCTTTTTCTGGAGGCAGACGGCCCTGGCCCGGTGGGTGAGGACACCATGACGGGCTGCGGGGTCTGAGAGGTAGCCGGATGGGCAGCAAGGGCCTGAGCAATAGTCTGGGAAATGACCGAAGTCATTGATCCCATGGCTGCAGCTATGGCGCTGGATAGCGACGCCTGGAAATCAGAGGTTTGATCCCCAGGGATCGGGATATGGCCATCCTCCCCCGAAGGGGTTAATTCCACCAGAGGGACGTCCTCCTCAGCAGGGCCCTGGCCCGTATGCACATTCTTAGGCATGATGACCTGTGCAACTGTGTACTTATAAACGGTGCTGCTTTATTTCAATATAAAAGGGGCGATCTAGTAAGGTATGATATGAGGAAGACACAGGGTTAAAAACCCCAGTCTCAAACACACCGTAAGACGCTACCAATGGCCGCTCAATCAATCAAGCAATAGCCACAGGAGCATCTGGGGAGAAGGAACTGGTGATGGGGATTTGCCCCAGGCCAGTAACAAGAGATCGCTGCAAGAGAAGAACCTAACCGGACACCCAGGGACGGACCGAGGCAGCCGAGCTCCAGGCCGAGGAGACGCACAAAGCGGAAGTGCCCGAGATCTCGCGAGATCTCGGGCGCGCTTGCCGGGAAGAAAAGAGAGCGCAGCCGCGGCCGTACAGAGGTAAGCGGCGGCGGGAAAAAGAGCCGCCCGATTAAGAGGGGGGACAGAAGAGGGCACAGTGAGGAAAACAGTGAGCACAAGAGTGAGCACAAGATGTCCGTCCTGGGATGTGAACCACTAATAGGAAGCCCAAAAGAGACCAATAAGATAGGGGGTAAAGGACAAATTTAACAGGGACAGTATATAAAAATACCTATATGTACCCCCAAATAGCCCACAAGGGGAAAAAACAAGCCAATACAAAATTCCCAACAAAAATAAATGCATCAGTAAGTCATAATGACAAAAAACAGTAACAAAGCACTACTTATCTTTGCGGTCAGCAGCAAAGAAAGAGGAGGTTTTGCAGGCGGTGTGGCCTGTTATAGAGAGACTATGGGGAGGGGCTGATGACATGTTTCAATATTTTTATTTGTTCTTTGCTGCTATTGGTCAGAGTAAAGAAGGAGAATAGCAATATGAGCCTCCGGGTCTTGTAATAAAATTATTTTAAACTTGCCACCTGGCGTGAAGTTATATACTCGATTCTCAGCTGGTGTTGTCTTACACCAGACAGCTTGGACTGTCACTCACTCAATGATAGCTGGTGATAGCTAGAAATGAGCAAATTTTTCGGTTTGCAGAATTTCACAAAAAGATTTGATCCAAATTTATTTGTGACGAATCACGTTAAAAACTGTTATTTCCTGGCTGCAGAGAGCCTGTATAGTGGTGTAGAACACTGTGCCTTGCAGTAACACACATAGGGAGTCTGCTGAGGTAGTGAAACAGTACTGTGAGACCGTATGACATGCAGATGACACTGTTAAAATCACTGCACACTTCACTTACTTGGTCAGTTACGGGGACAAAACTGACCAAATAACTCAAGTGTGAAATCAGCCTGACAGGTCAATATTAGCACCAGGTATGAAGAACTGTGCAGTGGCCCAAAATTCTACTATATAAGATTCTACACCCCAAAACTGGTTGTATTAGAATGAAATTTCACCCCAGAATCAAGGATGAATGAATATACATATATGTCAACTAAATACAGCCCAAAACTGGTTGTATCAGACTGCAATTTCACCCCAGAATCAAGTAGGAATGGATGTACTTATATAGAAAATAAAAACACCCCAAAACTATTTGTATCAGAACACAATTTTACCCCAGAATCAAGGAGGAATGGATGTACTTATATATCAACTAAATACATCCCAAAACTGGTTGTGTCAGAGCAAGGATTACTGGAATTACTGATGTATCAAAAAATGCAAACAACCTAAAATCTATAACAGGGCCGGCGTCAGCACCCAACACACCTGTGCATGTTCCGGGGCCCACTGTGCCCACTCACTCCTGCAGCTGTGTCCTGGTCTTCATTAAGCTGCCTGTTCTGAATTCTAGGGCAGCTTACCCCAGCAATGAAGACAATTTTTGCAGAGTGCACTGCTGGGATGGGCGGCCCCAGTACTCAGAACAGGGTAGATGGAGTTTTCTACCGGGCTAAAGGACCTTCCTGATGTCATCCACCTATGTGACCAGTAGGGTAGGAGCCAGAGGAGCAGAGAGCTGTGTTCATGTACGGAGAGGAGCCTGTCTGGAGTGTGGTGAGGCCTAGCTGTGTGTGTCCCTGTGTGTGTGTGTCTGTCTGTCCCTGTGTGTGTATGTGTGTCTGTCCCTGTGTGTGTCCCTGTGTTGTATCTGTCCCTATGTGTATTTGGACGTCCCAGTGTGTGTGTCTGTCCCTCTGTGTGTGTGTGTCCCTGTGTTGTATCTGTCCCTATGTGTATTTGGACGTCCCAGTGTGTGTATCTGTCCCTCTGTGTGTGTCTGTCCCTGTGTGTGTCTCTGTCCCTGTGTGTATTTGACTGTCCCAGTGTGTGTATCTGTGTGTGTGTGTGTCTGTCCCTGTGTGTGTCTGTCCCTGTCCCTGTGTGTGTCTGTCCCTGTCCCTGTGTGTGTGTCTGTCCTTCTGTGTTTGTCCCTGTGGGTGTTTGTCCCTGCGTGTGTCTGTCCCTGCGTGTGTCTGTCCCTGCATGTGTCTGTCCCTGCGTGTGTCTGTCGCTGTGTGTGTCTGTCCCTGTGTGTGTCTGTCCCTGTTTGTGTCTGTCCCTGTGTGTGTCCGTTCCTGTGTGTATGTTTGTCCCTGTGTGTGTACATGTCCCTATGTGTATTTGACCGTCCCTGTATGTCTCTGTCCCTGTGTATGTGTCTGTCCCTGTGTGTGTGTGTGTGTGTCTCTCTCTGTGTGTCTGTCCCTGTTTGTGTGTCTGTCACCATCACCATGCCCACAGTGTTCCTATATCTTGACGCTGCTGCATCAGGACGTTCTGTGCTGGGCAAGAAGAAGAAGATGGAAGAGGAGGCAGCGCCGCCAGCATGGAGTCCGTGAGAGAGGCACTGGGAGGCACACTAAGGATGTAGGTAACACTACCACATTATCAGCACTAGTGTTATCTGTGGTTTTACATAGGACTGCAGGTAACACTAACACATTATCAGCACTAGTGTTATCTGTGGTTTAACATAGGACTGCAGATAACAGTACCACATTATCGGGTCTAGTGTTATCTGTGGTTTTACATAGGACTGCAGGTAACACTACCACATTATTAGCACAAGTGTTATCTGTGGTTTTACTTAGGACTGCAGGTAACACTACCACATTATCAGCACTAAATGTTCAAAATAGAGATAGGCACAACCAGATATTTGGGTCACTTGGAAAATGCAATAATTTATTAAACATCCGATAGCATAAAAATAATAAGCAATATAATAAAAAAACATATATATAAAAACCTATTGGCAATTTGCCACAGGGCAATAAAACAAGGAGATAAGTAGTGTAAAATCACCAAGCAATAATGTGCAATGACAAAAACAATGGTCACATATAAACATATGGAAAAAAAAACTATGGACTCTGATCTATAGATGACGGATCAAGATTGGATCTGATATCATTGTCTCTCCAGGGATAATACAACAAGTTGGTTGTGTGCTGTGCATCCTAACACTGACGTTATTCAGTGTATTCCCCAAGATTTCATAAAGTGGGGATATTAAATGTTGTTGTGCTTCCACTTTAAATTAACACCAGATCTCTACAAATTATTCTTTCAGAGTATCGGCATAACAGGGTACTCACTGTTGATGTGACCAGACTGCGGATGGAGTTCCACGCTGTGTGGCGTCCCACCTGTATTCAGCGTGACTATGGTTCTTTGTGCAGTAAGTCTCGTGAGTTATCACGGGAATTTGGAGTGTTCACCCTGTTGAACTTGCCGGCTTTCAATCCTGGGGTATGTGGATCAGTGCACAGCTGTTCCTTATACCTGATCAGGCTTGTGAGCACGATTTTGTAGGAAAGTTGCGCAAATCTGTCGTTTTTCTTCAGAAAATACCTGGGCACTTCATAGATACTTCATTAAAACCAAGCGTGTTTCGGAGTGTATATAATTTCTCGCACCTTCTTCAGTGGATTTCATTGATTGTGCATTTGTGAGATTGAGAAACAGCTCTCATTGTTTGAACACTGTTTGTGTGTGGATTAAGTTAAATGATCAGGACTGATATTCTGCTGTTTGGCCACAAGATGCTGCTGTTTCTTAAACGCAGCCAATAGACTGCAGATATTTAAATATATTCAAAGGAGGTGGGGTTTTGAGAACTTGCTAGAGGAAGCAGCAGCCATAGCCACAGCTGCAGCTAAGTGAAGCTGATCATTGTCCAAGACCCAGATCCTGTCCAGGGAAAGGAGGACTGTTTCCAGGAAGGTTGATAAGAGCTGAGTACCAAAGCTGCATACCCTGCGGGAACTCATGTTTGCTGGAGAGACTGGTTGTTCGGTTCAGAGTTGCCAGTGGATAAAGAGCAGACCAGGGTCAGTAAGATCGTGCACGCACTTCACTGCAGTGTTGGCGCCTAGAGACTGAGACCAGGCCTGTAGTTAGTTAGTTAGGGTCTCTGCTTTGTGTGAGGCCTAAACTGTTACTATTGTTACTACAAGGACTCCATTACTTAAAGGGGCATTGCACATTTGAGAGCTAATAAACACCCCCATAAACTTAATCCAGTTCAGCGTTTTGCTCAGGAGTAATACTCAGGGACGTGCTACCGGACTAGTTATGGGAGGCGGAATACTATAGAGCATGGTAAGATTGTAAACTGTTGTGTTGCACTGCAGGCTAGCCCATACTAAGCACCCAAACAATTGTTTGTGTTTGCTTCAGGGTAATAATAGGTATGGTGAGGCAGTTTTAGTTGTGCCAGCCAGAGGGCATCATGCTGTGCAACACAGGGGTCCCAGCCTTCAGGCTGGGTGTATATAATATTTTTTTATGTTCTCAGCATTTGTGGTTGTGTTTATTACCACATGTTAGTAAAATTCTGTTTTGGCAAAAGCTGGTGTTGGAGTTGCTTTCCTGGTTTGTGACTTCGCTGTATCCTGGGGAGGCCCACCACGGTACATGGCTTACACATTTAAAAAAATATGAATAGGGAGTCTGCTGTGGTAGTACTGTGAGTCAGAATGACAGTCAGTATGACAGGCAGGTGACAGGCGTCACTCTCAGAATTACTTCACACTTCACATATTTTGTCAGTTACGGGGCCAAAACTGACCAAAAGCTGAAGTGTAAACTTATCCTTATAGGTCAATATTAGTGTCAAGTATAAAGAACCGTTCAGTGGCCCAAGATTGTACTATAGAGTGAAAGAGTGCACTCTTTTTACACCATTTTCAGCTGATTCCACATAGATTTCTACAGAGTCTGTTCTGTTACACGCTGATACAATTAGTGCAGAGGGTGTCAGCAGTAGGTTTGTGATGACAGAACTTCTTATTTTGCCCTTCTTCTGATCCATCATAAGAACAACCCCCAAATAAACGGATCATGTCTTTTGAGCATCTGCCTTCACATGGTTAGCTTTTGGTTAGTAAGCCAAAAAAAACAAACAAACAGAAGTGGATCCAAAACAGAGATGATACAAGTTTGCATGTATTCTGTGTTTTCTACCCACTCCTGCTTTTGGCTTCCAAATCATGAGCATATCCTGATGAAAAATGGGGACTGTGTGATACAGGTCTTATGGATGCTCCAACGACAGGTTGAGTTGTGTTTAGTATTTTTCCATCTTTCTGACAGATCAGAAGAAGGGTAAAATTCATAGGGATGTCAACTAGGCCAAACAGGGACAATAGTGGCCCTGTCATTGAGTGGGGAGGGAGGCAACCACATGAGGAGTCAACAAAGTGGCCCAGTTACATTATGGGGAGATGGCAACCGCATGAGAAGTCACACAGTGGCCCAGTTATAGAGTGCCGGGGGTGGCAACTGCATGAGGAGTCAACACAGTGGCCTAGTCACAGAGTCTGACTACATAGGATGTTGTGATAGTAGTTCAGTTTATCTTCCCTCTCAGCGGGTGGAAAAAAGGCGCCCATTCTGGACCAGTAGTGAGGGGCTAAGATGGAGGAGAGCCAGTAGTCATCCCTCTGCTGAATTGTGATAATTCAGCTGTCACTACACAAGCAACTAAGCATTTTCGCAAGGGACTCGGGGGGACTTTCTGCCTCCAGCTCCACTGCTGCATACTGCCACGTTGTGTTGGGGTAACCGGTCTGGTCTTCCTCATAGCCCTCTAGCTCTTCCTGCTCCCATCCTGTCACATGTGCAAAAAAACCACCCATTTCTGTATACATTGCCTGTACGTGAATGTCCTCCTCCTCCAGTTCAGCCCCCACAGGGCTCACATGGCCATGAGATGTAGGCACCACCTAGGAAAACTAGGTGCAGAACAGCATGACACAAATGACAAATGCCATATTCTGCACAGGTGGGATGCTGGAGGACCACTCCGAATTGTGCCTGCAGTGGAGGCTGAGGACAAGGTGGAGGATAAGGAGGCAGAGGAGGACATTGGCGCAGGACTCACAGCTTGGAGGTCGCAGTGCCGTCACCAGTGACACAGATGAATGGTGCGGTGGGAGAGGGGGGAGGCGTCTCCCATCCCTGTTCCTCTCATAGGCTGCTGGCCTAGGGCCTGTAGCGTATCCGAGGCCAGTGCAGGCAGCGTGATGACGTCATCATTCCGCCTGACCTGTACAGCACGGGACACACACCGGAAGAGGCCTGCATCGCACCACTGAAAGCTGCACAGAGGTGAGTATATATGTTAATTTTTTTATATGGCACAATGCAGGAGAGGAGTGCTATGGGAGCATCTAGGGGCACTTCTTACTGGCAAATTATTGGGGGCACTATGGTGGCATCCGCTGAGGGCACAAAAAAAGGGGTATTTTATATGGGGGCACTATAGTGAAGAGGGGAGAGGAGCACTATGGGGCATCTAAAGGCACTTCTTACTGACACATTATTGGGGGGCACTATGAGGACATCTACTGAGGGCACAAAAAATGAGTATTTTATATGGGTTACTATGGGGAAGGGGGGAGAGAAACACTATGGGGCATCTACTGAGGGCACAAAGAAGGGGTATTTTATACTGGCCAATTATGGGGGACACTGAGGGCATCTACTGGGGCACTGTATAGGGGCATCTTTATATGTATGGCACTATGAGGAAAGGGGAGAGGCGCACTATAGGGGCATTTACTTGGGGCACTATATATTGGGATTTTATACTGGAACATTATGGGGGCACTATGGGGAAGGGGAGAGTAGAACTATGGGGGCATCTACTGGGGGCACTATATAGGAGTATTTTACACTGGCACTTTATGGGGGCACTATGGGGAAGGTGGAGAGGAGCACTATTGGGGCATTGACTTGGGGGCATTATATAGGGGTATTTTATACTGGCACACATTATGGGGCCACTATGGGGACATTAGCTCAGCTGGGGCACCCTATAATCAAGGATAAATGGATGTACTTCCATATTAAAAAATATACCCCAAAATGTGTTATTTCACCCCACAATCAAGGATGAATGGATGCACTTATATATAAAATAAAAACACCCCAAAACTTGTGGTATCAGACCACAATTTCACCCCAGAATCAAGGATGAATGGATGTACTTATAGATAAAATAAAAACACCCCAAAACTTGTTTTATCAGACCGCAATTTCACCCTAATAACAGAATCAAGGATTACTGGAATTACTGATGCAAAAATCCTAAAATCTGTAGTATTAGATCATTTTTTGTATCCACAATTGTGCAGCAAGTTGTAATAGAATGGCTCCTATTACCCAGGCTTTACACTGTACAATTGGTGATGCTTTCCCTACAGTGTGGATAATGCCTCCCTATTATATCCCTACACTATGAATAATCTTTCCCTGAACTGCTCTATAGTTATTTTTACACAATAAAGTCTTTCCTAGTCACTGTCCCTAGTGCCTGTCACTAAGTTCACTGGAAAATGGCGGAGGCTGAGCAGGCTGAGGCTTTTTATAGGGATGTGACATCACATGGGCTGGCTACCTGCTGATTGGCTTGGCTGCATGCATGGCAGCATGGGTGATCCCTCGTTCACAGGCTTCTTACTTCCTCATTCTAATATGAGCAGCAGTCATTTTAGAAAAAAATCTGATTCGTTACCACAAATTACAAGGAAATTCGACTTCGGAATCTATTTTTTCCTGAAATTCTGATCAAATTCCACTTCATCAAGTTGGATTCGCTCATCTCTAATTACCACTTTACAAAGCTTCGGTGTGGCCTCATCTTGAATATGCAGTTTATTTCTGGGTATCAGACCACAGAAAAGATGCCCTGGAGCTGGAAAACGAAAATGGAGAGCTACTAAACTGATAAAAGTCATGGAGCTTTTTAGTTATGAGGAAAGATTAAAATAATTATATTTATTTAGTCTTGAGAAGAGACATCTAAGGGGGGACATGATTAACCTATACAGATATTTAAGATTGGCCACGCAAAAAAAAGTATGGTGCACAACTGTTAAATATAAAATCCCCTAAAAAAAAGACTAGGGGGCACCTTCTTTACTTTAAGAAATGTAAATCTGTGGAGTAGTCTACCTCAGGACATGGTCACAACAGGAACAGTGGGCTGTTTTTAAAAGGGCTTAGATGAATTCTTAAAAGAAAATGCCATATTTTTCAGACTATATGATGCACATTTTTCCCCCAAAAGTGAGAAAAGAAGTGGCAGAGCATCTTATAGTCCAAATGCTAATGACCGTAGCACAGGCTAGAAGAAGAACAAGGAGCTGTGAGTGAGTGGCAGCGCTGTCTAAAACAAGGGGTACATTTATTTATTTTTTGTCTAATATGAGGTCTGATGTGGTTCTGACCTGAGGCTGATGGGGTCTGATCTGAAGCTGATGGGGTCTGATCTGAGGCTGTGGGGTCTGACCTGAGGCTGTGGGGGTCTGACCTGAGGCTGGTGGAGCTTAGGGAACCTGAGGGTCTGATCTGAGGCTAATGAAGAATGGGGATCTGATGAGGATTGGGGGTCTACTCTGAGGTTTGATTAAAGATATTTTTTTTCTTATTTTCCTCTTCCAAAATTCAGAGATGCTTCTTATAGTCCAAAAATATTGTAACATTAATGCTTATGAAAATGTCTAGAAGTCAGGGTCACACTCCCCTTTTTTTAAATTAACATCCCCACCTATCCCTTGGTTCAACTTGATTTACTTATGTCTTTTTCAACCATATTAACTATGTAACTATGTAATGTTTATTTTGTATGTACAACCCAAATTCCCAAAAAGTTGGGATGCTATGAAAAAAGCAAATAAATGTAAATAAACAGAATGATTTGTAATGATTTGCAAAAGTACAGTCCCTGACAAAAGTCTTGTCGCTTCTCTATTTTGTAGAAACTCCTGCTATTAACATGACTTTTAATTTATCAATTGGTGTTAGAAATAGCTCATATGAAAAGCTAAAGCCCTCCCAAATAATGTTTAATGCACTGAAATAAATTAGTTTCACTGAAAAAAGATTTATCATTTAATCAAGACAGAAAGGTCAAATGTTGGCAAGACAAAAGTTTTGTTGCCTAAACAGAAATTGAACAACTTTATTGCAAATCCAAAAATATGTAAGCAAATTAAGTAGTGGTGCTGTGAGATCCAAATTTAATATCTTGTATGACTTCCATGAGCTTGAAGGACAGCATCCATGCGGTTTGGCAAGGATTCATACAATTTATTGATGAAGTCATCCGGAATAGCAAAGAAAACAGTCTTGCATGCCTCCCAGAGTTCCTCAATATTCTTTGGTTTCGTCTTCCATACATCCTCTTTCATCCTACACCACATATGCTCAATGATGTTCATGTCTGGTGACTGGGCTGGCCAATCCTGGAACATCTTGATCTTCTTTGCCTAAAGGAACTTTGATGTGGAGATGGAAGTATGCGATGGAGCACCATCCTGCTGCAGAATTTGGCCTTTTTTATGGTTGAGAATATAAGAGGTAGCTAAGATTTCTTGGTATTTTAGACTATTGATGTTGCCTTCCACCCTGCAGATCCCTAGCACACACCCATACTGGATGTAACCCCAGACCATGATTTTGCCTCCACAAACTTCACTGTTTTCTGGGTAAATCTCGGCTCGATGCGGGTTCCAGTAGGTCTCCTGCAATATTTGTGACTGTGGTGTAATTCAACAGAAGATTCATCTGAAAAATTCACCTTCTGCCACTTTTCCAGCATCCATCCTTTTAGCAGGCTGTGGCCCTTGGCAAATGCCACATGGTTTTTCAATTGTCTTTTGTTTAGTGCTGGCTTATGGGCACTGATTCGACCATGGAGGCCATTTCGAGACAGAATCTGACAAACTGTTCTGGTTGACACAGAGACTTCAGGTGACCAGGTCTCATGGAGCTCTGCTGCAGTGGAAAATGGGCTGGCCTTGGATTTCTGAGCCAACAAACGTTCCTCTAGAGCAGTTGTCTTGCGGGGTCGGCCTGACCTGGCCTTGTCCAAAACGTCTCCAGTCTCGTCAAATCTTTTTTTTATCCTCTGAACTTGACGCTGAGACACATTGAAGGTGTCTGCCACATCAGCAGTGGATCTGGTCTTCAGCCTCTTGATAATTAACACTTTAGTCTCCGGGTGAATCTTAGGCATGTTTGCAGAGGTCTAGTTGCAGTTGGTGTGAAGGTTTAGTGTACTGGGGTTCTTTTTATACACACCTAAAACCTAATTGATCCATTATTAGTCACAGGTGAAGCTCATATGACAAGGCGACAACACTTACGTCTTGGCAAAAATGGACTCAATGGGCTTTACCAAGCTGTGAATATTAGAATACTTTTTGTCAGTTTCGTTTTGCACTGAAACATTATAACAAAAGCTGTTGGGATTAAAATGACCCATTTCTTGTAACAAAATCTTGATTAGAAATATATTTTAGCGGCACTTCAGGTCAATTTGTACACAAGCAACAAGACTTTTGTCAGGGACTGTAGATCATAGAACACACATATGCTGAATGTGAGACATTTTACCATTTCATTAAAAAAAATTTACTCATTTAGAACTTGATGGCAGTGATGCATCTCAAAAAAGTTGGGACAAGGCAATGTCTACCATTGTATAACATTGACTTTTTTTTAACAACAGTCTGTAAATGTCTTCGAGGTGAGGAGACCAATAGATAGAGTTTTGGTTGAGGAATGTTGTCCCACTCTTGTTTGATGCAGGATTCTAGCTAGTCAACAGTCCTTCTCCAGATTTTTTGTTTGATAATGTAAAAAACGTTTTCCATTGATGAAAGGTCCAGACTGCAGGTAGGTAAATGCAGCACCTGGACTCTTGTTCTGTGAAGCTGTGCTATTGTGCATCATCTTTCTGAAATATGCAAGAAATATGTTGTTCTAAGACCTCTATATTCTGTTTAGCACCGGTAGTGCCTTTCCAGATATTTAAGCTGCCCATGCCATAGGCACTAATGCAACCTCATACCATCAGAGATGCAGGCTTTTAAACTGTGCTCTGACAACAAGCTGGATGGTCCCTCTTCTCTTGAGTCGACAGAACATGGCATCTGTGGTTTTCAAAAGGAATTTCAAATTTTGATTCATCTGACCATAGAACAGTTTTACATTTTGCCTCAGTTCATTTTGAATGAGTTTTGGCCCAAAGAAGAAGGTGGTATTTCTGGATCCTGTTGACATATGGCTTAATCTTTGCATGATACAGCTTTAACTTTAATTTGTGGATTGCATGGCGAACTGTGTTCATAGACAATGATTTCTTGAAGTGTTCCTGTGCCCATGCAGTGATTTCCAGTCATGTCTGTTTTTAATGCAGTGATTTACAGTCATGTCTGTTTTTAATGCAGTGCTGCCTGAGGGCCTATAGATCAGCAACATTGACCATTGGTCTTGTCCCTTGTACACATTGATTTCTGCAGATTCTCTGAATCTTTTGATGGTGAGATATCCTTAGTCTTCATAATTTTACATTGAGGAACATTTTTACTAGTCTATAATTACTTATGGAAGACCTAGAGCCCTTTTTAAATATGGGCACCACATTTGCCTTGTGCCAGTCACTTGGCACTGTACCAGTTGTTAGAGAATCTTAAAAACCATCAACATGGGCACAGCAATAACTGAACTGAGTTCTTTAAGAACTCCAAGTCCAAAATGCCTGAAGTATTTTATCCTGTACATGAGCACCATAATGGAAAAGAAGTAAAAATGCTTGAATTTCTTTTTTGCTGTTTCACCTCCCCAAAATAATAGTATAAAAAATCATCAAAATGATTTTAAACAAGCCCTCACACTGTTTTATAGATGGAAATATAAAAAGTTAAGTGAGTCAGAATATAGCGATGCAAGGACCTTTTAAAGTAGTAAAACATAACAAAAACTATATAGCTTTGGTATCACTGTAATCCTACCAACCTGCAGAATAAGGGTAATGTCTCATTTGTATTGCAAATTAAATGTCTTAAAAATTAAACCAGTAAAACACTGGAATAATTGCATTTTTTCTAATCCCACCACATTAATTTTTTTTTATAGCTTCCTAATACATAGTATGGAATATTAAATAGTGCCATTATAAAGTACTTGTCCCGAAAAAAGCCCTCATAAGGCTACAAGAAAAGAAAAAAGTTTTACACAAACCTATTGAGTGAAAGCCCTTGAAAGTCTTCATACCATGGAACATGAGATATACAATCATAAATGCTGGCAGCAAAAACAGCAAAAGCACCTGGTTCATGCTATGACAAAATCTTAAAATTTCCAACATAATTTAGAGCCAAATATAGATTGTAAGCAGGGGCGGATTAAGTGCATGATAGACCCGGGGCTGTCTACCCAACTTGGGCCCCTCCCTCCATTTTAGTTTAGGTTTTTTTTTGCATAAAGAGGCTGCAGTGTTTCATGAGCGCCACAGTCTCTTACTAGGCCATATGACATCTTCAGACAAAAAAAAATACCAGTGTGTCTACAGTTTGTAACACAGACACGTTAGATTTCTCAATTTTTCCATCAACCTCCTCATCCTGGTGTCCCCACAGTGTCATCCTGCTGCCACCTCCAATACTGTGCCCATGGTGCCCCCCAATGCCCCAGGTACCATAATGCTGAAAAAATAGTGACCCTAATAGAGATAATTGGAGTCATTTATCAAACCGGTGTAAAGTAGAACTGGATTTCCAAAAGAGCTGTCAAATATGAAAGGTGGAATCTGATTGGCTGCTATGGGCAACTAAGCCAGTTTTACTTTACACCAGTTTGATAAATTACCCCAAATGTTCCTATAGTGTCCACAGCAGCTATAATGTCCCTTAGAGTGCCCCGAGTAATAATACCACCCTCTATTGTGCTCCAGGCAATAATCACTGTATAGTGTCCCCAAAAATAATAGAATTGCCCCTACAGTGCCTCCCCAATAGCAACACCCCCATTTAGTAATTTATACCACACTGCCCCATATAGTAATCCCCCGATAGTAATTTCCCCCACACAGTAATTTCCCCCAAACTGCCCCCATATAGTAGTTTGCCCCACATAGTAATGTCCACCAAACTGCCCCATATAGTAATTCCCCAATAGCAATTTGCCCCCACACAGTAATTTTCCCCAAACTGCCCCATATAGTTATTTGCCCCCACATAGTCATTTCCACCACACTGCCCCATATAGTAATCCCCCGATAGTTATTTGCCCCCACACAGTAATTTTCCTCAAACTGCCCCATATAGTAGTTTGCCCCCACATAGTAATTTCCCCCCACACTGCCCCCACATAGTAATTTGCCCCCACACTGCCCCCACATAGTAATTTGCCCCCACACTGCCCCCACATAGTAATTTGCCCCCACATAGTAATTTGCCCCCACACTGCCCCACATAGTAATTTGTCCCCACACTGCCCCACATAGTAATTTGCCCCCACACTGCCCCACATAGCAATTTCCCCACACTGGGACCACATAGCAATTTCCCACACTGTCCCCACATAGCAATTACCCCACACTGTCCCCACATAGCAATTTCCCCCACACTGCCCCACACAATAGTTTCCCTATAAAGTAATTTGCCCCCACATAGTAATTTGTCCCCACATAGCAATTTCTTCAAATAGAAATTACCCCACACTGTCCCCACATAGTAGTTTCCCCCACACTGCCCCCACACAATAGTTTCCGCCACATAGTAATTTGTCCCTACATAGCAATTTCACCACACTGTCCCCCATAGCAATTACCCCACACTTTCCCCACATAGCAATTTCCCCCACACAATAGTTTCCCATACACTGCCCCCACATAGTAGTCCCTCCCATAATAATTTGCCCCCACACTGCCCCCACATAGCAATTTGCCCCCACACTTCCATATATAGCAATTTGCCCCCACATAGTAGTCCCTCCCATAATAATTTGCCCCCACATAGTCGTCCCTCCCATAATAATTTGGCCCCACACAGCCCCATATAGTAATTTGCCCCCACAAAGTAGTCCCTCCCATACAAATTTGCCCCCACACTGCCCCATATAGTAATTTGCCCCCACATAGTAGTCCCTCCCATAATAATTTGCCTCCACATAGTAATTTGTCCCCACATAGTATTCCCTCCCATAAAAATTGGCCCCACACAGCCCCCACATTCCCCCCATGTAGTCGATGTCTCTTCCATAATATGTCCTACTGTGTGTCCCCCACACACATGTCCCCTAAAGTAGACACATGAAATAAAAAAATAAAAAATGGCGTCATCATGCATGCCTGCGCTGGGATTTCACTACCGCATAGGCCTACTAGGCCTGAAGCCTATGGATGTGATCGGTGATGGGACAGGGACCTATGCGCTCCCATGCCCAGCAGCAGTATGTGGGCGTTTGGCCCCCCAGTGGTGCTGAGCCCGGGGCTGCCGACACGAATGTCCCTATTGTAATCTGCCACTGATTGTAAGCTTATATGCTCTGTGCTGTAATACTTGTATCTGAAATGTATTGCATAACTATTTTCTTGTTTTCGTGTGTACCAAACAATTTTGGTTTGTTTTTACATGGAAAGGTAATTGTTGATATGTATGCAGAATACCTATTCTTTTATAATGTAACTATGTCTGCCATGGGGTCGTCTAATGAAGAAGTGTCTAACATGCCAAGCAAGTTGTGTCAAATTTATCAAACCATGTGTGCCGTGTAACCTCTTCCATGCCGTGGTCCGTAGGGACTGTTGTATGGAAGGGGTTAACAGGGAGGAAGCTCACTCCTCCCCCATTGGGCGCTGTGCTGCTGTGGCAGTGTCCAAATTGATCATAACAGAGGGAGGGAGCTCCCTACTTCCCCCCTCCCATCGGACCGCTGCTCTGCTGTGGCAGCATCCTGATGGTTACCATGGCAACTGGGCAACTTACATAGGCATCCAGGCATCCAGTATAAAAATACACTGCAGTACACTATGCAATGTACATCAGTGTATTGTAGTGCCATCAGAACCACTGGATCTTCAAAAATCAAGTGGGTCTGAGTCAAAAAAGTGAAAAAAAAAAATCTATCACTTTTACATATGCGCACATTTATAATTACTGTATTTTTCGCCCTATAGGACGCACCGGCCCATAAGACGCACCTAGGTTTTTGGGGAGGAAAATAAGAAAAAAAAAATTTTTTACCAAAAAGTGTGCTGTGTGTTTGGTGGGTTTGGAACTAATGGTGGTCTGTGGATGGCACTATTACTGGGGATCTGTGGATGACTGACACTGTTATGGTGGGGGATCTGTGGATGACGGACACTGTTATGGGGGGGATCTGTGGATGACGGACACTGTTATGGGGGGGGATCTGTGGATTACGGACACTGTTATGGGGGAGATCTGTGGATAACGGACACTGTTATGGGGGAGATCTGTGGATGACGGACACTGTTATGGGGGGGATCTGTGGATGACGGACACTGTTATGGGGGGGATCTGTGGATGACAGACACTGTTATGGGGGGGATCTGTGGATGACGGACATTGTTATGGGGGAGATCTGTCGTTGACGGTCACTGTTATGGGGGATCTGTGGATGACGGTCACTGTTATGGGGGGGATCTGTGACTTTCACTGTTACAGGGGGATCTGTGGCTTGCACTGTTACAGGGGGGGATCTGTGGCTGGCACTGTTACAGGGGGGATCTGTGGCTGGCACTGTTACAGGGGGGGGATCTGTGGCTGGCACTGTTGTATATGTGCCATCCACAGACCCCCAGCCCATAACAGGTCCATCCACAGACCCCCCAGCCCATAACTGTGCCATCCACAGATCGCCGCCGCACCCCCCCGCCGCCGCCGCCTCCATACAAATATAAGATGTGATATTCAATTAATAATTATCAAACATGCCCCCTCACTGTCTCCTATTACTACCTTACATCCTAATCGCTGCTGTTTTCAGGCAGGCCGTCACTTGCCTGCGCCGCCTGCTTCATTAATAAAGTAGGCGGCCCAGGCACGTGACAAGAGTTACGCTGCCGCCCGCCCGGCCTGCATGAATTCAACAGCAGCGATTAGGATGTAAGGTAGTAATAGGAGTGAGGGGGCATGTTTGATAATTATTAATTGAATATGACATTGTATATTAGTATACCAGAGCGGCGGGGTGGTGCTATACTACACTGACTGCACCGCCCCGCCGCTATTGCCGGCCCCCAGATCCTCCTCCCAGTCCCTCCCCGAGTCCCCGCTCGCTCCTACATCGCAGCTTGCGATGTAAAACTGCCAGCATTCGCCCCATAAGACGCAGGGGCATTTCTCCCCCATTTTGGGGGAAGAAAAAGTGCGTCTTATGGGGCGAAAAATACGGTAGGTAAAAATGAAGAAAAGAAAATATCCTAAACATGTTTTCTATCTCCGAATCCATAACAACCAGCTCTATAAAAATATCACATGACCTAACCTTTCAGGTGAACACCGTAAAAAAAATAATAATAAAAAAGTGCCAAAAAATAATTTCAAATCAAACCGTCACTTCATTCTGCATAAATTGAGAACCTACCTAAAACAATCGGCCAAAGAATAAAAAAGCTATGGCTCTCAGACTACGGAGACACTAAAACATGATTTTTCAATAGTTTCAAAAATGCTATTATTATGTAAAACTAAAATAATTAAGAAAAAGTATACATATTAGGTATTGCCATGTCTGTAATGACAAAATAGTACCAATCAAACTGTCACCTCACCCTGCAAAAAATGAGCCCCTACCTAAGACAATCAGCAACAAAATAAAAAAGCTATGGCTCTCAGACTATACTGTAGAACAATAAAACATTATTTTTAGTTTCAGAAATGCTATTATTGTGTAAAACTTAAATAAATAAGAAAAAGTATACATATTAGGTATTTCTACATCCATAACGACCTGCTCTATAAAAATATCACATGACCTAACCCCTCAGGTGAATGCCATAAAAATAAATAAATAAAAACTGTGGCAAAATTACCAATGTTTTGGTCACCTTGCCCCAAAAAGTGTAATAATGAATGATCAAAAAATTATATGTACCCAAAAAGGGTACCAATAGAAATGTTAACTCCTACTGCAAAAAACAAGCTCCTGCACAAGACGATCAGCAGAAAAATAAAAAAAAATATGGCATTCAGAAAATGGAGCCACAAAAACATAATTTGTTTAAAAAATGCTTTATTATGTAAAACTGAAACAAACAAACAAACAAAGTAGACATATTTAATATCATCGCATCCGTAACAAAATGCACTATAAAAATAGCACATGATCTAACCTGTCAGATGAACGTTGTAAAAAAACAAAATAAAAAATGGTGCCAAAACATCCATTCTTTGGTTAGCTTGCCTCACAAAAAACATAACATACAGCGATTAAAAATCATATGTACCCCTAAATAGTACCAGTCTAGTAAAATTTGCCTTCCAAAAACTATACAGCCCTCCTTTTCTTCATGCACCTTGCCATGCTCCCATACAGCAGTTTACCACCACATGTGGGGTGTTTCTGTAAACCGCAGAATCAGGGTAATAAATATAGAATTTTATTTGGCTGTTAGCCCTCGATGTGTTAAAGAAAAAATTGATTAAAATGGAAAGTCTGCCAAAAAAGTGAAATTTAGAAATTTCATCTCCATTTTCCTTTCATTCTTGTGGAATACCTAAAGGGTTAGTTTTGAGTAGCTTGAGGGGTGTAGTTTTAAAAATTGGGTCATTTATTGGGGGTTTCTACTATGTAAGCCCCACAAAGTGACTTCAGACCTGGACTGGTCATTAAAAAGTGGGTTTTGGAATAATTGCTTCTAAAATTCTAAGCCTTCTAACATCTCCAAAAAATAAAATGACATTTTTACAAAATGATGCAAACATAAAGTGGACATATGAGGAATGTTAAGTAATAAATATGTTATGAGGTATCAATTTCTGTTTTAAAAGCAGAGAAATAGAAATTTAGAAAAATACAAATTTTTCAACATTTTTGGTAAATTTGGGATTTTTTCATAAATAAAGGTGAATATATTGACTCGAATTTATGACTGCCATGAAATACAATGTGACATAAGAAAAAAGTCTCAGAATGGCTTGGATAAGAAAAAGTGTTCCAAAGTTATTACCACATAAAGTGATACATGTCAGATTTTCAAAAATAAGCCTGGTCAGTGCCACGAAGGCGCAAAATGTCTCGGTCATTAAGGGGCTAATGGAAAAGGATGAATTTACCCTGCACATCAACACTGGATCTAATATACAAAATTTGACTTTTTCCATTTGAACTCTGACAGTGAGGTCTAAGAAACATATGTACTTCTGAAAATACGTAACTCAAAGATATTATTATTTCAAATCTTTGGAATTTTCCACTGTAAATCTAGAAGAATCCGGCATGTATGATATGTAGATGCTATCATTGAATTTCTGTTGATTTGCTGCAGATCTGGCACTTTATATTACATTTTGTTCACATCACATTTTAGGTTTATGCCTAGTCTTATTTTACCTTCTGGCAGAAGACAAATCTCTTTGGTCTTATCGTATGGAACTATTAAAATATAATTTAAAAAATGCATTTCTAAGGAGTACATTTACAATAATAAGTACAAAGTTTTATAAGCTTTGCTTTACTCCCAGAATCTAAATCAGCACTATTCAAGTACATTTTGTGTGCATATTTCCTGGAGCCAATTCCCAGACACTTTGCTGAATGCCAGAAACGCATTTCAAGCAATATTTGTCTTAAAGCAATATGATATTGCTGTAACTGTGTGCTGCCAATAAGCAGGTTTTCAAGTCATCACAATGTAGTTATTTTTATGTTGCTTGCAACTGTAAAATTCAATTTCCCTTAAAGTATAAGATCATAAATAATATTTGCTGATTCCATGAACAAACCTTTATAAAGTTGGAAAGCTGTGTAATAGACTTAAAAGTGGAAAGTGTTGTATACTACTAAGCTTCATTGATATTGGACCTGAAGTTCAGGAATAAACACCCTAATAAATCTGATTTATGTACTGAGAGGAAGCAGGGCTGTGCTTCAATTTACAAACAATATGGCTAATGGTTTATTTCATTGAACACATGAGCATGTGTCATTGACTTGGTAATATAAAAGCACTATTCTAGGTTGTGCTAAACACTGTACTAAATTGTTATATTAATATTTAATGATTACATAGCTTGAAACTAGAAAAAATATATTTGAAAGGAAGGATATTCCTTGGTATTGTGTAAGTAGCACTGCCTTGAGGAACCATTCACCACATTATGGTTTTGCAGTTGTATACGTTTAAACTTTTTGTTTGCCTGAAATATTAAAGACAGAACATATGAAACATTGGTTAAGTTACATAGGTGCCACCTTTATTTATAAATCATTGGATTCATACTTTTGCTACTTGTACAAATACAGTTTCAAGAAAAAGTATGTGAACCCTTTAGAATGATATGGATTTCTGCACAAATTGGTCATAAAATGTGATCTGATCTTCATCTAAGTCACAACAATAGACAATCACAGTCTGATTAAACAAATAACACACAAAGATTTAAATGTTACCATGTTTTTATTGAACACACCATGTAAACATTCACAGTGCAGGTGGAAAAAGTATGTGAATCCCTAGACTAATGACATCTCCAAGAGCTAATTTGAGTCAGGTGTCAGCCAACTGGAGTCCAATCAATGAGATGAGATTGGAGGTGTTGGTTACAGCTGCCCTACCCACGGCAGTTAAAAATATTGGCTTAGATGGTGCTCGTGTTGACAGTAGCTCCATTTCACCTGAAGACGCCACATCTGTGGCGAAACATGTTGGAGGAGCTGCAATAGAGCTTTTAGTTTAAGTGTGGTTGAAACTCAGTGAATGCACTTGGTACACTGCTGACACCTCGTGCAAAACACACAAGCAGCAGGGTGGCATACTAGAGCGCAAACAAAGTGAAGTCAGGAATAAGTAAAACCTCTATAGGCATGCTGCCTCCCCGAGTGTGACATATATAAGATACAGATTTAAGATCCCAGCTAGCAGGACAAATAGCTGAAAAGCGGAGATCTGAAAAAAATCTGTTGAAATAACTGCCACGATACGGACAGTTACATTTGAGCAGGCAGAGCATATACGTGAAGTAACCTATATCCCCAGCCGCAGAGTTCACCAGCACTTCTAATTGTAAACCTTTTTCTTTCTTCCCGACTTATACCAGTCTTAATAAAATGAAATAAACGTTATGTTTTAAATGACCAGAAACGGGAATCCATTAGTCTTAGGCTATTTGAACCTTTTTTTATTTATTTTTTTATTGTTTTCTAAGCCAAATGTATAAAATTCCATAACATACAGTTTGAAAGTAATAAAAGATAATTGTACACAGAATTAATACAATAACCCTATTTAACCCCCCTTAATTCACTGTTGCGAGATCCAATCGTGCCTTTATTGATACTTTTATTTCAGTTTCCAATATTACAAATAACCCAGGGTTTTAGGGGCAGGAATCCAATCCTTTCTAACGACGCTCTAGTTTTCTAGCTATTCTACCATAGGCATCAATAGTGTCCATCAAGGCCATCCACTCGGAAAAGCTAGGGCTATTATTGGTGCCCCAATATTTGACAATCAGGGCATTTGCGGCCATAAACCCCTCCATACAAATTTGTATCTGGTGAGACGTTAAATCACTAAGGGAGAAGAAACACAGTATTGCCTGCATAAAACATTGGTCCAGTTGGATCTTATATCTTCTGGATAATTCCCCATAGATACAGGTCCAAAAATAACTTATTTCTGGGCAATTCCATAATATGTGACTCAGGTCGGCATTTTCTGCCGAACACTTCCAGCACACATCCTTTTTTTCTTTATATATTTTGGCGAGGAAAGCGGGGAAGTAGTATAGGCAATGTACAATCTTGAATTGAATCAATCTATATTTCTGGGAGGTCGATACTTTTTTTTATATTTTGGTATACTATATCCCAATCCGGAATGCTCCCATCGCCCAATTCAGCTTCCCTGCTTCCATTGCTTTTAAATGTTGTTATTTCACCAAGAGAATCCCGAAGTGTGTGGTATATTTGAGAAAGTGTCAGTTGTGTATCCTTAAATTTAAAACAATAATCCAAAAAATAATTTGCCCTAATAGTCAAAAGACGTTTATCCTGAGTGCTCATAAATGGGTGACTAATTTGTGCATATCTATATCTATCTAGAAAAGTGGCAGTTGTGCCTTTTATTAATTTATCTAGGGGAATAATATTGCCATGTGATATTATGTGAGTTAAGCGATTAATACCGTGTGAATTCCAGTATTTATAATCTGCAATTAACATAAATTCTTTTAAATTATGATTGTGTCAGAGTGGAGTAAAGTGAGTGGGACATATTATGCCTAATATCTTTTTAATTTTATTCCAGACCTTATTTAACGTATCACTAATTAGACACTATTTTTTTCTATTCCCCGGGTGGCCAGTCTCCAAAATAGAAAAGATATCCCCATACGGTCCCTGAAAGTCCTTTGACAGAATACTTAACAGCAAGGCAGGCTGGTGATCCCCCCCTCCCCCCCATCCCACCCACCACATTATCTGAGCTGCAATATAATATCCCTGAAGGAAGGGGAGGGAAAGACCACCATCTCTCTCAGAGAGCCAAATAAATTTTTGCTTGATCCTGACCCTACCCGTCCCCCAGATTAACTAATTCAACAGTCTATCCAGCAGCCCAAAGAATGATTTGTCGATCCATATTGGACACGCTGTCAAAGGGTATAGGGCGATGGGGAGGATCACCATCCTAACCAGTGCAATCCATTCTGCCTGTGACAGACCTTTCTGCCAAGTGCGGATCTTCTCCCTCACCTTATTGATCATGGGGATGATGTTTAAAAGATTATATCTAGTCAAATCCGCACTAATTCTAATGCCCAGATATCAAATAGTGTCGGTGGGTCCAAGTGGCCTAATACCTAGAGGCCCGTCGGGGGGTGCTCGAACAAGGGGGAGAAATTCAGACTTATCCCAATTTACTTTATATCCTGATAGTGAACCATATTCTTCCAAGAAATTAATTACAGAAGGAACAAGAATATTGTCCGCGTACAGAGTAATTTTATCTTCCCCTTCTCTCCCTCCGAAGCCAACAATCTTTTTAGATTGTCATTTTCTGCATGCAAGGGGCTCTAAGGCCAGGGCAAAAATCAAGGGTGAAAGTGGACAGCCCTGCCGAGTGCCTCGCTGTAAGGGGAACTGTTCGGAATCAATCCGATTTATCTTAACATTAGCAGTAGATCCACAATAGAGCAATTGTACCCATTTAATGAATTGTTCACCCAGGTTCATTCTCTCCAAAGTCCCCCACAGAAAGGACCACTCCACCCTGTCAAAAGCCTTCTTAGCATCCAAGGACAGGATGGAGCGGTCCTCCCCGTCCCCAATATAAATGTTAAGAAAGGCTCTACAGATATTAGATTGTATATTGCGTTTTGGGATAAAACCTGTCTGATCCAGATGGATCAGGCAGCGAATAACCCCCCTCAACCTATTAGCAAGCAATTTAGCTAGTATCTTGTAGTCAGTATTAAGTAATGAAATTGGACGATACGACCCAATTTCAGTCTTATCTTTGTCCTTTTTCAAAATCAGAGAGATGGAAGCCTCCCTCAAAGAAGGAGGGAGTAAACCACTTCTCCAAGATTCATTAAACGTTTGAAGAAGGAGGGGCAGTACAACTTTGCGATATGCTCTGTAGAGTTCAAAGGGCAGGCCGTCTCTGCTTGGAGCTGTATTGCCTTTTGTGCTATCGACGGCAGTCTACAACTCATCAAGAGTAATTGGTGAATTTAATCTAGAATGGTCTTGATCGGAAAGGCGAGGGAGAGCCACGCTATCTAAAAAGAGAGCAAGGGCTTCATCATCCTCCCCGAGATCCGACTGATATAATTTAGTAAAATGTTCTATAAAGGCTAATTTAATATTTAAATGGTTATTGGTTAAGACGCCGGAAGGCAGTTTGATTTACTTTATTGGGGATTGGGGATTTTGATTAGCAATTACAGATGCCAGCATTCTACCTGTTTTACCTTTTTCAAAAAAGGCTTGCTGCCCCGCAAAAAAGGACTTGTGTTGTGCTTTTTCATATAGGAAGGTCTGATATTTCCTCTTAGCCTCCATTAATAAGAATGGGACATTTTCCCCATTCTGTCTGGCGAGCTCTACCTCCAGATCCCCAACCCTCTCAACCAGTTCCTTTTCAATATTTTTATTCTAATCCTCATACGATATATCCCTCTTATCATTGCCTTCAGGGAATCCGACACAAAATGTACATGTGTGGATCCATAGTTTAGTCCCCAGTATTCTAAGATGTCGTTCCCAATTCTTTCTTGATCACCAATCACATGGATCCAATGTGTATTTAACCTAAAAAGTTTTCTACACAGACACAGAATCAACCGTCAACAGCAACATTGGAGTGTGGTTAGAGATACCATGTGGCTCGTACTTCATTTTTTGGATCTTTTTCAGGAATTCTGAGCTTGCCAAGGATAGATCTATTCTAGACATAGCCTTGCAGGGTCTGCTAAAACAGGAGGAGGCAGTTTTTTTCCCATACAGATACTGCCACACGTCCATGAGGCCCATCTCCTGGCAGATCCTGCTAAGGATCGTGGGCTGACCATTAAAACTCCCCCCTCCACTGAGCACAGATACTCTATCCTTGTTGTCCATAACTGAATTGAAATCTCCCAACACTAATATAGGACACATATTCCTCTTACATACAGTTGCAAGAAAAAATATGTGAACCCTTTGGAATTATATGGATTTCTGCACAAATTGGTCATAAAATGTGATCTGATCTTCATCTAAGTCACAACAATAGACAATCACAGTCTTCTTAAACTGATAACACACAAATAATTAAATGTTACCATGTTTTTATTGAACACACCATGTAAACATTCACAGTGCAGGTGGAAAAAGTATGTGAACCCCTAGACTAATGACATCTCCAAGAGCTAATTGGAGTGAGGTATCAGCAAACTGGAGTCCAATCAATGAGATGAGATTGGAGGTGTTGGTTACAGCTGCCCTGCCCTATAAAAAACACACACCAGTTCTGAGTTTGCTTTTCACAAGAAGCATTGCCTGATGTGAATGATGCCTCGCACAAAAGTACTCTCAGAAGACCTACGATTAAGAATTGTTGACTTGCATGAAGCTGGAAAGGGTTTTAAAAGTATCTCCAAAAGCCTTGCTGTTTATCAGTCCATGGTAAGACAAATTGTCTATAAATGGAGAAAGTTCAGCACTTCTGCTACTCTCCCTAGGAGTGGCCGTCCTGTAAAGATGACTGCAAGAGCACAGCACAAACTGCTCAATGAGGTGAAGAAGAATCCTAGAGTGTCAGCTAAAGACTTACAAAAGTCTCTGGAATATGCTAACATCCCTGTTAGCGATTCTACGATACGTAAAATACTAAACAAGAATGGATTTCATGGGAGAATACCACAGAGGAAGCCACTGCTGTCCAAAAAAAAACAGAGCACCTGGATGTTCTACAGCAGTACTGGCAAAATATTCTGTAGACAGATGAAACCAAAGTTGAGTTGTTTGGAAGAAACACACAACACTATGTGTGGAGAAAAAGAGGCACAGCACACCAACATGAAAACCTCATCCCAACTGTGAAGTATGGTGGTAGGGGCATCTTGGTTTGGGGCTGTTTTGTTGTGTCAGGGCCTGGACGAATTGCTATCATCGAAGGAAAAATGAATTTCCAAGTTAATCAAGACATTTTGCAGGAGAACTTAAGGCCATCTGTCCACCAGCTGAAGCTCAACAGAAGATGGGTGTTGCAACAGGACAACGACCCAAAGCATAGAAGTAAATCAACAACATAATGGCTTAACAGAAGAAAATACGCCTTCTGGAGTGGCCTCAACCTGATTGAGATGTTGTGGAATGACCTCAATAAAGTGATTCACACCAGACATCCCAAGAATATTGCTGAACTGAAACAGTTCTGTAAAGATGAATGGTCAAGAATTACTCCTGACAGTTGTGCACTTCTGATCTGCAACTACAGGAAACATTTGGTTGAAGTTATTGCTGCCAAGGGAGGTTCAACCAGTTATTAAATCCAATGGTTGACATACTTTTTCCACCTGCACTGTGAATGTTTACATGGTGTGTTCAATAAAAACATGGTATCATTTAATTATTTGTGTGTTATTAGTTTAAGCAGACTGTAATTGTCTATTGTGACTTATATGAAGATCAGATCACATGTTATGACCAATTTGTGAAGAAATCCATATCATTCCAAAGGGTTCACATACTTTTTCTTGCAACTGTAGGTGTATATTGTACTTAAAGACTACATATACTTTTCTATTTGGATTTCATAAAAAATGCTGCTCTATTAAGGCTACTTCAGCTTGCTTGTCTTCCAATATATACAGTAGCAGGCTACAGAATGACTTTTACAGTCAATTCCATCAGATGCGCCCCATCTCCCTCTAGCACACTCTATGTTTTGGGAAGTCCCATAATGGAGAGCAAACCATAAATGTGCTTGAGATGCCATAAATATAACAGATAAGAATACCCTTTTAAGGACTGTTTCACAGCTTTAAAATGCAAGCATTTTAGCATTTATACTTGTAATGGGCAATAGGTTTGGACTAACTGTACCACATAACTTGTTTTAATTTGGGCTAGTCCTAAGGGCATTATCCTAGCAATCCCCTGGTTTTCACCTTTTAACCACAATACAGGTATCCAGCATTTGTTGCAGGGGAGCTCCCAGACTGCTAACTATTGGAATAATTCAGTGTAGTTGGCAGCTAACCCACAGACACCGATGCAAAGCACCAAAGGGTTAGGTGATAACTGTAGTCAGTAAACAGGCAGAGATCAGGGCAGGCAGAATTTGTGCAATTCTGTGAAAATAATCTGAGGACTGACAGCACAGGGTCAGTATAGTAGACAGGCCAAGGTCAGGGCAGGCAGCAGAATAACAGAGTCAGTATACAGGCAGAAGTTTGGAACGCCTCAAATGGTTAACCAGTTCACCACAATATATATATATATATATATATATATATATATACTGTATACAGTTGCAAGAAAAAGTATGTGAACCCTTTGGAATGATATGGATTTCTTCACAAATTGGTCATAACATGTGATCTGATCTTCATATAAGTCACAATAGACAATTACAGTCTGCTTAAACTAATAACACACAAATAATTAAATGTTACCATGTTTTTATTGAACACACCATGTAAACATTCACAGTGCAGGTGGAAAAAGTATGTGAACCCTTGGATTTAATAACTGGTTGAACCTCCTTTGGCAGCAATAACTTCAACCAAACGTTTCCTGTAGTTGCAGATCAGACGTGCACAACGGTCAGGAGTAATTCTTGACCATTCCATTGGGCCACTCCAGAAGGCGTATTTTCTTCTGTTTAAGCCATTCTGCTTAAATTATTTTTTTATTAAGTTTTGAAAGTTCAAAAAATAATTCTATTTCACAACAAAATGATAGTGAAAAACTATAACATAGACGTAGATAAGATTGGACTACATATCATTAAATGTCATGACGTGTATTACAATGAAATAATATAACATTCAAGTATTGACGTATAAAGAAAATATATCTAGCTATTAAAATCTAAGTTATTGAACTTATAGCAGTTGACGCTGGGGTGACATACAAACAAATAGCAAATTCGGACCGGAGTCTTTATTAACAGAATGATATTATGTATACCATTTGTTTATGTGCCTATATCACAACAGTATCCTTAATACTTGGAAATTTTGGAAGCTGACGACTTCTAGATCACTGTCTGTGAAAATCTATTCGAGTCATCCCAGCTAAATCTGAAAAAAGAACAGTAACTAGGGGTGAGAAAAAACAAAAATAACCGGGGAAGTATGGGGGGGGGGGGGAGGGAGGGAAGGGAATCAGGCTTAATCTACCTTTATGAGTGCAGGGTCAGGGTGATGAAGCTGAATAGTTAAAGATGTTCAGTTATGGCGTCTTTTTCTAAAAGTTTGATCCAGGGGTCCCATGTTTGATGATACTTAGGCTTATTGTCGTCTCTAGTTAATCTAAGCTTCTCGTAATTGTGTAGGATATGCATCTCTTTTAGCCATTCTGAAATAGACGGGGATTCCTTCCATAGTTTAGGGATAAGTAGTTTGGCTACGTTTAACATGTGAAGTGTCAAAGGGTGTTTGATAGTGGATGTCTGTACATCGAAAATACTGAATAGTATCGGGTTTGGGGGAATTTTAGCTGTCGTATTAAAGGTTTTATTGACTATCATGGCAATGGATTTCCAAAAGGTCTCCAATTTTTTGCAGTGAACCCAAATATGGGATATAGTACCTTTTTCCGCTTCACATCTCCAACACAATGGGGATATGTCTGTGAGCATGCGATTAAGTATGATGGGGGTTCTGTACCAACGTGAGACTATTTTGTAGTGGGTTTCCTGTATTTTGGGGCTAATAGATTTAGATCTCACATTTGCAATGATGTCCTTTATCTCAGAGCTGTTGAACTCCCTACCAAGCTCAACTGTCCACTTTTCAAGGTACGAAGGGGGAGAGGTGGGGTTGTTGATTATGTTATAAATAGTGGAGATAGCTTTTTTAACCGGAATATTTGTTCTGATGCATTTTTGTATGGGTGTTAAGGGGTTGACATAGGAATGATAAGTTTCCGACTTCATTATATGGTCTTTGAGCAGCGAATATTCCCCAAAGGATAGATCCAATTCTGGAAAGTATCTATTAAAATCTATATGTGAGATAAAGACATTATCATGTATTAAATTCTTTATTGGTGCGAGATATAATTCCTCCTCTTTCATTATCTTATTTTTTAAATCTTTGAGGTGGGGAGGGATTACTGTGCCCACCGGGGTCACAGCGATGTTAGAGGTCAGAAATTGCGTTTTTTTATTAGTCTTATGCCAGATCTTTAAGGAAAAACTAGTCAGAGGGTCTCCTGTTTTTTTAGTTTTATGAGGGTAAAGTTTTTCTACAGTTTTCCACAGTAGTAAGCGGTGTTCAGGGGGCAACGACTCTCCTTCTATATCTATACATCTCTTTCTGGAAGGTTTAATAAACCATTCCATTAACTTTGCTATGTGTATTGACTGGTGGTACTTTAGGAAATCAGGTACCCCCAGACCACCGCTCGCCTTAGGCATAGAGACAGTACTATATTGTATCCTATTACTGTTTGATCTCCATATAAATTTTAAAATCGTCTTCCTCAGAGTGTTGTAGAAATATTTAGGGATATCAATAGGCAAAGCCTGTAAAATGTATAGAACTTTGGGAAGTATCATCATTTTAATGGCGTTTATGCGCCCGAACCAGGAAACGTACAGTGTCTCCCAGTCTTTGAAGGCTGATTCCACGTTAGTTAAAAGAGGAAGGAAGTTCAATGTATATAGCTCCCGGAAGTTCCTGCTTATATTGATGCCTAAATATTTAAAGGAAGTGATAGATGGTTTTAAGGGGGTAGTAGAGATGATCTTCTGCCATACTGATTGGGGCATGGTGACATTATATACTTCTGATTTATGTAGATTAATCTTGAAGTAAGAAATAGAGCTAAATTCTTCCAATTCTTTCAATAGCGTGGGGATCCCATGTAGGGGATTAGTTATCATGAATAAAGTATCATCGGCATATGCCGCTACTTTGTGTTGTTCCTTGGATGTATTAATACCTTGGATATGAGGGTTGGATCTTACCTTAATTAGCAGTGGTTCTAAAGATAGGATAAACAGAATGGGTGACAAGGGGCACCCCTGACGTGTGCCATTTGAAATTTGGAAGGCGGTTGACAGTGAGTCATTAACCCTTACAGCAGCTGATGGACAGGTATACATGGCCAAAATTTTGGATACAAATGTCTGGGGAAATTCAAAAGCGTTTAGAACCTCTTCTAAATAAGACCAATTTAGCCTGTCGAACGCTTTCTCAGCGTCTGTTGCTACAAACGTGAGGGGTATATGTTTAAGCCATTATGTTGTTGATTTACTTCTATGCTTTGGGTCATTGTCCTGTTGCAGCACCCATCTTCTGTTGAGCTTCAGCTGGTGGACATATGGCCTTAAGTTCTCCTGCAAAATGTCTTGATAAACTTGGGAATTCATTTTTCCTTTGATGATAGCAATCCGTCCAGGCCCTGACGCAGCAAAGCAGCCTCAAACCATGATGCCCCCACCACCATACTTCACAGTTGGGATGAGGTTTTGATGTTGGTGTGCTGTGCCTCTTTTTCTCCACACATAGTGTTGTGTGTTTCTTCCAAAGAACTCAACTTTGGTTTCATCTGTCCACAGAATATTTTGCCAGTACTGCTGTGGAACATCCAGGTGCTCTTGTGCAAACTGTAAACGTGCAGCAATGTTTTTTGTTTTGGACAGCAGTGGCTTCCTCTGTAGTATCCTCCCATGAAATCCATTATTGTTTAGTGTTTTACGCATCGTAGATTCGCTAACAGGGATATTAGCATATGCCAGAGACATTTGTAAGTCTTTAGCTGACACTCTAGGATTCTTTCTCACCTCATTGAGCAGTCTGCACTGTGATCTTGCAGTCATCTTTACAGGATGGCCACTCCTAGGGAGAGTAGCAGAAGTGGTGAACTTTCTCCATTTATAGACAATATGTCTTACTGTGGACTGATGAACAGCCAGGCTTTTGGAGATACTTTTATAACCCTTTCCAGCTTTATGCAAGTCAACAATTCTTAATCATAGGTCTTCTCAGAGCTCTTTTGTGCGAGGCATCATTCACATCAGGCAATGCTTCTTGTGAAAAGCAAACCCAGAACTGGTGTGTGTTTTTTATAGGGCAGGGCAGCTGTAACCAACACCTCCAATCTCATCTCATTGATTGGACTCCAGTTGGCCGACACCTCACTCCAATTAGCTCTTGGAGATGTCATTAGTCTAGGGGTTCACATACTTTTTCCACCTGCACTGTGAATGTTTACATGCTGTGTTCAATAAAAACATGATAACATTTAATTCTTTGTGTGTTATTAGTTTAAGCAGACTGTGATTGTCTATTGTTGTGACTTAGATGAAGATCAGATGACATTTTATGACCAATTTGTGCAGAAATCCATATCATTCCAAAGGGTTCACATACTTTTTCTTGCAACTGTATATTAAAAAAAGTTGAAGCGCAGCACACAAATCAAAGCTGGTGCAATTCCTTGAAGCAAACCACGGACCCGGTCCTGATAGATATATGCAAAAAAGGCCAAGGCAGCACTCAAATATCCGTGAAAAAAAGGGTATTTTATTCACCCATGTGGTAACAGCAACGTTTCAACTCACTCCATGGAGCCTTTGTCAAGCCATACTGTAATACATAGTGCAAAATCAAGTGCTTATATAGCATACATAATTAACAAAGTGATTACATGATTATACATCAATATCAATAAAAACTATTAAAACGATATACAGGAGGATGTGCATAATTATATCTCACTAAAAACAGACAATGAGTCATAAAGTGCTATGTACCAATGATGTGTCCATAAATTCATATGATTACAGTGCATAACATCATTACTCAATATCGCAACTCAGGTGTACATGATCGTGTTAATTAAAAACAAATAATTAATTCAATCGAAGGTTCTCACATGTAGCTTGAGACGGCAGGACCCGGTCGGCGTCCGAGATTGCATAGTGCGCAGGCGTGAAAAGCTTCTCACCCCACTAGACTATTCTATCACATAGAAGACAAAGGTGCCCACAACCAAGATGGCGACCTTGCGCTGGGCATCAACTGAGCATGCTCCTTCCCAAAGTGAGGTGGAAACAGTCTGTCGATCACATTACAGAGTCACATGACCGCCATTCATACCAGCGGACAATCCATATATCATTTCTCTAGTGATTACTCAAAAGGCGGGAGTCAAACAATACAAAATGGGCTAGTGGCATCCCGCCATTGTCACCCTTACAAACATACTCCCCTACCATCATGTGTCAATAGTTGTATATCTAATGGTCCACCTGTCATAGGCAGTCACACTTTCTCTCAGGGGGCATTGCGTCCCCGCCAGGGGTCACCCGTTCGAGGGCAGCATGCCCAAATGGGATCCAAGGACGCAGCTGTCACCGTAAAGCGACCCTGCATCCCGGTCCCCATCCTGAAATGCCATCCAATCATATGCATACCGTATAATACCCTAGGTATCCAATACACACAGATACAGGACCTCCAACAATTGTCAATCTGTACTGTGCCAAAGGTCCCATATAGTTGGAAGGATTGATGCAAGGTTAAATCTTGTCTGTGTTGTCATATGTCTCAATGTGATTACATGCATACAACATTGTACACAAAATATAAATAACAAATTGTTTCGCATATCCATAGAGAGGCTTCTGTGGGCTAATGAGAGGCACTATGGGCTGATGAGAAGTACTGGGGGCAGATGAGAGGTACTGGGGGCTGATGAAAGGCACTGAGGGCTGATGAGAGGCACTGGGGGCTGATAGAGAGGCTGCTGGGGCTGATGAGAGGCACTGGGGGCAGATGAGAGGTACTGGGGGCTGATGAGAGGCACTGAGGGCAGATGAGAGGCACTGGGGGCTGATGGAAAGGCTGCTGGGGGCTGATAAGAGGCACTTGGGGCAAATGAGAGCTACTGAGGATGGATAGGAGGCACTAGGGGCTGATGAGAGGCACTGGAAGCTGATGAGAGGCACTAGGGCTGATGGAGAGGCTGCTGGGGGCAGATGAGAGGCACTGGGGCAGATGAGAGGCACGGGGGCTGGTAAAAGGCACTGGGGGCTGATGGAGAGGCTGCTGGGGGCATATGAGAGGCACCGGGGGAAGATGATAGGCACTGGGGGCAGATGAGAGGCACTGGGGGCTGATGAGAGGCACAGGGGGCATATGAGAGACACTGGGGGCTGATGAGAGGCACTGGTGGCTGATAACAGGCACTGGGGGCAGATGAGAGGCACTGGGGGCTGATAGAAAGGCTGCTGGGAGCTGATGAGAGTCACTGGGGGCAAATGAGAGCTACTGAGGGCGGATGAAAGCCACTGGGGGCTGATGAGAGGCTTCTGGGGGCTGATGAGGGGCACTGGGGGAAGATGATAGGCACTGGGGGCAGATGAGAGGCACTGGAGGCTGATGAGAGGCACTGGGGCTGATGGAGAGGCTTCTGGGGGCTGAGAGGCACTGGGGGTAGATGAGAGGCACTGGGGGCTGATGAGAGGCACTGGAGGCTGATGGAGAGGCTGCTGGTGGCAGATGAGAGGCACTGGGGGCAGACGAGAGGCACTGGAGTCAGATGCAAGGCACTGGGGGCAGATGAGAGGCACTGGGGCAGATGAGAGGCACTGGGGCTGATAAGAGGCACTGGGGGCTGATGGAGAAGCTGCTGGGGGCTGATGAGGTGCATTGGGGGCAGATGAGAGGCACTGGGGGCTGATGGAAAGGCTGCTGGGGGCTGATGAGAGTCACTGGGGGCAAATGAGAGCTACTGAGGGTGGATGAAAGCCACTGGGGGCTGATGAGGGGCACTGGTGGAATATGATAGGCACTGGGGTAGATGAGAGGCACTGGGGGCTGATGAGAGGCACTGGAGGCTGATGGAGAGGCTGCTGGTGGAAGATGAGAGGCACTGGGGGCAGATGAGAGGCACTGGGGGCAGAAGAGAGGCACTGGGGCCGATGAAGAGGCTGTTGGGGGTAGATGAGAGGCACTATGGCAGATTAAAGGCACTGGGGCTGATGAGACTGGTGCCCAATTCCAGCCCTGACCCCAGCTGCCCAGAGCACTGATCCTGAGCCTGCTGGAGTCTTCATAACCGTAAATATTAACAGTCATTCACTGTAAGCTATATTATATATATATATATATATATATATATATATATATTACTTGTTTTATGTGAGTAAGGGTGCTGGGTGTTTGGAGAAGGGGAGGGATAAGGAATGGAGAGGGAGGGGTGAATGGAGGGGATAGTAGTACATTTGTATATTTGTCTTGCTTCGTAACATCAATATCTATTATAAAACAAGGAAAAGGAAGGCGTGAATGGTGACCTGTTTTGGTGGTGCAATGGGCCAATTGACTGGATTTGCCCCCCAGGACGAAGGCTGCCAGCCCTCCCCTCCCCAGGTTGTTGAGTGCATCGAACGGTTAGGACAAGCCCGGTATTCTTCTGTTTTGGACCTCACGAAAGGGTACTGGCGGGTGCCCTTAATGGAGGCTGCCAAAGAGAAAACTGCCTTCATCACGCCTGAGGGGCTGTATCAATATAAGGTCTTATACTTTGGTCTGCATGGCGCCCCCGCCACTTTTCAGCGACTTATGGACAATGTGCTTCGTCCACATCGTCAGTACGTTTCGGCTTACCTGGACCTGGATATTGTCATCCACAGTACCGACTGGGAAAGTCACCTACCCAAAATGCAGGCTGTAGTGGACTCTCTTCGGAAAGCTGGCCTAACCGCTAACCCCAAAAAAGTAGGATAGGGTTAGAAGAGACTAAGTACCTTGGGTATGTCATTGGCTGCGGAGTGATCAAACCCCAAGCGAACAAAATAGAGGCGATACGGAATTGGCCCCGATCTGTCACCATTAGGCAAATAAAGTAATTCCTGTTAATGGTGGTCTATTACATGAGGTTTGTTCCCTACTTTGCTACTCTAGCCACGCCCTTGATAGGGCTCTTGAAGGGACGAAAACCAGTGATGGTTCACTGGGATGATCGGGCGGAAGAGGCTTTTGCCGCTTTGAAGTCGGCCCTGTGCGAGTCCCCAGTTTTGGTGACGCCCGACTTCAAAAGGCAGTTTATAGTACAGACCGATGCCTCCGAAGTAGGCCTCAGTGCTGTATTGTCTCAGGAAGTCAACGGGGAGGAGCATCCCATTGTCTTCCTCAGCCGTAAGCTCACCCCAGCTTTAGTACAGTGGTGAGAGAGTGCCTGGCTATCAAGTGGGCACTCTAGTCTTTTCTCTATTATTTATTGAGGAGAAAATTCCGCCTGGTGACTGACCACTCTCCTCTCAAGTGGATGAGCCATGCCAAGGACACGAATGCCCGGGTCACCCGATGGTTTCTCTCCCTACAAAACTTTAAGTTTTTAGTGGAACACAGGGCAGGCCGGTTACAGGGAAACGCGGATGCCCTGTACCGGGTACACTGTCTGGCGTGTGTTCACCCCCTCACGGTTGAACAAGGGGGGTATGCTGCTGGGTTAGCTGATTTACAGCCAGGTGAGGTAATACTGGACCGGATTTTAAGTGCCAGTCTGGGTTTTGGCAGCACCTGGCTGTCCTTAAATAGGCTGCTGGGCTCAGAAGCCGGGTCTCTGTGTTGGGATTTGGGAGCCTTGTGTCTGAATGAAGGCTTGCTACCTGTTTGGCATTAAAACCGGTTGGTGCTGCTATGGTCAAGGACTCTTTGAGGCAGAATTGACGCATGGTGTGAATTACCACCAACACCGCAAGGATTACCTTTTTGATTGAATATGACTAGAGTTGAGCGAACACCTGTATGTTCGGGTTCGGCAGGTTCGGCCGAACTTGAAAAAAAAGTTTGGGTTCGGGACCCGAACTTGACCCCGAACCCGAACCCCATTGAAGTCAATGGGGACCCGAACTTTTGAGCAGTAAAATGGCTCTAAAATAGTCCTGGAAGGGCTAGAGGGCTGCAAAAGGCATCAAAATGTGCTTAAGAGCATGGCAACTGTTCTACAAACAAATGTGGATGGGGAAATAACTTCATCACAGATGTGCAGTATATTAGAGGCTTTTTTCATCCTAACCAAAAAGCTGTATTTCTGTCCTAAATGTGACAGTGACTTATGCATGTGTAATCCCAGATGTGCATTATAGTAAAGGCTTTTTTCACCCCAGTATGCCAAAGCCGTATTTATAGCCTAAATGTGACAGTGACTTATGCACGTGTAATCACAGATGTGCAGTGTATTAGAGGGTTTTTTCACCCTAACCAAAAAGCTGTATTTCTGTCCTAAATGTGACAGTGACTTATGCATGTGTAATCACAGATGTGCAGTATATTAGAGGCTTTTTTCACCCCAGTATGCCAAAGCAGTATTTATGGCCTAAATGTGACAGTGACTTATGCATGTGTAATCACAGATATGCAGTATATTAGAGGCTTTTTTCACCCCAGTAGGTCAAAGCCATATTTATGGCCTAAATGTGACAGTGACTTATGCACGTGTAAGCCCAGATGTGCAGTATATTAGAGTTTTTTTTTTACCCTATCCAAAAAGCTGTATTTCTGTTCTAAATGTGACAGTGACTTATGCATGTGTAATCACAGATGTGCAGTATATTAGAGGGGTTTTTCACCCCAGTAACCAAAAAGCTGTATGTCTGTCCTAAATGTGACAGTGACTTATGCACGTGTAATCCTAGATGTGCAGTATATTAAAGGCTTTTTTCACCCTAACCAAAAAGCTGTTTTTCTGTCCTAAATGTGACAGTCACTTATGCTTATTTAATCCCAGATGTGCAGTATATTAGAGGTTTTTTTTTTACCACAGTATGCCAAAGCTGTATTTCTGGACTTGCAAATAGCCTATGCTGGTGCACTATTGTTGCATAAAATGTCTGTCGATCATGTATTGATATTGACTAACTTTAGAAAAAGAAAGTTCATTTTCAGCAGTAGTTGGCTCAGGGCAGGCTTAAAAAAATTGTGCACTGCACCCACAAAACACTTTTTCTGTAGATCGCGGAGTACATAAACCAGTTCTTGATGAGATTTCTCCCTGATCTCTCCCTCACAGCAGCTGCAGCCTCTCCCTACACTAATCCGAGCAGAGTGACGGACGGCGCTACGTGACTCCAGCTTAAATAGAGACTGGGTCACATGCTGCAGTTGGCCAATCACAGCCATGCCAATAGTAGGCATGGCTGTGATGGCCTTTTGGGGCAAGTAGTATGACGCTTGTTTTTTGGCTGCCTTTCAAAAAGCGCCATAAAAATTGCTGAACACCGAACCCAAACTTTTACGTAAATGTTTGGGTTTGGGTCTGGGTGGTGAAAACCCTAAAGTTCGGTACAAACCCGAATTTTACAGTTCGGGTTCGCTCAACTCTAAAAATGATAGGAAAATCATATCAAAGTGGGAATGGGAGTTAAATTACACTCATACACTCACATTGGGGATAGATTGAACTGGGCGTAGCATACGTCTTTTGGACATGTCCTGGCATGCCAATATATAAAAGGCCATTCAAAATGATATCAAAGTGATATCAAACACAAAATGACATAAAAGTGGTATAAAACTGTATCAAAAGAGTAGGCCAATATATAAAAGGAATATCAAAATTATATCGAAGTGATATCAAATCACATAATGGCATAAAAGTGGTATAAAAACATATAAAAATGTTATAAATGGGGTATAAAGTGTTAATAAAAGCTTATCATTTGATAAGGACTTATTAAGTGATATAAAAAATGCCAATATATAAAAGGCATATCAAAATGATATCAAAGTGATATCAAATCACAAAATGACATAAAAGTGGTATAAAACTGTATCAAAAGGGTATGCCAATATATAAAAGGCATATCAATATGATATCAAAGTGATATCAAATCACAAAATGACATAAAAGTGGTATAAAACTGTATCAAAAGGGTATGCCATTATATAAAAGGCCTATCAAAATGTTATCAAAATGATATCAAATCACAAAATGACATAAAAGTGGTATAAAAACGTATCAAAATGTTATAAATGGGATATGAAGTGTTAATAAAAGCTTATCATTTGATAAGGACTTATAAAGTGATATAAAAAGTCTATCATTTGATATACAATTTATATTAAACCGTATGAAATGATAGGAAAAGATAATCAAAGTGGGAGGCATTTAGGGGTGGTTTGGGGTGGTGAGGGGAACAAAATTGGCGGATATGGGCGGGGTTAGGGCTTTTCTGGGAGGGGTTATGATGTGGAAAAAGGGGCGGGGCACCTGTCACTTTGAGTTTGACGAGACATGGGTCCCTATACTACTGCAGGGAAAGCGGCTACATTTCTTCAGTAGTGTATTCTTAGATAACACCCTGCTTCAATATGTCATTTTGGTGGCAACTGGTCTATAATCACACCAGTTTTTAAAAAATAAATTGTTTACATTTTATCACTGTGTGTAGCAGAGATAACACAGTGAAAGCAGCTAAATTTCTTCAGTAGTGTATTCTTAGATAACACCCTGCTTCAATAAGTCATTTTGGTGGCAACTGGTCTATAATAACACCAATTTTATCACTGTGTGTAGCAGAGTAGTATATTCTTAGATAACACCCCGCTTCTATATGTTGTTTTGGGGGCTACTGGTCTTTCACAGCAATTATAAAAATGTTTTTCTTTAAATTTTCTCATTGTGTGTAGCAGAGGTAACACAGTGAAAGCGGATACATTTCTGCAGCACCCAAATACACTATTTGAGTTGTATATGCTTAGATAACACCCCGCTTCAATATGTTGTTTTGGGGGGCACTCGTCTGTCACACCAGTTATAAACATGCTTTCCTTTAAATTTTCTCACTGTGTGTAGCAGAGGTAACACAGTGAAAGCGGATACATTTCTGCAGCACCCAAATACACTATTTGAGTAGTATATGCTTAGATAACACCCCGCTTCAATATGTTGTTTTGGGGGGCACTCGTCTGTCACACCAGTTATAAACATGCTTTCCTTTAAATGTTCTCACTGTGTGTAGCAGAAGTAACACAGTGAAAGCAGATGAATTTCTGCAGCACCCAAATACACAATTTGAGTTGTATATTCTTAGATAACACCCTGCTTCAATTTGTTGTTTTGGGGGCCACTGGTCTATCACACCAGTTATAATACCTTTTTCTAATTGTGTTTGACACTCTTTGTAGTTGTAGTATCGCTGCAGAACCGATCACCAGTCACAATGCTGATCTATACAAATCCACTATAATATGCTTTCTATATTAGAAAGTATATTATAAGTGTATTACACCCCTATATACTGCAGTGCACACCAATCAATAGCACACCTATACCAGTCCTTAAAAGGACTTTTGTGGACCTATTAGCTAGCGATTTGTGTCACTATTAACACTCTAACAGTCTGTCCCTGCTCCAAACAGCAACCTCTCCGTACACTGACAAAGACAGAATGTAAAATGGCAGCCAGATCAGGTCTATTTATAAGTGTGTCCATGTGCTGAAACGTCTCAATTGGCTGTCCTGTACCACCTGATGGATGTGTCATGGGTCAAAGTTCCTCACAATGTAAAAGAAAATGGCGAAACGACCGCCAGGTGAACTGCAAGGCCATCTGTATTGCTGAGGTGCATTGAAGATTAATTAAGTGCTACCAAATATAAACAAACTGCAAATTAGCAGAAGTTCCCACGCCGGTCAGTATTCACAATTTGCCCTTATCGCCCAAAGATGTTTTTAATTCTTGACACATGGGTTTTCAGAGGTGTGTGTAATCATGTAATTATTACATTTTATGATGGATCTTAGTTTTTACTGTATATTATGATATGTGATCACTGCGCTTTTATATGTATGATTCCATCATGTTGAAATGCACTAAGATATAAACTTTGTTTCTTCACTGATGTAATTTTAACACTGTTATTCACATTTTTTTTATTAATTACCTTCATTAATCAATTATCTTGTGGGTGTATATATACAGTTGCAAGAAAAAGTATGTGAACCCTTTGGAATTATATGGATTTCTGCACAAATTGGTCATAAAATGTGATCTAATCTTCAACTAAGTCACAACAATAGACAATCACAGTCTTCTCAAACTAATAACACACAAAGAATTAAATGTTACCATGCTTTTATTGAACACACCATGTAAATATTCACAGTTCAGGTCGAAATAGTATGTGAACCCTTGGATTTAATAACTGGTTGAACCTCCTTTGGCAGCAGTAACTTCAACCAAACGTTTCCTGTAGTTGCAGATTAGATGCGCACATTGGTCAGGAGTAATTCTTGACCATTCATCTTTACATAACTGTTTAAGTTCAGCAATAATCTTGGGATGTCTGGTGTAAATCGCTTTCTTGAGATCATACCACAGCATCTCAATCGGGTTGAGGTCAGGACTCTGTCTGGGCCACTCCAGAAGGTGTATTTTCTTTTGTTTAACCACTTCAACCCCGCTAGCTGAAACCCCCTTAATGACCAGGCCACTTTTTACACTTCTGCACTACACTACTTTCACCGTTTATTGCTCGGTCATGCAACTTACCACCCAAATGAATTTTACCTCCTTTTCTTCTCACTAATAGAGCCTTCATTTGGTGGTATTTCATTGTTGCTGACATTTTTACTTTTTTAGTTATTAATCGAAATTTAACGATTTTTTTGTAAAAAAATGACATTTTTCACTTTCAGTTGTAAAATTTTGCAAAAAATACGACATCCATATATAAATTTTTCGCTAAATTTGTTGTTCTACATGTCTTTGATAAAAAAAAATGTTTGGGTAAAAAAAAGTCATGCAGCAGTCTCTTATGCTTTTCGATGACTCTGCTGGCAAGGTTTCCGTGGGCCATCCACATACAGTAGCCCTGCCCCAGAAGTGGAAGAGATTGAGTGCACCGATGCCCAACCACTTATGTTTCAGGATGTGGACATGGGAGGTCCACCGCAGCAAGTCTCTGATGATGACGAAACACAGGTGCCAACTCCTGCAGCTTTCTGCAGTGTACAGACCGAAAAGGATGGCAGGGGTGAAGAGTGGGTGGATGATGATGTGGAGGATGATTAGGTCCTAGACCCCACATAAAATCAAGGTCATGGGAGTGACGTGTGCAGTTCGGAGGAAGAGGTGGTGGTCACACAGCGCCAGCCAGATAGCAAAAGACGGAGCAGGGTGCAAACGCAGAGTGGCCATCCCCTAGCCAGTATGCCTGCTACTGCCCACCGTACCCAGGTACTGAGCACACCAAAGCCAGCTCCAAGGAATTCCCTGGCGTGGCAGTTCTTGAGACAATGTGCTGATGACAAGTAACGAGTGATTTGCACTCTGTGCAATCAGAGCCTGAAGCGAGGAATGTTCTAAACCTGAGCACCACCTGCATGACCAGGCATCTAAATGCAAAGCACAAGCTGCATTGGAGTACACACCTAAAAAACCACAAAAGATCGCAGGCTCCTCCTGCTCCCTCTTTTGCTGCAGTCTCAGCCTCTTCCTCCCCCTCTGGAGTGACAGTGGCACCTGCCACCCCACAAACAGAGGATGTGGCAGCAACGCCACCACCTCCGTCACCGTAACAAAGCGTCTCCACATTGTCCCATGGAAGCATTCTGCCGTCCATTTCCCAAACACTGGAGAGAAAGAGAAAGTACCCCCCTACACACCTGCGATCCCTGGCCCTGAATGCCAACATTTCAAAATTCCTGGCCTTTGAAATGCTGTCTTTCCATCTGGTGGAGACGGAGACTTTTAAAAACCTTATTGCGGTGGCTGTCCCACAGTACGTGGTTCCCAGCCGACACTACTTTTCCAGGCAAGCCATCCCTGCCCTGCTCAACCAAGTGGCAGACAAAATTAGGTGTGCACTGCGCAATGTCATCTGTGGCAAGGTCCATATAACCACCGGTACGTGGACCAGTAAGCACGGGCAGGGATGTTATATCTTTCTAACTCCACATTGGGTAAATGCAGTGGCGGCTGGGCCTAAGGCAGATAGCAGTTTGGCGCATGTCCTTTCGCTACCGAGGATTGCAGGACGTTTCTGTTTGCCTCCTGTTGCCTCCTCCTCCTATTCCGCTTCCTCTTCTACCACCTCCTCATCCGGTAAGCGTAACACCTTCACCACCAACTTCAGCACAGCTAGGGAGAAACTACAGCAGGCTGTTTTGAAACTCATCTGTTTGGGGGAAAAACCCCACACTGCGCAGGAGCTGTGGACGAGCATGGAACAACAGACCATTGAGTGGTTGGTGCCACTGAGCCTGGTGGTGTGCGATAACGGGCAAAATCTTGTAGCAGCTCTGGGCCTAGCCAGTTTGATGCACATCCCTTGCCTGTCGCATTTGCTGAATAATTTCAGCCTCCCCGATCACCGCCTCATATGCAATGTACCCACAAGGTGGTACTCCACTTTGCACATGCTGGAGAGACTGTGCAAGCAGCAGCAGGCGATAGTGGAGACTCAGCTGCAGCACTTCAGCGATGATGGAAGAGGATGTGGCACAGTAGGAAGAGGAGGAGGAAGAGGGATCATTTCCATGGTTATCAGGCCAGTCATTCACAAGTGGCTCTGAGGGTGGGTTCCTGCACCAACAGAGGCCAGGTACACAACTGTCCAGTCAGTGCACAGTTCTGGAGAATAATGAGGAGGAGGAACCATGTTTACAGCAAGGTGGCACCCAAAGCAGGTCATGGGCATCACTGGAGCGTGGCTGGGGGGATACAGAGGACACAGACGATACACCTCCCACAGAGGACAGCTTGTCATTGCCTCTGGGCTTCCTGTGCTTCCAGTGCCTGTGCAACTACCAACGAGTTGCCCACATGCTATCCAGTGCTGATTACTGGGTGGCCACCCTGCTGGATCCCCGCTACAAGGACAATTTGCCATTCTTAATTCCGTCACTGGAGCATGATTGGAAGATGCGCTGCTGATGACATTCACACCTGACAGCGGGAGCCCAGTGGAAGCACAGGGCGATGGCAGCGGAGGAGGAAGAAGTCGCCAACGCAGCTGGGGCACCACCAGCAATTCAGAAGGCAGGGTTAGCATGGCCAAAATGTGGAAAAGCTTTGTCAGCACGCCACAACAATCAGCACCACTAGCTGATACAGAACATCTTAGCAGGAGGCAGCATTTTAGCAACATGGTGGAACAATACGTGTGCACACGCCTACACATACTGACTGATGGGTCTGCCCCATTCAACTTCTGGGTCTTCAAATTGGGCACATGGCCTGAGCTTGCCCTTTACGCCTTGGAGGTGCTGGCCTGCCCTGCGGCCAGTGTATTGTCCGAACGTGTGTTTAGCTTGGCAGGTGAGCTGATCACAGACAAGCGCAGCCACCTGTCCACAGCCAATGTGGACAAGCTCACATTCTTTAAAATGAACCAGGCATGTATCCCACAGCACTTGTCCGTACTTTGTGCTGAATAGACAAGTATACTTGCCGCACCCAGCCATTGTTATACTCCAGCGCAGTTTCTCTTTGCATTCTCTTTTCTATTTCCCAATGTTTTGAGGTCTTCCAAATTTACAAACAAAAAATTTATAAATAAAGGGGGGGGGGGGGATTAAATATATACCGTTCCTCCACCGCTTATACCTACACCGCCACGTCCATCGCCTTTTCAACCTCCTAATCCACTTTAACCTCCGTCTCCTAGTTCAAGAATATTATTCTATGTTATTTTATGTCTATTTCCCTATGCACATTTGCTTGCAGGGCAATTGTCCTGCTCTTACCCCCAATTGCTTCCCTTTTCAGTCCTTTAGCCCTTACTATTACTATTTTACAGGCATTTTAGTGCCCCAAAGTTCGAGTCCCTGTTGGTCCCTTAACAGAGACCTCCACAGCTCCCGCGCCTTTAACAGTGACCTCCACAGCATCCTGCCACCTTATCAGTGACCTCCACAGCAGCCCACCCCTTTAACAGTGACCTCAACAGCATCCCACCCCTTAACAGTGACCTCCACAGCAGCTCACCCCTTTATCAATGACCTTCACAGTGACCGCCCCTTTATTAGTGACCTCCACAGTACCCCATCTCCTTAACAGTGATTTCAACAACACCCCGTCCCCTTAACAGTGGCCTCTACAGCAATCTGCCCCTTAACACTGACCTCCATAGTGGACCGTCCCTTTTACTTTGACCTCCACAGCAGCCTGCCCCTACGGTGGCCAGACGTCTGGTTTTAGGCAGGACAGTCCGGCTTTCAGACTCCCTGTCCTACGTCCAGTGCAGGGCCTGGAAGGACACAGGGATGTTCTTTGGAACAGCTCACTCTCAGACAGCAGTAATGTGCTGTCTGAGAGTGAGCTACAGGGAGAAAGACCCCTTCCCTCCCACCCCTGCAGCTGACAGAAGTAGATTTTTACCTTCATTTTTTCAATCCCCGTTGGCTGCAAAGTGGAAGGGGGCATGGCTTAGTGGGATCTGGGGGTGGGGTTTTTAAGTCTGTCTTTTGGGGTTGGCCTGAATAGCCACCCTTCCTGCCCCTGAACTGTGACCTTCACAGCACTTCGCGCCCTTAACTGTGTCATCCACAGCGCCCTGCCCCTTTAAATCTGACCTATAGCAGTGAAGAAAAATGGCTGGGTTATTATGGAAACCTAGTGTAAAACTGTGTGTATTTGGAGACTAAGGACCTGCGAGCTTCTATTAGTTGATAAGGTACATGTGACCATGTGTATTGCAGTTGGGATATGAAGTTGGGTTATGAAGAGAAAGACCTGCAGGCTTCTATTGTCTAATGTAGGTCATGTAATGTGCCAGGAACGGTACTTGATATGATAGAGAGCTGAGACACGGTCTAAAATCTTCCCAGTCACCTTATGTACCTGTGTGCCAAATTTCATGATTGTAAATGCGTCGGTGCAGATTCCTTTTAGCGGACATACATATACACACAGACATACACTCAGCTTTATATATTAGATGCTCTTTTAATCATGTATAGTTGTAGATTCAGTTTCTTGAAATGACAAGCTTGTCCTTATCTCCCGGTTTATCATGTGGTTATGCAGATGAAGAATTTAATGAGATTACAGACTAGAGGCCTAAAGATATATCTAACAGAATGAAAAAAAATTATGAACAGCGAGGTATTTGCAACTTTTCCTCTTCTTGCACATAAAATTACTTGCATATGTAGAGTTTATTTCCAGTGAATATTTGCGTGATTTAATAAGCCTGCCTTGATTTTACAGACAGAACCTTACAAGAATATTCCAGCATGGAATTTCACAGATAATTCAGGGTTTATATTCCTCTTGGAAATGTGTAACTGCTAAAAATGGTTATTCTGATCTATAAAATTGTACTGATAGCATTTCTTATACTCAACTAATTCAACATGCCTTTGATGATTATAGATTAAAATTCTCCTGCCCAACAGCTGAACATGGGCTTCTATGCATTTGAGCACTACTACTGCCTCATCAGTTTACAGTGTTGTAAAATGTGGTTATTTTTTTTTTTCTTTCCAAAAACTAATGCTACAATTATATTTAAAGTGTGACATGTAGCTGTTGCTGGTCGAGTACAATGATTGGTTGTTTCTGCCATTTGCACTGAATAGAGCAGTACAGAGCATTTTTGTATTGACAATCCATTCAAACTCCTCCTCACTTCGGCACACTCAGGATCTCCGTTCTAGTGAGTGGAGGTCCCAATATCTCCAACAATCATATCTGAAATGAATATAGGTGGAAGACATCTCAGGTGACTAAAGTGCATTTTAACCCCTTAGCGACATAACTGTGACCTTAAAGAAAACTCCTGCAAAAAAAATGTTATTCTCTGACCAGCTAAAAAGGTACATGATGTAATCTGTAGTGGATGTAATCTTCTCATCAGTGACTGTATTTGTGACCTATCTCCTACCTTCTGCTCTTTGCGGTGTCATGTGACCAGCAATCAGACTTTCCAAATAACACAGCATCTTATGTGTGGACAGGAAGTCAGTTTCATAGGAATGAATAGAGAAGTAACGACTTCCTGTCCTGTGTCAGTTGGAGATCAGAGAGTTGGGCACATGACACAGCTAAAAATTAGAAGGGAGGGGATAACTCACAAATACAGTCACTGATAAGAAGGTTTCCATCACTACAGATGACATCACGTACCTTTCTGACTGGTCCGAAATGATTATTTTTTTTGTGGGAGTGCACCTATAAGAACCAGTAAAAATTTTCCACCTATGTGTTAGTTTTTCTTCAATTTAGCTATATAAACCATTTTGGGGTACATACAATGTATTTAATAATGTTTATTAGATTTTTTTAGGGGGAAGAAAAAAATTGCAATTTTAATATTATTTTGCGGGATTTATATGCATGGTCTTCAATGTGTCTTATAAGTAATATGATAACTTTAGTCTGTGGGTCAGTATAATTATGATGGCAAATATATTGCATAATAAAAACGCTTGTTTTTATAAAATTATCTGTTTTATGTCTCTGCATTCCAAGGCTGATTGAGATCATAGGCAGCTCACAGGTGAGGATTTCTTTAACCCTTCATATCTTGGCCTCTACAGAAGGCTATAAAACAAGACCCGAATTACAGTATCAGGGGATATAGCCATTATAAAGCAGTTTGGGAGTGAAAGCAGCTGAAGAGATAAAGCTGTGATCTTGATCTAGTTTTAAAACTTAGATTGCCAGCTTTCAAACAAGAAAAGGGCCTACAAACTGTGAAGTTTTAAAGCAGCCCATCCTCATCACCCTACTGCCTGAGCTCTGCTGGGTCTAAACTGTTAGGTCCTTTTCTGAAATCCCGAGCAGAGCTTGAACAAACTGTTAGGAAGTTAAAGGGGGCTTCATAAGGGTAGAGAAAAAGGCTGCATTTCTTCCAGAAACAGTGCCCCTTTTGTCAGCGGTATGTGTGTCTCATATTGTAGCGTAGCATGTAAAGTGAATAGGACTTAAATGTAACACATGGTAAAGAATGATTATGTGGATTTTATTAAATTATGTACACATGGTCTGCAGTAGTCTTGCTGTCAATACGTAATATCGCTGATAGTCTAAGGTGAAGAAGGATATTGCTATAAATTATGAATTGTGGTTATGAGTCAAAGGGGTTATCCCATGATTAATGTAAAAAAATAAAAATAAATCAGATATCATATATTACATGACAATCTCTAAGGCCTCATGCACACGACCGTTTGTTTCCGCGTCCGTTCCGCACAATTAGCTGTTCAGATGTGGAACCATTCATTTCTATGGAGCTGTTGAAAATGCGGATAGTCCACCATATGTTATCCACGTCCTTTGTTCCAGTCCGTCAAAAAAATGTAACCTGTCCTATTCTTGTCCGCGAAAAAAAACGGTTAGCGGACCCATTGAAGTCAATGGGACCGCTAAAAATGCGGATGCACAACTGTATGTCGTCCGCGTCCGTTTTTCTACAATCAGTTGCATGGCAACCTGTCTGCCAGACTTTGTGCCAATAAAAAATGTTAAAAAAATTACAGGAGGTTGAAGGTCACAGGTTATGCAGATTGCTTGATTTCTAGGCACCTGAGGTAAAAGTTTGGCGTGTGGTGTGCAGTCAGTGGATTGGGATTTTCAGTAAATATGCCTCGCTGCAATGTAGAAAAGTTGATCACTTTGGAACAGGAGAGGCCCGATCTATGGGACACTGGGACAAATGCCTACCAGGACGGAGTTTGGAAGGAGGCGGCATGGGAGCAAGTTGCCTGTAGCATGAGAATGGGCAAAAGCAGATGGCAGAGGGCGGGCAGATTTAGGCAAGTGCCAGCAATGTCGTTGTACTATCCTGGCCCTGTGTTGTCACTAATGATGTAGCTATTATTTCCATGAGGTCATACTACTGTATACTTTGCGGGCCAGCTTCATTTTGTATTGGCCTGTACATGGTTTTTTGAAAAGTCGTGCACTTTATACCATACCCCATAATTTTTTACTTAAAATGGCTGCCCCTATCTTTGCTACAGCAAACACTAGTCATGTATAACCTGTATGTGCACTTTTTATTTGGTGACTTGTGTCCCTGTTGTAATTGAGCATCCAATAGTTGTCACCATCCCAAATGGCTTGCACGAATAATTTCCTCCTTCCTGAACTTATTGTACATTAGTATACCCACACCTGCACTACTGTACCATGTGATGTATAATCTTCCATTTTCTGGCATTTTTATCAGTTGGCGACTTGATTTAGCTAACATTTTAGCTTTGGTATTTGTCCTGTTATTATTTAATAGTTGTTTTTCCGATTTTTATAGTCATTTTTATGTTTGATTTCTTTACAGTGAAACAGACAAAGACCCGGTGGAACAGTTGCCAGGATCAATTCCGCCGTGATTTAAATGGAAAAGGCCGTAGTGGGGAAGGACGGCTCCAAGAAAAGCCCCTACTTGTACACGGCCCAATTGCAGTTTTTGCGGCCTGTTATAGATTTAAGGCAGTAAGTATTTTTATTGAAAAAAAAAAACTTATTTGCAGGTTAACAATAGTCAGAAATAATTAAAGGGGCTGTGTGGCGTTGTACTATTAATGACCTATCCTCTGTGTAGGTGATCAATATCATTTTTGTGGGTGACTAACACCTGGCACCACCGCTGATCAGCTGTATGATGAGACGACACGTGCAGAGCAAACATGCCGTCTACCGTCTCTCTTTTCCTGTGTGGCACTATTTTCTATATCAAATAACATGGATATTTGCAATCAGAGCAGGAATAGAGAAGGGAGATTGCACGTGCGCACTGCGCGCATTGTCTCCTCATACAGCTGATCGTGGTGGTTGCCGACTGTTGGTCCCCCACCAATCTGATCTTGTGTACCTATCGTGTGGATAGATCATAAATATAAAAAGGCCGGACAAACCGTTTCGCATTTTTTAGGCCCTGAATAGTGTTGTAATTTGTGTATGGTTAGTTGTGTTCATTTTTTTTTAACATACATGCTAAAATGGTATTAATTTTTATTTTTATATTTTTTTGTAACCCTTCTGTACTGTAATTGTCATTTACATAGTTTTAATGTTGGCTTACAAACCACAACATGGATTCAAAAAAGTTCTATTAAAATGAAATAAAATTACATACTTTACTATACATTACTTATTATAATAGAGTAATGATGCTCCAACTTCATCCCTCCAGCTGATTGTGATGCCTGGTCCATGTTGTTTGGGAATTATGTTTTTTTTTTTTTTTTTTTGTACATAAGGAGGTTTTGATGGTACAAACAGGCCAGATACAACTGGACAGAATATCAGCACTTGTTTCGGTCCTTGAATGTGTATGCCTGTTCTAAAAATAGTTTCCCATTTGCCGTTAGTCTAAAAAAAAAAAAACATATGTAATGTTTTTTAGTTTTTTATTTTAGCAAATAAGGTTTGAAGAGCGACAACACAACATTAAAAAACAATATGTGATGTATGCAGGCTCACCATATATACAGGGAGTGCAGAATTATTAGGCAAGTTGTATTTTTGAGGATTAATTTTATTATTGAACAACAACCATGTTCTCAATGAACCCAAAAAACTTATTAATATCAAAGCTGAATATTTTTGGAAGTAGTTTTTAGTTTGTTTTTAGTTTTAGCTATTTTAGGGGGATATCTGTGTGTGCAGGTGACTATTACTGTACATAATTATTAGGCAACTTAACAAAAAATAAATATATACCCATTTCAATTATTTATTTTTACCAGTGAAACCAATATAACATCTCAACATTCACAAATATACATTTCTGACATTCAAAAACAAAACAAAAACAAATCAGTGACCAATATAGCCACCTTTCTTTGCAAGGACACTCAAAAGCCTGCCATCCATGGATTCTGTCAGTGTTTTGATCTGTTGACCATCAACATTGCGTGCAGCAGCAACCACAACCTCCCAGACACTGTTCAGAGAGGTGTACTGTTTTCCCTCCTTGTAAATCTCACATTTGATGATGGACCACAGGTTCTCAATGGGGTTCAGATCAGGTGAACAAGGAGGCCATGTCATTAGATTTTCTTCTTTCATACCCTTTCTTGCCAGCCACGTTGTGGAGTACTTGGACGCGTGTGATGGAGCATTGTCCTGCATGAAAATCATGTTTTTCTTACCTTGCAGACTTCTTCCTGTACCACTGCTTGAAGAAGGTGTCTTCCAGAAACTAGCAGTAGGACTGGGAGTTGAGCTTGACTCCATCCTCAACCCAAAAAGGCCCCACAAGCTCATCTTTGATGATACCAGCCCAAACCAGTACTCTACCTCCACCTTGCTGGCGTCTGAGTCGGACTGGAGCTCTCTGCCCTTTACCAATCCAGCCATCTGGCCCATCAAGACTCACTCTCATTTCATCAGTCCATAAAACCTTAGAAAAATCAGTCTTGAGATATTTCTTGGCCCAGTCTTGACGTTTCAGCTTGTGTGTCTTGTTCAGTGGTGGTCGTCTTTCAGCCTTTCTTACCTTGGCCATGTCTCTGAGTATTGCACACCTTGTGCTTTTGGGCACTCCAGCGATGTTGCAGCTCTGAAATATGGCCAAACTGGTGGCAAGTGGCATCTTGGCAGCTGCACGCTTGACTTTTCTCAGTTCATGGGCAGTTATTTTGTGCCTTGGTTTTTCCACACGCTTCTTGCGACCCTGTTGACTATTTTGAATGAAACGCTTGATTGTTCGATGATCACGCTTCAGAAGCTTTGCAATTTTAAGAGTGCTGCATCCCTCTGCAAGATATCTCACTATTTTTGACTTTTCTGAGCCTGTCAAGTCCTTCTTTTGACCCATTTTGCCAAAGGAAAGGAAGATGCCTAATAATTATGCACACCTGATATAGGGTGTTGATGTCATTAGACCACACCCCTTCTCATTACAGAGATGCACATCACCTAATATGCTTAATTGGTAGTAGGCTTTCGAGCCTATACAGCTTGGAGTAAGACAACATGCATAAAGAGGATGATGTGGTCAAAATACTCATTTGCCTAATAATTCTGCACGTAGTGTATAGTACACACACAGCTCTTTTTATTTTAAAAACATTACGTACTTCCGAAATGTAGCAGTCAAATGATGTAATATATGTTTTCATGTCATTTTTCTATACAGTACTGTGGACAGTCTGGATGACCCAGAGGACTCAGATGTTGGAGGAAGTGTCACTCCGGCATTTTTTTCCCCAGCCAGTAGTCCTGCTCCAACACTGGCTGAGGAGCCTGACCAACCATCACTGGCCAAGCCTACCATTTCACCACAGAGCCCTGAAATAGCCCAGCAACCTCAGCCAGGCGTCGCCGGAATGTCCCACACTCTTCCTCTGGGCTACAGACTCGGGAGATGATAGATGCCTGAGTCATTGAGTTCCTTGCCCAGAGGAGGAGTGATGGACAAGAAGAGTCTATGTTGAGGGGCCTTTCTCCATTACTGAGGCAGGTCCCTTTAGAAAAACATCATGAGTGTGTTGCTTCTATGGCCATTGTCATATAAATGTATGCCTACCCTTACCAGCGGGACATACACACGCTAATTAATGATATGCGTCGCCACATATTGAGCCTCCCACCTCCCCAGCATGGACGCAGCTACCCCAAGCCTCCACACCCAGCTCAAGAGCCATCTTTCCCCCCTCAACCATACAACCAGTCACAAGACCCAACACCCCCCCCTTTATTAGCCCAGTTTTGCAACAGGGGCCCCAGATCCTGGCCATGTACGCCCAGGCTCCTTTACGCTAGACCTGTTCGACCTTTAATTTGATAGTGTCAAATGTTATATATTTATATTTTTTAAATACTTTATGGGATTGTCTGGGATTTGGATTTGTGTTCACCATGTTTTCTGTAAAGTTTATGTCAAAACTTTCAATTGGCTTGTGTTCATTTTTTCAATACACATAACATTTACAGTTCTACACATTTCCACTAAACATAGACATGCACAATAGTTCTAAAAATATCACTTTATTTAGAGGAACATAATCGGTATTTAGGTAATGTGAACATGAGGTATTAGAAGATTTTTTGGACCATATAGGCAAAATACTAAAGATATAAATTACCTTTAAATTTTGGTGAAAACATCATTAGTATTTATATATTTATATTTACTTTGAACTATGTTATGGCCAAAAAACCTCAGCCCGCAAGCCCACGTCAAGGGTCCTCATCCTTTTGTGAGTCCCTATACACAACTACCACAATAAATTTCCATAATCCTATCTGAAAAATAATATAAATCTAACGAGCCCAGAAGATATCGAACACTGCCACGAATAGCGTCCCTCTGCCATGGCAGGGACCCCTCTGGGCTGAAAAAGTAGTCTGCATAGAGTTCCCGAACTGCAAAGCCTGCAGTCCCAGGTCATCTATGCAGGGTCCTTTTCAAACCCAAACCTGCTGACGTAGGAAAATCTTCTATGTCAACAGAAGAGGAAGCCTCATGAATCCTGGTGAAGTTGTGTAGAACAACACAAGCTTGAATCACCAGGGTAGCATTCTCCGGATCCTTCTGTATGGATGACAAAAACACCCTCCACTTGCTAGAGAGTATTCCTAAAGCGCACTCAACATACCGAGGGGGCACGAGTCAACCAGTAGTTGAAAAAATGCCTCCTGACATCCAAACCACGCTTCGGGAAGGGCCGCATAACATGGTCAGTCAATGCAAACCCTTCATCCGCCACGATGACAAATGGAGCCGGCAGACCTGCATAGTCTTCTGGATTTGGGCAGGGCAAGCTGGTTGGCACAAAGCCGCTCACCCATTCTAGAAGCACTAAATATGCGAGCATCTGCTGTGCTTCCATAGGCCCCGATATCAACCATTATAAACCGGTAGTTACTGTCAGCCACAGCCATAAGCACTACCGAAAAATATTGCTTATAATTGAAGAATCATGACCCTGAGTGAGGAGGCTTCTTCACACGAATGTGCTTGCCACCCATTGCCCCGATGCAGTTAGGAAACTGCACAGAAAGATTGAAGACCTCAGCAATCCGAAACCAATCATCCGCCTTGGGCTGTGGCATCACCGTCTCTCAGAGTTGATGCCAGATGCCAGATGACATGGCAAGTGTGACGCACAATCCGAGAAATGGTTGAGGTTCACAAAAGAAACTCAAAATGCAGGAATGCAAAAGAGTTCCCAGTTGCAAGGAATCTGTTGAAAAAAGAAATAAAAACCATATCAGTAAGCAGCAAAAAAAAGGGAACATATGATACATGGTTCCTCTAATGTTTGATATGAGACATGTTTAAACAATCCCTTTACAAAAAATACAATTTCTAATGTGAATTTAGGTGTATGAACAAAACACTAGCAGTAATTGGGGTGTGGGCACTACTCCCACAACTAAGTTACACCAACTGTGTTTACGCCATTTCCATGCAGAATATATGGGCGACTTAAGGATGATGTTAACACTCTGCATGATGATTACGTTAGCTGAACACAAATTGTAAACCAGTTTAAAAGACACGACTACCTTTAATCCTGCCATGTTATGTGTCAGGGATTTTACAAAAAAAATAGATTTTACAATGGTCCAAACATATTATGGACAAAGAAAGGTAACTTCAGCAAACATTAGCACATGTCTAATACCAGCCATTTTCAAAAACATGTTCCTCATGACAGAAGCAGTGCACATCACTGTTTTAACTATAAGTAAGATATTGCTTACCTCAACGTTACGTCGAGCCTTTCCTCAGGAGAAATGCTGCGCCTCATATTGGTGTCCATGAAGGTAAGGACAGTACATAGAGTTGACAGCAACAATCAAATGTAGACACTGACATCCGACAGAACGGAAAAACTTCTCTGGAAGCTGCCAAAGATCTTCGTAGAGGGTATGAAAGTGTCCTTTCCGGTAGCGTTGGGAAACAATGGGATGGACCCAAAATCGCTGCCTTCTACTCGGTTTCTCGTCCAACAAAAGGGAGCACTGTCCCCATCGCCGAGAAACAAGCCAGTGCAGTATGACCTCTTCCTCAGAGTCATCCGCCATGGTGAAACCAAGACGCAAAAAGGGAAAATTCAAGAACAGCAAAGCCAAGCAACCAAACAAACCTCTGTACCCTGTAAAGACTATAGAAAATGGCCACCAAACAAAACTCAGGTGACCAGCATATGTACCAGTATCCTGGGTGGAGATATAAATATATATATATATATATATATATATATATATATCTTTAGTGCAAAATTCTTATAAAAGTTGTGGCTCTAGTCTTATATAAAGAGCTCCAAATCTCCTGGTCCCTTCACACGTCTACAGTAAAAATCTTCTGCCGCTGTCACTATGGGAAGCTCACAGCATAGAAATTTGCACTGCTCTCATTAAATTAAATGATGAGTTCACATGCAGAAAAAGTTACAGACTTCAACTAGATTATTTTTCTTGCTGTGTTGTTCAGAGATGTGTTTGCAGGTACTTAGACTCCCCTTCCCCACCACTCAAGTGTGTACATTGTATAGGCGCATATTGTATCAATTTTACCCACCAGATACCCTTTATTTAGTCCTATAGCATTGTCTGGCTGTCTAGACATTGGCACCTGAATTATAGTAATTGCAAACTTTTTATTTTTTACTTTGTAGAATATTATTATGATAGACTATAATTATTGGAGGATATTGTTTTTGCAATCGGCAAGCATTACCTCTTAACAAGATTCTTAGTAAAGATTGATGCACAATTATGAAGCGCTATCAGAAATGTCAGCCTTAATCTCAATCTTCAGCGTCCTACTGAAAGGAAAGGTTTAAATGGATGACCTACTGTGCTTCAAGAGCAATTATGCTAAGAATAATTATATTTTGGGAAGTTTGGTTTACTTAGAATTTCAGTACGATGATATGCTGTATTGAGAATGAATTTGAAAATACTACTAAGCCAACTGTGCTGTTTGCCTATTGTTTCCCCATCAGAAAAGTACACATCTACATTACATGGGACAATTGTTACAGGGAATGTGTCATTAGAAAATTACCTATTGTTTAAATCATGATTTTATGTTAAACATATTTTTTTATAATTTTTGATGATATTTTTAATTTTCTATATCAATATCTATATTTAAACAAAAGCCAAAAAGACCTGCAGTTTTCACACTGACCAATAAAAGTCCCTTTACTAGGGGCAATTTAGCAGGAGATTGTTGGGAAAGAACCGTTCCTTCCTGCCAAGTGCCTGCTTGTCAGTGAAGAAGACCTATGCATTTACATGCAGCAATCTGCTCCAAAGTATTGCTGATGCCATCACTCGTCTCCATACATAATCATCGGTTGCCAGCAGCAGAGCAGGTTTAGACAGCAAACAATGATTTTGGTGACCACGCATTAACCGGTGCACTAGTGTTTTGCTCGTTCATTGGGTAATCAGTGACACCTTTACACAGGTAGCTTATCGCTAACAAATATTTGTATGGTGGCGATTATATGGCTGATTCTCGGGCTGTGTAAGGCAACCTAAGCCTAAGGAGTCAATCAGGTCAGCGCCAGACGATTGTGTTCTTTGGCTCATGTGGCTGCTGTAAAGCAAATTTCTTAAGGCCTCTTTTACACAGGCGTCATGTTTTTAGGCCGGATAAGATGCGGGTGCGTCGCGAGAAAATGCGCAATTTTTTCGCGCAAGTGCAAAACATTTTAATGAGTTTTGCACGTGCATGAGAAAAATCTGCAGGTTTGGTACCCAAACCAGAACTTCTTCACAGAAGTTCGGGTTTGGGATCGGTGTTGTGTATATTGTATTATTTTCCCTTATAACATGGTTATAAGGGAAAATAATAGCATTCTTAATACAGAATGCTTAGTAAAATAGGGCTGGAGGGGTTAAAAAAAATTTGAAAAAATTTAACTCACCTTAATTCACTTGTTTGCGCAGCCCGGCTTCTCTTCTTTCTTCGGGACCTGGGTAAAGGACCTTTGATGACATCACTGCGCTCATCACATGGTCCATCACATGATCCATCACCATGGCGATGGATCATGTGATAGACCATATGATGAGTGCAGTGACATCACCACAGGTCCTTTTCTTAGCGCACAGCAAAGATGAAGACAGAAGAGATGCCGACTGCTCGAACAAGTGGATTAAGGTGAGTTTAATTATTTTGTATTCTGTATTAAGAATGCTATTATTTTCCCTTATAACCATGTTAAAAGGGAAAATAATAATGATCGGGTCCCCATCCCGATCATCTCCTAGCAACCGTGCATGAAAATCGCACACACATCCGCATCTTTCTTGCTGATGCTTGCCATTTTCAGGCAGCCCCATTCACTTCTATGGGGCCTGCGTCTTTTGGATACATCTGAACTGCTGAAACATCGTGCTGCCCTGATTTTCAATGCTATATTTGTGTATATATATATATATATATATATATCAGGCTTCAGTGAATCATAGATGCAAAGTAGATTTTTTCATAAACTTTGATTTTAATGCTGTTTCCAAACATACGTAATGCTTTCGTACCGAGGTACCAGCCAAAGTAATTCATAATGAATAGAATTTCTTGACAAAGTTCGGTGAAGCAGCCAAGTCGAATTTTTCAAAACTTTGCTCATCCCTACCACTACTGAATGGGGACACTAAGGGGCCACCAGTACTGAGGGCATTAAAGATGCACTCTTATGGTGTAGGGGACACTAAATACACACATTACATAGGGGCACCATAGGGGTCTTGACTAAATTTTGGAGAGCACAAATTTGGCACCTGTACTGGGAATCACTTATGCGTGGGGGGCACTATTACAGTGGGGAAGCTAAAGGGGCACCATTAGGCTACTTTCACATTATCGTTTTTAATTCCACGGAAGAAATGCTTCAGTTTTGTCCCCATTCATTGTTAATAAGGACAAAACTGAATGAAATGGAATGCACCAAAATGCATTTCGTTCCGTTTGGTTCATCCCCATCGCAAGCAGTGTTTTTCTGTCCATGATGTGGTGCCGAGCAAGACATCTGACACAATATTAAAAAAACGGATCTGTCCCCCATTGACTTCCAATGGTGTTCAAGACGGATCCGTCATGGCTATAGAAGACATAATACAACCAGATCCATTCATGATGGATGCATGCGGTTGTATTATTGTAACGGAAGCGTTTTTTTAGATCCATGATGGATTCTCAAAAAACTCTAATGTGAAAGTAGCCTTACTTTGTAGAGGGCAACATTAGAGTATTGGAGGCAGTGTTCCAGTGTGAGACATAAATGAGGGCACTACTACTATGAGTAGAGCCATTATTGCTGAGTGATGCATTTGTAGAGAGATGGGGAATCTAAGATTATCATGTGCTCCAAAAGTCGCTTTATGTTTTATCTACACAGACAGTATTTATAATTCAGCAGAAAATTGTGAATTTGGCCATGGAATTGCAGCAAAATCCACGGCAAAATCTGTATGCGTTAGGGCTCATTCACACAAATTTTTTTGCGTTCCCTTATGCGGGCTGTTTTTTTAATTCCGTATACGGAATTATTGATTTCAATGGTTCCGCAAAAAAAAATGAATGTGGCCATATGCATTATGGAAAAACGGATCTGTTAAAAACGGCCCTCAAAACCCTGAAAAAGCCATACGGTCGGATGAACAAGCCCTTACATGGAGATCATCAGTTTAAATGGACATGGCGTGGATCGTCAGTTTACAATGCAGATGTTTTCCTCAAATCTTCATCATTTAAGCCTCTTGTGGACATACTCTTATTGCCAAGCAGTCTTCAATATATTTTGGGCGTTGGGCAGGGACAAAACACATTTCTCAGGGCTTCTGCCCCCAATATTTTAGATCCTAGCAGCGCCCTTGTTTCCTACTATAGTTTTCTGAATATTTTCATGCAGACTAAAGCTTCAAATTTAAATCTTCCTCATGCTTTCATAAAAATGTTTCATAGCACAGAGTGTCAAGCATGTATTTTGCTATCTCTGAAAGGACTAGAGACAGTGGCTATGAAAAATGTGTGAAGTGCTAAGTGTTTGATGAATGTTCTTTTGTTGCTGTTACTTTTTTAGCTAGGACTTATAGGGACATTCAGACGATTCTCTGCAACCTATTTATTGTTACCTGGCTTGTGTACTCAGACATTTCGATTATAGAGCAGAATGTGACCGGGATGAATTATTTTTTATTTTCTTTGATTTTTGTATAGCGCAGGCAATTTAAACCATGGTCACAAACACTGATGCAATAAATGGCTCACATCCACAATACACATTTTTTTTTCAAATATGCACAAAATGAATTTGGCTGGTTTGGCTGGATTTAGATTTATGTTTAGCAGTGGCGAAAAGATCTGACAAAATTAAATTTCACTGGTATTTCAATTTTCAAATGTAGCCAAAAATCTGGACAGCAGATAGACTAGAGCCAGTTTGTGCAGTCATTTGCCAATGTCATGAATAAGCCCATATTTCATCCTGCTGCTCAGCATGAAATGACAAATTGTCAGATCAGTCAAGCACACGTGTAGACAATCTGAGAACTGGCCCTAAACATAAAGTCCCAGCATCGCTTACAGGGGCCGATTATAGGTTGTGGTTAGTAATCTATATACTGGTTAATAAAAATTATATCTGATGCTCAGTTGACAAGATGACAAACAATGAAATCTGCATTCTACATAATTGTATGACCTGATATGTACCCTACTAAATCCGCTTCATGCTGGAATCACACAAGCAGTTTTTATTGGAGGTTTTGTACTTTTGGGAGAAAAACACAACATTGATATTTTTTGGCTTATCAAAAAAGCCAGGGTATTCTGTGTACTTTTTAGGTGGCAGCGGCGGCATGAAGCCCATGGCGTCATAGTAACCAATGACACCGTGCGCTCCTGCTCTCAGCAGGATGCCAGGCCGGGATACCACGGACTGCTCACGCCCGTGTGCATGAGGCCTTAATTTGAGATTTAACTTGATGACAGAATTGTGGTGCAATTTTGGTAGAAAAATGTTGCATTGTAAGTCATGTGCCATTTCTGGTTAAGCCACGCCCTTCCAGCTAAGCTCCAGCTAAGCCCCAGACAAGTCAGGAAAATTTTTTACATGCAGCAAGGTGGCCTCAATCGTGAATATCAATTGAATGCCTTTCTATAGGATCTAATCTGTATGTTTTCATTTTTATTTTTATTTTCCTTACAGAAAACTTGATGTGAAAAGATATCACTTCAACAGGTTTCTTTTTCTTTTCAATATAAGGTCTCATGCACACGACCGTTGTGTGCATTCGTGGCCGTTGTGCCGTTTTTCGTTTTTTTTCGCGGACCTATTGACTTTCAATGGGTCCGTGGAAAAATCGGAAAATGCACCGTTTTGCAGCCGAGACCGTGACCGTGCTGCCAGGCAGCAGGGGGCAGACCCCCCCTCTCCCCCCCTGTAGTTAACACATTAGTGGCCAGTGCTATCATTGGTGGCAGTGGTGAGTACCGATCGGAGTCCCAGTGTAATCGCTGGGGCTCCGATCGGTAACCATGGCAACCGGGACGCTACTGCAGTCCCAGTTGCCATGGTTACTTAGCAATTTGTAGAAGCATCATACTTACCTGCGAGCTGCGATGTCTGTGTCCGGCCGGGAGCTCCTCCTACTGGTAAGTGACAGGTCTGTGCGGTGCATTGCCTAATGATCTGTCACTTACCAGTAGGAGGAGCTCCCGGCCGGACACAGACATCGCAGCTCGCAGGTAAGTTCGAAGCTTCTACAAATTGCTAAGTAACCATGGCAACCGGGACTGCAGTAGCGTCCTGGTTGCCATGGTTACCGATCGGAGCCCCAGCGATTAAACTGGGACTCCGATCGGTACTCTCCACTGCCACCAATGATAGGGGGGGAGATTTTAATTAGGAGGGGGAGGGAGGGGAGAGGGCCCACTGCCCACCAATGAGTTAACTACAGCGGAGGGAGGGGGGCCCACTGGACACCAATGAGTTAACTACAGGGGAGGGAGGGGGGCTGGCTACCAACGAGTTAACTACAGGGGAGGGAGGGGGGGCTGGCTACCAATGAGTTAACTACAGGGGAGGGAGGGGGGGCCCACTGGGCACCAATGAGTTAACTACAGGGGAGGGAGGGGGGGGCTGGCTACCAATGAGTTAACTACAGGGGAGGGAGGGGGGGCCCACTGGCCACCAATGAGCTAACTACAGGGGAGGGAGGGGGGGGCTGATTACCAATAAGTTAACTACAGGGAAGGGAGGGGGGGCCCACTGGCCACCAATGAGTTAACTACAGGGGAGGGAGGGGGGGCCGGCCGCACTGGCCACCAATGAGTTAACTACAGGGGGGGAGGGGGGGTGGCCGCACTGGCCACCAATGAGTTAAAAACAGGGGGGAGGGTCTGCCCCCTGCTGCCTGGCAGTACCTGCCAGGCAGCAGGGGGCAGTCATGTACACAGTTTTTCAGTATTTTCTAACCTGAAGCGTCCCCATCACTATGGGAACGCCTCTGTGTTAGAATATACTGTCGGATCTGAGTTTCACGATCTAGCTCATATCCGACAGTATATTCTAACATAGAGGCGTTCCCATGGTGATGGGGACGCTTCAAGTTAAAATATACCATCGGATTGGAGAAAACTCCAATCCGATGGTATAAAAGGGACTCCTGACTTTACATTAAAAGTCAATGGGGGACGGATCCCTTTGCAATTGCACCATATTGTGTCAACGTCAAACGGATCCGTCCCCATTGACTTGCATTGTAATTCAGGACGGATCCGTTTGGCTCCGCACGGCCAGGCGGACACCAAAACGACTTTTTTTTCATGTCCATGGATCCTCCAAAAATCAAGGAAGACCCACGGACGAAAAAACGGTCACGGACCTACGGACCCCGTTTTTGCAGGCCGTGAAAAAATACTGTCGTGTGCATGAGGCCTAAGACTAACAATACTAATGAGGGTACAATTTTGTATACTACTTATTCAGATACAGATACTTATATAACATTGATATTCTTGTCATTTATATTATCCTTATTACCTTTATCTTCCTCTCCGTGTATATTTCCGCCCGGTTTCCGTGTAAGTCGTCGATGTGTTTGTTTGTTTGTTGGTTTCCCTGGTTACTCAACGTCACTTCCGTTGATGTTGCAACAGGGGTTCTATTAGAATGTATTAATCTTAGGCCCCATGCACACGGCCGTTGTTCACAGCCGTGTGCGGGCCGTGGAACCGCGGCCTGGATCCCTCCTGAGAGCAGGAGCGCACAGCGTCACTGGTTGCTATGACGCCGTGCGCCCCCTGCTGCCGGCACAGTACAGTAATACACTGGTATAGATCATACTTATACTTACACTTGGATATATCGTTTTATCTTATTGTCACTAACAATTTTCACCTTGTTATGCTTTTCCCCTCAAGTTTCCCATTGATGTTTATGTGTAACTATTTGTTTATATGTTCCCCTGGTTACGAGACATCACTTCCGCTGATGTAGTTAGTAATAGGTGGTCTATTTAAATGTACTAACTTTGTATTTATATTCACTGGTTTGACAAAGAGTCGTATAGAGTCGAAATGCATCACCTGTTATTGTTCCTCCGTGTGATACAATAAAGAAAATCGCATTGACTTCAGTGAGTGCCGGTCTTATTCATATGGACTTTTTAGATGCAGTCGTATGAGTAAATCTGGGCCAATGTTTATTTCTGAATTATTTTTCACATAGTGGGAGAACTCCTGAAAAATGGCACAGCTACAATACCAAAAAAAATCAAGAGAGCAAAAACAGTGTTTTTAGGGCGTGTTATATGAAAAATCTGTCTGTGGCATTACTTCCTCCATCCCCCTCCACCAACCCCACCCCCCCCCCCCCCCCCAAAAAAAAAACAAAAAAACCACAAATTAAACAGGCAGCATTAAAAAAAAAAAAAAAAAGATGGGCTGGTGCAATGTAAGTGTGTATGAGCTGGTCTGAACAGTTTATTCATAATTGGGTTACTTTCAGTGAGGAACAGAAGTATTTGAACATCCTGCATTTTTGCAAGTTCTCCAACTTAGAAATCATGGAGGGGTCTGAAATTCACATTGTAGGTGCATTCCCACTCTGAGAGACAGAAAAAAGATAATTCAGGAAATCACATTGTATGTTTTTTAAAGAATGTATCTGTCTTGCACTGCTGAACATAAGTATTTGAACACCTGAGAAACAGCAAGAATTCTGGCTCTCAAAGACCTGTTACTGTGCCTTTAAAAAGTCCACCTCTACTCCACTCATTAATCTAGCTTAGTAGCACCTGTCTAAGCTCTTTAAAAACACCTGTCTACCCCACAGTCAGTCAGACGCCAACTACTACCATGGGCATAACCAAAGAGCTGTCAAAAGGCACCAGAGACAATATTGTGGACCTTCACAAGGCTGGAAAGGGCTAGCTACACGGCAATTGCCAAGCAGTTTGGTGAAAATAGATCAACTGTTCGAGAAATTGTTAGAAAATGGAAGAGGCTAAAGACGACTGTCAGTCTCCCTCGGACTGGGGCTCCATGCAAGATCTCACCTCGTGGGGTATCACTGATGATAGGAAAGGTGAGGAATCAGCCCAGAACTACAAGGGGGAGCTGGTCAATGACATGAAGAGAGCTGGGACCACAGTTTCAAAGGTCACTGTCAGTAGAACACTACGCCGTCATGGTTTCAAATCATGCATTGCACGGAAGGTTCCACTGCTCAAGTCATCACATGTCTAGGCCCGTCTGAAGTTTGCCAGTGACCATCTGGATGATCCAGAGGAGGCATGGGAGAAATTCATGTGGTCAGATGAGAACTTTTTGATCTAAACTTCACTCGTGTTTGGAGGAAAAAGAAGGATGAGTTGCATCCCAAGAACACCATCCCTACTGTGAAGCATTTGGGTGGTACCATCATGCTTTGGGGGGGCTTTTATGCGAAGTGGACAGGACGACTGCACTGTATTAAGGAAAGGATGAATGGGGCCATTTATTGTAAGATTCTGAGCAACAACCTCCTTCCCTTAGTCAGAGCATTGAAGATGGGTCGTGGCTGGGTCTTCCAACATGACAACAACCTGAAGCACACAGCCAGGATAAACAAGGAGTGGCTCAGTAAGAAGCATATCAAGGTTCTGGTGTGGCCTAGCCAGTCTCCAGACCTAAATACAATAGAACATCTTTGGAGGGAGCTGAAACTCTGTGTTGCTCAGATCTAGAGGTGATCTGTGTGGAGGAGTGGGCGAAAATCCCTGTTGCAGTGTGTGCAAACTTGGTCAAGAACTACAGGAAACGTTTGACCCAGTGGCGTAGGGATCGCCATAGCAACCATAGCAGTGGCTATGGGGCCCTACGCCACTGGGGGCCCGCCCGTCCGGACTGCATCATTTTTTTATTTATTTTTTATACATCACAGCACTCACAGGCAGCCAGGGGGCCGACCGCCCGCCCAGTGTAGTGGGCGGGGCGCGGGCGGTCCAACATGAGGTAGGCCGGCGGATGCGGTGGAGGGGGCCGGAACGGGGGCGTAGCGGAGGCGGAGCCAGGCTGGCACCAGCGCCGCCCGCAGTGCAGGAAAGGAATGAATTTCCCCGCCCCCTCCACCGCCTGAGACTCAGGCGGTGGAGGGGCGGGGAAATTCATTCCTTTCCTGCACTGCGGTCTGCGGGCGGCGCTGGTGCCAGCCTGGCTCCGCCTCCGCTACGCCCCCGTTCCGGCCCCCTCCACCGCATCCGCCGGCCTACCTCATGTTGGACCGCCCGCGCCCCGCCCACTACACTGGGCGCTTAGTGGCCCCCACTCCTCAGCAATGCCATGATCTCACCTAGTAATGACACAGTGTGAGCCCTACAGCTGTCCTCCGCCCGTCCCCGGCATTGTCATCACCGTGCACACACCATTTCCCGCCTACTAACTTGAATTGTAAAGCTCCTATCACAAAGCAGCTCGACTTCCGGCAGACGTCACATGACAGGAATGACGTAACGTGAAACTGCTCTATTAGATTCCTATGGTTCACACTCCTGCTGAGATATGAGGTGTGTATGTACAAGCAGGACTGTGCAGACTGCAGTGATCAGCATGCATGACTCCATCTATCTATCTATCATATATCTAATCTACAACCCCCTCCGCTCATATTTAGTATTTTGTTTAAAAATTTTTTCATGTTTTTCATGTTTTATTAAATGGGGGGGGGGGGATGTTACCTGTCCTGCTGTGGGGAGGAGGGACTGGGAGTGGGACTATGGAGGGAGACTGGTCCCGCCTAAAACCTACTACTGCTGTCACTGGATGGCACAGAGGGGTGATGGCACCTACTTCTCCAGGCTGCCTGTGAGGACCAGACATCAGCTGTCTACAGGAAAGGTAAGTGTCTGTCTGTAGAAATAGTGTCTGTCTGTAGAAATAGGTGTATAACTACTTGTAAGTTCATGTGTATGTAATGTGTGTGTGTGTGTATATATATATATATATACACATATACACACAGTATATATGTCCATATATGTGGTGAGTGCGTATGTGAGTCTGTCCATGTATGTGGTGAGTGCCTGTATGAGTGCGTCCATGTATGTAGTGAGTGCCTGTATGAGTGCGTCCATGTATGTATTGAGTGCCTGTATGAGTGCGTCCATGTATGTAGTGAGTGTCTGTATTAGAGCGTCCATGTATGTGGTGAGTGTATGAGTGCCTCCATGTATGTGGTGAGTGCCTGTATACGTGCGTCCATGTATGTAGTGAGTTCCTGTATGAGTGCGTCCATTTATGTGGTGAGTGCGTGTATGAGTGCGTCCATGTATGTGGTGAGTGTATGAGAGCATCCATGTATGTGGTGAGTGCCTGTATGAGTGAGTCCATGTATGTTGTGAGTGCCTGTATGAGTGCGTCCATGTATGTGGTGAGTGCCTTTATGAGTGCGTCCATGTATATGGTGAGTGCCTGTATGAGTGCGTCCATGTATATGGTGAGTACGTGTATGAGTGCGTCCATGTATGTGGTGAATGCGTGTATGAGTGCGTCCATGTATGTGGTGAGTGTGTGTATGAGTGCATCCATGTATGTGGTGAGTGCCTATATGAGTGAGTCCATGTATGTTGTGAGTGCCTTTATGAGTGCGTCCATGTATGTGGTGAGTGCCTGTATGAGTGCGTCCATGTATGTGGTGAATGCGTGTATGAGTGCGTCCATGTATATGGTGAGTGCCTGTATGAGTGCGTCCATGTATGTGGTGAATGCGTGTATGAGTGCGTCCATGTATATGGTGAGTGCCTGTATGAGTGCGTCCATTTATATGGTGAGTACGTGTATGAGTGCATCCATGTATGTGGTGAATGCGTGTATGAGTGCGTCCATGTATGTGGCGAGTGTGTGTATGAGTGCGTCCATGTATGTGGTGAGTGCCTGTATGAGTGCGTCCATGTATGTGGTGAATGCGTGTATGAGTGCGTCCATGTATATGGTGAGTGCCTGTATGAGTGCGTCCATTTATATGGTGAGTACGTGTATGAGTGCATCCATGTATGTGGTGAATGCCTGTATGAGTGCGTCCATGTATATGGTGAGTGCCTGTATGAGTGCGTCCATTTATATGGTGAGTACGTGTATGAGTGCATCCATGTATGTGGTGAATGCGTGTATGAGTGCGTACATGTATGTGGTGAATGCGTGTATGAGTGCGTCCATGTATGTGGTGAATGCCTGTATGAGTGCGTCCATGTATATGGTGAGTGCCTGTATGAGTGCGTCCATGTATGTGGTGAGTGCGTCCATTTATATGGTGAGTACGTGTATGAGTGCATCCATGTATGTGGTGAATGCGTGTATGAGTGCGTCCATGTATATGGTGAGTGCCTGTATGAGTGCGTCCATTTATATGGTGAGTACGTGTATGAGTGCATCCATGTATGTGGTGAATGCGTGTATGAGTGCGTCCATGTATATGGTGAGTGCCTGTATGAGTGCGTCCATTTATATGGTGAGTACGTGTATGAGTGCATCCATGTATGTGGTGAATGCGTGTATGAGTGCATCCATGTATGTGGTGAATGCGTGTATGAGTGCGTCCATGTATGTGGCGAGTGTGTGTATGAGTGCGTCCATTAAGTTTGGGAGGGGCCCAGTACAAAAATTTGCTGTGGGGCCCAGTCAGTTCTAGCTACGCCCCTGGTTTGACCACTGTAATTGCAAACAAAGGCTTCTGTACCAAATATTAACACAGATTTTCTCTGGTGTTCAAATACTTATGTTCAGCAGTGCCAGACAAATACATTCTTTAAAAATCATACAATGTGATTTCCTGAATTTTTTTTTTTTATTCTGTCTCTCAGAGTAGGAATGCACCTACAATGTGAATTTTAGACCCCTCCATGATTCCTAAGTGGAAGAACCCTCGCAGGGTGTTTAAATACTCCTGTTTCTCACTGTGTGTCTCCATAGGCTTTATTTTATGTTGCACTAGGGCACTTAATATAGGGCTACATCAGCACAGGCGTCTAGATAGTTAGTTGAAGAGGGGCTCTATATCCTGACCCCCCTCATCCCTCATAGCTAACCAGCCCACCTTTGATCTATATCTGGATCGTGGTGTTACTTAATCTCTATGCAGAGTGCACCATTGACATCTCTGTCAGTGCACCCTGCACAGGTTTAGCCCAAGCAGACCGTTTTCCCCTGATGAGCCTGTCACTCATCTTTTTCAGCGAAACGTGCATGTAGGGATCAGGTAAGCGAGGGCCTTCTAGGGCGCACAAATTCCAGGGTGAGGTTCCTGTAGGTGACTGGTGGCGGTTCACCGCCATCCGGTCACATAGGCCAGTGTAGGGCTCCAGGGTATTACTAGGGCCAGCCAGCACTACAGACCACCCTGCATCACGCAATTGCCAGCACAACGGTGTGCCCATCCATCAACACCAGCCGGACAATTGTGGATCCAGAAGCCTTTCATCTGAGTGGTAGGACCAGACGGTTATTATTTTGGTGTCGCCGAACATCTCTTTTCAGTGTTTGACTTGGTATAGGGTACCAGCCTTTCCGTGTGGCAACCCGCCGCGTTGCTTCTGATTTATGTTTATGTATCGTCATATCTTGGGACCAATCTTCTAATTATACCCATTAAATGTTAATTTTTAATTTTGACCACTTATTACATAATTTCTCTGTCTGATTCAGGTGGTCGTCCTCTAGTATCCTAATCTGTTATTTGTGCACCAGGGCACTTAATATATACAACAGCAATGTTCACATTATAATGAATGGATGACGAGTAGATGAACTGGGTATGCTGGAGTGGAGGCTGCTCTAAAGGTCCCTTTAGACTGCCTGATGTTCAGACAAATGATCGCTTTAATGATCGCATTAATTTGAACACTCGTTACAGATAATCTGCTAGTGTAAAGCTGCCATCGATTACCTGATGAACAAGTGAAACACCCTTTTATCGAGTAATAATTGTTGGTTCGGTCACCTAAATCATAGTTTGCCAGTGGCTGTCTAATCACGCTCTAAGGCCAGCAAATAATGATTCTGTATGGGGACAAGCAATGGCATTAGCGATCAGTCCTCTCCACACTATGGAGGAGATCACTGCATGTATGCAGTGGGCAGCTCCACTGACGAGCAGGAGATTGTCAGGAAGGAAGACAGGTTCTCATTGCCCTTAAAGTGTATCAGTTTTAAATTGTTTGATTTTTCTTCATACTGGAAGTAACTGGGACATCTTTATTGACATTGTTTTTGTCAAGCTTAAAAAACCCCCATAATTTTTGTTTTTAGTAGAGGTGACAAGCATCTTCTACCATTCCTAAAACATGGCTATCAAGGGCTTTATGAAAACATCTGTAAACATCAATTCCAAGCCTGCCTTAAGCTGACAACCGTTTATGTACACTTTTTAGGACATTTTTATTTGTAGCGTGCAGCAGTCTGGTTGAAAAGCAAACTTCATATTATTTCCTGCATCCAATTAGGAAAGCTTTTAACTAAATCTATCAAGCATTGATTTCCAACAGGCGGCATTCAAATTCAAAAGGAGACTTGTCCTTATCTGTCATGCATGAAGTCATGAATGCTGGGGGCTCTTTATATTCAAGACATTAAAGCTAAATAGCAATGCTGCCACCTGCTGGCTCACTAGAATACAACAAATTAAAAAGCTGCAGAATTTTTTGCTGAAAATAATTTTGGAAAATTGTTTTGTAATTGAAATAATGTCAATGAAGTTACATTTTTAAGTAATATCAAACTTATTTTAGCTGGGCAATCTCATAAGTCCAGGTATCAGATAATAATCTTCATACGCATGGGGTTGAATGAAATTTTCTTTCTAACTGGTGTAATTGTATTGATGCATGACCCAATGTCACTTGGTGCTTGTTGTTAGAGTAAAGGTAACTGACTATTGGTATAGCCATTTATGTTGCTTTATATGTAAATTATGGCATCATCTACAAACAAATTTCTCATTTATAATAGATCTTAGGCTACTTTTACACTAGCGTTTCTATTTTCCAGTATTGAGATCTGCTGGGTTCACACCTGATCATTTTACAGCGCGTTCCTACGCCCCAAGAAGTACAGGAGCTTCTTTGGGGCATATTGTCGCGCGTACGCCTTTGTGGTCAATAGCAAGAACGCGCGTACGACGTGCGTTTCCAAATACAAAAACGCCCCAAAATACGCCCGATAAAAACGCATGTAAACATCGCTTATCGGATACGCTCAGGTGTGAACCCAGCCTTTGGCTACTTTCAAACTAGCGTTAATTTTTTCCGGTATTGAGATCCGTCATATGGTCTCAATACCAGAAAAAAATGCTTCCATTTTGTCCCCATTCATTGTCAATTCATTGTAAGTGAACAGAACAGAATGCTCCAAAATGCATTCTGTTCCATTTTCATTGACTTTCAGTGGAGTTCATGACATATCCGTCTTGGGTATGTTACGGATAATACAACTGGGCCGTTCATAACGGATGCAGATGGTTGTATTATCAGTAATGGAAGCGTTTTTGCTGAACCCTGCCGGATCCAGCAAAAACGCTAGTGTGAAAGTAGCCTTAGACAGAATTGGAATGAACTCATTGACATGAATATTCTGGGAGGAGATGGAGGTTGTACTTACCCTAGAGTATCGTATGCAATATGTGTTAAAGGGTTCACTTTTCGGTATTGTCGGGAGACTGGACATAGTTTATGACTTGCAACCGTGTTGCCAAAGTCTGTGGCCAGCAACTGTGTTACATCTTTTCCATGTAGATACTGTATCTCTGTCACAAATGCAATCATGACCTCCAATAAATATTCCTTTGTGCCAGGGGGCAACACGTTCACTGTCTCCTTACATGACCCTTTACTAGGGTATAGAAGTGGCTGGGCATTATGGGACATTGCTGTTTTTTAGTGAGACTGGAAGTGAAAAGTAGCTAAAGCAGCAATTAGAAGAAGTGGCAGGGAAACACAAGTCAGCAGAGAAGAGGAATAACATGGAAGAACAGCAGTGGTATAAAGCATTTGAAAAGTAGAAAGACACGTAATGGCCAGGTGATCAGTTCCTGACCAAAGAACCTTACACATAAAAAGGCGGAAGGGGCTGTTTTGTAGTCCATGTTGACTTTATAAGATGCTGTTGGAGCCTTCCATGTAAATAACTCACAAAACTCATGTTATACCACAGCTAAAGAAATGTTGGATTTACATATACACTCACCTAAAGAATTATTAGGAACACCTGTTCTATTTCTCATTAATGCGATTATCTAGTCAACCAACCACATGGCAGTTGCTTCAATGCATGTAGGGTTGTGGTCCTGGTCAAGACAATCTCCTGAACTCCAAACTGAATGTCAGAATGGGAAAGAAAGGTGATTTAAGCAATTTTGAGCGTGGCATGGTTGTTGGTGCCAGACGGGCCGGTCTGAGTATTTCACAATCTGCTCAGTTACTGGGATTTTCACGCACAAACATTTCTAGGGTTAACAAAGAATAGTGTGAAAAGGGAAAAACATCCAGTATGCAGCAGTCCTGTGGGCGAAAATGCCTTGGTGATGCTAGAGGTCAGAGGAGAATGGGCCGACTGATTCAAGCTGATAGAAGAGCAACGTTGACTGAAATAACCACTTGTTACAACCGAGGTATGCAGCAAATCATTTGTGAAGCCACAACATGCACAACCTTGAGGCGGATGGGCTACAACAGCAGAAGACCCCACCGGGTACCACTCATCTCCACTACAAATAGAAAAAAGAGGCTACAATTTGCACAAGCTCACCAAAATTGGACTGTTGAAGACTGGAAAAATGTTGCCTGGTCTGATGAGTCTCGATTTCTGTTGAGACATTCAAATGTTAGAGTCCGAATTTGGCGTAAACAGAATGAGAACATGTATCCATCATGCCTTGTTACCACTGTGCAGGCTGGTGGTGGTGGTGGTATAATGGTGTGGGGGATGTTTTCTGGGCACACTTTAGGCCCCTTAGTGCCAATTGGCCATCGTTTAAATGCCACGGGTTACCTGAGCATTGTTTCTGACCATGTCCATCTCTTCATGACCACCATGTACCCATCCTCTGATGGCTACTTCCAGCAGGATAATGCACCATGTCACAAAGCTCGAATCATTTCAAATTGGTTTCTTGAACATGACAATGAGTTCACTGTACTAAAATGGCCCCGACAGTCACCAGATCTCAACCCAATAGAGCATCTTTGGAATGTGGTGGAATGGGAGCTTCGTGCCCTAGATGTGCATCCCTCAAATCTCCATCAACTGCAAGATGCTATCCTATCAATATGGGCCAACATTTCTAAAGAATGCTATCAGCACCTTCTTGAATCAATGCCACGTAGAATTAAGGCAGTTCTGAAGGCAAAAGGGGGTCCAACACCGTATTAGTATGTTGTTTCCTACTTTGCTCTTGCTATATATATGCTGTGAACTGTGAATAGTAATGCCTTCTAGTGCAATGTTTTGTTTTTTTCTAGTGTAATGCTTTAGTTTAAATGTCAGTTCTTGTTCCCCTGTCCATGGCATCTAGGATTGCTCCAAACAACATTTCATTGTATTGTACATTGTATTACATTGTATTGTACAGTGACAATAAAGGCATCTTATCTCATCTTATCTTATCTTGTTCGTAATAATTCTTTAGGTGAGTGTATAACGAGTATAAACTGCTAGTGACAACCACGGTGGTGCACCCTTTGTTTTGGGTTCTTCAGTAGGGTATATGTTGAGACAGGGTCATATTAATACTGGGCGAATATATTGGAGCACTTGACTCTATCTGCATATAAAGCTACTGTAATGTTCTGCCGTGCCAACCATTTTCTCCAGTCTCAGGAAACTTTTAGCAGCTTGAAAAATGTAGCAAAAGTGACCCACGTCTGTATTGTGCGCGCAATACGCGCATATTACATTGCTGATTTTTGCCATCAAGAAAATATTTGCGAATTCTCAAATTCACTAATTTATGATGAATATTCACAAAATATCGCAAATTCTAATATTGCCCCTGCCTCTCATCACTAGTAACTATCCAATGTAATTAAATAAGGTTCCAGAAGAGTCTGCAAAACACAGAGCACAGCAATGTCACTGCTCTCTCTCTCCGAACTGCAAAAAACTGCAGAAAATGGCTGCTGGGGAGGTTCTTATATAGTAAAGGGGTAGGCAACTTCCCTATTAGTTGCCAGGGATGTTGCTAAGCTCTGACAAATATATTGCAGCCTTCTCATTGGCCCACAAGCAAGAAGGGAGGTTACTAATGAAAAAACTAAAATATTTGTGATTATGAATATATAGTACTATATTCTAGATTTCCCCAAATTCTTGAAGTGCTGATATTCGCGATGAAACTTTACCATTAGAATATTCGCACTCAACACTATTGCACAATATCATAGACATTCCAATGGCAAACAATAGTGTTCAGTGATGTAAGCAGGGTCTGCCTTGGTACTAGTGCCAACAACTACTTTTATCATACCTCCCAACCGTCCCAGATCCGGCGGGACAGTCCCAGATTTCAGTGGCTGTCCCACGGTCCCGGTACGGGGGAGGTATGTCCCACTTTCTGGCAGCTGTCCCTGCATCCATAGAAAGCAGAGACAGTTGCCATAATGAAACAGAGAGCCGTCGCCAGTATCAGCTCCCTGCTTCATCGTTCCGGACGGCTCTCTACACCTCTGGTTTGTGTGGGGGGTGGGGCCAGCCATCAGTCAGCCTTGGCTCCGCCTTCTTCACAGACTAGAGCATCCAATGTCCTGCTGCTGCTGCTGCTAGGTACAAGGTTGGTATGTGGTGTTTATTTTTTTTCATTCTGTGAGGAGCATAATGTGAGCATATTACTGGAGGCACAATGTGAGCATATTACTGGGGGGCACAATGTGGGCATATTACTGGGGACACAGCTGGGCATATTACTGGGGGCACAGCTGGGCATCTTACTGGGGGAACAATGTGGGCATATTACTGTGGGCGCAGCTGGGCATATTACTGTGGGCACAATGTGGGCATATTACTGTGGGCACAGCTGGGCATATTACTGGGGGCACAGCTGAGCATATTACTGGGGGCACAGCTGGGCATTTTACTGAGGGCACATAACTGGGCATATTACTGAGGGCACATAACTGGGCATAATACTGGGGGCATAGCTGGGCATAATTCTGTGAAGGATGCACAATGTGGGCATAAATACTGTGCAGTGGCATGAAGGGGGAATAATTACTATATGGGGCATTAAGGGGACTGGGTGGGATTAGATGTATAGTTATGTTTTGGGCATAGTTAGAGGTGTAGCCTAGTGCATAAAAAGTTTGCTGCGGCGTGCAAAGTGCACCGCACAATGTGCCCCTCATTTTTTATTTACAAATTTGGGAGGTATGCTTTATTGAACTATAGTGTTGGTCTTGAACATTCGAATAGCAAAAATTATTCGCGAATATCGGCACTTCGGGAATTCACGAATATTTAGAATATATTCGTAATTTCCAATATTCTAGATTTTTTTTTTCAACAGTACCCTCCCTTCTTGCTTGTGGGCCAATGAGAAGGCTGCAATGTCTTTGTCTGAGCTTAGCAACATCCCTAGCATCCAATAGGAAAGTTGCCTACCCCTTACTATATAAGAATATCCCCAGCAGCCCTTGTATGCAGTATTTTGCAGTTCTAAGAGAGACAGCAGTGTTATTGCTGTGCTCTCTGCTTTCCTGTGTCATTACATTAGATAGTTAGTTAGTAATTTAGCTTATACATATAATACAGATAGTTAGTGGGAGATAGTCAGTGTAGGTTAGATAGTGATATAGTGTAGCTGGTTCTGATATCCATACATACATGCTACATACATAGTGCTGTGATGTCACAAGTTCACGACAATACTTGCACCAATCACGAATAAGCAGTCAGACCTGTTAAAATGTGAAGTTGCACGTATTGCGCCAAAATATTCATATCATTCGTGCTGATTTTGCAATTGCGAATATATTGCGGCACTTGACTCTATCTGCATATAAAGCTATTGTAATGTTCTGCCATGCCAACCATTTTCTCCAGTCTCAGGAAACTTCTAGCAGCTTGACAAATGTAGCTATAGTGACCCACGCCTGTATTTCGAGCGCATTACACGAATATTACATTGCCGATTTTTCACGATCAAGAAAATAATCTCGAATTCACGAATTCTCGACTATATGACGAATATTTTACCAAATATTTGCGAAATATCTCAAATTTGAATATTGCCCCTGCCACTCATCACTATTAAACTACAGGTCCAACCAAGTTGAAGACTGGGATAACATACTAAAACATCTATATCACTGTTACCATACCCATGTGGAAGTCTGTATCACAGCAAGGGGAGATATTACCCACTATTAATGTAACCCTGCCTCAAGATATACCCTGCTGCAGAACCTAAAATAAAGGGTGCATTACCTTGGTTGTGTGATCATTCACTAAGCACCTTGTCAATCTCAGCTTAATTGCATTAAGTTTTCCAGTTGTTCTATTTTAATCTTTCAGGAATGTGTGTGTTTGTGTGTATACATATATATTTATATATACTTATATATACTAGCTGAGGGACCCTGCAGCTGAGAGAAGTTAATTTTTACCTTTATTTTTTCAATCCCTGTTGGCTGCTGAGTGGAAGGGGGTATGGCCTAACTGGGTCGGGCGTGGCTTAGTAGGACCTGGGGGCGGGGTGGTTAAGTCCATCTTTTGAGGGAGGCCTGAATGGCTATCCTACCTGCACCCTGAACTGGGAACTCTACAGCACTACGCTCGCTTAACAGTGCCATCCACACCACCCTGCCCCTTTAAAGCTGACCTACAGCAGTGAAGTAAAATGGCTGGGTTGTTATGGAAACCTGGTATAAAACTGTGTGTATGTGGAGACTAAGGACCTGCGAGCTTCTATTGGCTGATAAGGGACATATGACCATGTGTATGGCAGTTGGGATATGAAGAGAAAGACCTGCAGGCTTCTATTGGCTAATGTAGGACATGTGATATGCCATATTTGAATTTTTGGGGAATATCTCAGGAACGGTATGTGCTAGAGAGCTGAGACCTGATCTAAAACATTCCCGGACACCTGATGTACCTGAGTGGCAAATTTTGTGATTGTAAATGCGATGGTGCAGATAACTTTAGCGGACATGCACACATACACTCAGCTTTATATAATACTAGCTGAAGGACCCGGCTTCGCTATATTTTCGGTATATTTAATGTATGTCATTTAATGTTTGTGTGTGTCATTAAAAGATATGAACACTATCCACTATAACAGTGACATCTACAGCACCCCACCCCAAAACAGTGACCTCCACAGCCCCCACCCCTTAACACTGACCCCCCCACAGTGCCCTGTCCCTTAAAATTGGACCTCCACAGCAGCCCACCCCCTTAACTTTGACCTTTACAGAAGCCTTCCCCTTTAAAAGTGACTTTCACAGCATACCACCCCCTTGACAGTGACCTCCATAATGGCCCGCCCCCTTAACAGTGGCCTTTACTGAATCGGGGGGTGTCCTTTTGAACAGCTCAGTCTAAGACAGCAGCACTGTACTGTCTGAGTGTGATCTGCAGGGAGAAAGTCACCCTCCCTCCCACCTCTGCAGCTGACAGAAGTTGATTTTTGCCTTCATTTTTCCAATCCCTGAGGCTCAGGAGTGGGAGGGGGCATGGCTTGACCAGATCAGGGGCATGGCTTAGAGGGACCTGGGGGCGGGGTTTTAAGTATTTTGAGAGTGGACACATTGTGGCAGGGGGCGAGCCTGGGCTCCTTCCTGCAAGAGTGATGCCCCTCTGAGCACCTTACTGGCTCATTTGCATACCAAATAAACTGGATTTTCAGAGAATAAAAACATCTATTGCTGGAACAAAGGCACATCTTGAAATAAGGTACTAAGTGCTATTAGGCCATGGCTTTACTTCAATGACGATTATTCTGGTGACAGATTACCTTTAAAACTGACCTACAGCAGTGAAGATAAATGGCTGGAGTAAAACTGTGTATGTGGAGGCTGGAGAACCTGTGAGCTTCTATTGGCTGTTAAAGGCCATGTGACCAATCTTCTGTTGGCTAATGCATTTTTTGGGAATATCTCAGGAACGGTACTTCCTATAGAGCTGAGACCTGGTCTAGAACCTTCCCGGATAACTGATGTACCTGTGTGCCAGATTTCGTGATTGTAAATGCGACAGTGCAGATTCCTTTAGCGGACATACACACACACACATACACTTAGCTTTATATATTAGATGTGTTTATGTATATATATATATATATATATATATATAGAGATATAGATATATATATATATATATATACTCTGTGTGTGTGTGTGTATATATATATATATATATATATATATTGTGATAGAGTGTCTGGAGAAGTAATGGATGAGGTTTATGTGTGCCCAAGGTTCATCACTTCTGTCATTTAAAAAAGCAACCAGGGAAATGTTCAGCAGAGTTCTACGCAGACGTCTCTGCAATTCGGGATTGTATAAAAAACAAAAAAATATGGGTTTTAAGGGCCTGTGTTGCTGGAGTGGGGAGAGAAGGTGTCATGGAACCATGAACCGGACGTACAACAAGAGATAAGTGGAAATAAGAAGGCTTTATTGAAAATCAAGCTGTAAGGCAAAAGTCCAAACGGATGGCTAAACCGAGCAGGGTCTTGCGAAGCCAGAGGTCAGGAACCAGAAGGGTAGTCAGACGAAGCCTGGATCGGGAACCAGCAGGGTAGTCAGATGAAGCCTGGATCAGGAACCAACAGGGTAGTCAGACGAAGCCAGGATCAGGAACCAGAAGCAGCAGCAGTCTTAGAAGCATGTGAACACAGGAGGACCAAGCAAGGAACTGAAGCCACAGACCTCCTATATATATGAGCTAGGCATCCAGCTCCTCCCAGTGGGAAGGAGAAGCCGCAGAGTGGGAGGCTACAAGAAACCCAGAAACCAAGATGGCCGCCAGCACATGTCAAACGAAGGAGAGCAGCAAGAAGGTAAGACCATGACAGTACCTCCCCCTCAAGGGCCCCTCCTCCGCGGAGTAAAGAACGGTTTCTGAGGGAAGCGTGCGTGGAAGGCTCGGAGCAAGGCAGGAGCATGGACATCTGCGGAGGGAACCCAGGAACGCTCCTCTGGACCATAACCACGCCAATGAACCAAAAACTGCACCCGACCGCGGACCAGGCGTGAGTCCAGGATATTGCTCACCTCATACTCCTCACGATTGCCCACTTGGACCGGACGAGGCCGAGGAACCGAGGAAGTGAAACGATTACACACCAGTGGCTTCAACAGGGAGACATGAAACACGTTGGAGATCCGCATGCCAGGAGGAAGCGCAAGGGCATAGGCTACCGGGTTTACCCTGCGAAGCACTCGGAAGGGACCAACAAAGCGAGGCGCCAGCTTGGGAGTGGGCACTCGAAGGTTGAGGTTGCGGGTGGACAACCATACGCGGTCTCCGACCTGGTAGGAAGGAGCGGGCGCTCGTCTGCGATCAGCCTGGAGTCTCTGGCGCTGCGCAGAGACCTCAAGGGACCTCTGGATCTGTACCCAAGAAGCACGTAGGACGGAAAGGTGATCCTCCACAGCCGGAATATCCTGGGGAGAGAATACCTCCGGTAACACGGCAGGTTGGAACCCATAATTGGCCATGAAGGGAGACGTCCCAGAGGAAGAGTTCACCGCCGTGTTCCTGGCAAACTCAGCCCAAGGCAGGAGGTCAACCCAATTGTCTTGGTGATCGGAGACATAGCAACGAAGGAATTGCTCCAAGGCCTGATTGGATCGTTCTGCGGCCCCATTGGACTGAGGGTGGTAGGCCGAGGAGAAAGAGAGATGAATCCCCAACTGGGAGCAAAAGGCGCGCCAGAACCTGGACACAAACTGACTCCCCCGATCCGACACAATCTCCTTGGGCAAACCGTGCAACCGGAAGACCTCCCTGGCAAAAATCGTGGCCAACTCTTGTGCAGAGGGTAACTTCTTGAGAGGAACACAGTGGCACATTTTGGAAAACCGATTCACAATCATGAGAATGACCGTATGGCCTCGGGATGCAGGGAGGTCCACAATGAAATCCATCCCCAGGTGTGACCATGGACGCTCCCCGGTGGCTATGGGTTGCAAAAGGCCCAACGGAAGGTGCCGAGGGGACTTACTCTGGGCACAAACGGAGCATGCCGCTACATATGCGGCGATGTCGGAACGTAGAGAAGGCCACCAGAACAGACTGTGAAACAGCCCAGGACAGCTGATTCTTTCCAGGATGCCCCGCGGCCTTGGAGTTATGGTAGGTTCGCAACAACCGAGTGCGCAACTCCTCAGGCACAAAACATCTGCCGTTGGGTCTCCCAGAGGGAGCACCAGATTGAGCCGCCAAAATCTGCTCACCCAGGGGAGAGGTCAGGCTGGTGCGAATGGCGGCCAGGATCTGATTCGGAGGTATGACCGAAGTCGGAATCGACTCCTCCCCGGACAGCTCGGAGTACTGCCGTGATAAGGCATCCGCTCTGATGTTCTTGGAACCGGGTAGGTAGGAGACCACGTAATTAAAACGTGACAAGAACAGAGCCCATCTGGCCTGACGTGGTGTCAATCTCTTGGCCTCAGAGAGGTAGGTCAGATTCTTGTGGTCCGTCAGGATGAGAACCGGAACCACCGAGCCCTCGAGCAAGTGCCTCCATTCTTTAAGGGCCTGCACGATGGCCAATAACTCCCTGTCACCAATCTGATAGTTGCACTCCGCGGAAGACAGTTTCCGGGAGTAAAACCCACAAGGAAGCAGAGGACCCTCTGGTGTTCTACGCTGAGACAGAAGGGCGCCTACTCCTGTCTCAGACGCGTCCACCTCGAGGACAAAGGGCAACCCAGGGTTGGGATGCGACAGAATCGGAGCCGACACAAAGGCGGACTTTAGAGCCTCAAAAGCTCGGATGGCCTCGAGCGGCCAGACCTGGGGATTACTGCCCTTCCTGGTCAGATCCGTGAGAGGCTTGGCTAGCATGGAAAAGTCCCTGATGAACTTCCGATAATAATTGGCGAAGCCCAAAAAGCGCTGCAGGGCACGAAGACCACTGGGCTGGGGCCACTGTAAGACAGCCGAAACCTTCTCAGGATCCATGGAGAACCCCTCAGCGGAAATGATGTAACCTAAGAAGGTTACCTGGGATCGGTGAAATTCGCATTTCTCAAGCTTACCGAACAGCTTGTTCTCTCGTAACCGTTGCAACACTCGTCTGACATCCAGAATGTGGGCCTCCATGGATTCAGAATATACCAAGATGTCATCCAAATAGACCACCACACACTGCTGCAACAGGTCACGGAAAACATCGTTGATGAATTCCTGGAAGACTGCGGGCGCATTGCACAACCCGAAGGGCATAACCAAGGATTCATAATGACCGGTCCTGGTGTTAAACGCGGTCTTCCACTCATCGCCCGCCTTGATCCTTACCAGGTTATATGCCGCCCTCAGGTCGAGTTTGGTAAAGACCGTGGCCCCCTTGAGGCGATCGAACAGTTCGGAAATCAAGGGTATCGGGTAAGCGTTCTTGATCGTGATGCGATTGAGACCCCTGTAATCGATGCAAGACCTCAACTCACCGCCCTTCTTTTTCACAAAGAAAAATCCAGCCCCTGCCGGGGACGAGGATTTGCGAATGTGTCCGTGTGAAAGCGCCTCCCTGACGTACTCCTCCATGGCCTCATTCTCCGCTACCGACAGTGGATAGACTTTGCCACGAGGAGGAACGGCACCAGGTTGTAACTCTATGGCACAATCGTATGGGCGGTGCGGAGGTAGGGCAACCACACGCACCTTATCGAATACATCCCGATACTCCTCGTATTCAGGAGGCAACAGAGAGTCCGAGGAAGTACACAGCAACTTGACAGGCCCATGGATGCAACTAGCCCCACACTGCGGTGACCACGAGAGGATCTCGGCCGATCTCCAATCGAAAGTCGGATTATGCTTCTGGAGCCAGGGGTACCCCAAGACCACCGAGTAGTGTGGAGACAAAATAACCTGGAGACAGACCGACTCTCTGTGAACGGCACCAATGGCCATCCCCACTGGAAGGGTCTCCTGAGTCACGTGTGGCGGCAGAAGGGGTCTGCCGTCTATCGCCTCAAGAGCCAGTGGAGAACCTCGAGGCTGCAGAGGAATGGAATTGGCGGCAGCGAACACACTATCAATGAACAAACCACCAGCACCAGAGTCCACCAACGCCTGGGTCGTCACCGAGCCCCCGACCCAGGAGAGGACAACAGTAATCAGTGGTTTGTCAACACGGGAAACCGGGGACAAGGAGACTCCACCCAAGATCTGCCCCCGACAGGATCTCAGGTGCGAGCGTTTCCCGGACGGTTCGGGCATGCCAACCGAAAATGCCCACCGAGACCACAGTACATGCATCGGCCCTCGCGTCTCCGGAGTGCCCTCTCCCCCTCGGACAGGCGAGCAAACCCCAGCTGCATGGGTTCACCCCCAGACAAGTCATCCCCAGGAGGCGTGGGAGGAGAGGGAGGCACGGGTGGGACAGAAAACGTAGGCGCCAATCTGTTAGAAGACCTCCGCAGGCTCTCCTTAAAGGAAGGTCTCTCCCTGAGTCTGGTGTCAATCAAAATCAGGAAAGAAATAAGAGACTCGAGCTCCACTGGTAGGTCCTTAGCTGCAACCTCATCCTTCAAGGCATCCGAGAGACCATGAGAGAAAGCAGCGACCAGAGCCTCATTATTCCAGCCCACCTCTGCTGCCAGGGTACGAAACTCAATGGCGTATTCAGCTACGGATCGTGAACCCTGTCTGATGGACATAAGGAGCTTCGCAGCAGAGGCAGCACGAGCCGGCACATCGAATACCTTCCGAAGAGAAGCAACAAAACCGGAAAACTCGGCAACCACCGGATTGTTGTTCTCCCATAAAGGGCTGGCCCAGGCCAAGGCCTTGTCCGAGAGCAGCGAGATCAAGAAGCCCACCTTTGATCTCTCAGTAGGAAAGGCATGTGGCAGCAACTCGAAATAAATGCCCACCTGGTTAAGGAAACCTCGGCACTGAGTTGGCTCTCGCCCAAAGCGCTGTGGAAGGGGGGCAGAACCGGTCATACCCCGAAACACCGCAGGCGCAGCAACAGGTGTCGGGGTAGACTCTGGCGCAACAACCGGAGCGGCAGTAGGAGCGGGCCCAGGAGCGACAACCGACCCATCGGCAACGGAAGCTAAATGAGCCGTGCGTTCAAGCAGGGTTTGCAACGCCACAGCGAACCGACCCAACAGGTGATCCTGCTGATCAAGTCTGGCAACCAGCGTAGGTAGCGAGGATGGCCCTGTACCGTCAGAATTCATGGCTTGGTCCTAATGTCATGGAACCATGAACCGGACGTACAACAAGAGATAAGTGGAAATAAGAAGGCTTTATTGAAAATCAAGCTGTAAGGCAAAAGTCCAAACGGATGGCTAAACCGAGCAGGGTCTTGCGAAGCCAGAGGTCAGGAACCAGAAGGGTAGTCAGACGAAGCCTGGATCGGGAACCAGCAGGGTAGTCAGATGAAGCCTTGATCAGGAACCAACAGGGTAGTCAGACGAAGCCAGGATCAGGAACCAGAAGCAGCAGCAGTCTTAGAAGCATGTGAACACAGGAGGACCAAGCAAGGAACTGAAGCCACAGACCTCCTATATATATGAGCTAGGCATCCAGCTCCTCCCAGTGGGAAGGAGAAGCCGCAGGGTGGGAGGCTACAAGAAACCCAGAAACCAAGATGGCCGCCAGCACATGTCAAACGAAGGAGAGCAGCAAGAAGGTAAGACCATGACAGAAGGGTGGGCTCCCACTCCATCCAGGTAGTCCGGGTTTTGGGCTGTCAGGTAATCACTACTCAGGTGTGCTAGCCTTATATAAGGCTGAGAATGGAGACACGTCTCTGACTCTGCCTGGGCAGAACTGAGAGTATAGTAGGTGGTACAAACAATAGAGTTATGTTTGGTGCCCAGTGTTAGGCTGGCACCAAGGTTAGTCAGGAGTTCCTGATTGTATAGTTAAAGACGGACAGGTATAGAATTTTGTTTGCTTGTGTTTATTTTTATGTACCACCTGCTGGCAATAAATATGGAAACTTGATGGAAAACTGAGGTTGCCTGGAATCTGTGCTCAAGAGAGTGTACTCCTCGACCACCCCGCTACCTAACTCTTACAAGTGGTGGAGGATGCTTGCAGAAAAAATTCTGGCAGAAATTTTTAAAAAAATTAACATTTAAAGGGTCAGAGTTTTTTTTTTCTTTGTGCAGTGCAGTGTGCCAAAGACTGTTTTCTGCCTCTTGGAAAATGGAGGATGTAGTTAAAGCTATTTTGCAAGCTGTTGCATCTCAACAGGAGGCTACCCGAGTGCAGCAGGAGGGTACCAGAGTACAGCAAAAGGTGCTTGAGGACACCAGCCACAGGCTAATGTCCCAACTGGAGGCTGCACAAGAGGCGCAAAGAAAAGACCGGGAGACCTTAACAGCTGTGGTGCAACAACTAACCAGTGTCGCGGGATGAGTCCCAGGTATGGCAGATGCCACTCATTCCTCCATAATGGTAAGTCACTTTTTGCAAAAGATGACAACCGCCAATAACGTCGAAGCCTACCTGGCCACCTTCGAAATGACTGCCGAGCAAGAGGGTTGGCTAAAAGGTACAGTGGGCAGGACTGTTGGCCCCCTTCCTTTCAGGAGAACCCCAAAAGGCATATTTTGACCTGGAGAATAGTGATGCTATGGACTATGATAAGCTAAAAAAGGAGATTCTTACACGCCTTGGAGTTACTTTTTCGGTACGCGCACAGCGTGTGCACAACTGGGACTACACCATGGATAAACCTCCACGTTCCCAAATGCACAACCTCATTTACCTGACCAAGAAGTGGTTGCAGCCGGAGATCCTGACAGGCCCCCAGATGGTGGAGCGGGTTGTAATGGACCAGTACATAAGGGCCCTCCCCGTTACCTTGTGCAAGTTGGTGAGCCGTGGTGACAAGATGGTGGAGTGTCACCGCCACTTCTGTGAGAAGGTCTGGCAGACGTTCTTCTCTACCTCTTGTATGATGTTCTTTGTTTTGGTTTCACTTTCTCATCTCCTTTTCTTCTGCCAGGTGTCACTTATTTAGACATAATCGTCTTCCTTTATATTCCCTCCCATACTGCCTCACTTTGCGGTTTATACTACTTCCTGGATGAAGTGTTCACTGCTGGAGGCTGCGTCTGCTGTTTGCTCAGATAAGTCCTTTACTTTATTGTGTTTGCTTGCTGGCTTGATTCTAGGTGACCCTGACTCCCTTCGTATTAAGTGCAGGGAGACAGTGGTTGTGTCCCCTCACTATTATAGGGTTTTCAGGTGTCACACAGGCTTAGGTACGTGGGCATGCAATCGTCTACCATCGAGACCCTTGTATGTGCATAGCAGTCAGGGAGAGCTCTTAGGGTTTTATAGGGCTCACCTAATAGCTCCTTAGTTTGGGATCAAGCCAGTCGCTCGTTTATTTATAAGTTCCAGCTATCTGAAAATCTCATCCATGACGTCCCAAGCCGTCATTTATTTGTGAAAAAGGCAGTACCAGCCCTGCACAATTGTTGAACTGAAGGTGGGCCAGTCCTTGAACCTGTCTGTGTCTGCCAAAGTGCACGGCAGCGCCGACATGTGGAGCTGTAACTACAGTCAGGGACAATACATGTCCTTTACGGCCCACTGGGTGATTGTGGTTCCTGCCCAGCCACACCATCAACTTAGCCAGGTGACGCCGCTTCCGCCTCTACGTTCTCACGCCGATGGTCCTGCGACAATGTCCGCCTCTGCCTCCTCATCCTCCACTGTGTCCTCAGCCTCCACTACAGGGAAAATTTACAGTGCCCCTCGAGCATACCACATGTGCAGGGCATGGTGATGTCACACAGGGGTGGAACTGCTCTGTGTCCTTCATCAAGAAATCGAAATCCTGACTTTCTCCACGACAACTCAAAATTGAACACATGTGCCATGGTGACCAACAACAGGAAGAACATGGTGCCAGTGCTGCGTCAAGGAGTGCTGAGCCATGCGCCCTGCATGGCACATGTGTTCAATCTGGTTGTGAAGCGTTTCCTGAAGTCTTCCACCCCTCTGCAAGACATCCCAAAAATGGTCAGGAAACTTTGAATGCACTTTAGCCACTCGTACACTGCAGATCACACCCCTTGAGCTGCAGAGGCAGAACAGCATCCCCAACATAGGATGATATGCGAAGGTTCCACCCATTGGAATTCCACCCTCCATATGTTGGACTGACTATATGAACAGAGAAAGGCCATAAACGATTTCTCGATGATCCAAGCGGACAGAGGTACTCCCCTGTGTGACTACGATGTAAGCCAGTGGCAGCTCATGCGTGACACCTGCCATTTCGTCGTGTCCTTTGAGGAGGCCACTTTATTTGTCAGTCGCCAGGATGCACAATGTCATTCCACTGATTAATATCCTGGAAAAGATGCTGGTAAATCTGGCTGGTCAGGGGAGTGGAAATGTGGCGCCTACATCTCTAGGCCAAATACAAGCAATGTGTAACAAAATGGGTGGTTTTTCTACACAGGTGACAGGAGAGGAGGAGCAGGAGCAGCCGGAGGAGCAAGAGGGAGATGAGGAAGATGAGGCAGAAGACCCAGGCGCAACGTGGCAGTATGCAGTGGAGATGGAGGTAGGGAGTCCCTCCGAGTCACTTGTGCAAATGGCTTGATGCATGCTCACTTGCTTGCATAGTGACAGCCAAATTGTCACCATTTGGCAGAGGGATAAATACTGGCTCTTCACCATGTTAGACCCTCGCTACTGTTCCAAAACGGGGGCCTTTTTTACACCCACTGAGAGGGAGGACAAACGGAGCTACTATAGAGACATCCTATGTAGTCAGTTGGCCTGGCTGTTCCACTGCCATGGCTGCTGGGGGAGTGGCAGGGGCAGTACCAGCTCCATCAGCAGCAGCCTGAGTCTAGAGTCACTGATAAGCAGCTTTCTTCAACCGCATAGTGAAGAAACTTCTCAGCAGCAGCAGCTAGACATAGAGCAGAACCTGAACCAGCAGATGGTGGCATATTTGGAGTGCACCCTGCCAGGTGACATAGTTTGGAGATGGCAGCAGCAGCTGCATCAGGAGACCACAAAGTGACCCGGTAACAGAATGGGGTGGTGGATGGCAATACCAGTACCCACTGACGAAGGTGGGTTAAATAAGGACCACTTGGCATCAGATGTGTGGCATCAGGCGGGTTGCAGCATCAGAGTAGTAGCTGAGGCAGATATCCAGAAGAAATCGGTCTCTTTTATCAAAGTGTTGGTGTGGCACCATGGATGATTTAGTATGATGCATCAGGAATTGGTTGTTGGAAATCCTGGCTGATCCACGCCTGATTCATCTTGACAAAAGTCAGTCTCTACACATTTTGGGTGGACAGGCGAGTTCTCCTTTGGGTATCTATGGCCCCCACCGCACTAAAAACCCGTTCTGATGCCTCACTATTGGCCGGGCAGGATAGCTTTTCCAGGGCAAACTCTGCTATTTGCGGTCACAAATTCAGTTTGGCTACCCAGTAGTCCAGTGCATCTTCAATGTTGGGTGCTAGGGTGGTGTCCAAGTATGCCACCACCTGCTGGTTCAGGTCCTGCTCCAGGTCTACCTGCTGCTGCTGGTGAGTAGTTCCTTCACTATGCGGGTGAAGAAAGCTACTCATCAGTGAGTGTAGACTCAGGCTGCTGCTGATGGTGCTGGTACTGCTCCTGCCACCCCACCCCTCCCCAGCATCCATGGCAGTGGAACGTGAGCGCAGAGGGCCCCCCGATCATGCCTGCAACAGGATGGACGATGGTGCAGATAGGGAGCGGCCAACTGACTACATAGGATGTCTCTGTAGTAGTTCAGTTTGTCCTCCCTCTCAGTGGGTGTAAAAAAGGCCACCATTCTGGACCGGTAGAGAGGGTCTAACAAGGTGGAGAGCCAAAAGTCATCCCTCTGCCGAATGGTGACAATTCGTCTGTCACTACACAAGCAAGTGAGCATGCATCGTGCCATTTGTGCAAGTGACTCAGAGGGACTCTCTGACTCCATCTCCACTGCATACTGCCACAGTGTGTCTAGGTCCTCGGTCTCGTCTTCTTCATCACCCTGCAGCTCCTCGGGCAGCTCCTTTCCTCTTCTCCTGTCAGCTGACTAGTGCACATACTTTGGAACAGCAGTGCTGATTTTTTTACACATTGTAAAATATATTTCATTAGTGTATTTGTAGTCTGCATTTGCATTGGCGGCAATGTAGATTTGGCCATACTTTAGTCTACATGGTGTAAGAAATAAGCTGCTATTAATATTTGGTAGAAGTTCTGGGATGATGTGGCAAAGAAATAACAGACCAACAAATTGTGTTTTATGACAAATATTTATATAATGAGAAAATCACTTGTTACAAAAGCTACCACCTTGATACACACAGAAATAAGCACACTACCATGATATAGTGAGGAGAAGACACTAATACCCCTAATCAGAACAGCCACACAGAACAACATAACCCATTTGTCTGCAGCCTTTGACCTTCGAGGAGCAAAGATACACAGTATACCTCTCCTTTCTGGATTTTGGTTTCTGGAGTGGTGTTGTACGAAAGTCGTCTTGATCCTGAAACTCCTAGGTGATAGACCCCTTGGCATCGTCCTCTTGGTGGTTTCCCTCTAGTATCTTCAGTCTCTTCTTCCTCTTCTTTTCCTTGCTACACTCTCTGTCTCCCCCTCTGGCTATTTATATGTTTAAGAGCTAGTTCCAGAACCTACTATGACATACCTTGGCAGGTTCTGATTGGTTGCGTATGTTAGCTTTCTATCACTTTCCAATTCCTTGTGTGACTGATGGAAGAAACTGGCACTTGATGCTTCTAGCAGGTTCCACCATTCTCTTGAATGTTTAGGACTCTATTGACTCTTTTGACTAAGAGACAGTCATTGTTGTTGCCTTTGATATGTAAATGGTTTGTGACCAGTTGGACCCTATCGCGATAACACTAACTAGCCCTAATTGGTTTGGAGAGGAATGTATCTTTATAACTAGAGGTCAAAAGCTGAGACAATAGATATGTATATATACAAAGTCAAAATAAAATGACACACAGTGGCGTCGCCGGGGGGGGGGGGGGGGGGGGCAGAGGGGGCCACCACCCCCCTACATCATGCTGTGCCCCCCCAACTAAAATCCCCATTCCCCCACCAAGTGAGCCGCCGCAGTCGGGCACAGCCAGGGAGATGAGCGCTTCCATTGCGCTCATCTCCATAGTCATCTGCCGGCCTGTGTGCTGCGGCGGTGCAGGGAAGGGAGAGGAGTGTCCCTTCCCCTTTCTCTGATAGGATGCAGGCACTAGGCCGGCAGCCTATCAGAGGCCGCCGGCCGGCGCAGGTGGCGCGATGACGTCATCGCGCCGCCTGAGCTATACAGCGCGGGACACAGGCCGGAAGAGGCCTGCATCGCATTGCTGACATGGAGGTAAGTATGAGTTTTTTGTTTTTTTTTACAACAGTGTTACTGGCACATTGGGGGGGCAGCTTATTACTGGCACTTGGGGGGGGCAGCTTATTACTGGCACATTGGGGGGGCAGCTTATTACTGGCACATGGGGGAAGCTTATTACTGGCACATGGGGGGCAGCTTATTGCTGGCACATTGGGGGGGCAGCTTATTACTGGCACATGGGGGGCAGCTTATTACTGGCACATTGGGGGGGCAGCTTATTACTGGCACATTGGGGGGGCAGCTTATTACTGGCACATTGGGGGGAAGCTTATTACTGGCACATTGGGGGCAGCTTATTACTGGCACATTGGGGGGGAGCTTATTACTGGCACATTGGGGAGGCAGCATATTACTGGCACATTGGGGGGAGCAGCTTATTACTGGCACATTGGGGGGCGGCTTATTACTGGCACATTGGGGTGGGTTTATTACTGGCACATGATGGGGGGGCTTATTACTGGTACGTGATGGGGGGGCTTATTACTTGCACGTGATGGGGGGCTTATTACTGGCACATGATGGGGGGCTTATTACTTGCACGTGATGGGGGGGCAGCTTATTACTGGCACATTGGGGAGGCATTATTACTGGCACATTGGAGGGGGCGGCTTATTACTGGCACATTGTGGGGCGGCTTATTACTGGCACATTGGGGAGGCAGCCTATTACTGGCACGTGATGGGGGCTTATTACTGGCACGTGATCGGGGGCTCTTGTTACTGGCACGTGATGGGGGCTCTTGTTACTGGCACGTGATTGGGGGCTCTTGTTACTGGCACGTGATGGGGGCACTTGTTACTGGCACGTTATTGGTGGGCACTATAGGGGCATCTACTGAGGCCACAAAGAAGGGGTATTTTATATGGGGGGCTCTATATAGTAGCATTTTATACTCGGACACATTATGGTGGGTACTATGGGGAAGGGGGAGAGGAGTACTATGGAGTCATCTACGTGGGGCACTAAGAAGGGGTATTTTATACTTGCAAATTATGGGGGACACTGAGGGCATCTACTGGGGCACTATATATGGGGCATTTTATACTGGTACATTATGGGTGGCACTAGGAAGAAGGGGGGAGAGGAGCACTATGGGGGCATTTACTGGGGGCACTATATAGGGGTATTTTACACTGGGGGAAATTAGCTCAACTTGAGGCATAACAAGGGGGTATGTTTTGCACTGTCACATTATAAGGAGAATTATTTCTACTGGGGGGTCATTATGGTGGGCTTTATTACTCCCCCATGGTATGACCCCCTACTAGCAGCACAGCCTCTCCCTGCTCTGCTATCCCTCTGCCCCTTCTCCAAATCCTTATTATGAAATCTTTCTTATTAGGATGAAACAGAACATCAGCTCCGCCGAGCCCCCGGCCAATGTGGTGAAGTGGCGTCCGAGATCCCCAAGGGCCAAGCCAAGTAACTGTAAGTTTTCATGTGAAATATGTTTGTTATACACATATAGTCTACACTGTGCCCCACAATGTACAGTATAACGCTACACTGTGCCACACAATGTACAGTAGACCTCTACACTGTGCCACACAATATACAGTATACCTCTACACTGTGTAGTCTGTTCTATAAGCACCCTTGTTCTGTGGCGGCGGACAGAAAATAATCTGGAAGTGCCGCTCCCGAGACCAAGCTCTGGATCCACCACTGGACCGCTCACAGGAGTGTACATTTCTTCTAAACTGTAATCCGTATGCTCTGACCTGCAGAAATCAGCACTCGCTCGGTAACAACTAACAGGCAGTACCTGAAGGCTGTAGCCTGGCCCTGTTACCGAAGCTAGCCGAGTGGTGTAAGGTTAAGGTACTAGTAGAGATGAGCGGCCGCTGAATCCGGATTTAAAGTTAGTTACTGCAGGATATGGATTACAGTTTAGAAATGTCAAATGTACACTCCTGTGAGTGGCGGGGAGGGAGATCTGTGGATGACACTGTTATAGAGAGGGGGATCTGTGGATGACACTGTTATAGAGGGGGAAATGGGGATGACACTGTCATGGGGTGGATCTGTGGATTTTATACATAAATTTGTTTCGCAAACAGTCGGTTGCTGCTGTGCATAGGGTTCCCACCCCAGGTAATATTTTTACAAAGATCACAGCAGATATTATCTGCTGTGGATCTGTGGATGACACATATAGCATAAGATGCTATATACGGTATGTGTCCACAGACCCTCCCCCCCCCATAGCAGTGTCATTCACAGATCCCCCCCATAGCAGTGTCATCCACAGATCCCCCTCCCTATAAAAGTGTCATCCACAGGCAGCTAGGACATGTTGAAATCTGAGTGATTTTTTTAATTTATTTTTTAAACCACGGACAGCAGGACTTTTCTTCCCTGTTGCGGTTTTAGGTATTGGGTAAAGTATCGCAGCATTTCTGAGCGTACTTGTGTAAATATATAGTTGTTACAGCTGCCCCCCTACTTTTGTCCTGGCCCCCAGTGTGCCCCCCAAAATTTGAAAGCTAGAGATGCCACTGACTGTATATATACTACAGAGGACAGAATACTGCTACAGATGGATCTGGATAGTTTGGACTATTGGGTAGAGAAGTGGCAGATGAGGTTTAACACTGACAAATGTAAGATTATTCACATGGAAAGGAATAATGCAAGTCACCCGTACATACTAAATGGTAAAACAATGGGTAACACTGACATGGAAAAGGACCGAGGAATTTTAGTGGACAGCTTTCCGTTTCTGAGTTCCATCATGGGCTCTCACAAGCAGGGCCGTCTTTAATATTGATTGGACCCTGGGCAAAAATTTACTTGGGCCCCCTGGATCCCGCCTTCCCACACCTTAGCAGGCAATCATGCCCTCCACCACAACACACACACAAAAAATCCACACATCTGGTAGAGTACAGTGAATGACTGTAAATAGTTCCAGTTCTGAAGACTCCAGCAGCTCAGGATCAGTACTCTGGGCAGCTGGGCTCAGGATGGAAGTGGGCACCGCTCTGCAGGAAGCAGACCAGGGCTCGGCTCACCCTAGTGTTACAGTGCACCCCAGCACCCCACAGTATGCAGTATAGCACCCTATAGTATACAGCACCACACAGTATGCAGTATAGCACCCCACACTATACAGTACCCCACAGTATATAGTAGAGCAGTATAGCAGACCACAGTATACAGCACCCCACAGTATACAACACCTCACAGTATAGCACCTCACCGTATACAGCACCCCAAACTATACACGATACAGCCCCCCACACTATACAGTACAGCAGTATAGCACTCCACACTATACAGCACCCACAGTATACAGTATACAGACCCCCACAGTATACAGTACAGCAGAATAGCACTCCACAATATACAGCCCCCCACACTATACAGGCCCCCACACTATACAGGCCCCCCACACTATACAGGCCCCCACAGTATACAGGTCCCCACACAGTATACAGCCCCCCACAGTATACAGCCCACCACACAGTATACAGCCCCCGCACAGTATACAGCCCCCCAGTTTATAGCCCCCCACACTATACAGGCCCCCCACACTATACGGCCCCCCCACAGTATACAGCCCCCCCCCACAGTATACAGGCCCCCCCAGTATACAGGCTCCCATAGTATACAGGCCCCCACACAGTATACACCCCCCACACAGTATACAGCCCACCACACAGTATACAGCCCCCCCACAGTATGCAGTCCCACACAGTATGCAGGTCCCCCACAGTATACAGCCCCCCACACAGTATACAGCACCCCACTATACATACAGTAGTTTACAGTATATTAACATAACAGCCCCTGTCACCTTTTTCTGATGCAATCTTCACACAAAAAAGCTCCACAGTTAACTTCTGCAACACCCCTGCTAGGACCTGTGGTGACCTCCTAGCCATGTGACCAGTAATATTGCTAGGTTACTGGTCACATGGTGATGTCATCTAAGATCCTAGATCACATTCACAGCTCTAACAGTACGATGCCTGGACTCAGTGCCGGCAGGCATGGCAGCACCCCCTGTGTAGCTGACAACCTGACACCCGGGGCAGTGGCTAGCAGGGCTCAAGAGGCAGCTACCTTGGGCCCCCCAGGAGAAACTGGGCCTGGGGCAGCTGCCCTTTTTGCCCCTTGGTAAAGACGGCCCTGCTCACAAGCGGTCCAAAACAGATCAGTTTTGCCCTAATGCATTCTGCATGGAAAAGGATCACCATTCCACTCTAGAGGCGGACACCAAAACACAGCCTGCAGCGTTTTTCTGTCCACCATGTGGTGTGGAACTAGATGGATCATGACACACAATGCAAGTCAATGGGGACGGATCCGCTTTCTCTGACACAATAGAAAACGGATCCATCCCCCATTGACATTCAATGGTGTTCAAGACGGATCCCTCATGGCTAGAGTTGAGCGAACCCGAACTGCAAAGTTCGGGTTCGTACCGAACTCTGCGAGTTCGGGTATCCGGAGCCGAACCCGGACTTTTTCACTGAAGTTCGGGTTCGGTGTTCGGGTGTTAATAGCATTATTAAAACAGAATGCTAAATAAAATGTCTACTGAGGGGTTAAAAATAAAAATAAACTCACCTCATCCACTTGATCACGCAGCCGGTATCTTCTTTTCTTCAGGACCTGCAAAAGGACCTGCGGTGACATCACCGCGCTCACCAGGTGACGTCACCGCAGGTCCTGCTGAATGAAGATAGATGGACCTGCGGTGATGTCACCGCGCTCAACATTGGAAAATAATAAATTGAAGTTCGGGTCCCCATTGACTTAAATACCCGGCAAACACGAACTTCCACGGGTTCGCTCAACCCTAGTCATGGCTATAGAAGACATAATAAACCGGATCCGTTCATGACGGATGCATGAGGTTGTATTACTGTAACGGAAGTGTTTTTGCAGATCCATGACGGATCTCGAAAAAATGCTAATGTAAAAGTAGCGCTATTCAGTTTAAAAAAAGATGACTGAGGGGAGATCTAATAACTATATATACATATATCACGGGTCAGTACAGGGATCTCTCCCATCATCTATTTATCTCCAGGACTGTGACTGTGACGAGGGGACATCCTCTGTGTCTGGAGGAAAGAAAGTTTGTACACAGACATAGAAGAGGATTCTTTACAGTAAGAGCAGTGAGACTATGGAACTCTCTGCCTGAGGAGGTGGTGATGGTGAGTACAATAAAGGAATTCAAGAGGGGCCTGGATGTATTTCTGGAGCGTAATAATATTACAGGCTATAGCTACTAGAGAGGGGTCAGTGATCCAGGGAGTTATTCTGATGCCTGATTGGAAGGAATTTTCCCCGCTAAAAAATTGTCTTTTACCGTGTATTTTTTTTTGTCTTTCTGTGGATCAACTTGCAGGATAACAGGCTGAACTAGATGGACGTATGTAGCACATGGCCGTTGCCAGGCGTGAACCCTTAAGCCGGTCCACAAACAGCAGGTCCGCAATATGCGGGCACCGGCCATGTGCTCACCGCATCACGGATGCAGACTAATTCACTTGAATGGGTCGGCAATCCGGAAGGTGTGGTGCGGAACGGAGGCATGGAACCCCACGGAAGCATTATGGGTTTTCTGTCCGTGCCTCTGCGCCGCATAAAAATAGAACTTGTTCTATTTTTTGTAATATGGACGGATCACAGACCCAATTAAGTTGAATGGGTCTGAATCCATCTCGGGAGTCGCACGGATAGTGCCCATGTCTTGGGGACCTCAAATTGCGGTCCCCAATGCATGGAACGGCCGTATGCATGAGGCCTTAGGCTGTGGCTACACTGCAACTTTTTGTTGCGCGACTAATTTATTTTAACTATTGAACTACAGCTGCAATCCAAATGAATGCATTCAGTTGAATACAATCTTGTGGACTGCAGCTGTCATTCAGTAGTTAAAATCAATCAGTTGCGCTACAAAAAGTCGCAGTGTAGCGCTAGCCATACACACTATATTACTATGTTATTAATGTATGGGGGTAATACTGATCTTCCTACAGTGGTCTGTTAGTAACAGTACGGTGGAAATATTCAGTTACTATTTAGCTGTATTACTAGTAGTCATGGTGCAGCATTATCTGGATTGGGGGCCACTCAGGTGACGGGTGCTGACCCCCTATCTATGCCCCGCAGTCATGCCACTGATTATGACACTCAGACTCTGTAGCAGAAGACATCACAGATAGTGTTTCTAAGGAAAAAAAGAAGCGTTATCGTGCCAGGATTCTAATGGTGACATCACAAAAAGTGTAACCATGCCAATGATGACATCACAAAGGATGGCGTAGCATCAGAGCGGCCATCTTGAATGTAATGGGCTCACACTTTATTAACATACCCTTAATGGAGATAAAACTAGTGGATGGAGTATTAACTGGGGGATCAGTTATTTTGAGACTTGTACTAGTTTTCCGGCTATAATAAAAGTCACAAACTTTAGCACATGCAGATTGTGTGCAAAAATGTGTGACTTTAAATATAACGCTTTTAAATATTGGTAACGCGCCCCTTCAGGATCCAGCTCTGAGCTTACTTAATATACCCTTAGGATACCCATAGAAAATAGATGCTGAGTACGATTTATGCAATTTGATAATTAAGAGAAATAAAACACAATTTTTTATTTAAAAAAAACACTATTTTTATTTGTAAAAGGTTTTAGGTTTTAAATTATTATTTTGCAGCTCTGGCTCCGTCTTCAGGATTGGCTGGATTCAGGTCCGCTAACTTGTAGAGAGGAGGTCGGGGGTCGCACCTCTGGCATATTTTCAGGGACATAATATTGTCACCAGAGGTTCCTGATGTTATTTTGTAGTCAGATCCTAGAAGAGAAAATACCCAAATAAAAAAACTGTTTACAAAAACACAAGGAGAAGACGGAGGGAAGCGGACAAACTTACTGGACCTGGTGGTGCTCTGCTCGTCTTCACTGGAATTTCAGATGGTTTGGATGGCAGAAACCATCTATAGATGGTAAGTGGGCCCCAAGGGGTAGATGGTAAGTGGGCCCCAAGGGGTAGATGGTAAGTGGGCCCCAAGCGGTAGATGGTAAGTGGGCCCCAAGGGGTAGATGGTAAGTGGGCCCAAAAGTGTAGATGGTAAGTGGGCCCCAAGCTGCAGATGGTAAATGGCCCCAAGCCGCAGATGGTAAATGGCCCCAGGCGGCAGATGGTAAATGGGGCCAAGCAGCAGATGTTATATGGTGGCCAAGGGGCAGATGGTATAGTAAGGGCCTATCGGCAGATGTTATAGCCGGCGGCAGATGATGCAGCTTGGCCGCTTTCTCTTCCAGGTACTTAAGGCCCTGATGTTAGTGGTATTCCCCGGAAGGTCCTCCATCTCCACATCATCCGGATATTGGCGAGGGCCAAAATCAATTTTCTCATCATCACCGTGATCAGACTTCATATCAACATCATCGGGATACTGTCGAGGGCCGACATCCATTTTCTCTAAAGCATTCACCACAGGAATCGTCTTTGGCACCAACCTCCTCTTCTTCCAGGACTTCCCCATGGTGAGAGACAGCTAGAGATACTGACACTGCTGTCAGGGCGTGACCCCAATTTATGGGATTAGACCACACCCCCTGATTATTATGTCATAAGTAAATGAGTCATGCCCATTATGACATCACAAGTAAAAAGGTCATGCCAGAGGAGGGGGGGCCAGGGGGACAAGCATCTATTGATGACATCACAAGAAGTGCCTAAGCATGAGAGCGGCCATATTGGATGTACTGAACTCACGTTTTTAATATCACATCATGTACATACATGTTCTTGTCAAAAAATTTCTTCATGTTTTTTCATTCTTTTCACATAGATTTTGGGATGAGGGGTGGGCTATATGACCCCAGAGGACTTTGGTCCCTGTAGCAGCCAATCACAGTGCAGATTTAATTTCGTATTCCGCTCTTGGAAAATAAAAGCTGCGCTGTGATTTGTCGCTATGGGCAACAAGGACTGTTTTTCTTTTTGACCATTTCACCACATCTGTCCCATCTCCATCTAAATCTCTCAACCTCTCAGTTTTAGACAAATGAAAGCAGCGCTGTGATTGGTTGCTAGGGACTGTTTTACTGTTAATCTGACCTGATTTGTGAGATGATGGGAGTGATAGATTGTGTATGAGAAATAGATGACTGGAGTGATACATTGTGAGATGGTGGGAGTGATAAATTACATACTGGGTGTGACATACATTGTGTGTGAGATGATTACAGATATTTAACTATAATTTAACATTTTTATAATAAAACATTTTAAAGATATTTCTCATACAGTGGATTATTGTGTAATATACAGGACTATACATGGGGTTCAGTATAATATACAGGACTATACATAGGGTACAGTATAATATACAGGACTGTACATGAGGTACAGTGTAATATACAGGACTATACATAGGGTACAGTATAATATACAGGACTGTACATGAGGTGCAGTGTAATATACAGTACTATACATGGTGGGCAGTATAATATACAGGACTATACATGGGGTGCGGTGTAATATACAGGACTATACATGGTGGGCAGTATAATATACAAGACTATACATGGGGTGCAGTGTAATATACAGGACTATACATGGTGGGCAGTATAATATACAGGACTATACATGGGGTGCAGTGTAATATACAGGACTATACGTCTGGGGACAGAGGAGACCAGTTTCTCAAGTTTAGAAATAGGAATGCTCTCCCATTCTTGTCTAATACAGGCCTCTAACTGTTCAATCGTCTGGGGCCTTCTTTGTTGCACCTTCCTCTTTATGATGCACCAAATATTCTCTATAGGTGAAAGATCTGGACTGCAGACTGGCCATTTCAGTACCCGGATCCATTGAGCAGGCACCTCGGCTAAATGCCCGGGGGCTTCCTGTGACCCCCCCCCTCCCGTGTCGGCGATCACCACAAACCGCAGGTCAATTTAGACCTGCGGTTTGCGGCTTTTTATTGTGCGGCGGCGGTGCCATCGGGTCCCCCCATGTACAGTCCTGTATATTATACTGCACCCCATGTATAGTGCTGTATATTACACTGCACCCCATGTATAGTCCTGTATACTATACTGCACCCCAGACGTGGCAGTGGCTTATTACTGGCACATTTAGGGGGCTTATTACTGGCACGTGATGGGGGGGCTTATTACTGGCACGTGATGGGGGGGCTTATTACTGGCACGTGATGGGGGGCTTATTACTGGCACGTGGGGGGGGCTTATTACTGGCACGTGGGGGGGGCTTATTACTGGCAGATTGGGGGGGCGGCTTATTACTGGCACATTGGGGGGGCAGCTTATTACTGGCACATAGGGGGGCGGATTATTACTGGCAGGTGATGGGGGGGCTTATTACTGGCACATGATGGGGGCTCTTGTTACTGGCACTTGATGGGGGCTCTTGTTACTGGCACGTGATTGGGGGCTCTTGCTACTGGCACGTGATTGGGGGCTCTTGTTACTGGCTCGTGATGGGAGGCTCTTTTTACTGGCACGTGATGGGGGGCTCTTGTTACTGGCACGTGATGGGGGGCACTTGTTACTGGCACGTTATTGGTGGGCACAATGGGGGCATCTACTGAGGCCACAAAGAAGGGGTATTTTATATGGGGGGCTCTGTACAGTAGCATTTTATACTGGGACACATAATGGTGGGTACTATGGGGAAGGGGGAGAGGAGTACTATGGAGTCATCTACGTGGGGCACTAAGAAGGGGTATTTTATACTTGCAAATTATGGGGGACACTGAGGGCATCTACTGGGGCACTATATATGGGGCATTTTATACTGGTACATTATGGGGGCACTAGGAGGAAGGGGGGAGAGGAGCACTATGGGGGCATTTACTGGGGGCACTATATAGGGGTATTTTACACTGGCACATTATGGGGGACATTAGCTCAACTTGGGGCATTACAAGGGGGTATTTTTTGCACTGTCACATTATAAGGAGAATTATTTCTACTGGGGGGGCATTATGGTGGGCTTTATTACTCCCCCATGGTATGACCCCCTAGTAGCAGCACCAGCATCTCCCTGCTCTGCTATCCCTCTGCCCCTTCTCCAAATCCTTATCATGAAATCTTTCTTATTAGGATGAAACAGAACATCAGCTTCGCCGAGCCCCCGGCCAATGTGGTGAAGTGGTGTCCGAGATCCCCAAGGGCCAAGCCAAGTAACTAAGTTTTCATGTGAAATATGTTTGTTATACACAAATAGCCTACACTGTGCCCCACAATGTACAGTATAACGCTACACTGTGCCACACAATGTACAGTATACCGCTACACTGTGCCACACAATATACAGTATACCTCTACACTGTGCCGCCACACAATGTACAGTATACCTCTACACTGTGCCACACAATATACAGTATACCTCTACACTGTGTAGTCTGTTATATAAGCACCCTTGTTCTGTGGCGGCAGACAGAAAATAACCTGGAAGTGCCCCTCCCGGGACCAGGCTGTGGATCCACCACTGGTCTGGACCGCTCACAGGAGTGTACATTTCTTCTAAACTGTAATCCGTATCCTCTGACCTGCAGAAATCAGCACTCGCACGGTAACACCTAACAGGCACTACCTGAAGGCTGTAGCCTGGCCCTGTTACCGAAGCTAGCCGAGTGGTGTAAGGTTAAGGTACTAGTAGAGATGAGCGGCCGCTGAATCCGGATTTAAAGTTAGTTACTGCAGGATATGGATTACAGTTTAGAAATGTCAAATGTACACTCCTGTGAGCGGCAGGGAGGGAGATCTGTGGATGACACTGTTATAGGGAGGGGGATCTGTGGATGACACTGTTATAGAGGGGGAAATGGGGATGACACTGTCATGGGGTGGATCTGTGGATGACACATATAGCATAAGATGCTATTTACGGTATGTGTCATCCACAGACCCCCTCCCCCCTCCTTCCCCCCCCCCATAGCAGTATCATTCACAGATCCCCCTCCCTATAAAAGTGTCATCCACAGGCAGCTAGGACATGTTGAAATCTGAGTGATTTTTTTTATTTAATTTTTAAACCACAGACAGCAGGACTTTTCTTCCCTGTTGTGGTTTTAGGTATTGGGTAAAGTATCGCAGCATTTCTGAGCGTACTTGTGTAAATATATCGTTGTTATAGCTGCCCCCCCTACTTTTGTCCTGGCCCCCAGTGTGCCCCCCAAAAATTTTAAAGCTAGAGACACCACTGATGACACAAATACAAAATAGTTAAAAAATCTTACATAAATCCCCACCTAGAGGGTGAATAGCGCATCAGCGACATGATCCCTCTCAATAATTTTGTCCATATGCAATTTGTTCTAAGCTCCTGATGCTATTTTCCATTTAGCCAAATATTACTAGTCCTCTTATATACATTGGAAGAAAAGCACATTTTTAAAAGACAATCTTAACAAAGGATGTTCTTCCATACTGTATAAAGACTTCGACCATCTAGCATCCTTAAGCTGCAAAATATTCTATTTAACCCCTTTAGAACTTCCACCCGACACCGCTGCAAGTACCGACACCGCCGTAAGTACCTCCCCCCCTTGTACTTGTTCCACTGATCTGCTAAGCTGGAGCTGCACGATCATGAATTCAGTCACTTCGGAGCAAGATCCCGAACATCCCGCGGGAGGTCATGGGTCTCGCAGGATTATGCGCCGCAGGATGGGGTTGCGCTCTGAAGTCACTAAACTCTTGCCCACGCAGCAGCCTACCAGATCAGCAGAACAAGGTGGGGGGGGGGGGCAAATTACATAATGTGGGGCTTTGTAGGGGCAAATTACTTAATGGGGCAATGTGGGGGCAAATTACATAATGTGAGGCAGTGTGGGGGGCAAATTACTTAATTGAGGCAGTCTGGGGGCAAATTACATAATGTGGGGCAGTGTGGAGGCAAATTACATAGTGTGGGGCAGTGTGGGGGCAAATTACATATTGTGGGGCAGTGTGGGGGGTCAAATGACATAATAGAGGCAGTGTGAGGGGCAGTATTACTAATGAGGGCATTCTAGAAGGGAATTACTATTGGTGGGACTATGAGGAGCACTATTACTATGGGGGCACTATAATTTCTTCAGGATAGTATTTGGGGGTATTGGGGGGGGGTCACAGCGAGCAGCAGGATAACACTGTGGGGTCTCCAGGTTGTTAGGTATGATGATAGAAAAGTAAGGAAGCTAAGATGTCCGTGTATCACACTCTGCAGAGACGAGGTGGCTAAGAGAAGTTGTCCGGACCGAATGGAGAGGATGATGAGAAGATCTACATCAGAGGAGACGTCACCTGGAGGCCCTGGATGTGAGAGGTATGTGGTGCTGTATGGCGAGTACAGGAAAATGTGGTGTGCAGGGGGAGGGTCAATTTAGAGAACTGGGCCATATTCATTGGGGCTTGGGCCCGGCATCTTCCGAGACACTAGCAATGCCCCTGAGTACAATTATTGGCTTTCGTGGCCTAAGCAGACTAATGGAATGGAAGAGCCGTAGCGGGGCTCGCGGCCGCTCTGAGCCCCTCTCTTTAAGAGAGCAGTGGCTGCTGGGGCTCGGAGCGTGTGGCTGCACAGTCACGTCTTCTAAATGTTGCTAGCTCCGCCATCAGAGTGCTGCGCAGGCACACAGGGGAGAAGAAGGAGCCAAGGCCCTCACCTCAGTCCGTGTCTGGCTGCCACCCACAAACAGACAGTGGTGCCCAACCAGTGAATATAAGTCCAAGGTACAAGATCACCCTGTACTATGTGCTGCAAGCATGCAGCTGCTTAACCCTGACTGTGACATCACTGTATATACCCTGTACTGTGATGTCCCTAACTGTGCATGTTAACCCTGTACTGTTAGTCACAGTACAGGGTTAATATGCACAGTGATGTCACATACAGTACAGCCAGGGACCAGGGTTAATGCACTGTGACATCTCAGTATATCCAGGGTTAATGCAAAGTGCTAATATGCACTGTGAATATAAGCCCTGTACTGTGTTGTCACTGTGCATATTAACCCTTTACTGTGATGTCACTGCATATTAAAGGGGTACTCTGGGATAGGAAAACAAATCCCCTATCTAAAGCATAGGAGATAAGTGTCTGATTGGGGGGGTCCGGTGAATGGGATCCCCAACGATCTCCTCTACGGTACTCCAGATCTCCTTGTGCCCGGAGCGGTGGTCAACATTCCCCCTCCATGTATCTATGGGAGAGCCGCAGATACAGCACTTGTGTATCTCTGAGTCCTCCATATAGATACATGGAGGGGGAGTGTTGACCACACCACCACTCCATGCGGTGGTTGACACAGCTTATTTCTTGAGGACTGAGTCGGGGGAGTCATATGGGAGATCACGAGCATCCCAACAATCTTCGTGGGGGCCTCATGTTCGAGTTTCGCCTAAGGCCTCACAAAGTCTAGAGCCGCCTCTGCTAGAGACAAAGGTGGAATTGCTATCTTGAAGTGAGGAATCAATCTCTTCACTTCCTCCTCATAACGCAGTTTGACTTGTATAAGTGAGGTATTATGAAATACTGGCACAGGTATGATGGTATGCCCATTTCTCATCAACGTCTTTGTCACATGTAAGAGATGTTGACTGTACATTTGTGTTCTCCATAGATAAATATAGGTTCTTTGGCTACCATACAATATGTCCCTTCACCCACATCAGCAATCTTCACCATGTTGTCTTGCCACTGGGCAGTGGCGACTCTAGGAACAATATATAGGGGGGGCACAAAGATACCACAGTCAAAAATGGGGGGGCACAAACAAAATAAGTATATATCAATAAGATTACAAAATACGAGTGAATTGCGATATGCAGGGATACAGTTATAATAAAGCAATTTACTTACAAAAGAAGCTACTCAGTCGTCTGCTGTGCCGTCCTCTGCTTGCATCCACGTATTCTTTCCCCTTCTTTCTGTCTCTCGTCAGTGCACAGGCACACTGTTATGGTGGATCTGTGGAAGACACACTGTTATGGGGGCATCTGTGGATGACACATTATGCCTCTCATTAGCCCTCATTATGCCTCTCATATCAGCCCCCATATCAGCCCTTATGCCTCATTAGCTCCCATATCAGCCCTTATGCCTCATTAGCCCCCATATCAGCCCTTATGCCTCATTAGCCCCCATATCAGCCCTTATGCCTCATTAGCCCCCATTATGCCTCTTATTAGCCCCATTATGCCTCTTATTAGCCCCCATATGCCTCCAATTAGCCCCCATATGCCTCCTATTAGCCCCCATATGCCTCCTATTAGCCCCCATATGCCTCCAATTAGCCCCCATATGCCTATTAGCCCCCATATGCCTCCTATTAGCCCCCATATGCCCCCATATGCCTCCAATTAGCCCCCATATGCCTCCAATTAGCCCCCATATGCCTCCTATTAGCCCCCATATGCCTCCTATTAGCCCCTATATGCCTCCTATTAGCCCCCATATGCCTCCTATTAGCCCCCATATGCCTCCTATTAGCCCCATATGCCCCCATATGCCTCCAATTAGCCCCGATATGCCTCCAATTAGCCCCCATATGCCTCCTATCAGCCCCCATATGCCTCCTATCAGCCCCCATATGCCTCCTATTACCCCATATGCCTCCTATTAGCCCCATATGCCCCCATTTGCCTCCAATTAGCCCCCATATGCCTCCAATTAGCCCCCATATGCCTCCTATTAGCCCCCATATGCCTCCTATTAGCCCCCATATGCCTCCTATCAGCCCCCATATGCCTCCTATTAGCCCCATATGCCCCCATTTGCCTCCAATTAGCCCCCATATGCCTCCAATTAGCCCCCATATGCCTCCTATTAGCCCCCATATGCCCCCATATGCCTCCAATTAGCCCCCATATGCCTCCAATTAGCCCCATATGCCTCCAATTAGCCCCATATGCCCCCATATGCCTCCAATTAGCCCCATATGCCTCCAATTAGCCCCCATATGCCTCCTATTAGCCCCATAGGCCCCCATATGCCTCCAATTAGCCCCCATATGCCTCCAATTAGCCCCCATATGCCTCCTATCAGCCCCATATGCCTCCTATTAGCCCCATATGCCTCCTATTAGCCCCAAATATGCCTCCAATTAGCCCCAAATATGCCTCCAATTAGCCCCAAATATGCCTCCAATTAGCCCCCATATATGCCTCCAATTAGCCCCCAAATAGCCCCCATATGCCTCCTATTAGCCCCCAAATATGCCTCCAAATGCCCCATATGGCTCCAATTAGCCCTTATATGCCTCCTATTAGCCCCCATAATGCCCCCAGCAGCCACATTTTTTATAAAATAAAAAATAAAAACACTTACCTCTCCTGTTCCTGGACGGACGCCGCCTGCCATTTTCTCCTCAGTCGACTGTGCTCTAAACTGGCGCGCACAGCGTGAGGTCACAGAGCGCCCTCACGCTGTGCGCAGCCCTGCACAGCCGACAGCCGAGGACCAGGAAGTGGTGAGTACAGAGCGTTCACCACTTCCTGGTCCTTCGGTACTAATGAGCGCTTCCATAATGGAAGCGCTCATTAGTATTCACTCTGGGAAATCAGCGGGGGGGGCACCCGGGGGGGCAAGGGACAACATAGGGGGGGCAATTGCCCCCCCTCACCCCCCTCTAGCGACGCCACTACCACTGGGTGAGTTTTATAGCACCACAACTTACAAAGTCATTGTGATCACTGGTGCTGTTTCCTTGGGCTTCATTTATTATTCCCCTACATGTTGCTTCTAGTGATGAGCGGCAGGGGCAATATTCGAATTTGTGATATTTCGCAAATATTTGGGCGAATATTCGCCATATATTCGAGAATTCGCAAATTTGTGACCTCCACTCCAGGCATTATTCTCTTGATTTTTTCCGAAAATTTGCATGAACTGGTATTTAAAAATAAAAAAAAACAAATATTCGCAATTGCGAATATATTTAGCGATAGTCTAAATATTCGCAAAGTGCCAATATTCGCGATTAAAATTCGCAATTCGAATATTCGTGATCAACACTAGTTGCTTCCACTTGTTCAAAGACATCACAGCGGCAGATATAATTGTCATGCTCTTGGTGACAGCAAGATGTTTGTGGCAATTGCCACTCTCCTGATCGATGTCTCACTAGTAGTTGCGGCGGCCTGTTAAACTCTTTCAAAATGTTGCCATCCAGGACTCTGAGTGAATTAATTTGAACCATGTCCTTGTACACCTCATTTGAAGGTATTATTGGCAAGGATATTGTTAGGGGAATCACTTTGCTGAAAATGGCACTACATTTAATGGTATGCACAGTGAGTTAGCCAAGTCGCATATGGTATACATGTCCATTTCTGTCTCCAGTTTGCCATATCACTCCTGAATTTTCTCGTCTGATAGGAAATCAAAAATACTTTGCAACTCAATGTCACGCAGGTTGTCAAAAAATTTGCGAAGGAGGAAGATTCCATACACATTACAGGCCGTGTTTTTGCCAATTTTATTGTTGCACAGAACTTTGTTAGCATTGTCTTGAGAGTACGATTCCCTCTTTTAACAGCTCTAGAAGACTGTGGATGTTAGGCAATATACAACTCTTGTTTAATATCCAACAGCTTGATCCGCCACATGGCATCAAAGCACCGTAATAGTTGGGATGAACACCTGGGTCCACAATCTGTTTCTGCGGGTCACACCACTGCCTCCTCTTCCACTGTGTTACATGCTGGCCAATCCCCTGTAGAAAGCGCATGCCTGCATGCCTCCCGCACTGCACCTGGATCTTCGCAAGCACCATCAGTGACCACATCCACTTCTGTTACCAGTGCAGCGTACAAATGTCCACCCACCCACTGGCCATGGAAATGTTGCCATTTAGGCCTGTGGACATTGAGACCTTCCGCAGCCTGATGTCAGCGGCCGTCCCGCTGTACTCGGTCTCCAACCGTCACTATTTTAAAAATGAACAAGGCCTGGATTGCCCCAGACTTCTCGACTCCACCAGAGGAAAGCGGAAGAACAAAGGCACTGTAAATGTGTTGTTTAATGTACTCAATACACTGTATTCCCATGCACCCCTTCCATCACAAAAGAGGGTATATGGTTAAATTTTCCTTTTCTCATCCTCCTCCTCCTCTTCCATCATATCAACATGCTTATTCGTCGCATATAATGCCCTCGCATATATGCTCTCGCATATCATTTTTTACAGGGTCAGCTCACCTGCAGGCCCTCGCATATAATGTTTTACAGGGTCAGCTCACCCGCAGGTCCTGGCATATAATTTTTTCACAGGGTCAGCTCAACTGCAGGCCCTCACCTACAATCTTTTACAGGGTCAGCTCACCTTCTGATGACAATAGCGAAGTCTTGCCTGTTGGTACTCTGGCACACATGGCTGACTTTATGTTAGGCTGCCTTTCCCACTACCTGCACGTTATACGCATTTTAGACAACACAAATTACTGGTTGTTCACCCTTCTTGACCACAGCTACAAAGAGAACTTCTCATCTCTCATTCCTCTGGTGGAGAGGACAAGCAAAATGGTGCAATACCAGAAGGTCCTTGTTGAAAAATTGCTCCAAAGTGATAGGGGAGACATCAAAATGGATCATTGCCATCACGGGGACGTGCGATCGCCTAGAAGTTATCTAGAGTCAACAAAGTGGCAGCAGGCCCTCACCTACAAGTCCAGTCTCAGTAGCCAAGAGTCTGGTCAACACAATCCTCACCATGACGGCACACTGGGTGAACGTTGTGGAGGCCGGGAGCAAGTCGGCTGCTGGCACCAGACTGGCCCTCCAATAGATCCTCGCTAACGGAAAGTGTACTCATTCCAATAACAGGGCCTCTTGTTATTTATCGTCAATATCTCCCCAAGTCGGGAGTGGGTAATTGCCGCGCGCCTGCTGCCTTCTTTGGATTCTTGAACTTTAAAAACTTGACCCACCCTCTCTGAGTGGTTCATAATTAGGAAAAAAAAGTGGCAAGGCAACAACAGTCAATCAGATTTCAGCCATTGACCTCCCTTGGATGTGGTATTCCTTTCTCAAGCTCCCTCTGTGGCATCGAACCCTGATTCCCAGTTACCCATGATCACCATGGTAGGCGCAGAAAAGAACATCGAAAGCAGATAGGGCAGACATCTGAATAGATCGTCACCATCACGGGGACGTGCAATCGCCCAGAGGTTATCTAGAGTCACCAATGCGGCAGCAGACCCTCGCCCCTAATGTTTTAGATGGTCAGATCAGCAGGCTCTTGCTCCAAATGTTTTTGAGGGTCACCAGCAGGCCATCAATCATAATTTTCCAAGGGTGGGTATGATGCCCTCCTTTATGTGTAACAAAGGGTGTTTTGGAGTGCTGGTTCCTTGTAATTTTTGGCAGCCCTTTCACATAGTGCATAGGCTTTATGAGTGTAGGAGTCCCACTACCTGAACTATTGTAGCACAATGTGAATGTGAGGCCCTCCATTATGTGAGATACAGGTTGTATCGGAGTACCTCTTTCTTGTAATTTTTGGCAGCACTTGCACTTTATATACAAATAAATATACAGGAAAGAATGTTTCTTAACAATTTTTCCTCAAATTTTTATTTTTTTATTTTTGGCGTATTATTATCAGTCTGTAAAAGTGGCATACTATTCAGACAACATGGTTCCCAGCAGCGACCTGGGAGTCGAAGATGCATCGAAACATCCTCCCCATGCTGTTCCTGAGCCATTTCAGTGGTGTTTCCATAAATTTCTGACCTTTTCCTATGAACCGGACACCCCCTCCTCTTCAGAGCAGGGGGTGCCTGGTTTAATGCTTGGGTTCTCCCATTGACTTTTATTATACTCGGGTGCTCTGTACAGCACCCGAGCATCCCGATGTATTCGGCCAGTGCACCAGAGCACTTTGGTGCTCGATCAACACTATAATTAATTACAATGGGATATTCCTAATGTCCAGGTCTTAGACATGTCTGTTGGTTTACCCTGACCACTTGTAGCAATGTTAGGGCAATAAGACTTTCACAGTAGCTTTGGTACATCCAACTATGATGAAGCCATACATAACAGCGATAGGTGTGGGGTTCCTTTCCCTACTTTGACTTTGGACACTTGGACACTGCCAGGCTCTGTAAATTCATTCCTTTTGGTAGATTTCTACATTTACATTTATTTGCACTGTGGGGACTCGCTCTGGTAGACAGGATTAGCAGACGCAGTATAGAGGCAACAGCAAGTTCTTTGGATAAAATAGTTCAGTGTTTTATTCACACTTTAGGCAAGTGACAAAACAAGCAGTCATATTCAAACAAAAAGTCACCTTGTGGTGTTGGTGGCAATTCACACTATGCAGCATTCTGCCTCGAAGAATCCTTGCTGATAGCAGCACCAACCTGTTTTCACGCTAAACAGGTAGCAAGCCTTTAGCCAGACACAAGGCTCCCAGATCCCAACACAGAGACATGGCTTCTGAGCCCAGCTGTCTATTTAAGGACAGCCAGGTGCTGCCAAAACCCGGATTGGCATTTAAAATCCAGTTCCGGTATTTGACCTCCAGCACATGCTTGGAGGAAAATACCAGTTTTCCCAGACCAAACCTCTCACTGTGTCACAGCACTTAGAGTATTTATTGTATTATTGGACTTACTTTACCTTTTTTTAGGTAGGATTTGATCGTATTGCGTTTCTTGTGCGATTTATGTAAACCCCTCTGTATATTGTCTGTGTTTGTGTGTTAGTGCAGTGTTATTACAGATTTTCATCCTATTCACTTCAATGGGAGTAATAAGTGTAATTACACTGCACCGTCGCTACAATGAAGATGGCGTTGGGGTAAACATTGAAGAGGATGCAGCACTGAGGATATGTCATCAATATTACACCAGTATGCAACCCCTTCAAACAAAAAACAAAATTTACTTCAAGAGTTTGTTAATCACAACGGTTACAGTTCACTCACAGCGCTGTTCTCCTAGGGAACTAGGCACCCCTGTGCAGAACAGACATATGAATGCAAAAAGCACACAGATGTCTTCTTAGTTTGTGAACCTTTGAGACATGAAGGTTCCACACCCCTGCAGCTTTGACACGATTCAGAACCAGTCATTGTACTTACATCAGGAAGGTTTTTTACATTATATGAAACAAATGGCTGAATAAATTAAAGGTAATGAATAAGTGAGAGATATGTTTAGTAGTTTTCTTCCATGCACTCAACGAGGAGTGTACATTAGGCTGCGTTCACATCTGTGTTGGCAGATCAGTTTAAAGCCTCAGGCACACGACCGTATTTTGTTTCTGTGTCCAATCCGTTTTTTTTGCGGAGAGGATGCGGACCCATTCATTTCAATGGGTCCGCAAAAAACGTGGACAGCACACCGTGTGCTGTCCGCATCAGTATGTCCGTTCCGTTGCTCTGCAAAAAAAATTGTGCATGTCCTATTTTTTCTACTTTGCGGACAAGGATAGGCATTATTACAATGGATCTGCAAAAAAAAAAATGGATGCCATACGGGACGTCATCCTTTTTTTTGCGGAATCCGCAATTTGCGGACCGCAAAACACATACGGTCGTGTGCATATAGCCTTAAACAGATAACTTAAAACAGATAAAAGGATAGCATTTGTAACGGATCCATCTAACGGATCTGTCTAAATGGAAGCTAATTTGCTGTCCTTTTAAACGGATCCGTCAAAACGGAAACTCATTTTTCCTTTTTTAAACAGATCAGTCTGATGGTTCCGTCTCAATGGTGGAACAAAGTGTTATTTTCATATCTGTTTTGATCATGTATTAACGTATTAATTGTTCTTCTGTTATTATGTTAATTTTTTAAAATTTATTTAGACCCCCTGGAATGCGTTTCCACAAGAAGTAAAAAAGGGCTCTCATTTCAGACTTACTGTCCAACATGAAGCCACCAATTGTACAGAAGATGCTGCCAGTTGATATAATTTTGTCTTTGGACATATTGCTTCTATGTATCCAAAGTAAAAGATATGCACGTCAGAGACGTTTACGCCGCTATTGGGTTCACTATATACCTTCATCACGACTGTCATATGGTGTTTTTTCAACCCTATATATAGAACTTCAGGCCCATTATTTATCTGAACGAAGTGATGGATATTATCAATACAAGTTTGTTAATCTAATTAAACTAAAACAGTAGCACACCCTGTAACCCAATTACATGGCAAGACGCTGTTTGCATAAATTTACTTACTTTAACTCTGCACACATAAAGACCAGTATACAAACGCATTACCCTAGATAATGGGTGTCACTGTTTACAGGAAACTCCACCATTCCTTTTACCATTTACACGAATCTCTGTTTAAGTAATCTTACGTTGATTATGTTCATTAGGTTTTTCCCTCCAGTTACATCCAAAACAATGTTCAGCTATTTTCTTGTAAATAGAAGTAACAGCTAAGGCTAAACACTTGTAAACGGAATGTGTTATCAGAAAATGACATTTTTAATTTTCCATGTCAATATCTATTGTAGGGATTTGCTCGGTAGGCAGGGTAAGCGGACGTAATACAGAGGCAAGACCAAAAAGTCCAGTGTTTATTCACACAGAAAAGGCAGAAAAGAAAAAACAATGCTTTGCAGAGTCCTGGTGTAAGTTCACACAGTAAGAGCCCCCAAAATAACATAAATCACCTGGCAGACCACAGCAGGCTTTAGGGCGCCTGACACCCAGCAGGCGGCTCTCATGCAGCGCTCAGCCTTGCAGTATGGCGGATCTCCTCAGCTCCACTATCAATTGGAGGAACATACCACACCCAGCTCAGCTTCTGGCTAGGTATTTAAACCCCAGCCCAAAACCTGGCTTGGACGTGGGGAACAGCCACCCACCCTGATCTTTGGCTGCTCCCAATAAGAACCAGCCCGGATTGGGTTTACAGCCACACTAAGTAAAACAGTGACAGTGAGCACTAGCTGCCGCTGACACACAAAATTACTGGTTCCTATTTCACCGAGGCCAGGAACCTCGGTGACACGTACCTTCTGTCAATGATGGACCCTTGAGCCTTCCTACACTGTATTAAAAAAAACATTAAATCCTATAGTTTTCCCAATTGCCACTAAGCCTAATAATAGGCTCCCCTTCTTCGCCTTTAATCACTTGAATGCAGTTATGTGCAGGCAGGATTACAATGACAGATATCACCTCTCGATAGATAGATAGATAGATAGATAGATAGATAACACAGGATCCCCTATTCACAATAGGTGATTGTCAAAGCAAATCTACTCCCTCCTGACCTCTGAACGGGTCACAGAGCATGCCTAGAAAACTCCAAAAAGAAGTTAGTGAGGTCCTCTCATTTCCATTGCTGCTGTAAAGCATATCCACTTAACAACATTAAATTTTAGTTGCCAGATTTTTGACCATTCCTCTAGTTTTCCTAAGTCCTTTTCAATTTGGTGTATCCCTCCAGAAACATCTGTAGTGTCCCACTAGGTAGGGGTGGGCACTACACAAGGGTCAATTGGTGTGCGCGTTACTCCTACTCACAAGGGACAGAAATGTTATATTTAATTGTGCATTTAATGTATTTTCTAATGTGTTTTTATATGCAATGTTCCCCTGTATGATGCAATAGCAGGCCTAGTTGGGTGTAGTTAGACATCCCAGACACTAGAGGGAGATAGGGAGCCCCTAGTATAAATGTCCAGGCCCAGACAGGGAGAGTTAGTGCAGAGTCAGGAGTCTGAGAAGACAGAAGTGAGAAGGCACCAGCCCAGGATATGCTGAGGGCCTCCTCCTGACATGCAGCTGGACAGTCCTGGTTTCTAGCTGCGCCAGGGGGCTAGATGAAGTACAGCCTGCTTGGAGACCGAGTTCATTCCAGGGGACTAGAGGAGTTACCTCGTCAGCCTGAAGCTCCTGAGGCTAAGCTTAGCTCAGTTGAGATACCCCAGTAGCAGGACAGAACCTCCTGGGAGAAACCCACAGTCCTGCACCATTCAAGTAAGGATATTTTCCAACAAAGATAAGTAACACTGATGGGCAGATGCCTTAGAAAAGCAAAGCAAGGATTTAATACGAGAGGAAGATATATAGATTTATCAAGGATTTAAGCCACCATTTAGGCATCCGGGCCTTGGGATAGAAAGCCAGACAGGAGTTCTAGAAAGAACAGTGTACGCTATTTCTGAGGAAAGGTACATCTTGCATAATCAATACCTGCCATCTTGTGGAATAAGCCTGCTTGTAAAGCTGTGATCTAAAAGACTGTATTACCATCTGTATGTACAAAGTTGGACTGTTAAGTAAAGCAACGTTTGGTTCACTATACCACCTGTGTACCTCACTTATTCCAACTATACACCGGTGTGCCACCGTTACAGGCACTGGCATCACGAACCTTAAAGGGACCTTGCCCCAGGCACTCAAAATACCCGTAACATCCAGGGCACCTCATCCACCATTAGGCCTGGTCCCTACATACAGAGTGTGCCCCAGAGGAACCGTGTCTACCTCTCCTTCACTGCCACATGCCTGCCCAGGGTTCTCCAATACAGTGAGCAACCCTCGATTGCCCATAACCGTGACCTCACTTCGCTATACCCTGCAGGTCTGGCGTGTTGCACATCAACCCTGTTACAAATCTTTGTGTCATCAGCAAAAAGACACACCTTACCATTGAGGCCTTCTGCAATTTTGCTGATAAAGATATTAAACAATATGGGTCCCAGAACAGATACCAGTGTCAATTAATTCATAACTTCTAGAAGGAATAATAAAGGAATGGCAAAAGATAGAGTCATAGGAATAGATGTTCCAGAATTATTATTACATGGAGAAGGCAAAAAGTTACTAAAACAGACATGCCAGCAGAGGGGACAGGTAGTGATGATCCAGCATGCTCGTCCGAACGATGCTCGACACATGGTGGTATTTGGCCGAATACCACATGTGCTCGAGCGCAATGCTCGAGTCTTTGTCCCACTAGTTTCTTGCCTGCTACGCAGCCAATAAACATGCAGTTAAGTACTGCTCTTACTGTAATGCCGTAGCCATGTTGGCTGCTGGCATTACAGTTATTGGCTGGATGAAACGAGTCATCGGGTGCTATATAGACACTGAGGCCTTCCACAGCCTGATGTCAGTGGCCGTCCTGCGTTTTGCAGTCCCCAACCGCCACTATTTTGCAAGATGTGCCATGCCCGCCTTACACCAACATGTGTCCCGTAACTTCACATGTGCCCTGACCAACACAGTTACTGGGAAGGTCCACTTAACCACGGACACATGGACAAGTGCATTCAGCCAGGGACGCTACAATTCCTTGACGGCACACTGGGTGAACGTTGAGGAGGCCAGGAACAAGTCGCACCCTGGGATGGCAAAGGTGCTACCGATGACAAGGATTGCGGGCTCTAATTCCATCAGGGTTTCTGCCACCACCTACATTAGTGGCTCTAACCCCCACTTCTCCTCCTCCGCCTCCTCCTCCACTTCCACCTCTGAATTATCCAGGTACAGCAACAGTCAGTTATCAGTCGGTAGCTGGAAGCAATGTAGCACTGCAGTGGCTGATGTGCTTAGGGGACAAACAGCACACCGCCGCAGAGCTGTGGCAGGGTATAAGAGACCAGACTGACCTGTGGCTCTCACCACTCAACCTACAACCAGGCATGGTTGTGTCTGATAATGGCCGTAACTTGGTGGCAGCTTTGGAGCTCGGCAAGCTCAGACACATCCCATGCTTAGCCCATGTTTTCAACCTTGTGGTTCAGCTGTTTCTCAAAACCTACCCTAATTTACCTGAGCAACTGGTGAAGGTGCGTCGCGTGTGTGCACATTTCCGCAAGTCATCGACAGCTTCAGCCGGTCTGTCAATGCTGCAGCCGCGCTTGAACTCCACATTCCACATGTTGGCCAGGCTTTGTGAACAGCAGAGGGCAATAGTGGAATACCAGCTGCAACATGGTCGTCGCCTTTCCAGTCAGCTTCCGCTATTCACAAGTGAGGAGTGGGCATGGATGTCTGACCTCTCTGAGGAATCAACACAGATGGTGAGCGGCGATAACGCTATTATCAGGGTAACCATCCCACTTCTGTGTCTACTCAAACGCTCTCTGTTTGCAATTAAGGACGATGCTTTGCATGTGGAATGGGTGGAAATGGTGGAAGACAATACACAGGGTGATATCCAGACCACCCTCCATTCGTCTTCTCAGCGCGAATTGGACGATGAAGAGGAGGAGGAGACGGTTGCCTCCGTTACAGAGGGTAGTACCCATATAAGTTTAATTCCATCTGTTTTGCGTGGGTGGGCAGAAGAGGAGGAAGAGGATGAGGAGATTGAGAGCCATCCTCCTGATAATGACAGCGAAGTCTTGCCTGTTGGTAGTCTGGCACACATCGCTGACTTCATGTTAGGCAGCCTTTCCCGCGAACCACGCATTATACGCATTTTAGACAACACGGATTACTGGTTGTTCACTCTTGTCGACCCCCACAACAAAGAGAACTTCTTATCTATCATTCATCCGGTGGAGAGGACGAGCAAAATTATGCATTACCAGAACGTCCTTGTTGAAAAATTTCTCCAAAAATTTCCATTTGAAAACGCTGGCAGCAGAATCCGTAGTTCCTTGGCCAACCGAGGAGAGGAGACAAGGATATCACACAGCAATTCCAACAGAGGTAGGGCAACACTCTCCAAAGCCTGGGACAGTTTCATGACACTCCGCCATCACCCTCACCCTGATGCGCGGCCTACTGTGACAAGGAGGGAAAATTTTTGGAAGATGGTGAATGAGTACATAGCACACTGTGTCAGCGTCCTCAATGATCCCTAAATGCCTTAGAACTACTGGGTGTCCAAGCTGGACACTTGGCACGAACTGGCGCTCTACGCCTTGGAGGTGCTGGCTTACCCTGCTGCCAGCGTTTTGTCTGAGCGGGTATTTGGTGCTGCTGGTGGCATTATAACAGATAAGCGTATCTGCCTGTCAACTGAAAATGCTGACAGGTTGACTCTTATAAAAATGAACAAGGCCTGGATTGACCATGACTTCTCGACTCCACCAGAGGAAACATAAAGGCACTTTAAATGTGTTGTTTATAATGTACTGAATACACTGTATTCCCATGCACCCCTTCCACCACAAACAAGGGTATATTGTTGAACCTTCTTTTTCTTATCCTCCTCCTCCTCTTCCATCATATCAACATGCTTATTCGTCGCATATAATGCTCTCGCATATATGGCCTTCTCACCTAATGTTTTACAGGGTCAGCTCACCTGCAGGCCCTCGCATATAATTTTTTAGATGGTCTGCTCAACTGCAGGCCCTCGCATATAATTTTTTAGAGGGTCAGCTCACCAGCAGACCCTCACATACAATCTTTTACAGGGTCAGCTCACCTGCAGACCTTCGTATATAATGTTTTACAGGGTTAGCTCACCAGCAGGCCTGCACCTAAAATCTTTTACAGGGTCAGCTCACCTACAGGCTTTAGCATATAATTTTTTAGAGGGTCAGCTCACCAGCAGGCCCTCAGCTAAAATCTTTTACAGGGTCAGCTCACCTGCAGGCCCTCGCATATAATGTTTTACAGAGTCAGCTCACCAGCAGACCCACACCTAAAATCTTTTATAGGATCAGCTCACCTGTAGGCCCTCGCATAATTTTTTTTAGAGGGTCAGCTCACAAATCATAATAGTGCATAGGCTTTATGAGTGTAGGAGTCCCACTACCTGAACAATTGTACCACAATGTGAATGAGGCCCTCCTTTATATGATATACAGGTTGCATCGGATCGCCTCTTCGTTGTAATTTTTAGCAGCACTTGCACTTTATATACAAGTAAATATACAGGAAAGAATATTTCCTAACAATTTTTACTTTGTCTAAAATTGATTTGATCTTTGGTTTGGCAGGCCCTCGCATATAATTTTTTAGAGGGTCAGCTCACCAGCAGGCCCTCACATACAATCTTTTACAGTGTCAGCTCACCTGCAGGCCCTTGCATAAAATATTTTAGAGGGTCAGCTCACCAACAGGACATTACTGATTTTATCTTTGGTTTGGTGCGTATTATTGTCAGTCTGTAAAAGTGGCATATTACTCGGACACCATAGTTCCCAGCAGCGACCTGGGAGTCCAAGATGCTTCCAGACATCCTCCCCATACTGTTCCCGAACTATTTCAGTGGTGTTTCCATCAATTTAGGAACTTTTCGTATGAACCAGCCACCCTCCCCTCTTCAGAGAAGGGGGTGCCTGGTTTAATGCTCGGGTTTAATGCATCCCGAGGTGTTCGGCCCGAGCCCCCAAGCACTATGGTGCTCGATCAGCACTAGGGACAGGTCCTTTTTAAGCGTGAAACCCATATGATGTTAGATACGTTTTAAGTTCCAGTCCTTAGTAGGATAAGACGATTCAACCTTCCTGAGCCTTTTCAAAGAGTCACAAATGGAGTATGTTAGAATTTGCCAATATAAGCACAGTAGGGAAGGGTAGATGAGCACTTATAACACTTTGTCTCATGGAGGCAGTTGGTATACATATCTTGACAACTAATATCATATTAAATGCTTTACAGGTTTCTAATAAGTACTTACCTTCAGTAAAATGCAAGACTGAAGTGAGCTGTAATTCGCTAATTACTATGATGTGAGATGAGCAGGATGAGTAACAAAAAATCACTCTTAGGGCTCATGCACATGAACGTATTTTCTTTCCCTGTACATTCCGTTTTTTTTGCGGACCGTATATGGAGCCATTTATTTTAATGGGTCTGCAAAAAAAAAAGAACGGAAGTTACTCCATGTGCATTTCATTTCCGTATGTCTGTATCACAAATAATAGAATATGTCCTATTATTGTCTGTATTACGGACAAGAATAGGATTGTTCTATTAGGGGCCAGTTGTTCAGTTCCCCAAATTACGGAATGCACATGAACGTCATCCGTATGTTTTTCCGGATTTATGTTTTGCGGACTGCAAAATACATACGTTCATTTGCATGAGCCCTAATTACTATGATGTAAGATGAGCAGGATGGGTAGAGATATCAATGTGCTGTGAGTAACAAAAAATCACTGTTAGGGCTCATGCACACAAACGTATTTTCTTTCCATGTCCGTTCCATTTTTTTGGGGGGACCGTATACTGAACCATTAATTTCAATGGGTCCGCCAAAAAAACAAAAGTTACTCCGTGTGCATTCCATTTCCATATATCCGTATGTCCATTCTACAAAAAAATAGAACGTCTATTTTTGTCCACATTACGGACAAGGATAGGACTGTTCTATTAGGGGCCAGCTGTTCCATTCCACAAAATATGGAATGCACACGGACGTCATCCGTATTTTTTGTGGACTGCACAACAAAAAGGTAATTTCTTTTGTATTTCTGTTACTTTTAAACAAATTGTATTTAATGGTGTACAATGGTTATGGGATTTTTCTTGCAGGGAGACACTACCATCAAAATGTTATTTTTTCTTCTCACATTAGCAGTCTATATGTGAATATTCTATGTAATAAAAAAAATAAAAACAGGTGAATGGTTTTCTGGATATCATTTTTACATTATTATTTTATTTAAAGAATCTGATATTATATCATAAAAAAAATATATATATATACCAAACTCACTCACCAGTATCCTGCTGAAGGAGAGGAGAGAAAGACAAAAAAAGAGAGAAAATAAAGAAGGAAGGAGAAAAACCATCCACATCCTCATTATTCATAAAGACGAACCCCATCTTGACTAAGTTCTCACTTGGTCATATTGTTCTTATTCTAATATATTTTTTATATTCTCTAACCCTATTAATAAAAAGTTAGTCCAAAGTCCGCAAATCTGGTGGCTCTTTTGCCATCCACACTCTGGCAATTGTTACATAGTTAATAGGGTTGAAAAAGGCATAAGTACATCAAGTTCAACCAAGGGATCTAAGGGGCGCCAAAACACCTTTGAATAACAAATGATGTAGGAAATGTATTATTCCCCTTATACCTCTTTTTGGTCTATAAAAGTCGCAAATCCACATTTCTAGTAGCAGCCTGCAATTTATGCAGCTCTCGTCAGGGGAGATTTTGTGTTCCAAGGACATGGACATTGAGCTTGATAAATGTAGAGAGAGGCTCCAATAGGTGAACATTATGCTTAATATGAACCAAGTTATTTTATTTTTGTTTTATTCTTTTTAGGAAGTCTTTTCTATAATTCATGTAGAGCAAAAACACTCATATTCATCTGTGACTGCTTTGCCATTATCCAATCATCATTTTGGGGGTGTTAATCCATTCTGTCTTTGTGTCTTTGGACACCACTAAGGCATTTGACAGAGTGGATAACATTTATCCTTCACAGCAGCAGTAAAACGGCTTTAGATTACCTGTCTATATAGGTGCTACCTCTGTCTACTGACTCCTACATAAGTATAATATTCTGTATTTAATTTTCAATGGTATAGTACTGCCAAAAATGAAAAATAAAATCTGCAAAAAAAATGTCCCTTTAACTAATAAAGCAACCCTTAAAGCGGATTATAGACCGGAGATAGATAAAGTTGGCCTTTCAGATGGCCTCTGATTGTACTGTGTTGTGCTAGCCAATTTAATGCCCTATAGGTCAATGGTATAATATGGATATTAATTCAGTATGGTAGAGAAAAGTTCATGGCTCTCTGGCATAATAATGTTTTACTACTATGAATAAGTCTGAACACTTACAGAGGCAATATGCATCCCAGCTAAAGGATACATCTTTAATCTGCTGCAAAATAATAATGCAGGGGCAATGCTCATTCCTTAGACCTGCAAAAAACTTTAAAATAGCACCAAGGGCAAGATGATCAAGTTTACGTTATACTGTTAGAACCTGAATAATTGAGTCTTTGCTTTGGCTTGCATCCTGAAAAAAGAGCTGATTTACTGCCAATAACTTGTCTACTTTACATCCTTCAAGCAAATTACACAAAAATACTCAGCTGCTTATTTCTCCTTTGTGAAGTGCTCCTCACTTATTATTCGACAGCATTTTGGCACCATCATGAAACTTTTATACAAGGCCTTCTATATGATGGCCTTCATTATAAAAAAAAAAACCCATAGAATTTCAATTAGATTTTTTATTAAAATGTTTTAACACTTTACTAGAGTTTTTATTATTTTTTAACTTTGGATTTTTTAAATAAAATGTAATAAACTATTTTAGTCCCTCCTAGGGGCTTGAACTTGCTATCCTGTGATCATTTTTTATAATATTATATTATATTTCTGTATTGTAGTGTTAGGCTCCTTTCAAAATAATCAGTATTCAGTCAGTTATTTTCACCAGTGAAGCCTACACAGAAATCACTGAAGGAAATCACTGAAGGAAATCCTTAGACCTGCAAAAAACTTTAAAATAGCACCATGGGCAAGATGATCAAGTTTACGTTATACTGTTAGAACCTGAATAATTGAGTCTTTGCTTTGGCTTGCATCCTGAAAAAAGAGCTGATTTACTGCCAATAACTTGTCTACTTTACATCCTTCAAGCAAATTACACAAAAATACTCAGCTGCTTATTTCTCCTTTGTGAAGTGCTCCTCACTTATTATTCGACAGCATTTTGGCACCATCATGAAACTTTTATACAAGGCCTTCTATATGATGGCCTTCATTATAAAAAAAAAAACCATAGAATTTCAATTAGATTTTTTATTAAAATGTTTTAACACTTTATTAGAGTTTTTATAATTTTTTAACTTTGGATTTTTTAAATAAAACGTAATAAACTATTTTAGTCCCTCCTAGGGGCTTGAACTTGCTATCCTGTGATCATTTTTTATAATATTATATTATATTTCTGTATTGTAGTGTTAGGCTCCTTTCAAAATAATCAGTATTCAGTCAGTTATTTCCACCAGTGAAGCCTACACAGAAATCACTGAAGGAAATCACTGAAGGAAATCACTGACCAAACACTGACCAAATTACTGACATGTGAAACAGGCCTGAGGCCTCATGCACACGACCGTTGTGTGCATCCACGTCCGTTCCGTCATTTTTCACAGTTTAGCGGAGGTCCCATTCATTTCTATGGAGTTGTGAAAAAAACCTGATAGTCCTCCGTTTGGACTTGATGCAATAAAATTACACTTTTCATTAACCTTCCTTTTTTTTCCCCTGTCAGACAAAAAATAAGGAAGACACAAGAAAACACAACTGAAGCAAAATCGGACACAGACCACTGAAGCCAAATCACTGTCGTGTGCATGAGGCCTTATACTGCAAGAAATGGTGAAACCACACACCTGTGAAAGTAAAGGTGCTACCTGAAAAGATTCTTCAATCAACTGTGTAATAAAAAAACGATACATGCACATTTTGATTTAATATGCAATAAATTTTTGATATGCAATTTATGTTTAGTCACATCCGATTACAAGTGCATAAATTAAGTATATACTTCTACGCAGTACATACATAGGTGACAGTGGCGTAACTAGAATTGACTGGGCCACAGAGGAATTTTTTTTATGGGGTTTCCCCCCAGCAACCCCTTCCTCCCGTGCAACCCTCACTCCTGTGGCTTGTAAAGATAGTTCTCTTAGACCAGGCCAGGCAGCCGCTCTATCCGTCTCCTACACATATATACTGTATGTTATGTCACTCTATATGCTTTCACGTCATTGTATAATACTGTTGAAGTGCGTTGACAATAAAAAAAAATTCAGTCCTTCTCCCAGACGGGAGTTTGGACCTCATAGCCCCTGCTTCCACTATAGCTAAGCCCAGATGCTGGCGGTGCATGTCAGTGATCACTGGGGGAAGTGGTATCCATGGATGCTGTCAACAAAGTTCTGCTTTGCTGAGCTCAGCGATCAAGTTGTATGCAACAAACATAAAACATGCCAGTTTAGAGGAGTATAGGAACACAGCATCGCTAAGTTATAGGCAAATGACTATTTGCCGCATTTGTGTGAGGGGAGGCGGGGTCATGCTGCTTATAAGCCGCAGCCTTCTCCTCACCTTACCGGCGGCTCGATTCTGTGTCACTTCCGGTCACAGGCCCTGGCTCCTCATCGGGACAGTATTCGCGTCAGGCAGCGGTAAGATCGGGACCTTACGGCCTTATCCCAGGGGAGTAGGAGGGAAATCGGTACGTTGCATGTATTTACCTGCTTCATCTCGGCGGGCAACAGAGCCGGCTTCCACATGTTCTCAGCCGTGCTCTGCTGCCTCAACTTGTCCCAGCATGCCATCTGCTGGCGGGCAGGGTCATTACCGTGCATAGTTTACTATTGTCTCCTCGTTACTCTGTGTGTGGTTGGGAGTGTTTGTCATCTTGTGTCAGAATAAAAAAAAAAAAAAGTATGGCTCATGTGTATATCCAGTATTGTGCTACATCAAAGGATGGGGCAGTATACACAGGTTTATACTCAGTCCCACAGGGGTTGTATCTGGCTGCAGGGGTGCCTTGGTTGCATTGTTTTATCCTGGTCACAGCAACTCAGCTTATGGCGGTCTCATGAACTGGTGGGAAGCATCTCAAACTATACGTTACTTACCAATTACTGGGTCAATTGTCTATAGGTCTGTTCTTGTTATATATGCTTTCCATAGGTTCGTGGCTCCTTCTATCCACCCGCTGCACAGCTTCTTACCAGCAGACGCAGCTACATACTTAGTGGGCACGTTGGCATCAGGGTCAAGTAAGCTACTATGCAAAAAAAAATAAAAAATGTACACTTTTATAGCAGGTAGTGGCAAGTCTGTCTGACTGGCAGGACTCTTATGTGTCTATTATATCCTCGGTTAGGCTCTAGCCTGTCACGACTACAGGCTACATCTCGATACGTCTGTCACGTCTACACACATTTAAGTCCTGTCACGACTACAGGCATCAATTCGATATGTCTGTCACGTGTACACACACGCAAGTCCTGTCACGACTACAGGATACGATCCTACACTGCATGCCTTGTTTCACTTTCATGTCTCAGTCTACACTCGTTCGGGGCTTGCAAGACAACTTAGGTCACAGTGTATTCTGCAGTGTACACATCTTCCCATATTCAGTCACTTCGGGGGAGGGGTGCTCCGCATGCTGGACAGTATCTCGTGTGCTGGTACGGCGGTTCTTGGCACATCGGTGGTCCGGGTGTCACTGGTGAGTGGCACAGGCCTGGTGTCGGGTATTTACCTTTTGCAGTAATCATGTTATGTTTTTAGTAGGATGTCTCAAGAATCATTGCTGGGCGATACATCATCATCCCGTGGGAGCGTGGCGTCGCATTCTGCAAGAGACTCCACACCATCATTAAGGTCGTGGACTGTGCCCAAGTTGATGGCAGAGTTAACCAAGAGAGGCATTCCATTTCCAGCTTCTGCAAGGAAGGAGGAACTGTTCCGTCTTCTGTCTTCAGTTCCGGTGGACCAAAACCCGCAGGTGGTGTCCATGGACACTATTCAGACCTCACTTACGCAACTGCACGTGGCCATTAACTCCATGGCATCGTCAATCTCAAACTTTCAGGCCAGGCTAGAGTCAGTTGAGGCAGGCGATACAGCTGCTCGTTTGGTGTGCCAGAGTCTGGTAGGTTCTTCTAGCTCCCAGGCTGGTGTGGCTGGTGGGTCAGGTTCTATACCCTCTATCGCACCATCCCACTTCATTCCAGCCAACATACGGCAGTACATAATTGACGGCAAGGACATGAACTTAGCATCCTTACTCATAACAGCCCATGAGGCGCCAGACAACAAGACCATAGTCTGTGGAGAGGTCTTGGTTGTTCTCAAATCTAAGGATGTGAGGTTGAATAGAAAACTCAGCATACCAGAGTTCGTCTTAGCCTTTAGTCTGTGCTGGGATGTTGTCTGTTCTGTTAATCCTCAGCGCAGGGAGGAGTTAGATCTTTATTTGTACAAGGTGGTGGATCTAGCCTACAAATATGGTGGATTCAAATAAAAAGAGGAGCTTCAGCACCAAGCGTAGACGTAAAAGAAATTCCCAATCTTTATTCAGCAATATTCCATGAACATACAGCAATCAGTGGCACAGGCTCCCGCTTAATCCCAGAAAATCAACGCGTTTCGAACAATAGTGTTCTTAGTCATGATCTAGGTGTCTGGCATGGTGAGCATTGAAATAGGGTCCAATTCCCGCCATTCCACCTCTCCAGGACTCCTCCTGGGGGTGGAATGGCGGGAATTGGACCTAATTTCAATGCTCACCATGCCAGACACCTAGATCATGACTAAGAACACTATTGTTCGAAACGTGTTGATTTTCTGGGATTAAGCGGGAGCCTGTGCCACTGATTGCTGTATGTTCATGGAATATTGCTGAATAAAGATTGGGAATTTCTTTTACGTCTACGCTTGGTGCTGAAGCTCCTCTTTTTATTTGAATCTACTACACGGACTGACTTGGGTCCGCCTCGTGCATGGCTGCATTGGACATCCGAGGTGAGCTGGCTATTTCTTCTTTTGTTTATACAAATATGGTGGGTCTGCCTGTTACGACTATCACCGTTCCTTCTCAGCGAAAGGTGCAGCGGTGTTGGCTCAATTCCAACACACGGTGGATTGGTCCAATATGGATACAGAACTGTTCTGTAAACACTTTGGGGGCCTCAAAGCTCCTGCCTGTTCTAAATGCAACTCTTACTCCCATATGACAGACTGATGCTCATATGTCAACAATCCAGCACAGTCGCAGGCTAGTAGTGTTCCTGGGCTATCAGTCAGCAAAAGTGTCCCGGGAGTGGACAAGTTGAGGCGCCCCATCAAGTATCTGGGGAAGTCTCAGATCTGCAACAACTTTAATTATTCGGCATGCCATTACAGGCAGTGTAGACTTCTGCATTTATGTGCGATATGTTTAAGAGCCCACCGCCGCAAGTCTTGTCCACAAAAAATTCAGGATCCAGCATGACTAAGCGTGGTGGACGTAGGTCTCCTTCATACTCTGTTAGGGTCCCATCCACATGCCGACTGGGTACAAGTGCAGGAACCTGTTGTCAGCCTCGAGAGACCCCGTGGCCATTTCCCAGCTCATTAAGGCCGAGTTGGACAAGGGGTATCTCATCGGGCATTCGAATACCCCCCCTTTGATTGTTGTAGGGTTAACCCTATTAATGTAGTGACTGGGAAATTCAGTAATAAAAAAAGATTGATATACGACCTGTCAGCCCCACATTCATTACCTACACCTAGCCTTAATTCTCTAATCCCTTCAGAAGGATTCTCAAAGAAATACACTTCTATTGATGAAGCCATTTAGGTCATGCTGAGGTTGGGTTGGGGGGCTTGGCTGTCTAAAGCAGACATCACAGGCGCTTTTAAATTGCTCCCAATCCAGCCTGAGCTGTGTCAATGGCACGGGCTTAAGTGGTTAAACAAATATTACTTTGTCAATAAGTTGACCTTTGGCTCGAAATCCAGCCCATGGATTTTTGATCAGTTTGCCAGATCCCTACATTGGATCCTTCAAGACTTATTTTGTGTCATTCACGTCATTCACTACTTGGATGACTTCCTCATGCTAGAACCCCCAGAACATACACCCCAGGACATACAGGTATTACAGTCAGTGTTTGCAGACCTAAGAGTGCCTCTAGCCCCACACAAGGTGGAAGGGCCTAGTACTGCCATTACATTTCTTGGTATTCATCTGGACACTGGCAGCATGGAAGCTAGCCTTCATCAAGACAAATTGATCAGGGTCAAAGAAGCGGTACATAAGCTAGCCCGAGTTAGGGTCTCTACCAAATCGGATCTCCAGTCCTTGCTTGGTATGCTCAACTTTGCTATGCGCATCATACCCCAAGGCAGGTCGTTCATTTCCAGACTGTTGAAGTTGCTGCCACATGCTCGCGATCAGGATAGTCCAATAGTCATAGGTCAGGAAGCTATGGCAGATTTGGTCATGTGGGATGAGTTCCTGTGACAGTGGAATGGTATCTCGTTATTTATCCCGGTGGTTTCAAATAACTCCCCAGTAGTTCACACGGATGCGTCATTTTCAGTCGGCTTTGCAGCTATCTTCGGCTCTCATTGGTTTGCCGAACAGTGGCCACCGGAGATTGTGAGTTTCTCCAGGTGTTCCCCATTGTTCGAGATTACCGCCTCGTGGAGGCCGCTTGGGTATGGGGACCACTATGGAGGAATCAGACAGTTCTTTTCCTGACTGACAACGAGGCATTAGTCGAGATTCTCTCAAAGGGTAGGTCAGCCTCCACACAGATCATGTCGTTCATCAGGAGACTGGTTTGGTTCTCGCTTCAATATAATTTTTACATCACGTGTGAACACATTAGGGGGCAAGTTATTGTAGCTGCGGATAGAGTTGAGCGAACACCTGGATGTTCGGGTTCGAGAAGTTCGGCCGAACATCCCGGAAATGTTCGGGTTCGGGATCCGAACCCGATCCGAACTTCGTCCCGAACCCGAACCCCATTGAAGTCAATGGGGACCCGAACTTTTCGGCACTAAAAAGGCTGTAAAACAGCCCAGGAAAGAGCTAGAGGGCTGCAAAAGGCAGCAACATGTAGGTAAATCCCCTGCAAACAAATGTGGATAGGGAAATGAATAAAAATAAAAATTAAATAAATAAAAATTAACCAAAATCAATTGGAGAGAGGTTCCATAGCAGAGAATCTGGCTTCCCGTCACCCACCACTGGAACAGTCCATTCTCAGATATTTAGGCCCCGGCACCCAGGCAGAGGAGAGAGGTCCCGTAACAGAGAATCTGTCTTCATGTCAGCAGAGAATTAGTCTGCATGTCATAGCAGAGAATGAGGCTTCACGTCAGCCACCACTGCAACAGTCCATTGGCATATATTTAGGCCCAGCACCCAGGCAGAGGAGAGAGGTCCCGTAACAGACAATCTGGCTTCATGTCAGCAGAGAATCAGTCTGCATGTCATAGCAGAGAATCAGGCTTCACGTCACCCACCACTGCAACAGTCCATTGTCATAAATTTAGGCCCAGCACTAGTGTTGAGCGGCATGTCCCATATTCGAATTCGCGAAATTTTGTGAATATTCGAAAGAATATTCGTAAAATATTCGCGATTATTCAAATTCGTTATTATTTCGCATATGCGATAATTCGAATTTTCGCATCGCATAATACATATGCTATGCAAAATTCACATGTGCGCTAATGAAATCGCCTTACGAAGATTCGCAACTCAATTCAATCACTAATGTATGAATGCAATGCCCTTTGCCTCTGTTCTGGGACAAGTGTAGATATTCGCATGTGCGCTAATAAAATCGCCTTACGAAGATTCGCACCTCAATCACTTTCTAGGGAATGTGAGACTTTTGGGAATCAATCGAGATACAGTGGGGGGTGATGACAGTAGTTGACAGAGTACAGATCAATGTAATCTGTAAGGTGGAAAGTAAAATAAAAAATACGAATTTTCGTTAATCAAATTTTACGAAGTTCTACGTATTCGCGAATATGGTGCTATACTATATGAATGCACAGGCCTTTGCCTCTCTGTTCTGGGGACAAGTGTAGATATTTGCATTTGCGTTAATAAAATCGCCTTACGAAGATTCGCAGCTCAATTCAATCACTAATGTATGAATGCAAAGCCCTTTGCCTCTGTTCTGGGACAAGTGTAGATATTCGCATGTGCGCTAATAAAATCGCCTTACGAAGATTCGCAACTCAATTCACTAATGTATGAATGCAAAGCCCTTTGCCTCTGTTCTGGGACGTGCCGATATTCGCATGTGCGCTAATAAAATCGCCTTACGAAGATTCGCGCCTCAATCACTTTCTAGGCAATGTGAGTAAGATCTGAGCTGTTGGACCTTTGGGAAACAATCAATTATATGTGTACTGTAATTTTGTGGGGGGGGAAAAAACAAAAAACGAATATTCGTTTTTACGAATATATAGCACTATATTCGAAATATTCGCGAAATCGCGAAGTTGCGATATTCGCGAAAAAAATTTGCTTTTCGAATATTCGCGCTCAACACTACCCAGCACCCAGGCAGAGGAGAGAGGTCCCGTAACAGACAATCTGGCTTCATGTCAGCAGAGAATCAGTCTGCATGTCATAGCAGAGAATGAGGCTTCACGTCAGCCACCACTGCAACAGTCCATTGGCATATATTTAGGCCCAGCACCCAGGCAGAGGAGAGAGGTCCCGTAACAGACAATCTGGCTTCATGTCAGCAGAGAATCAGTCTTCATATCATAGCAGAGAATCAGGCTTCACGTCACCCACCACTGTAAGAGTCCATTTTCATAAATTTAGGCCCAGCACACAGGCAGAGGAGAGAGGTCCCGTAACAGAGGATCTGGCTTCATGTCAGCAGAGAATCAGTCTGCATGTCATAGCAGAGAATCAGGCTTCACATCACCCAACATTGGAACAGTCCATTGGCATATATTTAGGCCCCGGCACCCAGACAGAGGAGAGGTTCATTCAACTTTGGGTAGCCTCGCAATATAATGGTAAAATGAAAATAAAAATAGGATTGAATGAGGAAGTGCCCTGGAGTCCAATAATATATGGTTAAGGGGAGGTAGTTAATGTCTAATCTGGACAAGGGACGGACAGATCCTGTGGGATCCATGCCTGGTTCATTTTTATGAACGTCAGCTTGTCCACATTGGCTGTAGACAGGCGGCTGCGTTTGAGGCCTAGTATTTAGGCGCTGGGTGACCGGTATGGATTTAGTGACAGAATTAGACTTGGAAATGCACAGAAGCGTGTGTGTGTGAAGTTATTCTGAATGACCCAATGTGCACCTTCAATATTATATACCCTTTTAGGGATAGATTTCAAATAGCTCTGATATAGCAGAAACCACTAAATTATGAAATTGCTAAATTGGGAATTGTACTTCAACCCAGAACAAAAAATGTGCTTTGACGGACACTAAATATCTTGCCCAGCAACAACAGTACAGCGGTGGGTAACGAGAGATTTAGAGGGAATTAAATTTGAGGCCTAGTATTTAGGCGCTGGGTCACCGGTATGGATTTAGTGACAGAATTAGACTTGGAAATGCACAGAAGCGTGTGTGTGAAGTTATTCTGAATGACCCAATGTGCACCTTCAATATTATATACCCTTTTTGGGATAGATTTCAAATAGCTCTGATATAGCAGGAACCACTAAATTATGAAATTGCTAAATTGGGAATTGTACTTCAACCCAGAACAAAAAATGTGCTTTGACGGGCACTAAATAACTTTCCCAGCTACAACAGGACAACGGTAACGAGAGATTTAGAGGGATTTAAATTTGAGGCCTAGTATTTAGGCGCTGGGTGACAGGTATGGGTTTAGTGACAGAATTAGACTTGGAAATACACAGTAGCGGGTGTGTGTGAAGTTATTCTGAATGACCCTATGTGCACCTTCAATATTATATACCCTTTTAGGGATAGATTTCAAATAGCTCTGATATAGCAGAAACCACTAAATTATGAAATTGCTAAATTGGGAATTGTACTTCAACCCAGAACAAAAAATGTGCTTTGACGGACACTAAATATCTTGCCCAGCAACAACAGTACACCGGTGGGTAACGAGAGATTTAGAGGGAATTAAATTTGAGGCCTAGTATTTAGGCGCTGGGTCACCGGTATGGATTTAGTGACAGAATTAGACTTGGAAATACACAGTAGCGGGTGTGTGTGAAGTTATTCTGAATGACCCTATGTGCACCTTCAATATTATATACCCTTTTTGGGATAGATTTCAAATAGCTCTGATATAGCAGGAACCACTAAATTATGAAATTGCTAAATTGGGAATTGTACTTCAACCCAGAACAAAAAATGTGCTTTGACGGGCACTAAATAACTTTCCCAGCTACAACAGGACAACGGTAACGAGAGATTTAGAGGGATTTAAATTTGAGGCCTAGTATTTAGGCGCTGGGTGACAGGTATGGGTTTAGTGACAGAATTAGACTTGGAAATACACAGTAGCGGGTGTGTGTGAAGTTATTCTGAATGACCCTATGTGCACCTTCAATATTATATACCCTTTTTGGGATAGATTTCAAATAGCTCTGATATAGCAGAAACCACTAAATTATGAAATTGCTAAATTGGGAATTGTACTTCAACCCAGAACAAAAAATGTGCTTTGACGGACACTAAATATCTTGCCCAGCAACAACAGTACAGCGGTGGGTAACGAGAGATTTAGAGGGAATTAAATTTGAGGCCTAGTATTTAGGCGCTGGGTCACCGGTATGGATTTAGTGACAGAATTAGACTTGGAAATACACAGTAGCGGGTGTGTGTGAAGTTACTCTGAATGACCCTATGTGCACCTTCAATATTATATACCCTTTTTGGGATAGATTTCAAAGAGCTCTGATATAGCAGGAACCACTAAATTATGAAATTGCTAAATTGAGAATTGTATTTCAACCCAGAACAAGAAATGTGCTTGAACGGACACTAAATAACTCGCCCAGCTACAGCACTAGGGACAGATTTAGCTGGATATAAATTTGAGGCCTAGTATTTAGGCGCTGGGTGACCGGTATGGATTTAGTGACAGAATTAGACTGGGATATGGCCAAAAAATGAACAGACTATTGCTGGTTAAATGCACTTGGTGTGACAGCTTCACCCTGATGTAGGCTTTAGCCAAAAAACAACCACACCATTGAGGGTTAAATGCACTTGGTGACAGGCGCAGCTTGCCCCTGATTTTGTATATGGCCAAAAAATGAACAGACTATTGCTGGTTAAATGCACTTGGTGTGACAGCTTCACCCTGATGTAGGCTTTAGCCAAAAAACAACCACACCATTGAGGGTTAAATGCACTTGGTGACAGGCGCAGCTTGCCCCTGATTTTGTATATGGCCAAAAAATGAACAGACTATTGCTGGTTAAATGCACTTGGTGTGACAGCTTCACCCTGATGTAGGCTTTAGCCAAAAAACAACCACACCATTGAGGGTTAAATGCACTTGGTGACAGGCGCAGCTTGCCCCTGATTTTGTATATGGCCAAAAAATGAACAGACTATTGCTGGTTAAATGCACTTGGTGTGACAGCTTCACCCTGATGTAGGCTTTAGCCAAAAAACAACCACACCATTGAGGGTTAAATGCACTTGGTCGCAGCTTGTGCTGGCGCACCACAAGACACAAAATGGCCGCCGATCACCCCAGAAAAATGAGACTGACAAACGGTCTGTGCAGCCTAAAAACAGTGAGCAATTGAGGATCAGCAGCTCAATGATCCACAGCTGCAGATCGATCAGTTAATCAAGTCCTTTGGAGGAGTTAATCTGCCTAATCTCGCCCTACTGTCGCAGCCGCAACCTCTCCCTACGCTAATCAGAGCAGAGTGACGGGCGGCGCTATGTGACTCCAGCTTAAATAGAGGCTGGGTCACATGGTGCTCTGGCCAATCACAGCCATGCCAATAGTAGGCATGGCTGTGATGGCCTCTTGGGGCAAGTAGTATGACGCTTGTTGATTGGCTGCTTTGCAGCCTTTCAAAAAGCGCCAAGAAAGCGTCACAAAAGCGCGAAGAAAGCGACGAACACCGAACCCGAACCCGGACTTTTACGAAAATGTCCGGGTTCGGGTCCGTGTCACGGACACCCCAAAATTCGGTACGAACCCGAACTATACAGTTCGAGTTCGCTCATCCCTAGCTGCGGATACATTATCCAGGGGTAACGTGTCACTAGGATAGAGAGCAGCCCGGCAGTGAATGGGGGCGTGGCCAGCACAGTGACGTCTCGTTTACAGGCTTGTAAATAAACATTATCAGAGCAGGGAGAGAAGCTGACATCACAGGTCATGTGACCCTCAGTGAAAACTGAGAAACCAGCCACCGGATTAAGTGAGTTAATTGGAAAGCTGTTACATTTGCCCAGTTAGGAACATAGAAAGAACAAAAAAATAACTCGGATAACCCCTTTAAGTTGTACCTGGCTGGGATTCAACACCATTTGTATCTACGGCATCCTAATCAACCCTCCTTGTTTTCAGTCCATCCAATTAGAATGTTACTGAAAGGTATCCAGAAGGGGTTTGCTGTGGCCAGCCCTACACGACAGCCATTTACAGGGTTAATATTCAGATTGCTTTCAGATAAACTACGGAAAAACCTCTTCGGTAAGCACACTAGCTTATTGATCAAGACAGCCATGTACCTAGCCTTCTACGGCTTTCTCAGACCAGGCGAGTTCACCTGCGCTACAACGTGCAAAAACTATCTAAGGAAGAATCAGCTATCATGGGATGGGTCATGTTACATTCTTACTTTAAAATCCACAAAGATCGTCCGAGTGGGTCAGCTGACAAAGGTTACTTCCCCGCTGGTAATAAGTGGTGCCCAGTTATAGCATTGCAGGAGTGGATGCGCTATATTGAAGCAACCTCGGGGGATGCTCCTCTGCTAAGGTTGGGTTCTGCGCCTTTGAGTTGTCAGAACTTTCTCAAATGTATCCGCGTATTGTTGAGGAATGTTGGTATCAACTCCAGTTCCATCACGGGGCATTCATTTCGCATTGGTGCGGCCTCCTGCCGCCTCCAAGCACAACGTCCCGATGCATGTTATCAAGAAGTTAGGAAGGTGGCAGTCGGCTTGTTATGCACGGTATATACCAAATCCGCAGTGTGAAATGTTCAATGCTTTCAGGAATCTGGTCTTGTAATTCTTGTTAATAAACACTATTGCCCTGAGCTATGTTTGTGGTTTTTGGCCGCTTTAGCCTACCCTCCGTACAGCAGTCTCAGCATACCCCTACTGCTTAAGGAGAAGTAGGTAGGTAGGTAGGCATACTACTCATAAGCCAACCCGAATACAAGTTATAGGCAAATGACTATTTGCCGCATTTGTGTGAGGGGAGCCTCCTCCTCGCCTTACCGGCAGCT